>NC_090704.1:32900432-33529978 GCF_040954835.1 Lepisosteus oculatus
TAACTCTGTGACAGACGCATCTAATGGAAAGCTAAGAAGGTGTCATAGACCCCTGCCATTCAGCCATTTTTTAAACGTCTCCCTTTGGAGAGGAAGTTTCAAAGCTTTAACTGTAGTGCCGCTCAGTTCTGAAATAGCATCCATCTGAAGGTCATCAGGCACCTCAATACGTAGATCTTAGATGTTGCACTTATTGAAAAAAATGTACTGTGTATGTGCAATTTGTGTTTTGCTGTTTTGTATCAGGGCTGCTCATTCTAGTCAAGTGTGTTGATGTGCCCGGTAGTAAAAGATTAATGATATGTAAAAGTTACATGCATCTTTGACAATTGTGGCTTTGGACGCCCTCTGGTGGTACAATTGCATCCAATTCTTGCCGCATGTAATGTTACGATAATTCAAGCTTTACTGTCCCTTGCGGGAGATTTGTTTAACGGCTCTAGACTGACAGACCAGAACAACAATACACCAAAAACTGACAAACATCACAGACAAAGAATACAGTACAATTGTGTTTCAGGAGATACGTTTATTTTGCATTTTTTGAGAGCAAGATTGAAGAGGGTATGAAAGATTTCCCAGATCTGTTATCTTTACAACCGGGGACACAGAGGCACCTCCTTGATGGTAGAGTAGAGAGAATTAGAGAATTCACAATGGAGGGGGAGACACACACTCCATAATGCTCTTAACCCCTTTATGTTTATTAAATTTGTCCCAGTTATTTTGCTGATTATCCTCACTAAGATTACCCACTAAGAAAGATTTTCCCATCCTATTTCAAGTAACAGTACTGATGTTGTCAAAGCAACAAGCGAGACAATATTTTAAAACACTTTCAATAAATGCTTTGGAGAAAAGTGTTAAAATGGTTCTGTAAACCTTAAAGTAGTTGAGTTGGCCTTTTTTTTTATAAAAAAGACCACCTAACACACCAGGACCTATGTCTTAGAGCAGAAGATCAATCCCCTTCTCCCCATGACCCAAAATTCAGGGGTCCCTTAAAGAGTTAGGTGCACAAAGGGCACAGGGGCTGTTGTGGTGTACAGCTTTCAGGCGAAGAAAAACATGAGGGGCAAGTCTGCTGCACCCACTGACAGGATTGCTCCTAATGACCCAGACAAGGGCTTGCTTCCTTGCCCTGTTGGTGGAGGTAGACCAGCTTGGTACAGGCTTTGGGAGCAAACAAGCCTCACTGCCAAAATAACTGCTCCTTCAGAACCCCAGTTACTACTACACTGGCCTCTACCTCACTGGTGGTCCTGAAGGAGGAGGATCTCCATTGCCTTACTGAGCAGTATATCTTAATGTTAACTTGAGGCTTAACACTTTAATAATAAAAGGTACTGTACGTTTCTGAGTAACTTTTTGCATGTTAGGCAGGATTTTACACCCCACCTAATATGCAGACCAATGCAGATCTGGTAGGAGACAACAATGATATGGAAACAGGAAACCTTTTTTTACTGAATATGGTTAAAAATTAAAGGAGTTTATTTGGAGTCTGAGTCATGGCACATTTTGCACTGGAACACATGCTTTTAAATGTGATTCTTTACAGAAGATGTTTTCGTACAGTGTATGACGTCAAGAAAGATGTTTATATAAGGTTAAAATAAGCCACTGTTTTGGGACCACTGACAAGTTTTTATTCCACACTGCATCACATTTCTGTGCTTGTAGTCCCTTGTGTCCTAAAATAGAAGGTGCAGTAGATGGGGCCGGAATGCACATACAGCATGGTAAAAAATAAACCTCTTTTTTTCTTCAGCTACTTCACAGCTTCATCCATTTATAACAGGTTCAAATAAAGGACCAAAACTGTACTGAATGTTTGCTCTGTACCATTCTTTATAAGCGTGCTTTCTCCTATTGTTCCTAGATATTGTTCCTTCTTTACTTATCCATTGGATTTTAATAAAAATTCCTTAAATCCAGATAGAGAGTGCTGGGGAAAGCTAGATTTTTAGCCTTTTACAGACCTTTTGCAGCCTGTTCCCCAGACAGACGCCTAAAATTGCTTCAGTTTGGTTCCTTACATTCCTTCCGTTCATTCTTAAGAAGACTTCTCCAAAGTAATCTGTGGTTGAATAGTGTTATTCGCAAATGACCATGAAAGAAGAGATTCACATCTAATCATATCACAGACAGGGAAGACACAAAGCAACAGGACACAGGAGAGCGGCACAAACAGCCCCTTCCAGCCTTCTGCTCCTTCCTCTACTGCTTCTCCTCCTCTACCAGGGTGACATCCTTCACTCCGGCCGCCACCACAGCAAAGAAAAGCCCGGGGAAGAAAGAGCGGATGTACAGGGCGGCTCTGGGAACAGGGTTGGCCATGAGGACCTCTTTCTTCTTCCGACTCACGGTTCTTAGTATCTCATCCGCAACTTCCACTGGGTGAACTCCATGGGACAGCTTCCTGAAAAAGACTAGAATCCAAGTGTGTGTTAGTGAGATGGAATGCCTGGCATAGTTCAGGTGTAAAGTTACTTTTTCATTTAAAAACAACTTACTACAGTTTCCACGTTTACAATTTCAATTGCATGGACTTTTTTTTTCTTGGAAAATGTGGTTTTCCATGTAACTGTAATTGAAATGGTGGTTTAAAAATGTAATGTGATCTTGGTAAAAATGTAGTTGTGATCTCTGAAAGGGCATTTAAACTTAATTTACACACAGTGACACAGTCGTTCAGTTCTGGACCTGGGGTGCTTTCCAGGGTTTGTATGTTCTCCCTGTTCTCATGTGGGGTTCCTCTGGGTGCTCTGAGTTTCTTCTCACAGTCCAAAGATAAGTTGGTAGGTTAACTGGCTTCTGGGAAAAGTGTCCCTGGTGTGTTGTGAGAGAGTGTGTGTCTGTGTCTGTGTTTGATCCTGTCTGCCCTGCAATGGACTGGCCAGGGCGTACCCTGCCTTTCAGCCATTGCTTGCAAGGACAGGCTCCAGCTTCCCCCGCAACTCTCAATTGATAGAAGCAGTCGGAAAACGGATGGATGAAATTTACTATATGTAGAAAAAACACACTGGTCAGAAAGAAACAGGCTGCCACTAGAGGTCACTACAGTGCCAAACCCAAGGATATTGCGAATGGTTCACCTCACTTTGCCTATTGTTTTAGTTAACGGAACTAAAACTCTAATATTGCTAATGTGTCTTTGAAAATGAAGGTGTTAGTTCACTTGGAATGCGTAGAGTTCTCTAAGATGAAGTAGTGTTGGAAGCCACTCCCTGACTAGGCTTGAGTTAAGAGAAGAGTTTATTTTGAAATCTTTTGTTTTGCTCTCATCTTGTATAAACACTTTAAAATAAAGTCAGGATCAGTTCCAGAACCTTCGACCAGCATCTGTGTTTGCAGTTTCCCATGTGAAGGTGCCCCAGGCATGAAGAAGTTATTATTTGGACACTGTGAAGTCACTGTGTTCCATACAGATGACCTCCTCACACCACACACAGTTAACCTGCCATCCGCATCACGCGCTGTCTCCAGGCACCCGTCATTTCATCAAGGAACTGCACATAGGGGCAGCAAAGACAGTGTGACACCTGTCCCCAACGTGAGTCTTGCCAAGTTCAGCTTACATTTCCAGATGTTCTTCTCCCAGTTGGCTTGCTCGGGCTGCAGGTGGTAGGATCGGATGAAAGTGGGACTGATGGTGCTCACCGAGATCCCGTACTCCTCGACCTCGGCTCGGAGGCAGTCGAAGAAGGCCTGCGCAGCGTGTTTGGAGGCGGCGTCTGAAAAAGAGCACAGCTCCTCATGGGGCTCTGTAGCAGTGTTCATTTCTGAATCTTCCTTTAATGAGAACATGAGCACTCATTTAATGAGTGGACATGCAAAGCATTACTACAATGGTAGCAAAGCACTAGCACGCAAAATGCTAGCACACTGTTAACACAGAGTTAGCATGTACAGGGTTAGTATAATGTTAGCAGAGAGCTGACATGCACAGAGGTAGCAAGCTTCAGCACTATTATGAAGCTAGCATGCACAGAGTTAGCATGCCCTACCAGCATTATCATGTGCAACGTTAGCATGGAGTGAGTATGCACCGTGTTAGCATAGTATTAACACAGAGCTAGCATGTACAGTGCTGTGTGAGAGATTGCAGTCTCTCGCAAAAGAAGAGACTTCTTCTTAAAGAAGGCATATTCCTTCTGAAAAGCCAAGATAAATACTTTGTGTCAAAGTTAAATGGAAATCTGTGTACAGATGGTCTATTTAATAAAAACTCTCTAAAAAGACGTGCAATAGCACTGAAAATTTCACAAACATAAACATCTACTGTGCTGCAGTAGTACCTTATACAGACATTTGGAAGAAACTGGTACAGTATGTATATATGATTTGTTTTGAAAAAAGGGATCCTTCTAATTAGGTAGATTTTTTTCACATTATCTCGAAAAGATATAGACTAATCAAGATGAAATGAGCAGTAAACCACTCATAGAAATGAGCAGCTTTGGCAGGAGGACAAAAGGGCAACATAGAACCTTTCCCACATGAATGCCAGCAGTTTATCTTTCATTGAGATTTTAGGCTTTTTAGCCAAATAAATCCAGCTTTGCTGTTAGTAGCTAGCTTTCCAGAGGTACTTACAGGCTGTGCGAAAGGGCATGGCAAGTTTTCCTTGAATGCTGTTTACCAACACCAAGTGTCCTGTCCGCCTGGAGGTCATCGAAGGAAGGAGACCTGCAAACAAGGACATATCTGGGCTCGAGAGAGTCCAAGACAGCTGGAAGATCTTGTTGAAGAAATCTGTGGATCCCAAATTGAATTGCTGTCTAGAATTCTAACAAGTAGGGCTTCTGTAATAATTCTGTAATAAATCAGGGTATTTATAGAGCAGTCAAAACAGATTCCTTTTGCAAACTTGTTGACACCCTGGTTAGTATTTGAGGACTCCTACAGTAGGTGTCACCAGACTACAGTAAATATACATATGGGGGCTTTTTGAGACCATAATGCTCTAATGTACAACACAGTATGTCCACATAGTCTCAGGGAACGAGTTCTCCAGGCCTGCAACTTTGATTGAGGACTGAAAGTCCTAAACATCTATGGGTTTGGAAACAATAGTGACGAGGATATCATATGAAATTAACCAATTAAGACCTGACATGGAAAAAAATGACATGCTGAAACCCATGTTCACAGAATTAATTATAATCTGTCTGAAAAAAAACATGCTTCCTACATTCAACATACAGTATTTCACAGTACCTTTGGTTAAGGTAATCGGTCCAAAGTAATTTGTGTCCATGATCTTTTTATCCATTTCAAGTGACAATGTTTGCACTGGTGCTTTGACTTTCATACTGGCATTGCTGATCAGCACGTCCACACACCCATAGCACTCCAGGATCTCTCTGGTCACCTCCGGAATACCGTTGATGTCGCTGAGGTCCAGGAGTACCAGCTTCGGTGTGAAAGTCTCCAGCAATGAACAACGAGAAACGTGTTACTCATGTTCTTGGTGGATACGTATTTCATTGTTCAATGCCACATGTTTGGTTGGAATCAATAATCTTAAACACCGACCCAGTCTAATTTTAACAATCCATGTTGAAGTGTTTACTGAAAAAGGATTTGGTAAGAACATAAGAGAGATGAGGCTGTTCTACCAAGCAAGCACTTTTGGTTGTAAGTTGCTAACACATCTGAAATCATAGTATCCTCTGAGGACCCCAGAGATGCTTCTTTAAGAATACAGGGTTTCTGGGTAGCTTGTGCAATCCTTCCTGAAAATAACTGTTCCCTATTCCCATTTCTAATGTGCAGTACGTCTGCTCTTTCATCCAGCTCTACACACACTGGCTACAATGTGTTTTAGGTGTTGCAACAGTTCTTTTCACATTGCATTTTCCTTTGTAATGTTTGTAAACTCCATATGTTAACGTTAAACTGCAGTCTGGTCAGGAAGGGAAACAACTTATCTTTATCATGTAACCATGAAGCATGTACAACCACTGTAAATAAGGGTTAATTTCCCTCCATTACAAATGCCTAATTCTAGACTGTCACAGCTTCCAAACACAGCATGCTTGTGTTGTTCTGGCCTTTCTTTGACAGAGATTGCCACAGAAATACCAGCAATTAATTATTATTTTTTTAAATCTGCTGGCAATATGACATTTTTTTTTCGTGGGAGATTTTTCAAGACAAGGGATTTTCTGGCCCAGAGCCTGGTACATGTGCTAAAAGATCACTGTCTGTGTTCCTGCACTCACAGTTTACAGTATATGTGGACGTTTAAGGCTTGTATATGCAATGAATGCCTGGGATGCGTCATTTAACCTTTCGTCCAAACAAAACCTTCCCCACGGATGTTTTGAAATTTCTCACCCACTTCCCAAATGATCTCTTTACTCTGCCTTACTAAAGAAATGTACTATTACAGCTTAATGGTGAAAAAAGAAACTGCTCTTCCTGCTCTGCAGTGAATCTATTGCACAAGGGGTTTGTCTCTCTGTCTATCTATGTTTATCAGTTAAGAAAGAGGTAACAGTCGACAGTCAATCAACAAAGAGGAAATCCTGCCTTTGTCTATTGGATGAAAAGGAAACGTTTAGGGTAACTTGGGACACGCTAAAGCTTTTAAATTTGAATTGAAATAAACTTTGATGATCATGTACAGAGTGACTGAATGCTTTTCATTAGTATAACTAATTTCACACAAGAAATGGAAGATGTGATAGTGGCAGATTAGGGGGTTGAGGCAAAATTAAGGTTTCTTAATGTTCTTATAGACTAGCAGTCAACTTCATGAAACAGGGCCATACAATAGTATATTACTGTCACTGCCTCAACTTCCAGAACAGGGTGGTTCTTGGACAGGTCTTGAGTTTTGGACATGAAGTCATTCATCGTGTTGCCTGTCCCCCAGTGAACTCACCACACTCGGGTCTGCTACGCTGTTCAGGGCGTCATAGAGGGCTTCTAACTTCTCCCAGCTTTTCCCACACAGGATCAGCCTGGCTCCTCCCATATGAAACACCCTGGAACACTCTGTGTAGACAGAGAGCTATTTACTGTATTGAGTCAGATGAAACAATTGGCTAAAAAAATATCAACTGCAGTCTTGTTCCACACAGTTGACAGCTGCATACAGATGACCTGCTGCGGTCTGCTGCATCTCCCCAACACTCTCTCTCTTTCCATTGTGCTTACATTTTAAAAGACTGTGCGTTCAAAGAGGCCATTACAGTGTCATTTTACCGACTGCTGATAAGACAAGGTCACGGCCCTTGATAAGGATCTTGGATTCAGACACTGCTTGGCAACACGCCACGAGAGGGGGAGGCCAGGCTGGGCACTGCCAACGTTCTGCCTGTGTGCCTGCAGCTGTAATGTGCCTGGGGGGGGCGTGGCTGGAATTAACAGAATGGCTCCAGCCATGTGCCAGCATGCCACTGCCTCCCCACCCACCGCCAGCCTGTTCTGCCTCATCCTATTTAATCTGTATAACCAAACATAAATACCAGAAGCAAATCCACTACAGATCCCGTTTTTGGACCAATTACTCCACCTCACATTGCCTTGGATTTTAAAACTCGTGCTGAGTCACAACAAGACAGCCAACTCTGCAAGTCTGTTGTGGGATAACACAGCAAAAATGAATACGTTTTAGCAAATATAAGAAGTATAAAATGAGCTGTTCTGCTTTGATATTCCAAAACCAGAGCTATATATTTTTAGATTTTGTTGTAATATAAATTGCAAGGCTCAGTGAAGGGGGAATTCTACTGCACAAACAGGCTGCACAGCCTGCCTGATGTACATGCAATCAGTTCTTTTCATTTTCTTACTCAGGCTGTCAGCATGACATACTCAGCCTCCTGCTCTGTTCATTTTGTGCACAAGGTGTATCCCGAATAAGTGGCAAGTCGTCTGTATATGTCTATGTGGGAGAGGAATTTATTTTCTATTTCTATGCAGGTGTGGCATGTTGCAACATTTAATTATATCAAGGTCAAAGGTACCCCTTTCAATTACAGCTATGAAAATGTAATGGCCCCACAATTTAGGATTAGTCAAAAAGTGAACGTGAATAACATCTGACGCTGATGTCCGAAATAACTTGCGTCAGTCAACAGGATGTTAAAAAGAGAATTACCCTTCCCCAGTCCAGACACTGCATCCGTTATCACCACCACTTTGTTCCGCACCACTGACTTGGACATGAACTTGACTATTTCATTGTAGAGGTAATACATCCCAGCCACCAGCACCACCAACACCGGCAAAATGAAAACAGATGTGAACCCCATGTCCTGGAAGAAAAGAACAGAGGAACGAAAAAGGACAGTACACGCTGTTGATCAAACTGTCTTGTGCTCAACATGAAAGAATGTAGTCATCTGAAGGAATTTTGTAGCAGAGCTCCAAGGAACATTCTCGAGGGAAATTTTCTCCGTTGGGCCTTAAGTGGTTTACATTACAAGTAAATGGGCTAATAATTTGAATATTTCTGTCCTTAATTTAAACAAAAGTTACATCTCTCTGGTTCCTCAGCTACCAGGAATAATGTAAACTGTATTTTTAGACAAATTGCACCCCAGTTCGCAGAAAAAAACAAAGGTTTCCTTTTCTAACACAGCATAAGGGCTCAGGCTGTCAGCTGTACACTAACTACTTTCTGCTCTGTACGTCTTTATGGAACACAGACCTTGCTGACATCAGCATCACCACCTTATAACCTGATTTAATCACATCTCAGAAGCTAAGACAGGCCGGGGCTTCTCAGCACGGAGATGGGAAGGCTTCAAGAAAAAGCAGGATGCTCCAGCAGGAGGCTCTCTTTTAGAATTAGACTAGATTTTTTAATCCCATGCCCCAATTTGGTGCCCAGGGACAGTGTACTGTAGGAGGTTCTAAATTAGATAAGATGTTAACGTGGAGTGGAGCTGCAGGCACAGAATGGCTATTTGAATATATTGGCATAACTCAGGTGAGAACTGTAGTTTAGTAGTGGATGAAGTGGGTCTACCATGTGGGAAGAGTTATACAATCGCAAGCAATAATTAAACAAATTACTGTAAGTAACATAGTAACAAGTAACTGTTGCTATGGATTTCTTGTTAAGGGTCATTTTTCACAGGAAGTCATCATGTGGCATAATTACAGAATGTAAATTTCCTGTTTAAATTTCAAGTAGAACTCTCTGGGTATGGAACACATCATGCATCTATAGCCTTGGTGGTGGCTTGTCAGTTATACAGCACATCCTGTCAAAAGCTGCCCTGAAACTGCTATTATTGATTTCTTGTCATTTGAAAGTTTGTTTTTCAAGGTATTCTCTACTCGGGCTGTAATGATCACATACCTCCCACATAAGCAGAGTAATTCCAACATGGGCAACTGCTGTATTCATTTATCCTCATTGTTTCCTGGTTTTAGTATGATGTTATTCTTGGAATCGTTTAGGATCCATACTTATTCTCAAAACCATCTCTTCACAGAAGAGATGCCCTTGTTAAAGTGTTTTGGTCTTATTCAAAACGTTCATGTTCCCTCCCACACATGTAGGGGCCATCAGTTGCATGGAGTTATATCTTATAGCTTCATATTTCACTATCTGCAGGTTCACAAATGAGCTCAAATCTCAGAACACCGGGCCATGGGCTTTGACTTGGCATTCCCAATAGTTATTCACATTCGACTGCAAGTGAACTCAAGACAGATAAATGTTGAAGCACATCAAAAATCTGTTTTATTGGTTGTTTTGAGCAGCGTCAAGTTATGCAGGCTGAGGCCATTAGGATTTAGATGTTTTTTGCAATTCAAGTCGTCTTGAACACCTTGACCTTTCTAGCTCCTGCATTTCTCCCTGTGCTTCATGAATGCTTCAGCGCATAAAATGGAGGATAGATGAAGACTTAAATCTGCCTTCCGGGTTATTGTTTTGGCTCTTCTTCACAGTTCAAGACCAAATTAAAAATAAGCAAATAATCTTGAATTAAAAAAAATCATTTGTTGATGCATTGAAGTGTGTTATTCTGCATGAAAACTAAAATATCAGTTTTTTTTAATTATGTCTGGTTGCAGAATTGGTGGGTCCTTTATTGAATTCTGAAGTGTATTGAAACTTGTCATTCAGATGTCAGAAGTTTCTCCAGTCTGGATTTTCAAACTTGATTGAAAAAAGTAAACCTAGTTCTTGTTCTCTGAAACCTATTTTTACATCTACAGTATGCTTTATCTAGGCCCTGCTGCAACACACAATGTCAATGTGTCATTTATGTATGGTGTTTTTTCTATAGAGTTTAAATGTGCTGTCATTTCGTTAAGAAAGCATAACTTGGATGCTATGTTGCCCTGCAGTTTTTGACCTGTTTTTAATTAACTATTTTTGGCAAAGATCCTGGAACATATTGTTGCACTTCAGTTACAAAATCCTCTATGCGCTAACAATCTCCTTTGCAGTGCGGTTTCAGGTCAGCAGTTTCAGTACAGATGCTGGTCTTTTCATAGTTCTCAATAATTTACTCATGAATGCTGATTCTGTCTTCATACTAATCAGATGTTTACACTGACTTTGACACTGTCGGTCATGCTATCCAGCCAAGCGGACTGGAAAGGTCTTGTAGGTGTTACCAGACATGAGCTTTTTTGGTATAAATCCTGTTTAATTGAGATGGAAGAGTTTGCATAAACTGGAAATTGTTCATCTCTAAGAAAATGATCTTATCAGGTGATCCTCAGGGATTAGTTCTGCTGCCTTATCACACTGTCTGGGTTATATCAAGAATTGGACGCAGCACATGTTTTTACAACTGATTAGAATGGAGTATTGCTGAGTGGTTCTTGATATCAGCTCCATAAATGTACGTTAATGGAAATGAGATTCAGCTTAGAAGTAAAATAAAGAATCTGAGTGTTTTTTGAAGCAAACATTTGACATGCTGATAGTACTAACATTTTTTGGCCTGCATAACATTGCTTGCTTTTGTTTTCATCTGTCCTAGGTGGATGCAATGAAGCAGTTTCATTCTTTTGTATTTTCTCAAAAAGCCTACTGCAATGTTTGGAAAACTGGTGTTTTAAAAAATGTCCTGAATAAGATGCCTAAATGCAGCAAATGTGTACAAAGTGCTGCAGCTCAAATTTTAACTAAAACTAAAACCCCAGAGGATCCTAAACTGCTTTACATATAGGAAGAGTCCCACTTCATCCCCAACTGAAGTGTGGTCTTCACCCAGTGGGTGGGACTGAAGTTATTCCAACACCAGCAGTCCCACTACGGGGACAGATCAGGTGGAGAAGTGAGAACCCACTTCTAATTGAATTAATGGGAAACTTTAGGGAAGCCAGATTATCCAAACACTCCATTAATGATCGCATTGTCATCCCGATGACCTCACCTGAAGATCCTGTAGCTGAGTGTCCTCAGTTACTTACTGGCCTAGTAAAGCCTAAGAAAGCCTACCTACTGGGGCTTTATTTTGTAAATATTGGTCCATTGAGAGGAGCGCCACCTACTGGTCTACCAATACAATGTAGAGCTGCATCCAAGCTTTGCTAGTTCACCCATCCCAGTACTTCCCAGGTCTAGCCTTGATCAGGCTACAAGAAGGCACAACTGCTGTTATCAGTCTATTAATCATCAATTTTCTAACAGCTGAGATTGTACAACATGTTAATATACCATCAGGAGCTACTCAGAAGTGATGAAGGTTCAGGATAGGCTTGATTTTAGAGTCAAGTATGTTCATCTGTACATGCTTTCTTAACAGGCTCAGTTAATAGTAAATTGGCTATTAACAGAATATCTTATAAATGCTTATTTATACAATTTATACCGCATTATAATACAAATTTAACTGCAATGCTATGCCTAAAATTGAATCAAAACCTACTGTTGCATTCAAATTCAAAATTCTTCTTCTAACAATTAGGTGCTGAATAGTTTTACACCAGATTACATTTGTGGTTTCCTTTAATCAAATACTCATCTGTTCAATCCTCAGTCTCTTGACCTCTGGCTGGTTCTGTGGCATAAACAGTCATTAATAATTTTTTGGCTAGTGCAGTTTGTTGCTTAGTAAATTGACAGTGGAACAACATTCCAAATGAATCAGCAACACTAATTGCACTTTTTTAACAAAATTGAAAACAGTTTTTTTTTACAGTCTGATATATTTTTGTTGTTTATTTTACCATATTGCTAGACATGGTTTTGTACTGAATTATTTTGGACAGCCTGGGTAAGATATACTTGTGATATTGGAAGAGCAATTTCATAAAACATTTCATAGTTTTCTAGTTCAGAATTAATGTAATACATTACACACAATCGTACTGTAGATCGTATCCAATCTGTATTTGCTAAAACCAGGGCACCATACCTAACTTGATTAAAATAAATTGTATTTCTATTGTTAGGGCTTTTGTTTATTCAGATTTTGCTGGTTTAGTGGATTCTTCTGTGTGAAGAAGAAGAAAAGTCTCAAATTACACATTTCTTACTGAAATTTACTTCCAAATGTAAATCGACTCAGTTTAAAATATTAAAAAAAAACATTCCCAAAAACATTTTAAAAATCTTTGCCATCTTGTGAATAAGAACTAGCTTTCAGCTCTAAACTAAGTCATTGCAATGAACCCCAACATTAAATTATGACGTCCTGGACATATTCATTTTTATCCTTACATCCAAAGGAAATTATAATACGTGGTGACAGGCTGTATTCCATTCTTTTGTGAGTGTTCTTTTCGGAGAACTCCTTATTTGGAGAGCTATGTAACCTCAGAATGCCAAAACAAAGTGTATATTTCTCCGAGGAAAAGTATTATGGCTGTCCGTGTGGTCTGTCTGAGAACAATTTCTAAATATACACAAGCACCAGTGTGTTTGTTACAGACAGTCTAGTATTTGGGATTCAAAGTTTTCAACCCCTTGTTGCTCTTAAAAAAGAGACAAAAATTAAATTGCCTTCTAGGTTCATGCTGTTAACAGAATAATCATCATGCCGCAACAGAATAACAAAGCGGTGTACACTTGAAAATGAGCATGCATTGTTACAATAGGCGCCTTTTTTTTTCAAGGGTAAATTGTTACCCTGTCATAGCGCTATTATAAGGCTTGACGTCGTGACACGCCCAAATCCGTTTAGATTAATTTCGGATTAACATCTGTGTACACCTGCAATGAAGTTTGTTTTTTAGGATCACTTACAGTGTGCGTAAGGAACTAAAGCTGGTGCCGATAAAGGCCGTTGTTTTCCAGGGATAACTTGTTAATCAGAAGCTTTTCTCTCTGCCCATTAGCAGACCCGAACGGTAGCTTGACCGGCTCACAGAGGATTGGTAAGCTTTTTTTAACTTGGAGCTGAGTCAGTCCTTTTCCAAGCACTTGGGTGTCGTGTTCCATGGATCATTACTAATAATAGGGCTACGTTTGTTACAGCAGTACAGTATACGATTAGACATTACAAGTTACGTACAGATACAGTTTTTACAATGGACCACTGCACTAACAAGCTGGCATACTTGTAAATGCACAGGAGGAAAGGCAGCTTTTCTGCAAGTAAATCAACGATTGACCTAACCCATGCAAATACTGCATATTTTGGGGATACATTAGGAATACTGTATATGAACAATGAATGATTTAGCGAATATCTATTTACATTCGTAAAAAATGACATTTTGAAATTTCAGGGATGAAGACACTCTTTTATAAATAATGCCTTTTTTTCCGTGACTGTGAGCTAAAACAGAAGGCACATATCATCCGCAGTACCTGGGCGATAATTATACGGTATTATTCCAGGGGTTTACAGGACACCCATCAAGGGAAGTGACGTTTAAGAGCTGCGGTATCCAGGCTTGTGATTGGCCTCGGGTAATCGTCGCTCTTCACACTGAAACCTGACTCGGAGCGCCAGACTCGGAAGAAATCGGAGATAGTGGGGTGACCCCAAAATCTAAGCCAACTATCTCCCCATGTAGCATTGAGAGAATCGTGGAAAAAAATGTCTGATTTCGAGGAGTTCGAGAAACAGCTGAGCGAAAACCGGCAGGGTGAGTTTGAAAGGATAGGTTTAATGGCTAGAGCCTGGTTTTGATCGCAAGCAAAAATAATTTGCTTTCTATTAGACCCATGTATACCCAGGTTTCAAGACATACACTAGTTCAGATTTAATATTGCTTCGAATCTGTTAAAGGCTAGCAATGCCCCCCCAAACAACGTGCTTTCGTTACTGCACCATTTCCATGCCTTAGGGAGTATGATGTTTATTTAGACTGGCTGTCCAGATGTGCTGAATGCCTTTTTGGATTGACGCTGGATCTGAAATAATTTCGATTCCACGGTAAAGTGCCTTTTGTAGGTAAACTATGCATTATGAATTATTGGTGTATCATATTATTTATATATATATATTACGTTTTAATAGTAGACTGTGGTAATATATGAAAATAATTTATTTTAACGTTATATTTTATCCTTTTGTTTATGAAAATGTATTTAAATTACGTTGGAAGGTAGCTGTAGAATAAAATATAGATTATTCTTGTCTGCCAAGAGGAGTTCAAGCTAATTTCTCTTCTGCAGAGTGAAGGCTCTGGTTTTGATAGGTGTCACAATGTTTTTCAAACAGGAGTGTATTCACTACTGTTCCTATTCCTCCCATCGTTTGTCATTGCTTGAGTACGTCCAATTTTTTTGACCTGTCTCGGATTCTAATACCATATCCAGTTCACTTCATTGTGAGGTAATCCGGCAAACTATTACGTGTTGCATTGCAAAGCACAGATCAGAATACTGAAAACTTTTATTGAAATGATCAATTTATGTACACATCATTCATTAGTTGTAACTTTAAAGTTCTCGGTTACATCATCTTCACAATACCTTCGGATAACCACTTATCCAATTCACAGTGACTCAGAGCCTATCCTGGCAAGCAATGGGCACAAGTTGAGATACTCCCTGGACAGGATGCCAGGCCATCACAGGGCACACACAGACACAAACACACTCACACCAGGGCCAGATTTACAGAAACCAGTTAACCTACCTGAACGTCTTTGAAATGCGGGAGGGAACCTTCATGAACATGGAAAGAACATGCAAACTCCACAGAGATAGCACCCCAGGAATTGAACTCGGAGCCCAAGCGCTGTGAGACAGCAATGCTAACCACTGTGCCATCCTAAAGCTCTGTTAAGGATATTCCAAATTTCATCTCGGCCACTGGGCCAGACCTGCAGTGCAGTTTGCAGTTCTGTGTTTAGTGCAGAATAAGAACACGACTGTCTGGCTTTGTTTGCTAGCAACCCCAAGACAAGAGGGCCATGTGGCTTCTTTCCCATGCTGCCTGATGAGTGTTCGGCTCAGGCAGCCTCAGCGCCGGCCTGGGAGCATTTCAGGGAAAGTGCGGACTGCCTCCTGCTGTATTTCTTTTTCTTTCCCCCCTGTTTTCTCTCTGCCCGGCTTCTTTAGAAAGGGAAAAAGAGAGGCACAAAAAGCGGAGCCGGAGCAGGTCGCGCAGCCGGAGCGAGAAGCACCGGAGCTGGAGCAAAGACAGAGGCAGCCGAGACAAGAGGAGCCGGAGCCGCGATCGCCAGAGCAAGAGCCGGGACCGGAGGAGCGGGTCTCACGAGCACAAGAAGCACAGGTACCCTGGGGTGCAGCTGTCAGCAGCCCTCCACTGAGGTGCTTTTGATGCAGTAAACCCACAGGCAGGAGGAAAGGTGTTTAGTGCAAGGATTTGGTGTCCGTATATCAGTAGTGACAAAAGACTAAAGGTAATCATTGAAAAGAACGTCCACCACGATTGTTTGTAGCTGTTAGGTGGCATGTGGTTCCTTATTCCTGTTAAACACCTCACCCATCCATTTGAGATCAACCTCAAAATGTCTAGAGCCCACATGTATTCAAACTAGTACCCCCTGTCCCCTTCATCTCTTTTGCCTGATTCTGTAGTGTAACAACTCAGAGTATTTCTACTATAGGGGAATCCTTCAAAACCACAGTCAAGTGCCCATTTGGACAAATTCTTGTGGTGATAGTGCACAGATAACATCTGAGTTAGTTAGCTTGATATGAGAATTCTTTATTTCCCATAATCTTGTAGGAGTCTTGTAGAAATCTAGAAAGACACTGCCTGGTCACCCAGAGGCACACATGACTACATCTCTGCTTGCTCTGACCTGTTGAGTGACCTGTGATATTTGAACTCACTGCAGTTACTCTCCCCGGAGGACACGCAAGAAAAGGACCTGCAGGTACTGGGATGTGCCTCCTCCAGGCTTCGAGCACATCACCCCATTGCAGTACAAAGCCATGCAAGGTACTGTCTGAGGTCCACTGCAGGTGTGAGGACAGAAGAGAAGGAAAATGAATTTGATGTACAGGAAAGGGGTGATTCAGCAGTGTCTATTTTTGTTCTGCAGCACTAGTTTACGATACTGAAATCTTTGCAGGTCTGTGGATCATGATCAAGCCTGCATGTTCTGGTTCTTAGCTGAAGGAGCATAATTAGAACCAGATCTGAAAGGTTTGCCCTTTCATTCCAATTCATTGTTTTAACAGATATGAAGACTGTGACTTCTAAAGTAAGGCAATTTTGTGTTTTGTAATGTTTTGCAACATTAGGATCTGAACTCTCTGATCTTAAATTGGTTTATTCTACCTGTTGGATCCAGTAAGACGTATAACCCCAAAAATGTTTGGCTGGCCAGAAGCTTAAGCTGTTCGGAAGGCTAGTTGTGTTTTGCTAGTGGGGTTTTTGGTCTTTTGTGCTACATGTTATCTTCTGAAGTTTCTCGGAAGACCTAAATCTTTTCTTGCAGCCGCGGGGCAGATCCCCACCATAGCCCTCCTGGCAACTTCAACAACCAGTGGAGTGGCCATAACGCCTACCCAGGTGCCCATAGTTGGCAGCCAGATGACCAGACAGGCCAGACGGCTCTACGTCGGCAATATTCCCTTTGGTGTGACTGAGGTGCGTGCCACAGGAAGTCTAAACTGTTGTGATCAAGGTTCACAGTGAATCAGTTGACAACATTTTTAGTCAGTGGGCCTCGTTGATACTGGGATGGGAAGCCTCAAAGGAAAACCAGATTGCTAATGTATGTGCTGTTGGTGTATTAGTAGGTGGTGCTCTTTGCTCTGCACCAGAATTTCTACATCCATGCCACAGCATGATGACCACTTTTGCTGTATTTTGCTGTAGCTGACAGCATTTGAATAAGATGTTAAGCTGAGGTCTGGAATACTAGTAAGTCCCATTTCACAGTGTGTAAAATAAGGGTGTTAACCTTGATGTCAAGAATGAAATCCATTCTGGGCGTGCATATTCTAGCCTCCCTAAAGTTCCCCCTTAATCTAACTGGTGCATCAGTGTCTGACATTTCCACCTGATCTTCTATAGTGAGTCTGCTGGCGTCACTCAGACAGGTGGTGCCCATTGGTGGTGGATTAAGTGGGTCTTTTCCTATGTGGGCTTTGGAATACTTTGCGATGGAAAGCGTTATGTTAATCCAAGGAATTTTTTAAATGGCATTGATTTCCTGGGAAATCCAGTGTTAAGTCTGATTTACAAGGGAGAGATATAGATATGCAAAAATGATCCTTAGGAGTTAAGATTGAGACAGCTGTTCCTCAACTACATTATTCAAAGTGCAACCTATTATATCAAAGCTTTTTTGTGCTTAGATAGAAATCGATGTTGGGCCTGGAATGGAGTGCTGAGTTTTTCTGCCTCAGTTAAATGAATGTCTGAAGAACGTTTGATTCTGTGTAGGAAGCCATGGCGGATTTCTTCAATGCTCAGATGCGTCTCGCAGGGCTGTCACAGGCTCCAAGCAACCCAGTGCTCGCCGTACAGATAAACCAGGATAAAAATTTTGCTTTCCTCGAGGTAAACCAACTTCTATCGCTCTCGTGATCCACTGGGGGTCAGCAGCTGCCAAAGACCAAATCCTCAGATTCTTTTTTAGAAAGGTGGGGTGGGGGAGGGATGTTTATTTTGTTCTTATTCTAACTTTGAAACTACTGTGAATTGGAATTGCAGATTCCTTAGCAACTGCTGCATCTGTCAGTGTCTCCCATTCTCTTTTCTCCACTTCTTTCCCTTCTGTTCCCCTCATCTTCCGCTGGCAGTTTATTTGTTCCGACTCTACGCTCCTACTTCTCACTCTCAGTCTCCTCTCCTGCACTCCTGCACTCCTGTGGAGGAACCAGATATCTAGACACTCCAGGACTGCACCTTTCCTGATCACCTGTTAGCGCCTTCAGACCTGCCTGCCCCTGCTGTAACTTCAAATTCAGGGATTCCCATGGTCTTTTATAACTTTGTTAGTTTATGTCGGATTTTATCTTTTAAAGCTTGTGATTCGTCTGTCTATTGCCGTGTATATACCCTGTATTACAATATGTATGCCCAGTTATTGTATTATTATTTTAATGTTTTTATTTGATTTATACACACTCCAGTCACATTGTAGAGATCATTGATTTTTTGGAAACATTCTGCACAACAGAATTTCACAGTGTCCCAGACTTGAACCACTAACTTATTGGTGCACATTGCAACCGCTGTCAGTTTGTGGCATCCTTCAGAATAAGTGTCATATCGAGTGGTGCTTTCATTTTGTCGGTGCAGTTCTAGTGCTTGCCATTCATTTGTTGACTTTCGAATTCTGTCCCAGTTTCGCTCAGTTGATGAAACCACACAGGCCATGGCTTTCGATGGGATAATATTCCAGGGTCAGTCCTTAAAAATAAGGAGACCTCACGATTACAGACCTCTTCCTGGCATTTCAGAGCAGCCTTCTTTTCATGTCCCAGGTATGTGAGATGCATCAATCTAAAGATTGCGTATGTGTCGACCTGGGCTACAACAAAACCTTCTGTCAGCCCCAAGAAGGTGCCCTTCAGTCCATCATGCTCTTTGTATTGCATGTAGCTGAATGCTCTAAGAATTGTGTCCATATGGATCATTAGGATAATTTCAACCTTGAAATTGAATCAGCTTCAACCACATTACTTGGAAGCAGGTTGCAGACCTGCAATTTCGGGCCTGATGCAAAAATCTAATGTATTTTTTTACTTAAGTTCAACTTGGAATTGCCATTTATTTTGTATACCAACCAAATCTGGACAGGATATTTTTAAGATATCTTATAAGAATTTTTGTTCTAATATATGCAATACCTGTACTGCACGTGGCTGCCAGTGAATTGGAGACATGCCTCTCTGACATGCTCAGCTCATTTTTAGACGTGGTGCCCGTTCCACAGAGCCCTGCAGGAGTGTCGGTCTCTCACTGACATTACTGCAGGAAGCCTGCAGCTGCCTGACAACTTGCAGGAAAGCCACACAGGTCCTGGCTGAGCAACAGCCGCTCGAACCCAGTGGTGCTCAGCCAGCTGGCTAGTGCTGCTTGAGAAACCCTAGTTGAAATCCACTACTGGTCTGACTGGAGAGCGAACCAGCAGTGTCTGGGATATACAGCAGAGTGTAGAGAGCCAGAGAAGCCTGACCAATTATCTTGCTAAAAAAAATGTGGTTTTCCATTAGGAATGTTTTTAATAAGTTAGATGCTCATGACATACCCAGACAGTAGAAACTCCTAATGCCCACTCCTTCCCTTTCAGGTGTAGTTTCCACAGTTGTGCCAGATTCCCCACACAAGCTGTTTATTGGAGGGTTACCCAACTATCTCAATGACGATCAGGTACTTATTAGTGTTGTGAAAAGTTGACTTGATTATGTGTATCTTCACTCACTTTCTCACCTGAGACCAGTCAAGTATACAGCAGGGTGTCCCAGTCCGGGTCTTCGTGACCCCAGCAGCTGCTGGATTTCTTACTGTATGTGCGTAGTTCAGCCCTTTGCTGAAGAAACTGTGAGATTAAGAGATCTTTTGAATTGTTTTGTCCTCAAAAAAGTTGCAGTTTTCAAGTTACTCACAAATAATAATATCTAAATTTAAAATCTCTTTAACATTTTAGAGCCTGGAAACAATAAGTACATGTTTAAATAAATGAGGAGTTCAGGTCAATAAATGAGCTCAGCTCGAACTGAAAATGGTAAATACAGGCGTAGCGAGGAGCTGGACTGTGAGGCTGCTGTATTCTAAAGTCCAGAATATGTCTAAAAAGTATAGTGTATGTGCTTGTGCTTTTATGATTTTTTTATTTCTTCTTGTGTGTTTTGCATGACCATTCATTATGTAGATCATGCTCAGCTTGGAGAAGTAGACATGACAGTTCCAAATACATTTCAGAATACAGTTTGACTGCTTGAAGAACATCATATAGTCCCATAACAGGTGCTTGAACTATTGTTTGTTGTTGCCCTGGTCCAGTTATGTGAAAACAAAACTGTTGATCTGTAACATGTAAGCAGGGGTGCCTACTGATCCAGCTGGTTCCTGACATCTGTAGCACAATCCCACCGAGTGGGTGTGAGGATGTGTGACAGGTTAATCCATTAGCCTGTAAACTCCGGAGCCCTGAATTCAAATACAGAGCCAAACGATGAACTAATCATCTCACGGATCCCCAGTGTACATTTAGAAATGAACCAGTTTCAGAAATGTTTCCAAGAGGAACTGGGTGAAAAGAAATTAATTGACAGACCTTATTTTTGTAACATTCCATTAGCGTATTACTAAAAACGGCCTGCTCAAATGAACAGTAGCTGTAGGTTTGAATTCATTTAAGTGATACTTTTTCAAATGCTTTTGTGAGAAAAAATGCATTCTAGCTCAATCTAGTTGGTGGGGTTTTAAATTAATTGTCCATTGTTTTAAAGTGTCACAAGTTCCAAGTGATAGCAAACATATTCTGTACACTAGAGTCAGAAAAAGCATAGATAACTTCAGCAGTTTTTGAAGTTAAAAGCCTTCAAAGACAAGAACTTTGAGGTTCTAGCACACTTCTGTGTTGTGCACTGAACATTCAGGACCTATTTAAAGAGACACTTAAGAGCACTTATATGACTAAAGTAATAAAACCGTATTCACTGTTGGCTGTGTTATCATACAATAATTTAATTCCATGAGAACTGGGCGTCCAATATAAAAATACAGATAGTTTTTGTTATGTTATTTCCTGCCTTATAACTAGGCTTGATCCTTTTTATGTATATATTATATCACCACAAAACTCTAGCCTTTTAATCTGAACTGTGTATTGTATTTCTTATTTAAAATTAGCTGTCTAACACATCTGACGTTACTGAACAAATTACAATTAGTTTTTCACCTTTTATAACCAAACCAACATAGCAGCCAAGCATTAAGAAACCTGTAAAGTCCATGTGAGTGTTCAGTTGGTAAGCATCTCCCTATCCTTGGAACCAAGTAGCTCATCACAAAACTTAAATAATTTGGCTGTTGTCCCAGTTTGACAAGGCAAAGTGATTCATGGCTGTGGCAGTGAGGATCAAAGCAATTCTGTTTAGAAACAGAGGATTGTTTCTTAATTATTTGTAGGTTAAGTATTTGGCTGGACCAAGATAAGAGTTACCATTAACAGACAGGCATCAAAGGCATTTAAGCAAAACTGTAAATTTTAAAAGGTGAGCAAAGGTGAACCAAAAAAACAGTTTAAAACTTGTATCCAAAACAGGCACTGAGTCTATGAGGTAAGAGAAGAATGTTTTTCATTTTTATTAACGGAATATGCTGGAAATGTCTGATTCTTTGGGCAATACCAATATGTTTAAATTGTACTGTATATTGCAAGGTTGAGAAATAAACAAAAGAAAAGCACTTAGGTACAACAGAACCCAAGCATGGCTCCATCCCAAAAGAGAAGGCATTTCTGTTCAAAGGGGAAAAGGGTGCGACTGTGTTTGTGGTGTGTGATAAACCTGGGTTCTGATCCAAGTCAATGTTAAATCTACAGTGAGATGAAATGGAAACCGTATGATTGTACCCTGGTGTTTTTTTGTTTTTTTTGCAGTCCTTGTTACTGCCTGATACTCACAGCTCTTTCATTTTTTGTTCCCCCACTTTGTCCCCAGCTAGGGGCCTGTAAGATCGTTAAGTCTTCGCTCATAATTTGTTCAGTAGTACTGATCTACTGCTGCCATGCCAACATGTAACACAAGGCAAGTAAGAGACCCTGACCCTCACATGGATACCCCTCTCTTGGTCAGCTGTTCTCCCTCACAGGTTCTGTCTCTCCAACCTCTTCTCTGGAGCTTTGCCTGGCTCTGAGATTAGCCCGGAAGGGACTGATTTCTCATTTGAAAAAAAGAGTTTAAAATAGGGAGAAAAACTCCTGAAATTCTTTTTCTGGTTTTGGGGTTTAGCTCTGGCAAAGATATTTACAGAAAATGTTCTAAAGGTAAGATATGAATGTCCATCTGGTATTGCCTGTTTATAAAGGTATGGGAAATGAGCATTCACTGGTTCTGGTCAGGATCATTTTTGTGAAATTCTGGGGTGAAAGCTTTTCTTTTCCTGCTTCACTGCATCTTCAATGCCAGTCCTTTGTTGGAAATTCCATCTATTTTAGTGCAAACATTATTTTTTAAAAAAAGGAAAAAATATTTTTTGCAACCAATGAGTTGTGCTTTTAAGGAGTGTTTTTTTTTTCAAGTCATTCAGAATATAGAAGCGAGTTGCAGTTGTAATTTAAGGGAAAACATGCAAAAAGGCACATGATTGTCATTACTATCATGATGAATTACTGTCATCCTGTCAGGTGAAGTCTTTTCTAGTTACCTGCTACTGCAGCATTGCATTTTTCTACAAGGAGTAGAAACAGTATGTTCAGAGTATTTTGTCTTTGCTCCCAGTTTTAGAAACTGAATATTGAATTAATATACAGTACACTGAATTTATTTATTGGCTGTTGTTTTATTTAACTACTACTTATACTTTCATGACAATTGTTATGTACACACCTATCACACAAAACAGGCCAGGCTGAATACCTTCCTCATACTCTGTACTCTCCTTCAATTGCTTGATTCCCTGAAATGTAGCAAGAATGGGTTGTCTTGTTTTTATTTTGGGGGGATATTTGTTCAGTTTAGTTTTCATATCTGTTTTTAAGAAATAATTTTGGGAAACAAAAATAAGGTCCTGGGTTGAACATCACATTGGTCAAAATGTGCTGATAAATTAGCCTTTTTGTTGTAGTTTTATAATTTTGTAATTTATAATTTCATATATTTGTATAAATTGTGTTGTAATTTTGTAATTTGATGTAGTTGAATTGTCTGGTGCAATTGGTATTTAGCACATTGTGTGTTTCTTTGGACTGTACTGTGTAGATTTTTGTTGAATAGAACTGGAATCATGTTTATCTGATGTAAGGTATATTATTTATTGAATTCTGAGTTATGATTTGAGTGAATTTCTTGTGCTACTGGAGGTTAGACAGCAAGCACATTTATTAGCATAATAATCCTGCTTTTTGTGCGAATAAGGATTGAAGAGTTACAGATAAATACAAAAATGTTTCAACTTTTTACACTTTTTTTCACTAGAGCTAGTTTCTAGTTTCCAAAATGACAAACCTGCGCAGCTGTTTGTCTGTACTGTGGTGTTGCAAAGGTCGTGCTAGACACAGCCTTGATTCTGTCACACGGCAGGTGCAAGACTCCTACTTCTTGACCTTTGAGAGAGAGATTGTATCGTAATTGTCAGATTGAGCTGGGCATCTATGTCAGGGAGACTTCCTCATGTTTTCTTTCTATTAGGGGGTTTAGAAAATCAGGATACTGAGGTAACTATACCGTCAGAATTTTGGTAACAAATCCCCAAACAATTTTTTTTTGTTCTCTGATAAAAATGCAATCTGTGGTACAGGAAGGGGAGATGGTCTGTAGAAGCAAGTCTCATTGTGTCTAGGAAGGAACAAGCAGTTTACTTATTGAAAAGTAAATCTGACCATAATGGGCCCTGAATGTTTCTGGCTTCATTGATCTGGTTAAACATTACCCTTCTGAAAGTCACCAGAGTATGAGTAGACATTGGATATAATTGTAGCATTGCTTTAAGGAGAACAATTAATGTATTTTTTGTTTTTTTTAACACTTAAAGGTATTTCACCTAATCTCGTCAATGCCATTGTGTTGTATCAAAGTATTTTAACATGACTTTCATCAGTATGTGGAAAAAAGCCTTATAAAATACTGGTCACAGCTAGAATCTGAGGAATCTGTTGCAGTTCTCCATTGGGAATGTCATTGCTTTGTTTTGCTGTTTGTTGTACAGGTAAAGGAGCTCCTGACATCATTTGGCCCTCTAAAGGCTTTCAACCTAGTGAAGGACAGCGCCACCTCACTGTCTAAAGGTTATGCCTTTTGTGAATATGTCGATGTCAGTGTTACTGACCAGGTAGGACTGGAGGTATTGAATTGCATTTCATTCGTTATACAGGGGGTCCCTTTGAATAGTGCATTGTGTATGTTCAGTACACATGAAGATGAAAGCAACACAGAATAATACTTTCAAATCCACCTTTTATGTACCGTATAAGTTATTATATTATTTTAGTATTGTTCTGGGAATAATAATTATAATTAAATATTATAATAATTCATAAAGTTACATTAAATAGTGAGCATATGATAAATGTAAAGTTGGAGAATGTATATGTCTGAGGTCAGAACAAGTCAATGGCGTAAAAGCGGGGATGCCTGTCCATTGATTATCCTGATACTGCGAACCTGTTCTTCATATCTGAAAAGAATATCAGGAATCTACTGTAGCAATGACTGTTGTTTTGTTCATGTGTAGGGTGTTATACCAAAGTGTCATTCATTTTTATAGTCGCAGATGGGTGGGGTTTTGTCTTGTGTGCTGCTGTCCCAGTTAAAACACAGGGTGGTTTCTAGCTGTAGACTTAAAAAACTGAAATCTCAATCCTATCTAAGACTTTGTAGGCTGTGATTCTGGCTTCTCACAGATAAAGTAAAAAAATATTTTTGTTCTAAAGCCAGAACATGAACATTAAGGGCTTAAAAGAGTTCTTTATAGCCTCTTAAGACAGGAAGGTTTTCTGAAAGACAGGTAGGTGTTTGGTTTTGAAACGACAGAGCAGACTAGATTCAAAATATACTAAGTTTTTGTTGTGATATTTTCTTCTGTAAGGCACGAACACCTTCACATTTGCACCTTCAACACCTTCACCTGTGACCAACTCATTTTACAAAAGCATCACTGAGCACCAGCCCGATTTCTTCCGCACTGCCTTGTGTTCCCAGGCTGTGGCAGGACTGAATGGCATGCAGCTGGGAGACAAAAAACTCATCGTTCAGAGGGCCAGCGTAGGGGCGAAAAATGCGAATCCAGTAAGTGTTGCATATCTGCACCATCTGAAAAAACGAAGTGCGAAAAAAGAACCACACTTGCTTTATTTGCATATGAGACAGTTTAGATTTGCAAATAAAAACAGAATATTTTAGGTTGGGAACTTGGGGGCTTTCATTTACACATAAGTGAGAAATAAACTGAAAAGAAAGCCTCTTCTGGGTGCATCAGCTTTTGAATTTGCACACCATGTCAGTTATATTTTGTTTGTTTTTTTCATTATTTTTTTTCTAATGCAAACAAACAGCACTTTGACTGCCCCTATTATTTACAATACTTATCGTTCCTGTAAACTGATGGAAGCAGCTGGAGGTGGAGGTGAGCATGAGAAGGAACAAGCTCTATGGCAGTAATAGCACCTAGGGCCATTATGGGTAATACAAAATTAGTAAAAAAAAAACTAAAATACATTCTGAAATTTCCCAGCGTGTTTTGGGCAGCACAGATAATACCAAATCAGCTTCCCTGTACCACGTCATGGTAAATATCTATTAAAGTTAAACTGCCTTCTGAAAACAGTCGCTCAGTGCAGGGAAGTGGTCAGGTAAAGCAAATTAGTGGGGCAAGCATTTTGAAAATCTTTATGGTGACTGGTATAGAAGCCATACTCTCTCCTTTGGTTTCTTGAAGTCTTTTGCTTGTTTTCCAGTAAACATTGCATTAATTGTTGATGCAATTACAGTTTCTTTTCCACAGTACATCTCCTTTTATGAAGTGCCACAGTGCCCGTTTTTCCGATATCTTTCACTAGGGGTAACATGCTCTTAACAACGTACATCGGAAATCTTTCTAACAATAGCAGAACAATTTGAATTGAATCCCAAATGCAACGGCTACCTCTCTAAAATTTGTCTGAAGCTCCGTCTTGATGGCTTACGTACTTATGAAAATACGAGCGTCTCTGCAGGACAATCTGCAGCCGCCATCTGTATGACATCTGCCATCTCGGACTCTGACTGCTGCAGTCGGCTGGCATTTCTGACACGAAGAAATCATCCACAAGAGTCAGAGGGGGCTGAAAGCCGAACTCTTGAAGTAATCTGGTTCATGCTGCTTGCATAGTCATGGCATCGAAAGATCTTTAGATTTTTATTGATGCCATGACTAAATGGGCCTGTAGGATTTGTGATGCAGGGGTTACTACCCATGGCACACACTAATGCAGACAGTGAGACAGCATGGAATGGTGTAGGGTGGGCAAAACAGATTGAGCCCAGCTGTTGACCTGTAAAAGCGTGGCTCTAACACTGCTTGGCGGGGCTACTCCATTGCAGTCTGCCATCATCGAGGCCCCAGTGACCCTGCAAGTGCCCGGCCTGCAGGCCCTGCAGAACACAGGGATCCCCACGGAGGTGCTCTGCCTGCTCAACATGGTGATGCCGGAGGAGCTGGTGGACGACGAAGACTACGAGGAGATCCTGGAGGACATCCGCGAAGAGTGCTGCAAGTACGGGAGTGTGCGCTCGATCGAGATCCCTCGCCCAGTGGATGGCCTGGAAGTGCCAGGGTGTGGAAAGGTGAGGTGTTGGCGTTGCTGTCCAGCATTTGCATGTATGGTTCAGAGCTGCACGGCTCCACGGAGGTTAGGGCAGCTGTCTCATAGCTCTTGGGTCCCTGGGATTGCCTAGGGCACCTTCTGTGAGAAGTTTGCATGTTTCCCCCATGCCCATGTGCGTCTTCTCTGGGTGCTCCAGTGTCTTCTCAAGTTTCAAAGACATGATTTTCATGTTCATTACCATGATGTACAGTAGTCTGCTGAAACTTAAAAAAGTCAGGAGTGTTTTTTTTCCCTTTGTGTCTTAAGTGCGTAGTTACAAAACATGCTCTGCACTTGGATTTCCTTCATCTTAAAATCCCACGTGGGAGGATTGGCAAACACTGTAGAAGGAGCAACTCAAATTTTAAAAAAAAGTTTTAGGTGAAATTTGAGACATTTTGGGAAGATGACTGGGCAGAAGACAGAGGATCAGGATCACACACCTGAGTGCTTGCCTTCAGATAGTAGCTGCAACAGCTACCCCAGCTTGAGAGACACGGGGGCTAATGGCGGCCATACAGGATACAGATAATGAAAATGATGTTGTAATGTAATGAAATGAGGGTTGAAGCGTCCACACTTGAACACTTGGATGATTGAGGTATAAAAAATATTTACCATGCTAACCAACTATGCAGACAAAAAAGCTTCTTGAAAGACTTCTTAGAAATTAGTACCGGGAAGTGCAGAGCGGGGTGAATAAAAAGGCTTGGTCTCACTCCTTTGGCCAGTTATTAAAATAGAATGCCTGAACACTCACTGCTGCCTCAAGGCATTTCCTCTCATTAGTCTTTGAACAGAGTGCTATGGAACGGGTTCGTTAACATGACAGTGGTTTAGGCTAAAATAAGAACAGATGTATCAGGTAGAGCTGCTGCCTCACAGCTCTTAGCTCCCCTAAATTCATGTTTGCTCTGGAATACCTTCAGTGTGTAGTTTGCATGTTCTCCTCAGTTTCATGTGCGTTTTCTCCAGGTACTGTACTCCCATTCCTTCACATAGTGCAGTGGACTGGTGCTCTGTCCAGGGTGTGTTTGTGCCCTGCAGTGGGCTGGTGCTCTGGGGTGTGTGTGTGCCCTGCAGTGGGCTGGCGCTCTGGGGTGTGTGTGATCTGCAGTGGACTGGTGCTCTGTCCAGGGTGTGTTTGTCCCCTGCAGTGGGATGGTGCTCTGGGGTGTGTGTGATCTGCAGTGGGCTGGTGCTCTGGGGTTGTGTGCCCTGCAGTGGGCTGGTGGTCTGGGGTGTGTGTGTGATCTGCAGTGGACTGGTGCTCTGTCCATGGTGTGTTTGTCCCTTGCAGTGGGCTGGTGCTCTGGGGTGTGTGTGATCTGCAGTGGGCTGGCGCTCTGGGGTGTTTGTGCCCTGCAGTTGGCTGGCACTCTGGGGTGTTTGTGCCCTGCAGTGGGCTGGCGCTCTGGAGTGTGTGCGTGATCTGCAGTGGGCTGATTCTCTGGAGTGTGTGCGTGATCTGCAGTGGGCTGTGCTCTGGGGTGTGTGTGCCCTGCAGTGGGCTGGCACTCTGTCGGGTGTGTGTACACTTAGGATGTGTCGTCCCATCTTGCAGCCTGTGCCTGCTGTCTAGCTCACTGTGAGCCTGTGACAGAAACGCTGGTACTGAAAATGAATGAACAGATGGAAAAGTACAGAGAGTCTCTCCAACAAATCTGATATGAATCATGAACAAATTAAAACCTTAATGATTCATATAATATTTTTTACCTTTAAAAAAGTATTACACCATGTTGTGAGGATGAAACGACCTCAGCAGAGCTACATAATTCCTGCTTTTTTTCTTTTTTCTCTGCAGATCTTTGTGGAGTACGTGTCAGTGTCAGAGTGCCAGAAGGCCATGCAGGCGCTAACCGGACGGAAGTTTGCTAACAGAGTGGTTGTTACAAAGTACTACGATCCAGATATGTATCACAGACATGAGTTCTGATTGCAGTGGGAAGGAACTGAAAGGCTGCTATTGAGATCTCAGCTCCTCCCAAAGAGTAAACTGGGGATTGCAAGTAGTACAAACTTAACCATTTCCTTGTGCAGTCTTCCTCTTTACAGTACAGCACAGTACATTATACAGATAGATATACAGATTTTAAAAAGGGAATTATTATGTACTTTTCCCTTTCTCCTGATATCCAACATTTGATCTACAGGCAATATCGTTTCTGTGCAGTTAATGACTTGTAATAAACAAGATTATTAATCTTTCTAAGGACATTATGTTGAAATGTTGTTTCATGTTGCAATAATTAGGATCGTATTTGCTTAGAATAAAGTTGACCCTTGGTGTTTTCTTCCATAAAAAAGTGTTAATGTTTTGCATAACGAGAGTGACTAATCTTTACAAAGAGAAGTATTTAAAGAAACTGAAGTACTGCAGATTCCATCTCTCTCCAACACAAGCTGAACATCCTGTATTAACTTTATTCTTTTTAGCTTTTTGAGTAGAACACTTATTTATAAATAGAAATGCAAGAAATCATGAAATTTGTTTTTTTGCACTAGTTTAAGTAAACTAACCTTTTAGTTGACTGTACAGCTATTACAATAAAGCATGGTACAGCCGCAATTTCTAAACAAAGTTCATGCAAATTTTATCAAAATAACTGTGTAGCTCTTAGACACTTGTCCACTGAACCAGTCTGCTTTGTTTTCACAGTACAGAGAAACATGTCTTTGATTGCAAATGAAGGGGGGCTGTGTTTTAGCACAGCCTTGACTCATCCGGCCCAATAACATACAGTACTGTACCTGTGGAAATGAACGAAATGGTTCTGTCGTGTTGAGCCTTGAAGATAAACTGTAGTACTTGGCGGTTGGTTCTGTTTTGCTATTTGCCATACCACTCGTCGCCACTAGGGGATGTGGAAGTGACGTTCAGGCAAAAGGCACCTTTTTTCAGATGTTGAAGAAGTAATAGTCATTGATACTTCTTTAAATAAAATTGTAAGTGTATGTTTTTTTTTAATATGAGTGGATATTAGATGATCTTCGCTTTTTCTAACTCTTAACCTGTCACTGCCATGCCTTCAATAAATTCTTGCATATTTATAATGTTTTGGTGATTTTTTTCTTCGTTTTCGATGCCAAACTGTATCTTATTTTTTCTAAGTAAAAAACTGGACTGATGCTCATTCGTTGGTTATTGTGTCCCCTTGTTTATTTTTGTAGGACACGTAATGTTATATTGCGTTGATGTATATTTTGTGCAATGGCCTTTGAGCAATTAAGACTTTCGTCTTTATGTGAGCTGTATGACACCATTACAGTTGAGTTATATTAAAGGTTGTATTAACCTTTTCAGGCGTACGACTTCACTCTTAGAATACTGTTCTATTTATTGTGCGTAACTAGGTCAGGTCTTCATATGGGTTCAGCGTAACCAAAAAGGACCATTTTCATGCACCAAGAAAAATACATTACCATGCAGTAAATACTTTTAAATAATTCAACGGAGAACAGGAACAGGTGGATTTTTTAAAAAAAGTTTGCAATGTTTAAATTTATTTCAAACATAACACCTCAAATTCCCTTCGGGATCAATAAAGTTATCTACAGTATTTAACCGTGCCGCACGGTGTACATTTTTTACATTACGCAATATTCAGGCCCCTTCTCTGAGATGCTTTTACAGTCTGTGATATCTTGCAACCAGATGGGAAATTAGTACAGAGGTGTTAATTTACGATGTTCTTTTTTTGCTATCTCAGACACATTATTCTTTGTATCAAAATACTACACCTTGTTTATCATTTATGTGGCATACTAGTTTCCCAATGGTTTGTTTAGCATTTATTCTACCGTCTATGCACTACATGGATTGCATCCCCTACGTATCCTTAAAACTGCTGGGTGTGCTTTTTTACGTCCGCTTCGCCGATGGCATTATAGATTACCGAGGGGTGTAAACTGATTTCAGCGGGGCTGTTGCAGAGGCCAGTAGTGTTTGTCGGCCAGCCCTGGGTGAGAGCCGGGACGTAGGAGTCACATGGCCTCCCTAATTCGCTCCAGCTCCTCTCTCCAATCGCCCTGACCTCTGTCATTAGCAAGATGGCGTTCTGGAACACTCTCGCGAGATGCCATGAAATTCCAGCAGCAAATCTGTGAGCCTGCGACCCTCCTCCATTGGGAAAGGGGGAAAAAAAAGGGAAGACAGGGCTTGGGACGTAGTAACGGAAACAAAAACAACGAAAAAAGCCTCTACATATCAATATAATCAAATCATCGGGCGAGAGCCCACGCCTCCGCTTTGCAGTTCTCAGCAATGGTTCAGCGGGAGAAGACGAATACCCCAAGAAGGATCCGAATTGCTGAAGAACAAGCCCTTAAATAGCAGATTTCGGGGAGTGTGGATTTGAATAAGAAGAGGCAGGGAAAACTTCATTAACGAGTGCCACTGACTGGATCCCCCCCCTCCCAGCCGCTCTTTCTCTGGGTCGACAGTACCAATGGGATCGGTGTATCCGGTGGGGGGAACCGCAACGACTCGGGATTGCAAGAAACGATAAGCAACTGTATGTGTTCACTGGTAGCCGAGTAACATAATTCAGTGGACCACACGATCGTACGTAACGCTGTCGGCTGGTGGAGGCAGGCCATGGATTGAGCTGAGAGCAGCCGCAGGTAACTGGCAAGCGAGAGCAGAGGACCCTGTCAAAGCCGCCCAGAGCCCGTGGAAATCCGGCTGGCTGGAACAAGTGAAGTCCGGTCGGCATTTGGATCATGCATCGGATTGCAAGGCCCTTGTTCCAAGTTGGATAAAGCGTATTTCGGAAAGGGTGCGAGAAAGAAGAATATATCGATTTTGTTTTCAGTTCTTGTGATTCCATTTTAAGTATTGCGTGAATTTTTCGTTGGGGGGCATCGGGAACAAAACAACATGTCTGGAGTCAAGGAAACCCCTTGCAGGAAGTTTCAGGCGAACATTTTTAACAAAAGCAAATGTCAGAACTGCTTCAAGCCGCGGGAGCTTCACCTCTTGACCGATCAAGATTTGAATCAGGTAATTCATTTGGTTTACAATGGAAATAAATGAGTTTGCCGTCAGGTGCTGGAACAAATGGGTTTTGTACAGACTTGAGCCTCTCCGTACAACAAAGCTGTCAGCGCAGCGGAATAAAGTCGCTGTCATCTGCAGCTGCTGGTAATAGTAAAGGTTTGTAGGTTAATGGTGTCAGATTGATGGGGCTCGACTGGACTGTCTTGTCTCCGATAAACCCTTCGTTGGAAGTTTCTGTTAGTTGTTTTAAAAGTGTTGAATCTTGCACCAGATCAGGCGCGGGGACTGTTACTGTCAACGTAATGTCTAGTAATAAAATCTTGTATTTTATTTTAATCCAGCGGTGCAAATTTCGATTCCTTTTGGCGCCGTGAAACCAATATGAGCGAGATCCCGGTATCGGGCAGGGGACGTGCTGGCTGAGCAATTCGGACACGTGTAGCGAAGAGACAGGCTTGAGAAATACAGATGTTACCGGTTGTAGCTACTTCACGCAGCTGTCTTCCCTGAGAGCAAAGAAGCGTTCGAGACGGTAGCAAAGACATTACATTTTTGAAGTGTGCGTGACAACATTATAAGGTTGTTTTATGTTTAAAGACTCCACTGTGATGTTTACTCGTACAGAAAGAGGCCACATATATAGCGTTGTATTGAATGTTAAGCTTTTTTACGAGTCTCTTTTATATTGTTAAGTGGTATCTTAAACAGCTGTATTTATAGTTCCATGTTAATAACGGTTTAACTGGAGATCGATAATGCCTAATCGGTCATTATTTTTATTTTATCCGAGGGAGCGGATAATCGTGCGACAGCCTAGGGAGCGTTTTTTTGACTTACCGTAGCCCTTGTTCCTCTAATATAAAATGAGTGACCCACATTGACTGGACATCCTCTGTAAATACCGAAGGATTTTTACTTGTCACAACATGGTTCATTTCTAGTTCATTACACCCCTAGTTCTGCACTGTGCCGAGTCTTTGAATTTAGGGATGACAAGGGCCAGATGGAATAGGCAATGCTCTTGCGCACAGCTACCTAAAACACTAAGTCAAAATGGAAAGATAACATACAGTTTCCCATTTCAGTTGTTTGAATAAGTAGTTTATTTGGAAGTAAAAACGCCCAAGCATGTTTATTAAAATTTTCATTTCATTTCATTTTTTTCTGACATTTTGTACAAGTCCCAGAACAGTCAGATGACTTTAGCTGGGACACATTCAAAATGATAGCCAGGTTACTAATATGCTGTGAAAGTTTACTAGAAATCTTAAAATTGCTCATACAGTATATACCGTTACCTTTGGTCAATTACAAGACACATGTACAGTAAGTCTTAGCTTAATTACAAAGTTATGATATATGGAAAATTGATGTCTTTTTTTTAAAAACAACCAACATGGCTTTCTTAAACCATCCCATAAAATAAAGTGTTAAGCAGTTATACTTCACAGTATGTCTGTTAAATATGTTCAGAGGTGTGACAGTTGTTTTGAGCAGAGGCGTTTTTGAAAAAGAGGATTAATTGGAAGACTCTGTAAACATCCTCAAAGATAATTTGTTCTTCAAATGCCCAACATGACTAGTGCTTCATGTAGGAATAAAAAAACAACACAGACTGCACAGTATGTGGTAGAGCTCTTACTTTCAGTGATCTCATCCTTTTGATTAAGTGAAACAGAGAGAAGGAGCCAGTATACTACTGTGTACAGTATACTACTGTAGAAAAATAGTCATCTTTATCATCACTTTCAATGACTGCTGATTCGATTCGGGCAACTAGCATCTTTGGGAAGCATTAGATACAAGGCAGCATATCCCCTGGATGGGCTGCTAGTTCATTACAGGGTACACACTGACACAAAACATGCATACCTTCGCACCAAATTTCCCATAAGTCAGTTAACCTACTAATATGTCTTTACACTGTGGGAGGAAACTGGGGCCGCTGGACGAAACCCAAACAAGCAACATACTGTACAAACTCCTTGCAGATAGCTCCGCAGGAACAGAACCCAGAGCCCCAGCACTGGTAGTCAGAAATGCTAACCACAGCGCTACCGTGCTGCCCCCGTAGTAGTAATAATAAATGTTATTTTATGTAGCACCTTTTAAAAGCAGAACAGTGCCAGACATAACTAGCAAAATCTGAAGAAACTTGCTCTTTTATTTAGCCTTGTGTCCTGTGCTTTTGGAATTACTGGCCTGTACCAGTCGTTTCCAAGTCAGTCCAGCAGCAGATCCTCTCTACAGTGCTCTGCTGCTAGATGTGGAGTCACATCTTGCCTACTTCTGTTGGAATGGCAGGCGTGCAGTGCACTACTGTGTGCTGTATACAGCAGATACAAGCGCTGTATCTGTGTGTGCAACCTGTCTCTTCTCTTGTCTTGTTAGTTAGTAGTGCAAGAACACAGCTTAGTTTATTGGTGCTAAATGACAAGATAAGAGGCAAAGTGTAATAATAGGGGTATGAATTCTTTTTAAGGGGAAAACAAAGGTGGAAACAAGATATCCATTAACACAATTTCAAGGTTTTAAGGGATTTTATGTTTTTACCATGTTGCTTTTTAGTATTATTTGGAAACACCTCACTTTCCATATTCTCCCACCATTTTTTAGATTGTGATTGCAGAGTGGTGTCTTCAAAGCTTGTGTGATTTAGTTTCATTTTTTCCCCATTTTCTTTTTTTTTATTTTTCTCCCTGCCTCTCTTCCATTTTTTTTCTTTCATCTAATCTCTTTCCTGCAGGAACGCCTCTATTGCCTAAAGCCAGCAAACAAACAGAATTGGTATAGCTGGCAAACTAATGCATTTTAGTCAGAAGTGCCTTCTTAAAATCTGTTTTTAAAAAAAAAGCCTAACGAACTAACACAGAGAAACTATTTACATCTTGAGGTAATGAAAGTTTTGAATGCCAGGAAGCTGTTCAGCCCATTAGTGCCTGTTGTAGTTCCCTCTAATTGATCCCACAGCTTAATCCAGACAGTCCTGTGAAGGATCCCCCAGTAGGCAAGGAGTGCATGCCCTTAGCCCCCTGTGGCAACGTCAGCATCCTGCATCTGTGGAGCACTCTGGGTGTGAGTATCAAGAATAACCCTTTCCTAGCCAGTTCAGGAGCAGTGCTTCAGTGTTCACAGTGCAGTCTCTGTGTGGGATGCACGGGAAGAAAAAAAACAGCTCTGAATGAGGATAAGAAACCAGATGAGGATAAAAGGGTTGCCAGGTTTCTTCTGGCCGTCTTGAGTACTGCATTTGATGGGCAACTCTTCCGTCCATCGATTAGTAATAGAGCTGCCGTTCCTCACCCGGGTCACGGCAAGCCAGTATCTTTCTCAGACGTACGCAGCAAAATGGTGAGCTGAGACCACAGGGCTTTGACAGGACAGCAGTCGAGTGCAGGACTGACACAGCCTTGCTTAGGTCAGTCTGCTCTGTGAGGAAAAGAATGAAACTGGTTATGATTTTGCCTTTTTAGGAAAAAGACAATTTATGGAGGTGAATACTTAGCCCATTAAAAACAATTCTGGTACAATTGTGTTTGAGTTCACTGTTCTGAGCAGTCCTTTCCCTATCTATGCTATTATTTATAAAATTTATAAAAGAAGCCCTCTTACCTAATAAGGCTTATTTTACCTTCTAGGTCACCATGTTTTACAGTGTTCTAGCACATTTGCTCTTGGGTTTGTGACTGCAGTTTTAAGAATGAGTGCCTTTAGCCATGTTTTGGCTATACTTGCTCTCCTTGCTGAACAAGGCTTTTGGGAATCTTGAGCAAGCTACCCAGCCATGTGGTTGAAACTCTGGCTTCTTTCAGGACACGGCTGGACAGGATCCTTTGGATCAATCGCCTGCTTCCTACCAAACCAGCTAGATGGGCGAGTCTCCTCATCTCGTTTGTAATCTTCCTTATGTTCTCATAACAGGGAGTGAAAGGATGAATCATTACGTTGAGGCTGAGGTCATGTCTGCAGAAATCACAAAACACACATCACATAAAAAATCTGAAGTCTGGTGAAAAAACTCGTCTTCGTATTTGCTGTGGACTTAGGGCTCCTGTGTTTTACAGTGGTTTCCAGGCATTGTAGGACTGTATTTCCAATGTAGTAATCGTACAGAATAATACTTATTATTCCCAATGTGTACAGGCTTTGGGAAGTCTGCCCACTTCCTAGTAAGAAAATTAGATGGGCAATTTAGCCACAGTTTCTCTACCGGGAAAATTACCTAATTGTCCCTGAAGAGATAAGAGCACTGCTGTTTTTCAAGATATAGCATTCATGTTTTTTGCTGTTTTCACACTGGATTTTGGAAATGCCAACATTTTGTAAGCCTGCTCATTTTTTAAGTCAGGGTATTACCAGAAGTTTGAGCTTCCATGAATGTGGTAGTTAGCTACAAAAGAAAATGTAAAATTACAGAAAAGCAGAAGATCTGTAACATTCTTTATGTGTTAGTACAACGCAATTAGCACTGCAGAAAACAATGAGCAGAATTCACATGCATAAGCAACAGTCGTCAGGCTCAGAGTGTTAAGTATAGGTAGCAAAACAAACTGTAATTATCAGGTGGGAAGTGTAGATGTTGAAGAAGTTGTAAAAAAAAGACTTTGGTGTTCATGTAAATACATTTTCCTGAAGTCTAGACAATGTGGAAAAGCAATAAAAAAGGGAAAACGAAATGTTAGGAAATGGTTAAAAGTGTAGAATATAAGTGAAAGGAATGTTGTATACAATTTTGTTCACCGTTACAAAAAGGTTTGCTGCTGTGTTCAAAGTCAGTAGTGAAACACACACCAGACACAGGTGGAACCTATGTGGCAGTGCACTTAAAACCGAGAACAGGAGGCACTTTTTTCAGAAAGCATTGTGAGGGATGTGGAATATACTAACCAGCCATGGTTTTGAAGGTAATGCCCTGGCTTCTTTCAAGAGACAGCAGGCTCAGATCCCGGGATCAATAAGCTTCTAGCAACCAAATGACCTAGATGGGCAGAATGGCCTTCTCTCATTTGTAACCTTTCTTGTGTTCAGTAAATAATGGTCATAGATACTGTTTGTGTTCACTAATTGTCCCTTATGAAGAAGGTGAAAAACCTGTCTGATAAGCTCTTACTTAATGGGGGAGTCTACACACCTGTTCTACATTTGCTGTATGTACTCAGGACCAGTAGCCCAAATTTGCATCATTAGCATAACCTTTGAAATGTCAAGGGAGGTGCTGAATGAGAAGAGATATGTTGAGATGGCCAGTCATACTGGCAGAAGATCTCACAATGAACATACACACTCAGTCCTACATTGTGAACAAACAGGAAAAGAAATCCTTCAGCACTAAAAAGTCAGATGTGCACGACATTGTACATGCCTACTGGTTACGCTGGTATGTAATAGATTGACAGCTTCAACTGTGCATCAGGTTTAATTATTGTGCTGTGTAGTTAAGTCACAAAAAGCCATTTGTTTTTGCTTCCGATTCCTTGTTTGTATGACTTGAGGGCAATTTGTAATTTTATGTTACAGGTTTTAAATCTACTGTTACGTTTTTCAGGGAATGATACTGTTTTCATCGCTTTGGTGACAGATGTATTACCTTGTTTTTAAATCCAAGAAGTCCCACAGTACAATAATAACCCTAAAGGTGTCTTAGCTGTTTCTGCCTGGTGATTACAATGCAGGTGTTGACAGACATATTCGGAATCTGTATTGGAGAGTAACAAGCAAGTCCACAAAGAAGGGTAAAACAGGACTACCAAGCAACAGTGAGCCTTCTGATTTGCACTTTTCAAAAACTACATTGTGTCGATGACCAAAGAATTATAAAACTGGCTTTAAGTTATGTTGACATAACTTTGAGCTATATTTGTTTTGAGTTTTTAATAACTTGATCTTAGAGTCCAGAAAGAAAACCTTTCTCCTTTGAATTTTTTGGTTGTCCATACGTGAATTCATGAGGGTGCAAGATGTACAATTAAAAAAAAACCCATGTGAGCCCAAATGTTTTTTTTTTTTTTACATTTTTAATCTAATGGCTGGATAAGTTGCCATCCAGGTCTCATTTTCAGATTGTTAGTGAAACCGTGTTTCTCAAAGAAGAGTTCAGGGTCCCATGTAGGTCCTTAGAGCATATGAATCTGTATAATGAACACTTTCAGACTTTGAATGTGCTTTATCAGCACGTCCAGTGTTTCCTGACAAGCAGTTCCTCTGTAATACTTAATTAATACACCTTATTAGTTATGATTACCTTTGGTTTTAATTTGAATTATATACCGTTTAAAATGCAGCACTTTGCTAGACATGATTTCTTGAAAAGTGGTCCTTTTGCCATGTGAAATTTACTAAACCCTGGTTTAGTATGGCTGCATTATTTTATTTTTGAGTGAAAACACAAAGTTAAATAAGAAATCCAGTATTTTTTTTTTTAATTCAGGAACTGACTTGTGGACCAATTAACAGTTTGTTTTACATTTTGTAAAAAGGGTTTTGAACCATTTCCTTAGAAGGTTCAATTGTTGCCAGCTTTCCTGAAACATGAAACACTGCTATGATTGCAGTAGTGTGTGTAAAATGTTCAGAATGCCCCTTCAGTGGGTTTTCCTTTTCTATTCAAGGCTCAGTCAGTTAGCATTAGAATTTGTTTTGGACATAAACCATTACTTATGTAGATACGTGTGTCAACTAAACAGCTTGTCACACTGTCTGACTGTGCCCTGTCACACACTGTGTTTTTGTGACACCAATATGTGCCATTGCAATGGTTTTTTCTCCTGTCATGTTACAGCTAAAGCCTTTGAAGAGCCATGCAGTGCTAAACCAGTCCTTTGGAATGTATACATCAGTGATGTTTCATTGACCAAAACTATGATAGGAACTCATGAAAAATCACTGTGAAAGAAAATTCCTGCTTTGGGAAGGTGTCTTTCTAATTCATGAGCAGTGTTTCTGTGAAAGGGTACATTATGAGGAACACTTTTGCTGTCACACTTGGAGAAAAGCACATGAGGGTTTGAAAACTTTTCTTTCTAGTTTTTGTCAGAATTTTTAGAATTCCAATTGTTACGCAAGAAAAACTGGTCTGGATTGTAGAAAGGTGGGAGTTTTGTAGGTTGGTGATCTTGAATTTTCACCATGACAACGTCTAATCTGCGAATTTATGATTTATTGCGTGCATTTATTTGCTCAGTTTAGACCAAAACAAATCACTGAAAAGTGTAGCCACTGCTAAATGTCATTTCACTAGGCTAAGCACTTTATCAACATGGAATGTGTGATGATTCAGAGTTTGCATTTTTTTATTTAAACCTTGTGCCTTTTCAAAAATTTTGTAAAGTTTTTCTTCATCATCCAATAAAAGCATCAAATGACTTTTAGTTTAATCACTGCATTTTCTAAACATTCCTTCAGAATCCACAATGCATATGTACTGTATCTGGAGTGGATCAAGGTTACCTCTGTCTTCGAATCACTTTTGTCTCTTTCTTATCTGGGATTTGCGCCTGTAAAGCAGAAAGAGAAAGAATACTTCCATTGTACAGGCGAGATTCAAGGCTTTGGTTCTGACATAATCGTTAGGCACTGGAGGCACCATTTATTAAAGGCCCCTTCAATTAAACAGAGGTAGGCCTGCACATAATGACTGGAACACATTGAAAGGGACTATCCAAGTTGCAGTGAATATCCTGAAAGCCCAGTAATGGTAGTTTTACGTATTCTTGCTTGAATAAAGCATTTGACGTCTTAAATTGAACCCAGTTCCCACTTTAAGAGAGGCGTTTTATATAAATGTCATTTTTCTTGAATACATATATCTTTGCCTCTTTTCTATCATTTTGTTTTATCCTCTTTTGAAACCTCTCCATTTACAGCAAAGAAAAAGCTTCCTGAATTCTTCTCAAAGGAGAGAGTGATGAAGAAATGCACGTGTTGCTGCACACAATGCTTCTTCGCTAATCCCCTCTGCAGATCCTGGCACCAGTCTTCCTGAAATCTTTTCAGAAGACAATTTTGCAAAAATTACCCCCAGAATGAGCCTTTCGAACCCAGCCACGACTCAGACAGAAACAACATGGGAGACTCTTGTAATACAGATGTCTTAACAATAACTGTGACATCTCAGATAGGAAATGCAGTAGCTGAAATATAAACATACCCCATTCATTCCAAGCCTTAGACAGATACTGGTTCACTCTGATTTTTGGTGTAGTACAGTCCACTTCTCCACAAATCTTCATTTGATGTTGAAACTGTTGCACTGCAGGGTGGGTTTTGTATTGTGAATGCTGGGCATTATAGAGAACTTGGCACCCTCACCAGGTTTGACTTGGCCTGCTGGGAAGTGTTTGTACCCATCCTGTCCTCCACATCCGCTCCACATTAAACGGATTTGTTTTTCCTCTTTCGTTCTCTTTTCTATCTGAGTTTCTGTCATCTTCACACAGGGATTAGTATGATTTTGGCTTGGACAGCTAATAATTCTTCTAACTAACCAACCAAATGGACTCATTTCTCATGAAAACCTGCATCATAAAGCTTTGCTGTGTTGTGCTTTTAAAGAATGTGTTCTCTAATGTTCTTTATACTTTGTGGATTAATAGAAATGCACAGTAAAAGTGAGGTGGAATTTTAAATATAATTTCCAAACATTTGAATGATCTAGCCTTTTCATTAATTATTTCCTTTTTTAGTTCTTTAAACTTGTAATTATTGTATTCAGTCACATTTTCTGTTTAATACTGTATTCATAAATCTTATGTTTAGGTTTTTATTTTATGTAAAGAGATTTGAATTGCTTTGTCATGAAAGGCGCTATATAAGTTGATAATGTATTAACTGTTCTTGGTCTAGTATTTCAATAGTTTACAAATTGTCCTTACATGTAAAAACTTTTTTTTTCAAAAATGCATTGCTGTCATGGCCTACATGGGCAGTCCTGCAGTAATTTCCTAATGAAAAGCTTTTATCGGGTTTGTGTCTAAGCACAAGTCTCGAGGCGGTTCAGAACTGGAGTGAAAACAACAAGCTGAAGAACGTGCTTCGGTGAAGAGGGCGATAGTCCTGGAAGTGGCAGTGGAGGCTTGGAAACCAGCCATGTGGGCTGATACACGGCGTTTAAATGCACCAGATGCTTACAGTGCATTTAATCAGAAGAGCACTAGAAGGGTCTGCAAGTGAGAGGGAGCCATTTGGCCCATCTTGCTCATTTGGTAGTTTAGTAGCTGAGTGAATCTCAAACTGCTTCCTGCCATTTCTAAAAGGTGCCTGCAGTTTGGACCTCAAGCACCTGTCTAGGAAGCCTGTTCCAGACCCCCACCACTCTTTGAGTAAAGACGTGTTTCCAGTTATACCCCGTGTCCTTTTATCACTACTGAATGTGAAACAATCTCCTAAATTGAACCGATCTAGCCCTAAAGATTTTGTATGATTGGATCAGATATCTTAGTCTCCTCTTTTCTAGACTGAAGACCCTTTACCTCATTCAACCTCTTTGTATACAACAGTCCCTTGAGACCAGCAGTGACTCCTGTTGCTCTTCTTTCACCTCTTTCTAAGGTCATAATATTTTGTCTTTAGACAAAACAGATCTATCCTGGTGTGGTAAACATCGCAGATGAGGTCTTCCAAGTGCATTGTAGAGCTTAAGCATAACTTCCCTGATTTGAAATCCACACATTTTGCTACATGCTTTACCCAAGCATTCTGTTTGCTTTTTTTAATAAATGTACATAAACACCCAGATTGCTGCAGCTCACAATCATCCATGTGATGTGTACAGCATGTGTTCCTACTACCACTGTGCATCCCTTTGCACTTCTCAGTGTCAAAGTTTTTGTGTTTGCCTCTCCTGCTACTTCAATATCAAAAGATTTGACTAGTTTCCTAAATATACCAGAATCTAGTTGGTATTTGTTAATATACATCAGGAAGAGCAGCAGCCCTGAAACAGATACCTGTGATCCACCCCTTAAGATACCATGCCATTTCCTGTTCATTAACTGCTTCTCATTCCACGTACGTGCATTAACTTGGATTCGTATGGCTTTTCATTTGAGAATCAACCTTTTATGTTGGATCTCATCAGTGCTTTCTGGAAATCAAAATGTATCATGTCATAGAGTAGATAGAGTTAGTGCTATCTCATTAATTTGGTTTCTTATATCTTTGTTGGTTGTTCAAAGAATTTTATCAGGTTAGTCAGACAAGACCTTTCCTTTGTAAACCTGTGTTGGCTGTCTGTTATAGTGTCCTCGTTTCCTAACTATTCTAATTGGCCCTATCATTTCCAGTCCTTTACCAGTAACAGATGTAAGGCTAGTTGGTCTATAGTGAACTGGTTCAGTTCTGTCTTCTTTTTACATTTGTGATTTTCCTAATGTACTGTATGGGAGAATGTAGTACTGTAGGTACTGCTCCCATTCTAAGTGAAAGTTGAAATAGTCTGTTCAGTCTAAGGGTCAGTGAATAACATCCCTCATTTCCTTAAGTTTGGCTGAGAAAATACCAACAGGCCCCATTGATTTATTTTGTTTTCACCATCCTAGCCCCTCTAGAATCTCAGTATCCGTTCTGCTAAAATTACTCAGTAATGCTGGAGTTTGATATACAACATGGGGCACGTTATTGGTGTCTTCTATTGTCAACACCTGTGTAAAATATTCAGCTGCCTTTCTTTCACAGGACTCAAATGCAGAATGTTTGAAAGACAGGTCGGTCTTTCTTGTGGCCCTTACGTCAATACATTAAAGTTAGTCATTTTGTTTTAAATTTGGGGTGCATTATTATTTGCACATGCATTGTACAACCTCAAAAACAGTGCAAAATTGAATGCTGAAAAGCCATATAAACCATGTAAAAAAGCAGTTATACTCAGAATCTCAAACGTTGTCTTTTTATATTTTGTTTCAATGTCTGAGTCATCTCATTCATTTATTACAGTGCATTCTGCTGTACATGTACATTACTAATACTTAATGATGTATACAGTTTTTAATTGCATTACAGAATTTGCACTTAGGCTTCAAGGTGCAAAAGTAAGGGAGTTGAGCGTTTTGTGCTGGTGTGGTTTCAGTTTTTTGGGTGGTATACAGTATAAGTTTAGTTTGAGATGTCACTCATGCTTGTGCTTTCCTTGCTCTTCTTCCCAGTTTCAGAAAAAAACATATCCATAATAGATATAAAGCCTAATATTTCTCCTGCTCTGCTGCCCCTGTGTAATAACTGCCTCGTGCTTTTAAGATGTGTAATGACTGCTGTAGCACTGAGGTACTGCAAAGGTAGGATAAGCTTTAAATTATTGATCTAAGATGCATTCCAGTGCTTGTCAAGAGCGTGCATTTCTCCTCTGCTTGTGACAGAGAGGCTGTGGAATGTGCTATTACACATGACTGATCGTTGGCAGGTGAGGCTCAGTGATCTGGTCGAATGGCTTGCTGGTTCTTGAAGTTTGGTTAACTGTAGGGAGAGGCTGTCTCCCCTACTCCAGCCTTGCATCACAGCTTTCTGATGCTGTGTCACACTCAGCAGGACTCAGAGTTGAGCGCTTACTTTCTGTGCTCACGATCAGACTTCTCACTGTATTGCTACCACTGTGCCACTCAGCCCAAGCAGGGATCATTTTCCGGGGCCAGGGAGTTAGGGATCATCCACTGGGGGTAAGGGGGTGGGGGGTGGGATGGCGGCCAGCTCTGGGTCTGCTTTTCAGTCTGTGGAGCTGGCAGAGGATCAGAGCCGCACTGCTCCTCAAAGGATGCGCTGCATCTAGAAACAAGAAAAGGGCCTTATTGTTTTTTTTCCCAGCTTTGAGACGAGACTCCTATCTGCAGGACATCGCGTTGGTCACTGCAGGATTAGATCTGAAGTGTCCTAGTCTTGCTTCATATCTGTCTAAGCAGAAGCTTAGAAAAAGGGCGTCTTTTATTTCAGGAAAAGGGTCAGTGACTTCCCAGTGTAAAATGTATGGCTTGGGAATAAAGTAACTTAAGGTACATGTTTGAAAATTGGTAATTATAAAATACAGTATACACTATGCAGCTATGTTTCACTATTAAAGTGTGTGATCGAGACTTATATTGAAGGCTGTCTAGCTTTCAAATGATGTTGAAAGGAAGAAAGAACTGCACAGTACAGATTTATGGCCTCTGGTCACTAAACTAGTGACAATTCAGTTTCTTCCTTCAAGTCAATTCTTTCACTAGATCACAGCCTTTTCCCAATTCCGGTTCATTACCAGTCATACTGAATTGCGTTTAAGTTGGAAATGATTCTGACTCCGACTCTGACTCTTGTACAAACTTTACATTTCTTTAAATTAGCTTTTTTTTGTTTGTCAGGTGGCCTTTATTTATTTCCCATTGCTTCATGCATTGGAAAGGTTGAGCTACTATAATTGAATACTGAAGAGTTCAAAATCAAAACCTTCCTGACCAGTAAAATAACCTCAGAACATCTGGTAAAGTATTAACTTGTGAGGAGGGGATAATAAGTCCTTCTTGTTTCATGTGTAAGGTAGCGCAAGACCCACAGTGAAAGGCTGGATCTTCATCAACTTTTTATTAGATGGCGTGAAAATGTCTGCAGTGATTATTTGGGATTTTCATCAGAAGGAAAATACTTTCTCTGCGACCTCTGCCTTCAGCACGTTTGTGGAGGAGTTTGTCTTACTCAAGCTTCTCCTGTGAAGACTTGTTTCTCTTTGTCCTGCATGCATTGGAAGCTGTTCTTTTGTACCAATACAGTTATTTTTGTAACTCATGCTGCTTTAAATTTTGTTTGCAGAATTGACCTAATTAAACCCTTGTGACGCTGGTGTTGGTACAGTACAGTCAGGAATGCTCAGTTAAAGGTGAAGTGATAGAGGGTTCCAGGGTTGCAGGTTTGTGCAGCTGTGGTATAACATAGCCAGGGGACGCAACATATTTGATAGCAGACGGGTAAAGGCCTGAAGAAGACAGATGTGCCCTGCATTAACACTCATTATTGACAAAAGATATAGAAGAGAGCTCTATCACATTACAGAAATCAATACAGTTTGGAATGTCTGTCCATTATCCCAGTCTTTAGTATGGTGCTGATATTTCGGATGCATGTGTTGTTTTTACATTAACTACATTCTGGGGAAAGCAGGTCAGGTATTGGGTATCTTGATTCTTAATGTGGCAAGCCACAATCTGTGGCACAATCTGCCAAGAGCCACTTTCACAGGAAATATTAACCTTCTCAAAGCAGATTGTCTTCTGTCTTAAATTTGACCTAATTTTCCCTAAATTGTTATTTTATCCATACTGTATAGCATTCAAAATGCGCATGTATAAAATATTGGGGCTGTGATGAGGGTTACTTCCACTTTATCTTGCTTGAGCATTACTTCTGATGGTGCTATTGAGTAATACAGTAAATGTGTGGCTAGTGCTGTCAGTAAAAGAAAGTCATGCACAAAAACTAGAGTTTGGAGCATGCGTTTAGCATATAACCACATATAACGGAGATTTGAGTCACTGTTTCACTGCAGAAATCCATCGTGCTCTCAGCCTGACCTTTGCTTTAGGCACAGTATCATGAGCCCCAGTAGAAAGTGCAGGACCACAGCTCTTTTTCCATGTGTTGTATAGAACATATAACAGCTTGGTTCTGTTCAAATTGACAGACGCAAGAGGACTGTGGGAAAATTGGCTAGTTCCTCTGTGTTGGGGTAGCTCTCTTTTTGTTTAGGCATGTCTGTAGCTATATTGGGGTACGACTGTGAACAAAAAGCATTTCAAATCCTTAGCCTTGGGCTACGCGGCATCTAAGGGCCTCGATGTATTCTCTGTGGGAGGGTGTGTGGTGCTGGGGGAGGGCTTGTGAAAGGAAGTGTGAGATGGGAAGCTGGGAAAGAGCTTCCAGAGGTCATTCTTCCCTGTTTAATTCCACTGCCGGAGGCCCAGCGTTGGCGAGGCCTGGAGAGAGCATCCAGGGGTGAGCCGGCACCATCGGAATTAGGCTGTGGGGAGCGAGAAGAGCCCCGGGTTCAACCAGGGAGGAAATTGAAAGTTGAGCCTGCTGAGGGGGCAGCGCTGGGGGAGAGGAAGGCGGCTCGCAGGGGGGATAGGAAAAGTGAAGGGTGTGCCTGCCGTGCAAGGGCACCTCCTCTTCTGAGCATCGCACATGCAGTTGTCGCAGCTGGGCCTCTGCTGTCCTCGTCCTAGAGGCTAATAGCTGAAGCCTGTGCTGTCCTCGTCCCAGAGGCCGAGGCCTGTGCTTTCCCCTCTCGGAGGCTGAGAGTTGAGGCCTGTGCTGTCCTCGTCCCGGAAGTTGAGAGTAGAGCTGAGTGCTCGCAAGCAGTAGAATCTGTCTTTAATATGAAAGCTTTTTTCATTTTAAACAGCAGTCATTCAATGTTTAGAATTCGATGTTTTAGCAACAACAGCCTTGAGAGTAGATGAATTATTTACTAAGTGTATATACTGTATAACCTTCTTTGTCCCATTAATTAACCAAAAAACATTTACCCTCTGTACTCATTGAGCAGATTTGGCAATAAAGTCAGAATATTTTGTAAACATTCAATTTTCAGAACATACCAGTACTGCTGGATTGTGTGATTGATCGAGCCCTAAATTCATGCTTTTGACATGGGTGAAATGACACGTGCCACAGGAACTGATATCTCTTGTGAAATTTAGTGTTTAGGTTGAAAAAGAACTCAGCTCGGTAGATCTAAAACCATTCTTTTTACACTATGCATTTTGTGTTTAACATGGAAAACTTCTCTGTCCTGGAAGCGTGATAAATAGAGGCTGTGTATATGATAGGATCATGTCCTGTCAATGATAACTGTTGCAGTGAAACTGAATATTTTTAACACAGTATAACTGATGTGTGCGTATATGTATGTTGCAAGTATAATATGGTGAACTAACTAGATTATTCATATTTCACTTTTGAAGGCCTGTGAGGTATCCAGTGAAAAATGGGCTCCACCACTTGAGTCTGACCCATGTACTGTATTGTAGGATTTGACCCACAGGGCACCGCTGTGTTGTAAAGGCTCAGATACTTTGTTTAAATTTACACATGTACGCAAATAAGAATGAGTCTCTGTACCTTAAGCAAAATGGAATGGAATGAATGTTTTGAAAACAAAACCACGAGACCTCAGACAATCAGGTTGTGTGGGGAACATGTTTCCTAGTGGTGGACAGTTGTTTGTAGCATACAAATCCCTTTTAAATAAAGGCTGTTGTGGGAAGAATATGTAGAGAGCAGGGATTAATGGTTGTGGGAGGACACTCTTCCAGTACTGGGAGAAGTCAGGATGGGCTGAGGAGTTGTGTGGGTTCAGCAAATGGATTAGAACTCAGGACCGGAGACACAGCTGACTGGAGGTGGGACGACGTAGGGGAAAAACATCTGTCTCTGATAAGAGCAAAGGCTGTTAATTAAAATATAACGATCTCTGAAGTGAAATAGTTTTTTTAAGGTCCCAGTTCCTACACAGTACGTGGTAAAGGATTTTTGCTTTACCTGTCAAAATACTGACTTATCGGCCTTGCTGAACATAAGAAGAGTCTACAGGCTTAGACAAGCAACGGTTTAATTTATGATGAACCTGTACTGGCTTGGGTGAAGTATTGATATGAGCACAGACATAAAATATGATGTGACAGGTCTGAAATGCAGGGCAGAAGATCTAACAGATATTTTTCCTCCCTTTGTCTTACATTGATCAAATTTCAGCAGCTGCATTACAACTTGAATGTTTTGTTAGCCGTTCTATAAAGGTATTGAATCATTTAAAGTCTTTGCTACGCTGCTACTGTATGGGTAAAGGTTTTGGACATGTCTGACTGTCTGTTGCTTCCTGACATTATATTGTGGTTTTTAAATGGCTTGGTCCCAAAATATGAGAGTGCCTCTTTTTTTAGAGCTTCTTTATAAACCAGGTCACTGTTAATGGCTGAAACGAGAACTTTTAGACTTGGCTGGGTGAAAAGTTGTAATGGCACAAGGGGTGGCTTTAGGTAAGAAACAATAGCATTTTGAAGTTGCTTTTCAAGTGCTGAAGTTGAAACCTGTTTGTTAATTTTCCTGTTGTTTCTTTTTAACTGACAAATCCCTGTCTTTTAAACGGAAAAAGTAGCTGTGGTGGCAGGATTCCGCTGTACCCTGAAGTCATCCTCTTTGTTTAATGTACTCCTGGTGCTGTCCAGGAAAGATAGACCTCAAGGCTGTCCAGTGGGGCTCTGATTTAGAATTGCTGTCAGTTGCTTCTCTGAGTACATTAAAGGTCTTATAGACATTTCCATGAAACCTAAAATGGAATACCTGCCATTTTTGCTAATTTGCTAGAGCTTGTGGACCTTTTCACCTCTGGAGTCTGAATTATGCTTGGTTTACAAATATGAAAATGCATGTGACTGAGGAAGCACTGCAAAATGGCTTTCAGCAGGAGTCAGTCTGGATTGCAGACCAGGACTGAAGATGTCTGGAAGTCTATCGGACCTTTAAGATATCGACAGCTGCTTGTCGTACGCTGTTTGATGGCTATTTCGGCATTCAGCCTCCCTCCTGGTGCTCTCTTCTTGTTTCATGTTGAACAAGCACTTCTTAAAATGGGTCTCGTCCCTGGTGACACATTTCTAGAATGCTTGAAAGAAAGTTTTCAATATAAGCATTGTGCTCTTACACACGGTAATTAAAATCATTCCTTCTATGCAGCTCACAAGATATATTTACATCACTCAGTACAGTCTGTTATAGGTTATTTCTTCAGCTGTGTAGTGAATGCTGTTCTCTCACTATGCTCTCAGAGGCTAACCTGAATTATACCTGAAGTGGCCGTCTGCATTTTAGAGGAGAGAAAAGGAAATTAAGAGTGAATATGGGGCCTGAATTATCTTTCCTGGGATGGTGCTCGGAGCTCTTGAATTAAGGTTTTTACTGTTCTGAATACCCCCTGTCCATATGGACCTCAAAGGGGTTTCTTTCTTCCTTGATTTTTTTTAATGATTACCTAATTTGTCCTGGTTTCTCCTTGCAGGCCAAACCTATTTATGGCGGCTGGCTGTGTCTGGCACCCGAGGGAACAGACTTCGACAATCCGATGCAGAGATCAAGGGTGAGAGCACGTTGAGGAATCCGGGAGAGGGAACGTTCCGCCTGCTGCACCGCGGGCAGTCCGGGAGCGACGGAGCGCGCCCGTAAAAGCCCTGCATACCGGGATTCTGAACCTCATTAAAGATTAACTGCAGAAACCGAGCATTGTTTTAACTTCCAGGCTCTTTGTAATTGGGTTGAGGGGTAGAGCTTTAATTTAAAGCATAAGGACACAAGGGGGGGGGGGCGGGAAAGTACACATTGGGAAGTTCTATCCTTTGGCCATTTTAGCTGCTGAAGGTCAAACGCTTAAAGCACACGAACAACAAAAAGCTAATGACTTGACCTTAATAAATGACTGCTTTTAAGTCATATTATTATGGCCTCCAATAGCAAGATTTGTTTACAGTTCTACATGTTAATGTTGGTCCTTTTCTGGTATTTTACTTTCTTCCATTTAGTGTATGACATACCATATGCACTAATTTCTGTATGTATTAGAGTTATCATATCTTATTGTCTCTTTTTTTGTCTTTACCTCTTCAACGCCCGGTGTGACAACACAGTCTTTGTGTTCTCTTGTAGAAGTGGCAGAGAAGATTCTTCGTTCTCTATGAACATGGCTGCTTGCGATTTGCTTTGGATGAATCGGTAAGCTTTTAAGGCTTTGTTCTTCAGACCGTTTTTTTAATGACAATGACAAAGTCATTTTGGAGTCATTTGTCCGGTATGTTTTTTTAAATATCCACAAAATTCAGCACTGTGCCTCTGCGGTGATCAAAGGCCCGATGATGTGGTCTGTCCCTGTCGATGCAAGCAGACCTGTCGGACAGTCAGGGTGCTGAGAATGGCTACGTCAGCTGTCAGCTGTGAAACGTGCAAACAGCAGGCCGAGCCGTCCAGAAAGGCGAAGCTGATATTTTGATTGGCCGCGAGGCACATTCTGTTTTCCAAAGGTGGAAGTTTTGGCTTTGTGAAGCAAGAGGGAAGTTTTGTCTCAAGACTTGCTATCCTCATTGTGGAACTTTTTTTTTCCCTTTTCTGCTTTGAAAGGGGGTTCCTGTTGTTGGGACTCCTTAACAGTCCTCCACGACCATGGTCAATGCTCTGTGCTTTTTTTTTTCTTAATGTTCATCTCAGAAAACATAAAGCAAATATTTTCATCATTAGTTATTTTAAAAACTTGCCAGAGTGAAGTCAAAATACGTGCAAGCACGCAAATACAAGACATTATTTTTTCCAAATGTACCAAAGCCACCAGACTGTGTTTTTTCCATGCAAAACCCAAAAGCTCACATGGGACAGAATGAGGAAGTGCAGGCAGACTTCACCTCCCACCCACCTTCAAGCTGGTCATCTTTTAACACATGGCAGTCAACACAGCCTTGTACCACGGGTTAAACTCAGATTGGAGGAGAGGTGCGTCTCTCACTAACAGCACCGCAAGCCTCCAGGCCCCCAGTAGGGGCCACTGTGTTTCTGGCCAGCTAATACCACTCTGCCCATTGCCTTGGTTGGCTGAATGCACCCTTGTGGGAAATCCTGGTTAGTGATGTGGCCCATGCTAACAGACCTCAACCTGTACTTGAGTGAGCTGCTCAGGAGAAACCTGAAAAGTATGTATGCTTGAGAACTTGTGGATGAAAGTTCTAGAACTAGCTCTGCTGGAGAGCCACAATGTCATCATCTGATCTGCATAGTGTCTCAGCGGTTATTGAATCTGTTGTTGATTGAGCTGAATGAGTCTTGATTCCTAGTCCTTATTCACTGCCCATTCTCAACAAGGCTGTGTCTTTAAAGCCCATGGATGTCAGTGCCTTGTCTACTGCTGTCCTTATGTATTGGGGTGCAACAGTAGTTTAGAACCAACTGAACCAACCAACTGTGAAAACAGGAGGCACTATACTCAAAGCATTACAGGGTTGTGGTACGTACTGCCCAGTTGTGTAGTCTAATTGGATCTCTCCAAGAAATAGCAGGACAAGATCCTTGGATTTGCAAGTAACTCTTAACAAAATGCATAAGATGATGTTTACAGTATGTCCTGCTCTCATTTGTATTCGTTGTTTTTATCAAGAGCAGAATTCCTTTTTTTTAGCCATTGGCAAATGGAACAAACGGTTCTCGCATTGTAACACCAGCCCTCAAAACCTCCTCGCCCATTAGTAGTTCTTCACCGCAGATGTGTTGCGTGTCAGTGGTCCCTTACAGTCGAGTCCAATCCAGACAGTTCCACATGAACGAGCCAGAGGAGTTCTCTGACCCTTCAGCAGATGAAGCCTTGTATGAATGTAAACACTCCAGCCTCATGGTGGCAGGCTGTCGGAAAGGCTTGTGCTTCACATCTGGAAAGGGGCTGCTCATTCTCAAGCAGGAGTAATAAAGCCTGTGTCGCTGCAATACAACTCTTCCTTCGATTGTAAAGGCTATTAAAGCCCGTCAGCTGCATTGTTTCTGTGGCCTTTTCATCTGTTCTGGGAACCTGTAGAGAAAAACAGGGAAATTGGGTCAGGGAGATCACTCTTTTGTGTCCCCAGAAATAGTAATGTGTGCCGACTGAGAAAACATGCTGCATTTAGTTTTTTAAAAAAGAAAAATTAAAGTATATAAAATTAAATTTGACTTGATTATTTATGTAAAGTGTGTCTTCCACAAGTAAATGTGTCTGGGCTTTTCTCTTTGCTCGTGGGAAGTGTTTTCCACTTGTGACTATTTAGGGTTTTCACCTCACTGAAACTTAAATGTGTGCCTGGCTCCCCCTCATTGGTGTTTTGGTCTCCTTGCTTGATTGTCATGTTGCGTTGATGTTTACAACTGGATCTTCCAGTTCAGTACTTATCTGTTGATGCAGGGTACACCGTTTCTTTGGTTAGTAAGGTCAGAATCAAGTCATTGCTGGCAAATCCACTTTAAAATCTTACAAGGTTTTCACTCTGCACACTTCTTCAAAGGAATGCTCTTTTTGCAGAATGAGTTAATTGAGTGATTATGGGACAGTTTAAGGCCTACTTCAGAAGAGAGTGACCCTCCAGTTGTAAAAACGAGGGTATGACTCTTGTTCCTCTAATGTGCCCATATTTGGTGAAGCTTAGGGGTCTGCTGGTGACTGCACTATACTTTCTGAAAATTAGCCTAGATTCATAAAACCACAGGAAAATGTAAAATATGCTTGTGATTTACATTCCAGAGCCTGTCTGCTCTGCTGTAGTATCTATTTCTGAAAACTGGATAAGATGAAATAAAAAGGGCTGAGGTACAATTTTTGCGTATTATTAATGGAATGGATAACTTAATCTTAGAGTTTATAGAGACACGGTTGAGACCGTGCTAGCAGAGCTGTAGCTCATTTTAGCTGCCATATTTGTCTGCCAGATGCTGAGTAAGATCTGATTTTTTTCATTCTGGATATAATTTTTAGTCTGGGAAGTAAGGTTGTTGTGGGGGGGTGTCAAGAATGTAGTAGGGCTTTCTTGCTTTAAAACAATTTTTTATGTGTGCGAGCACTCTTTATTATAAATGTTGACACGCTCAGGCATGTAAGAAATGGAGATACCTGAGCAAATCATTTTCATGCTCTAAAATTATTTCATCTGATGTGAAAAATCCCCCATCTTTGAATTGAGAAACATTTAGTGTCAGTGTTTTATAAGACCCTTTTTTTTTCTTGATTCATGACAAATAATACAGATACAGGAATATGAAAAGCCTGGGAATGCATTTTGATTTAATGTGATAGAAGAAGTTAACACCAGATATTTTTAAACTAATCCCTTAAAAACCATTGCAAATTTCCTGATTTAAAATCAGTAGTATTTTTCCATTTTGCGTGTCTTTATATTTTGCCGTGCAGTAGTGGGAGGCTAGAGGTTTCTGTGTTTATTTTAATATACTGTGTGGAATGTGTTGTTCCCTCAAAAAATGATTAAGCTTTAAAGATTAAAGATAAAGAAAAGAGCTTAACGATTACCTGAGCTGTGAAACAACATTCTGCTGTGCTATCTGTTTCCAAAAAACACTTTGCCAACACTAAACTTGCACATACAGTTTCTTTCTACTGTCTGCAGTTCAGCAATGGCTTTCTCTCCCTGAGAAGTAGGTTATTTTTAATCTTAACCTCTTTCTGACTTATTAATAGCAGCCCATAAAATCTAAAACAATTTGAGGATACGGGGCTTGATTTTCAGTGCAGAATTAATCCACAGTAATACAGAATGTATGAATGGCAAACATTTGGCAGCACAATCGCTTTTATTCAAATGCCAGGTTTAGCATGGGCACACGAGCTGTAGTATAGAGCTGGTTTCTATGGGCACACGAACTGTAGTATAGAGCTGGTTTCTATGGGTACACGAGCTGTAGTATAGAGCTGGTTTCTATGGGCACACGAGCTGTAATATAGAGCTGGGATTCTGTGGGCACAGGAGCTGTAGTATAGAGCTGGGATTCTGTGGGCACAGGAGCTGTAGTATAGGGCTGGTTTCTATGGGTACACGAGCTGTAGTATAGAGCTGGTTTCTATGGGTACACGAGCTGTAGTATAGAGCTGGTTTCTATGGGTACACGAGCTGTAGTATAGAGCTGGTTTCTATGGGCACACGAGCTGTAGTATAGAGCTGGGATTCTGTGGGCACAGGAGCTGTGGTATAGAGCTGGTTTCTATGGGCACACGAGCTGTAGTATAGAGCTGGTTTCTATGGGCACACGAGCTGTAGTATAGAGCTGGGATTCTGTGGGCACACGAGCTGTAGTATTGAGCTGGGATTCTGTGGGCGCACGAGCTGTCATATATGCTACAGCTGAATTTCACCTGAGTCTAAATATCTTACAAGCTCAAATTGATATAGGACGTAGAAAGCTTTAACAGGATAGGAAAAGGCATGCTTCCTTTAACATCCGAATGTTGTTCTTTCTGGTAAAACAACGTTCTTAAGCAACCTTTCATTTTATTTTGTTTCATTACACACCCCTTTATGTTCTGCCAAGAAACATGTGCATTACATAAACAAGTAGGCCTCTACAGTATTTACAACTCACAATTGTGTAACCTTTGAGTAAGAGCATAAAGAACTTTAGACTCTTTTTAAAAAAAAGGTTTTGACGTCCAACTTAGTCAATGAAGACAAATGGCTGATAAACAAAGACTAAGCTAAATAGCCTGACACTGTGTTGAGACTTCATTTGGGATTGTTATTTCTCAAACCCAAACAAAGCCCCAGTCCTGATTGCCTATCTCCTCTTGGCGGCGAGTGGCGTTTCTTCAGTACAGCGCAGAAAGAGTTCTTCATGGCCCTTCTCGAAAGAAGTGTCGACCGTGCTTCTTTCAGATCGTCACCACTTCCTCCGAGTCCCCAGACAGCCCAGCTCGAACCAGAAAGATTGCCAGCATAAATTCAATCGTGTTCTTTTTTTTCACAGAAATAGTTGTACAAATATGCCAGTTTTTTTTAAGTGATGTTACAAAATGTCTGGGCTGAGGTATGAAGAGCTAAAGGTCTTGCATCTCTTTTTTTTTTTTACGAGGTTCAAAAGCCTTTGCAGTTTATTACTATGACACACTATAATTGCTATATTTGGCAGCCCCTAGGGTCTACTGGCAGCTTTTAATAAAGCAGGATCACAGAAATGGCCATAAAAGGCATGAGGAAAAAGAAAGCACCTGTTTTATATCTCAGAAACAGCAGCATGTCTGATAAAGGCCCAAACCTAGATTGCTGCTGCATTGGAAAGTCTCCGAACCATTAGCTGTGAATAAAGCAAACAAGAACTTGTGTAATATCCATCTTTATGGTATATGGGGTAGATCCTGTACCATGAGTTGCAGAAGTGAGTAGCGAATCAGAGGGTGTGAGCTACTTGATACTCCTCCTCAGGCTTCTAACACTCATCCATTGTAAATACTGGAAACTATTCAGCGTTTGCTTAGCTAAATGGGATAGGTTGCTCTCCATGTTTGTTTTCAGAATTTAAACAGGAACTGGTAAACACACCATGCCGAGAGGCCCAGGAGCCTTCTGGTGGTGGTGGTGGGGGTATTTTTTTTCCTTCCTTTCTTGGGCCGTCAGTGATTGTTCAGTTGGTTCTCCTGCGTCAAAACAAAAAGACCCTGAGCAGAGGGATTTTAGTCTGTCGGCCTCTTACATTCAGCAGAAAAGCTGTGGAGCGAAAGATTTTTTTTTTGCTGTTGCCATGGAAATGAATTATTTCATTACCATGCCGTCACCCTACAGGAAGGGCAAGCCAGAAAAGTTTCATGTTGGAACTGTGACCCTTTTTAGTGGAATAGCTGGAAAAGACCAGTTAGAATTGCACTGGTAGTTTGCCTTCCTCAGTAAACAGGCCTGTAATACATCCATTTTACATAACAATTGAAAGCTCTCCATTTTGTGCCTGCTATGTAGGGGTTTTGCATGAAACCCAAAATGTTGACCCCTTTCACTTCTGTGAAATGCTGCCATAAATCTGTTTGTCAAGATTCACAGTATAAATTTGTCTCATTATGATCCTGTCCTGTAAGGTTTTTCTCTGTCTGTGTTTAAGAAACTGAAGCGAAAGCAGACAACACTGCTTTAACAGCTGTTGCAATCTGTATAGTTTCTAGAGGTCGTGCACCTCGTTGAAGCGAAAGGTCCTGCATGAACCGAGTTTCTCTCAGTTACGCAACACTGTGCGGAACAGGCCTCTTGGTTTCTATAAGGCTGGTGACCCTGCAACTAATCCTGATGCTCAGATAAATATAAATAGGTTGAATTTAAGAAAGTTAGAGATGAAAAACCCTGATGTCTTGAATGGAAACACAATTAAAGGGGGAATGTCCTGTCTCTTTGACCTGCGCTCTATTTAAGCTGTCATGGCAGGGTTGCTGACCCCTTGTGTATACAGAGCATGCAAAGTGGAAGAAATGAAGGAAAAGTTCTATGCTGGTGTATGTGTGTTATGTGCATATGATACAGCACAGCATTGTCAATATTTTTCCATACAATAAGGAGCCTGTGCTTAGAATATTCAAAATTCTGTTGAAGGTTTTAAATTTTGCTTAGGCAACTTTTAGATTCCCCAAGTATTCAATTTTATACCTGTGAGAACAGAAAACCAACTTCCTTTGAAAGCTGGAGGAAGTGCCCGACAACCAGCAGGCCAGAAGGTTAGGCTCCAGGCTGTATGATTGGCCAGCTGCGCAGTGTTTGATGGGATTGGTCCTTGGCCTCCTGCGTAGTTCCAGCTGCATTGTTTCCATTCTGATGTCACAGCGCAAAGTGAGGCGAGGAGTGGAAAACAAAGGCTGATTTCAGGCTCCTTCCATCGGTCGTCCTGCTGGATTGTGATTTTTTTTTTGTTTACGTCAGTAGTCGTTCTTTGCTCAGCTATTGTTATGGCAATTCTCCAGTTTTTGGGAAAGTGTTATTGAGAGTTTTTGTAAAGCAATTTTCGTTGTTTTTTTTTTCCATTCCCGAGAGAAATAAAACATACAGTCTCTCACCAACCCCACCTCCCCCCACCACCACCACGCTTTGTGGTACTTCCTCCAAATTTCCCAAAGGACCCTCGCAATAAAAAAAAGTAGGGGCAGCTGTGATAGCAGTACCTGGCAAGGTTGAAGGTGACCGCATCACTCCAGCCCCCACTGTAGGCCCCCTAGCACCACGGGACAGGTGTATAGACAGGTCCAGATCCAGCGGTGCCAGAGGAGAAAATGCAGAGGCTCCCAACATTTTTGTGCCTGGGGAGCTGAGACCAGCCAACCAGATAGGTTTCTGCATCTGCAGAATGCCAGGATGGAATTAATCATTTAGCTAGAATTACTAGTTGAGATCAGGCCATTTTTAAAATAATGAACAAATGAGAGGGTACATCTTAATATCTCCATGCTGCATGGATGTCATGAACCATTGACAAAATCCATTGGCCCAAACTGAAAACAGGTAAATTGTACCAGAATGGGTATTTTATATTGATAGTTGCTTGTTCCTGCGATGACATTTACCAGCAGTCAGCAGCCTGCTGATAATAAATGGAACAATGAAATTGCTTTCTTATGTGCTGGCAAGTGAATTTATGCTGTGTCAAAATGGAAACGATTAAGTTTGTCTTATTTGTCTTGTTGTCATTCTTCCTTGTGTTCCAGCCAAGTACTCTGCCACAGGGAACAGTGAACATGAATCAGTGCACCGATGTCATTGATGCTGAGCCTAAGACTGGGCAAAAGAACGCACTGTGCATCATAACACCAGAACAGGAGTACTTCATCCGCGGTGAAAACAAAGAGATTATCAACGGGTAAGTAGAAACAGGCCCTCTGATGCTACAGTCCTACTAACATTACGATGTTGTTCATGGGAAAAGACTCTGTTTTATTTTAAGATCCCATGACATAACTTTCTTCTTTCATAAAGTTGCTCTGTTAAGAGACCTGGAGAGAAAGGTACAGTATCCGACTTGCTGTTGCAGCCTGCATGAATGTGTTGCTGATTATTTCTTGGGCGCACTTATTATTTCTTTCACTTTTCAAGAACGTATTTTGAATAGCATTGCAATGTGTTGAATGTCTGTCTAGAATCAAAGAAACATCTTGCAGAATCCTGCAGCTGTTACCCAGCCTGAGTCTCGTCATTGTGGCCAGTGTGCCCCATCGGGGGTAATTCTGCGAGTAGACAGGCAGCAGAGAAAATGATTTTCCTTGGAGGAAGGCTTCGAAATCATATGCGGCGTGGCACTTAACTGTTCAGCACTGTCCCAGCTAAACGAACTCATGATTCATATGTTGACTCGTAGATTAGTTTCAAGGCATATAATCTGGCCCCTCCTGTTCTGCTGTTCAGAAACTCAGTGTTGTGTAATCAAAGAACGATCCTTTTCACAGCTGCTTAAAGCCTTTTCACCGCGCCAGTTCCCTCTGTTGTACTCTTCCTAAGGTGTCTCGATCCTGTGTCCTGGGACTCTGGTCACAGTCTTGTCTCGGATTTTTAAGGAATTAGATGTGGGCCTGGGCCTTTCAAAATTCCCAGTGAAGCGGATGGACGTGACCTTTGTTTTTACTCTTCCTCTCGAGAAAAAAACTATTTTCTTTCTGAAATTGAAATATATTGAGATAATTTTATAAAATATATTCTCACTTATGTGGTTCTGAATGTCACATACGACAAAAAAGAGAAAATTTAAAGTCTGGGTGTTCTGAATAAATGACAGTTTATGGTAATTAAAATGCTGGAATACTGTATTTATTTTTACTATTTATTTACATTCTGTGCTTATAGTGGAAAATTAAAGTGCATTACCACATTGCTTGTCTCTTTTTAACAAGACTGCATTTGAACAGCATCCTAGCAATTGACAGTAAAAAAAAATCCCTGAGTCTTTTACCCACCTTTTGTACTTCGATACCTGGAAATGAGCTTGTTTATTGTTGTTTGAGTTGTCTGAAGCCTTCAGATTCCAGTATAATTATTGTTCACCCTTACAGGATGAAACAGTGGCGCAGTGCGTGAAAATGCTTTGTGATGCATCACTGTTCAGAAATGTAATCATACATTCCACCTGGTTGTCAGCAGCCTCTGTTGCAACAGCCTGTCCATTTACATCTCTTCTGACCCAATGTTCAAATGTGTTTATTCGATGTTAATAAATATCCAAGCCTCTCCGATCGCTGTTGTCATCCTGCCAAATTAGTGTGTCTGATCGTGACTGTTTTCGTAATTACCAGGTGGCACGAACAACTCATTGTTTACCCAAAGACCAATAAGCACAACCAGAAGAAGAAACGCAAAGTGGAGCACACAACTTCACAGGTGACGTCCTCCGAGTATCCTTATTGACAGGAAGAAACAGCTGTCCTTCCCTCTGACGCAGGAAAGCTGTTTCTATTTGTGTTAAATTGGGGAGGTGGCAGAACTCTTGAAAATGGCAATGTGTAGTCCCAGATTGAGATGTCATGATTAAAACTATCAATTAGAAGATTTTTGGGGGATCTGGTAGAGCGTGAGCTTGGTATCTTTCACAAAATTATCTGAAAGTAGAGCAGTGAAAAGTGCCAGTCTCTTATTTGTTTTGCAGCTAGGATTTCCGTTCAGCAAAGACTGGGACTGTGCTTTGTAACGTCAAATAAAGACAAACGAGAGCTGCCCTTTATAGGAGCTTTGAAATCCCCCATTATTTTGTTTCCTTATTATTCCCCTTTTCATCATTTTCTTCAACTTTGTTATGTCAGTCTTCAGATGTTTGTTTTCTGTCCAAAAGCAACAGGAAGCATCGTCCTTGATTGTGCAGTAAAAATAAATGTCTGCCTTTGTTCAGGAGCCCGGCCCGGCAAAGGTGCCTGTGACAGGTTCTGGGATTCCAGATGCCGAGAAGGTCCCTGATTCTCGGTCAGGCATATGGCAGGAAGAGCTCCACACCGGGGAGGCCGAAGCAGTGCAGGGCTGGCCGCCATCCGACAGCGGCTCGCTCGGCCCTGCGCTGCCCCTGGGGGGTACGTAGGAAGAGCCTTCGCAGCCACAGGCTTTCATGTCTGACTTTCTCGCTCAGTTTCCCGTTTCAGTGTCACACTGTCTCGACAAATGTTTTCAAAAGATAATGAGCTACAATAATAAAACAGAAATACCGCTCTCACGCAGGAATTAGTTCTGCGGTATTCTGTGGGAAACATCATATTTATTTCTTTATTTTTCTGCTCAGTTTGGTTTTTGCAAAGACATTGAGGTTTCTCCCCCTGAGCCCTCACCATTCTGAAAATTTAGTCTTGGTTATTTGTTGTTTTTTTTGAGGGCTTGCAGTGAGCACAGTTTATTTATTTTTCTTTACCTAAACTCTTTGAAAGGAGTCTAAAGCTGATAGGATTTCTTCAAGGTCTTTCTTTAACATTCTTGCTCTCAACGACAAAGAAACACATGTCGATGAGCAGCACGCAGCGTGCTTATTAAATGAAAACCGCTCAAGGCTACTTACGAATATGGTCGGAGAATAAAAGCATCCAGGTACAGCATCGGATTCTGGATGTGTGTTGAATACATTTACCCTGTGGTGGCCAGTGTATAAAGGAAACCTATTCAGTATTGTATTTTCAAAACATTCAGTGATGATTAGCAGTGTATTTTTTTGCCACAAACTAGTACAACTATAAGCTCCATATGACATTTTTATACAGTGAACATATGTGCTTACAGTGAACTTTTTTATGATAAAAATAATTTTAATCTTTAAAACTCGAATCAGTCCTAGCTAGGACTATCCAGATTATTCACCAAACCGTTTGTGAACGTCTGCTGGCATTGTTGTGGAAAAAAAAACTGCAATAAAGATCTGTGACAGTTCCTGTTTTCAAAGACTGTATGAACTGAGGAAATATGCAATTGTGTTCAAGCGTATTTTGTCTCCCATTTCCAGGGAGTGTTAGATTGTCATCTACAGCTGTGCAAATCCTCTCTTACATGTTTTTGAAAGGCATTATACTGTATGTGTTGGTGTTCAGCAAATGGCACCTTCGTCCTTATCTGTGTACATTTTAGTTGCTGTCTTAATGGTGCTCTGTGATGAAGAGTATAGATAAACCTGTGTAGTATAGGGTCTGGTGTTGGCAGTGACATTGAATCGGCCAGGTTCTTTTGTAAACACAGTTGCTTTGCAGCATCTGAGGTATGTTGTTAAGGTGGGACTTGATTATATTACAGGATTCCTATGGCTACCCTGCCATTTTGAAGGCTTACTTTGAACACTTCCTTCAGAAAGGTTTACTGTGGCATGAGGTGGTAAAGTCAGAGTACAGCATAGTAAAGCACAACCTGTCACAATATCAGAAGCAAAGCAAAGCAGAGTATATAATTGTACACGGTGAAGGTTTGGCAAGGTTGTGCATATTTAATCTGTTATCACATAAAGGATCACCATCGTTGGTCTTCTAAATACTCATTTAGTTTTTTCATTTATGCTGGTTTAATCTTCAATTTTTGGTGTGCACAGTGCACGACTTGCTTACTGTATTATATGAATCAATTAAGTATGTTTTAGTGTGGCCGACAAGGAATGGCAGAAAGCGGTCTAGTGGTTTTGTGCTGTATTGCAAGTAAAGCCTGAGTGCTTGGCTTGGTCCTCTCTGCTTTACTGCAGAGTAGGTTGTGCCTTTATTACACGGAAATGAATGGTGAGTTGATTCCTGTATAAACCTACCACATGACCTGTTTCCTAAAGAACAGGATTCTAGTATGAGGTATCCTGCCTAGTCTCTACAGACCAATGATCAGCTGAACTTGAAGCAAAGCACGACATGCAGCCTGTTTCCCATGAGCAAGCAATTCCTTTGAAGAAACAGCTGTGAAATGTACCTCAACAAATGTGTGTATGAAGTGACTGAATAAAACTCCCAGATCCTGCCAGGCCCTTAAGAGCTTTTTCAGCAGGGTAGATTTGAGGGACAGAACACTGCGGTTTGGCTTCCATGTGTCTCACTCAACCCAAGCAGCTTAGCCCATTTTCCAAAATGTTCATGTTTTGCAGCTTGTCCTGCGAATACTGGAACTGGGAGGAAAAATTGATCTTGAGAAGCTAAGCGAAAATTCTAACATGGCTGTTTTGAACTCCCCCTATGTTCTTCATAGTTTCCTTTGTGATAATACTGGTTTTCCTTTTTCTGAGTGACTTCTCTATATTGATGTATATTGCACATCTGTGCATTTTTCCCATCAAGGAAGAGTTTGTCCAGGCATAGCAAGTATGCTATGCCTGAAGTGGCACATTAAAGATGATTTCTCCAAGGTAAAGAGATTTTTGAGCACAAGACTCTACATAATCCCTTGTAAGTGGTACCAGTTTGTGCTTAAAATTTAGGTGAAATCAGGGCAAAGCAATGTGATGAAACATACAAGAGTGTCTACACACATACCTTTGACCCCGCAGTAATGGTCCAGAGCCGTATCCGCTGCTCCTTGCTGCCAGAAGGACAGACACTCTCACGCCCAGTTGCGATTCTAAGTTCTCCTGTTGGTATCTTGACAGGAGAGGTGACTGCAGCAGAGCTCCACTCTGACCATGGCTCTGTGAATGGCGATGAGGTGGACCGGGGTGGAATCTCCTTCCACGCACCCCCAAGACACGACACGCAGGTTCTGTCCCCCACGGGCAGCACGTCCAGCAGGCACAGCGCCGAGCTCGGGGGCATCCCCCGGTGCCCCTCCCCCGCGCAGAGCGACCCGTTCCCCTCCGGCAGCAGCCTGCTCTCCAACGGCTCCCACATCAGCGGCTCCATGAGCTCGCTGGACTCGGATGCCAGCGGGAGCACGGTCACCAGCACGGACAGTCACCATGGCGACCTGAGGGCACAGAGGACCTCAGCCCTGCTGGAGGCCTCTCGGTCCCGGAGGCATGAGGCGGAGTCCCGAAAGACAGAGAAGCGCAGAGTGCGCAGCCCAGAACAGCCAGAAGGAGAGCCAGAGAAGAGGTAATGCCAAAAACTCAGTTTCTTGAACACTGCTTGGCATGGATTCGCTTGGCAACTGTGTTCACTGTGTTTGCTTTACTCACTAATTCAGTGTGCAACGTGTTCAGTGTGCTCACTAATTCAGTGTGCAACGTGTTCAGTGTGTTCACTAATTCAGTGTGCAGCGTGTTCGGTGTGCTCACTAATTCAGTGTGCAGCGTGTTCGGTGTGCTCACTAATTCAGTGTGCAGCGTGTTCGGTGTGCTCACTAATTCAGTGGAGTTCTGCATGACAACTTTCCAGAATGACAGTGTGATTGTTTGCACAGCATATTCATGGGAAAAGAATAAACATAAAGACACTGAATCATAAAGACACTGAAGAAAGACTGATGACTTGATACATGCTAAAAGCAGTTGATTCCACAATTGCAAAAGTCTGGTATAGTAAGTCACACACAGGAAAATTGGGACATAAATCTGCTGTTTCAAATCTTCGTGGCAAACTGAACAATGAATTGTTTCAAGGAACTCTTTCACAGAGGTACTCAACAAAGGGAAAGTGTTATTCCAGTTGGAGGGTAGTCCATGTAAAAAGACATTTTTGCTTTCACCTCAGTAAAACCCAGTATGAGGTTGTGTTTCTCAATCAGAAAAAAATAGTTTAAGGAAGTATCCACTTTGTCTGAGGCACGTAACTGTTGCAGACTCCACAGGAAAGATGGAAAACTGTGGTAAACTGTAAATCTCAAATTTCACAGTGTATTAAATGTGCACTTCCTCTGGGAAATGTAGGATGGGTTTTTATTTTCTGGAGGGGGCATGGACAATTTTAACTGTGCGACAATTATATTCAGTTATGGTTTTCACCATTTAGCATGTTAAGGTCTGACAGCATTGCTCCTATCCTGAAATTTGATGGGTACAGTGCTGACTACATACAGTCTGACTGAATACAGTCAGGAATTCACAGGAACAATTTGCAGTGACCATGTCAGTATACAGATGTCATCCAGTGAAATTCACCACTGTTGTTAAAATTGATTGTAGGGTGATGAATCCACTTATAATATTTATTATCATCAGCATTAGTACTATTAAATACTATTGTATTGTTTAAAAAATGACAAGTTTAAAAGTTAGTTGCTGTTGTTACCAGATTTGATATTTGACCTTCTTTTGGAGAAACAGATACATAATCAGGTGCAGCTTCATCGATAATTAGGTCAGGCTGCATCACAGATTCCACTTTACATCATTAATTGGCCATTTACATGCAACAGCTGTATCTGCTTAACAGACCAGAGTTGTGGTGAATAAACAATTGAACAATTATTCGGCTTTTTGTAATATGTTTTCTTCTGTCCTCATGGTTGTTTTTTAAAGACCTCTGACCCATTAATTGTAAACATATCATATCTCTTTGCATAAAGGTCAGGCAGAATAATCTATATTTTATGGGATGCTTCAAAGAGAGCTTGAGGAGAATCTGGGGTTTATCTTTCTTAAACTAAATCCAGAATCGTAGTTAGACTTTCTGGGTTCTCCCTAAGTTCTTCTTCTCTCTGTTCCTCTACTTCAGCTGAGTGGAATGCATATAAGTATCGAATTAAGAGTGGTCGTCTAAACCTGGCTAATAAGAGAGAGAATCAGTTCATTTGTGTTAATTTTAGTTTGTGGAAGCCGTGCCATTTCAGTACCCGGCAGGCAGTAAGGAGCTGGCAGTCATGTGAGATAAATACCTCTCTGACTGTCTCGCTCGCTGCCTTTTAAGGAAGCACTGACACTGCATTGGATTCCCCAAATAAGGTCAAAAATTCAAAAAGTAATTTAATATTTCCAACTGACTCTCAGTAAACTGAATTCTTCACTTGCTTAAGAACAGCCTTAATTAAAGCAACAGTCTCTGTGTAGCGTTGCAGACTTCTGTCATGAATGATTACAAATGCTAAACACGCAAACACAAATATCAAGGCTACTGACTTGGTTTAGTTAGCTGTTACCGGACCGGCAGTATCTTACTCCATTGCTATAATCCACAATTCATAATCTCAGTACTGTTAACTCTGACGGTGGCTCATCTGAAAAATAAGACTGTGGTCTCTCAGATCTAAACTGATGTGTGGGTTGTTCATGTTTTGAAAGACATTCGTCTGGCTAACAGCAGGGTTTTCAGAATAATAAATAAAACTCGTCTTCTGAGAAATCCTGCAACTGACAATCATGACGTGACAAAAAAGCTGGGAGAACTGAGCCATAAAGTCTTCTGTCCGTTTTTGAGGATGTCGCTGTTTTTTCAGTAAACATGGCTGCTCATTCAAACCTCCCTCCTTCTCCAGACAATGGCCTGACCAGTGTTTGCCTTGCAGCCGGTCCACCGTGATCGAGAAGCTGGAAGCGCTGGAGCTGGAGAACGCGGAGAGGATGGAGGTGGAGGAGGAATCGGGCCGCAGCGCAGCCAGGCAGGGCAGGAGTGAGACCAGGCGGTGCCCAAGAGAGGTGAGAGCTCTGAATTGAGGCAGAACCCCAGAGTCAGTACTGCTTTATCCTATATCATCTAACCGCAGAAAATACAGTAACGCTTAAGCAGTTATAGACCGTGAGGTACTTGATTTAAGATACTGAAAGTTTACTTTCCTTTAAGATTTAGTTCCTGACGATGTTCCTTTTGGTCATATTGTCAAGAAAAGACATTGTAAATCCGTTCGTGCTGCACACAGCTAGGGCGCATGGCTTCTGTTTGTTTTCTTCCTCATTTTCAAACTGGGAGTCGTAATGTGGACTTGAGCACCAAACAGAGGTTTGATGTTTAGAATAGCAGAATGCGTTAAAAATGAAAAACAAAAGTTACGCTTTTCTTCCTTTATACGATAACGTTATTGCAAAGATCTCCCACCCTGTACCAGATCAGTAACGGAAATGTGTTCCTGGTATTTCTGAAGTGGTAGCTTAGAATGACCTGCAAGAGTTTCTGGACTGGCATTCACCAGAACTGGAGTGGGAAGAAGAGAAGAGAAAGACAAGGGAAGCACTAAGACATTCTGTGAATTTTTACTCTTTGGAAAAAGTCTGCCAGTATGAGCATACATAAGGTGGAACCAATTTCAACAACAAACTTCTGGAGGACTGGGCTCCAGTTCTGGGTGCCTGATTCCTATAGGAAGGCGGCTCAGCAGTGTAGGTGTGTGATATGTGGAAGACAGGCCTGATAACTGGTGCTGCCAGTGAAACGGGCAATCTTATCGACCACACAAGGGTGAGAGGAATCTGCTTATTAGGCAAACAGCCTCAGTGGCAGTACTGACCAACAGTCTTAAGTCTGGAAGTGGTCCTTGAGGTAGTTTATGGCCTTGAAGCCAGCAATTCAGGTCATTTTATTTAATTTCATCTGAACTCAGTTGATCAAGTTTTTGCCAGCCGCTGCCCCATCAATTTCTCCTCGTTCCATCCTCACCCTCAGGGGCGGGTCTGCTGAAGGGGGTCCTAACATTCTCCCCAGTCATGTATCCGAACCTCTAGACTTTAAACCTAGACTGTGACACAGAATGAACTCCTCTTGCTGCCCTTCATTTCCTCTTGACCTTGATTTATGAAGGACACAATCTTCTTTTGCTCAGGGAAGAAATACTTGTTCTTGAGTGTTCACCCATAGACCATTTTCACCAGAATGTGGTGGATTTACTATTGGCAGTTACAGATTTTAAGCATCTGAAACAAGGTGATGAAATAGTTTACTAAGTCAAATAACCATGTACAGTAGTATTTGTTGAACTGTGCTTATTTGTCAAGGAAACAACAGTCAAACATGTTTTAGCCCTCCTTGTGAAACAGGTGGTTCCTTTGTTTTTGCATAATGCCTTCAAAGGAACTCCACTGTCTTTTTGTTCCATCCTCCTGTTTCCAATCTATGGTTGGCATCAAATATAACAGTGCAATAAACAAGACCCTCTGAAAAAAAAATTGATGTGCGTTGAAGCACATTAAACTGTTTTGTTATAAAATGGTCTGGGATTCTCAATTCTGAGATTGCAGACAAAGGTAATTACACACAGCTTACCAGCGTACATATAATGCCTGTGTTCATGGGCACTTTTTCTTTTCTTGTAATTCCAAGGTTGTTTTTGAATTAGACATTTAAATGGAATGGTTTACATAATCGCTACTTGAATTAATAAAACACTTGAGCCATCAGGCAGTTGTAGGTCCAAGGCTGTATTGCAGTGTGAAAAACTCCCAGCCTTGGATATTATCGTGTAGTAGACAACTACAGTCATGGTGACTGATGGTAATACATATTCTATAGACATAAATACAAGTTACAGATTTTTTACAATTAAAAATGCAATGCATATGCAGAAGACTCCATCTTACAGATTTACAACTTAAAACATTCTATTTTTTTTTCTGTGTGCCTCCTAGGTACAGAAATACAACATGCAAAGAAACAAAATATATTATTGCACTCGAGCAGAATAATAAAAAGTCACCCCACATTTAAAAATAAGATCCAGTTTACATCAATAATGATTGTAATGGTTGCTGCTAATGAGTTTAAAGTGTTAAAGCAGATGTGCAGACCGACAGATGCTCCATTAGCACTGTCATAGCAGAGTGAGAGCTGATTTTCCATGCTCTTGTGCTGGACCCCACACTCCCAGGTTGAAGGCCAGTAAATTAAATAAATGAAGCTACAAGTATTTGAAAGTCTCTTCAGCCCTTCCTGGCTCTCAGGGGCCCTGCAGAGCCTGATGGCTGGTAATAGCAGGCGCTCTGCTTCCGTTTGTGTTTGTGGTTTTCAGTGGAGGTCAAAGTTGTGCATTGAATTAATTTCCATTCTCCTTTCTGTGGTCGAATTCCCCTGATAGTTCCACTTCCTTTTCCCACCCTATCCTGGGGAAAGCGCTTCTTCAGAAAACAAAAAAGCCTGTTTGAAGTACTTTAAATTTGGCTTGTTTAAAGGACAGAGACAAGGGTTCATGGGGGTGTCAGAACATTCCCTCCCTCACTCTCCTGGTTGAAGAGGGCAGAGAGCAATAACTGCGAGTCCGCACTGCCTGTAGCCTCCTGTCCACTGTCGGACAGGGCCTGAGGTCATTCATGCCACAAAACACCAAACCTGAAATTACAGTCAACTTGTCCAAGCTTAGCCAATCTTAAGCCCTGAATGATACAGTAGTGGAAAGGGAGGCCTGTCTCTGTGGGCTATTTTCCGAACCATTAGCAATCACAGTTGCCATTTAGTGTTTAAAAATCCTTTCTGATGCTCCATGAACCTGGTTTATTTCTTGCCTTGTATAGAGTTGAGTCTCGTTCATCTAGAGATCTTGTATAGTCTCAGTTGTTGAACCGTGCCAACAGTTAACCAAAATCTAGTGCTACCAGCTCTGCCAACAGTTGTTTTCTGCTGAATTAAGACATTGACTTAGCACCAACCTGGAATGGAAGGATGTAGACAAATTTGCCCATGTTTTTATAGGTTCTCAACCTGTCTGTTGTAATTCTTTATAAAAGTCTTGTGCTCTTGTCTCTGATTGTATCACCCCAGTGATTAAGGCTTTTAAATTGGTTACCATGGGGTTTCCGAATTTTAAAGAACCAACAATTACTTGTGAAGTCCTTCATGGATCGGGGCCTTTAGGAGCTACTCGTTCCAGATGATCCTCCTCATTCACAAAGATCGGAAATCGTAGATTTACCAGTTGTACCCAGACACCATCTTTAATCAGTTGAGTTCAGGACTTTGAACTGCTGCACTTCATTTCTGGAAGCAGATTTCAATTTGTAAGTTTCTTCTAGGTTTACCGTTTAAGTAATCGTTGGTGACTGGAATTGGATATGCCGATAGTTTGTTTTGATTTTGTGCAGCGCTCTGAGATGCCCCAGTAAGAAGGGGTCTACACAAGCACACATCTGCACTGTGCTTGGTTATCAGTAGAGCACTGAGGCCTGAGAGTGCAAAGGAGGATTGGAGCTTGTTTATGGGGTTCCCATGCGCAGCTCAGCTCAGGCCTGACAGACAGCTGACCGCTGATTAACAGCCTCTATATGTACAGTAAATTGTACGTCTCGCCTGTTGCCAACAGCAAAGGAGTCGTTCATTCTGCCTTTCATGTTTCGTTTCTTTCTTGAAATACCTGCCAATACCAAGGCCCTGGTGATTGTAGGATTTTGTTTTGTAAAGGTGCTATGTTTATTAATCGTGTAGCATTTTTGTGTTATTATTTTCAGTGAATGGATAAAAAAACCCTTCAACTTCACTGTTAACATTTTGAGTTGAAATTAAACTACGCATCTTTCAGCCTTCCCCGGTCAAAATGTTTTTGCTGCATGTGAGGACGGAGCTGGTGAAAGGTGGTGAAAAGACCAAGGCAAATTCTGCCTACTCTTAAATTTTATTCCTTATTTTCATCACTATTTTCTCTCTGTTCCAACTGGCAGCACTACTGAATTTATGGCCCCATTAAAAGCACCTCAGTACCCACCCCTCAACGTCTAATCCTGGGCTTCTGCAAAGAACCAGACGAACAGGATCCAGTTTCTTGAGCTGTGAGCTTAGGGAGCCTGCAGCCCAGAGCAGGAGCTGGCTTTGTACCCTGGTTTCAGGAGTTTACCAATCCAGCACCTCTCCATATCCTGCTGTCGTCAGTCGCTGTGTTTGTGTATCCCGGGGAATTCCAATTTGTTTTAAAATGCTGAAACTTACACCAGGGGGATACAAGTGGCAATGAAGAGGAGCGTTAGATACTGACAACAAGAGTCACAGGGTTCCAGGAAGGATTGTGTGCGTCAGGGACAAGTTACCCCACCATGCTGGGTTAAAGAAGATGCGCTGGGATCCTTCAAAAAATGGATCCAAGAGATCCTCAGGTCTCCTGACAGCCAGAAAGAAACTAGTCTGGCCAAAATCCCTCTTCTCATTTGTCACCATTCTAAAGGTCTTAGTAATAGCAGTGGGACAAAAGCAGGAAGCAGGATTACACTAACTTTTGGGCCAAACATTAAAACCACTTCTCACTTTTTTGATTCCTCTTTGCTGCTGTCACTTTTCCTAAGGAAGGTGAAGGAGGCACTGTCTTTGCACAGTCTTAACACATACAAGAAAAAAGTGGTTGACGTTTTGTTACGGATTTGTTGGGACTGATGTTCATTCATGTTAAAAGATTTAGTCGTTTTTGGTCATTCACAAGGCAAGTTTAACATATTATAAATTGCATTGCTGAAGATGTACTGTAATTGGAAAACAATTTCTAGGAGATGTCTGAAGGCTTGCGATTTGAGAAATCTTCCTTAAAATGTAGTCATTGCAGACTTCTGCTTATGGAATTAATGAGAAAAGTATTTTCCTGTAGGCAGAACAGTAGTGTAGGGGTAAACATTAAGACCCTGGATTCAGTTCTGGGCCTGGGGTGCTAACTGGGTGGAGTTCGTATTTTCTCCCCATTTCGTGTCGGTTTTCTCCCACAGTCCAAATACAGATTTGTGGATTAATTTGTTTCTGAGTAAACTGGTCCTGATGGGAGTTTATGATCGTGTCTGTGTCTGTTTGTCTGCCCTACGATGTACTGGCGTCATGCCCAGGGTGTACCCTGCCTTGCGTCCATTGGTTGCCAGTATAAACTCCGGCTTGGCTGCGACACTTGATTTGGATGAAACAGCTAGAAATTGGTTGGAGGTTTCCCTGTCCTTCATTTGGTTGAACTGTTATTTCAAATATAGATCTTCATGTCATTCTCTGCAATTTATTCTGTGATTGAGTAGCTGCAGTGATTGGCTTTTTGCAAATGTGTCAAATTGTAAATAACCTTGAAGAATAATGGTACATGTTAAATTAATTTTCTCTTCCTTTGTGTGTAAGACAGATTGCATTGTTTTTCCTTTTCTGTATTTACAGATATGTGCTGTATATGTGTGTATACAAAATTCACTCTCTATTCCTATTTGATTAAAATGCAGGTGCATAGGCCAAGGCATAGCAGGAATCTCTAAATCTCTACATCTCTTGATCTCTTTTCCTTGACTATTTTTAAAAGACTGCATAGCAACATTGTCAAGTAATCAAAATTCTTGCGTTAGTGCAAACGTTCTTATGGAACACAAACCTCAGAAGAGCTGATAGCGTTATTGTATTGCAGCAACAAGGTGCTTATTCTTATTGTTATACTGCATGGAGGGTTACTTTACAGAAAAAAAACTGCCAGTTCACAGCTCTCTGGTACCTCGCTGTGAGTTTGTGAGATAGGCTCTGAATTGCTGAATTGTCCCTTTCAATTTGAAATTTCAAGTGTCCTTTTCAATATGCTTCTCATTTAGGAGCAAAAGAGAGACTCTACAAGAGGGCTTAATTTCCATCATTCCACAATTCCTCCACTGAGAAGAGCAAAATCACTCGACAGAAGGACAACGGAATCTGTAATGACGGTAGGTCTGCTCTTTACAGTTACTGCTTGAGGCTTCCTGGTCTTGGATCTGTCCTGAGTACAGAAGGCACCGTGAGGCTATCCGAAGAAGACAGCAGCAGCTGTAGGGACTGTGTTAAATTTCCAGCCCCTCCAGAGAGCTAATATGAGCTTGTTAACAGATAACCTGGTGTTGCAGAGGCGGGGCTGAGGGTGATATTCCTGTATTATATAGGAATGGCACAGAGCAGAGCTGCTCTGGCTCCAGATTTGTTTTAGATTTTTTTAGGTGACTCACAGATTGTCAACCTTTTGTTTTTCTAGTAACATTTTCATGGATAAAAGAAACAGATTTTTGTTTTTATTTTGCTTTTGAAAGAGTCCCTCACAAAGCTACAGGGGGTCCATTGAAGCCTTTTCCTCTGCTTGAGCTCACTGATGCTTTCATCCAATTCAAGATGTCTAGAGTATGACATTTCTTTCAAGGAGATATTTAGTCATTTTTATTTACCCCTTCACTGTATTTAATGTTGCCAAGTGTTTTGTCTTCACCTCTTAGCCTTTGATGAGCTATTGCTTACATTGGCCTCATCATTTTGAAAATTGCAAGCTCAAGTCTCCCAGATGATACTTGTTTTCCAGCTTGTCTTACACTCATTGTGGCATCATTTTGTATCCACAGTTTTGCCATAGAGACATAGGCAGAGCTCAGCTCAGTTTTAACCTCTTCAGGTTAAATAATAATCTGCAGGCCAATCAAGGACAGCAGGACTTAATAAATATCTCTGTGTGCCGGAGTGACGCTGTGGGCTGTGGGGTCTCTGTGTGCCGGAGTGGCGCTGTGGCTGTGGGGTCTCTGTGTGCCTGAGTGGTCTTCTGGCTGTGGGGGTCTCTGTGTGCCTGAGTGGTCTTCTGGCTTTGGGGGTCTCTGTGTGCCGGAGTGGCACTGTGGCAGGCAAAGCTTATTGGAGCTATGAAATATCAAAAGCAGTTATGTAGGTATTGTCAACACCATAGAATATGTTATTTTTTGTAATCTGTGATGTTAATTATACTAAGCACTATATGAGATATTCTTAAGTTAGCTTGAGGTTATATACCACTTGCATTTGCATTTTTGATGTTATTAAAATATTTAATAACTAATTAGTTAAAAGTGATACATTTTTTCAATTTATTTGTACTGGTTTGTTGCTGCCCACAACCATGATGAATTTAAAGCCAACAGACCAAATATTTCACTTGTGCAAATAGTCCGAAACCAGCATCTGCTAAATAAAGATGCATCATCTGTCCCATAGGGATAGTTGTACAAGAATAGGCCAGTGTTTTATGGCTTAGTCAAGCAGGGCAGTGGGGACTCATTTGATCTGCCCTTTTTATATTTTAACTCCAAGATTGTATTTTTGAATGAAAGAGCCACACTGTGTTACATGACACCCGTATTTGACTGGTCAACAGTTTCTGCTTGTTTCTGCAATGGAATAACCAACATCTATTCTTAAGAACATGGGACCCCTAAAATCCTTCTACATGCCGGAGGGTGCTGTACAAATCTCTCTCCCAGGTCATTTCCGCATCCTTCATCTTTTTGTTCATAATTCCGTGCCTTGTTGAGTCTGACAGTGTGTCAGTGGGTATGCTTGTGTGGCAGTTTCTTTGCTTTAACGAATTTACACTTCACTTTACAAGTTCACTTTAACTCACAATCAACCCAGCAAATTCCTTCAGGGACCTGTCCATGTTATGTCCACTGGAAGCTGCATTATGTTGTGATGACACTACTGAATGACACCAGCAAATTGGATTGTGGATTGGAGTGGAAACCGAATGGTTTGGCATGCTGAGTGGTTTTCGTATTACTTTTATACTTTTTTCTCAAGGCATCAGCCAGCTCACTACAGTTTATTTCACCTGTTTGTTCCTGCTGTTTCTCAGGTGCTCCTTTTCTGTTTTGATTTGTGTGCCTTATTGTATAGCTGTTCCAGGAAATGTATGGGAGGGAGCTCAGTAGCATTGCACTTAGTTCTGATTCTGACGTTCTCATGTGCAGAACAGTTCTCCCCCCAACATTTCTTCTGAAGCCTTGAAGAGTGTTTGGAGTTAAACAGTGATGTCAATCTACATGCACACAGAGATTCACCCAAAACATACATGTTATGCAACAGGTTGTAATTCAAAGAGCAGGCAGGTACAGGTATAAATCCCCCGCAGGCCCTTTTGTTTCCTTTTAAATCTAATTTTTATGTTATGGTTTTGGTTGAACATGCAATGTAGAATTATTATTTTTAAACCAAATTTCATGTGAACTAAGGTGAGTGTTGTTGGGGGGAAGCAAATAAGAGCAAACAGTCTGCTTTTAGGTTTAACATGTCTCTCTTATGTGCCTACCAGTTAACAAAATGTTTCAGGTTTCTAGATTCAATGTTTCTCTTATATACTTACAGAAAAGCATCTGTTTACTGATTGGCCATTATTATTAAAAGTCCTTTGTTTTAATTCCATTTTCTTATTGCTGTTATTTAATTTAGGAGGTGGTGTTCGTAGTAGAGTTTAATATGGAACATTTAAAAATCTGGCCGTATGTTTTTGTTAATTGACTTATTTCAGACTCCATGCATTTCTGCTTTATTTAAAGTCTTTGCACAATGCCAGAGCTTCTTTTCGTACAGAACTGTTAGAGCTGCACTGCTGCAGTATCAGTCCTATGTATTGGCACCCTGTATTTGAAACAAAGTTACAAATTTTTTACTTCATGTTTGTGGAACTCGCCTTCTTTGAGCATCTGATTTATTGAAACATAATTCATACTATTAAGTGGGAGTCTTGTTCTAGTGAATTAATTTATGATACAGGGGACCAGTACTATGGTTGCATCTGCATGGCATTAATGAGTTAAATGTTTCAAATTCAGGGAAGCTGCAGTGTGCTCCTGTTGCATGGTATGTCTGAATGGGATGAGAACATTTTCATAAGGGAATGTCGGTAGCAGAAGGTATTGATCTGATCTGTTCTTTTTGTGTAGCCTGACCTGCTCAACTTCAAGAAAGGCTGGATGGTGAAGCTGGATGACCAGGGCCAGGTGAGTTACAATGGTGGGAGCAGAAAGGGTTGAAAGTCTTCTTCTGTGCTTTAGCTACTGATGCACTTTATCAAGTTTTACCCAAGTTTCTGTCACTGTGGGGCCCAGTGTGTGGGCTCTCTCATTGTTGGGGAATGTCACGGTGGGGCCCAGTGTGTGGGCTCTCTTACTGTGGGGTTCTGTCACTGTGGGACCCAGTGTGTGAGCTCTGTCACTGTTGGTATCCATCACTGTGGGGCCCAGTGTTGTAGCCTGTTCAGATATCTCTCGTTTTCTGTGCATTGGATTTCCTAAGTTCTGGTTACATTCTTCAGGGAACCATTTTAAATTGGATATTTTATATCTAAAGGAAACTTTTACTTAATTGTTTCACAGAAGGAATCTCTAGAAACAAGAAGTCGTGCAAAGGTGCACGTGCACTACATGAGCGTTTTTATGTTAAACAAGTTATTTTTATATTTCAGTCTCACTTTTGGGATTGATGTAACAACATTGAGTTTGGAGTTGGCCCTATTTCTCTGGGTTTGATCAAATCAATTCCTGCTTTGTTTTAAAAAACTGATACAGTGGCTTACTGTTTTAATCCCAGATAGCTGGTATGATCACTGTTTTCACACTCCGTGTGTTTGTTTCACATTTTGCTGCAAATCAAACAGTGCTAGGTTTGATTTTAAGTGCAGTTCTACTGCTCTTATTTTAATAAGCTAGCTTGAAGCACACCTTAGTATGTTCCTTTGAAACTATAATAATGTGGGTAAAAGTGCTAATGCAATATGCAGTTATACAGTGTAATTCAGTGTTTAGGCTTTGTAACAGAATTATGAAGAATTGCAAGACATGGCTTTGCAACTTAAGCTCCGATACGGTATTGTCTGACCTGCTGTTCTTGAATGTTGTCAGGTTGATGTTGTATTTGACTGATGTGCAATTGCCTTAAGGCTGTCAAACAGGTCATCAAAGTAAAGATAGGAGTTTTGGTCTCTGCTGAAAGAGCACCCACATCAACAGGCTTTGAGCTGTGTGTCTTTAAAGTGGAAGGATCATCTTTGATTCTGGGGGTCAGCAGGTAGGAGTTAAAAGGATAAAGCTTGATTTTTTTCCACGGTGACCTTTGTTCAAAAACACTCTGCCAAGTGGCAGCTATCGTGAGCGGGAATCTGGTTTCAACCCTGAGAGGACTTCATCTGGTTCGCACTGTAACGGCGGGAGAGGAGTTCTGTTACAGCTGCTGAACATTTCCAGCTCTGGAGTGTGTTGGAATTTTGCTTTTTATGACAGATGGTTAACAACAGCTAAGCAAATGAGATGCATTAAATCTTAGAACCATTTTATATCGCAAAGCAAAAAGCCCTTTAGCCTTTTATTTTTACATGTGCAAAGTAACAGTAACTCATACTATTGTTATTGTGTTTTATGCAGTAATTAGTAACATTTGTGTCTGATATGTATTAGCAGTCTTTAAATGCTGTGGGAAAAACTCCTATCAGATCCCCTAGGGAAGGCATGTTGTGTGTTCTAGTAAATCTGCCATCCTGTGTTGCAGATCTAATACTTCAAATGTAGTACAGTGTGTAGGCCCCTACAGGAACACTGAAGTCACATTCATGTGTAAAGTCATTTTTTAATTGTATGATTAATGTTATATTAATCCCTTTATTTTCAGTTTTTGTTATATAATCATTTAAGTTCCAGTTAGCCTTGTAACAATGATTCCCAAATTTATAAGGGTAAATAAAGGCATAAGGAAATAGGGGCAACACACCTTCCCATCACCTCCATAGCAACCTATGGGAGTGTGTCAGATCAGGCCGGCAGATATCTGGCGAGTTGCAGAAGTTCCTGTTCTGTTGAAGTTCAGAAGCCTGGCCTACAAACACCCTCAAGAAATATGAATAAAGAAATTTCATATATCTTCTTAAAGCTCCCCAGAGATTAACCTCCTCTACTGGCTGTGAAAGTCTGTTTCAGACATGCGCAATACTGAAGTGTAAAAACGTTTCCTATTTTCCATCCTGAATTCATTTCCTTTTGGTTCCCACTTTTGACTCCATTTCCTTGTTTCTCTAGTGAGTCTGAAGTAGTCCCCTGAATTGACATTATCCATATCCATTATCCATATTTTGTAGACTTAGATCGATGTTCTGTCTCCTTTGTTAAATACTGGAGATTGAACTCTTTTAACAATCCTCTGAGGCCAGGAGTGATCTTCTTGCTTTTCTTCTAGCTCTTTCTAATATTCTTTCCTCATGTGGTGACCAAAACTGAACACAGTATTCCAATTCGTGTCTTCCCTTGATTTAAAATGTTGCTGTATGTACCCAAGCCTTCTGTTTGTTTTTTTATTGCTGCCCCTCACTGTCATCTTTCGAGGTTTGGACATACAGTATTTTAGGAATGAATTTGTTTTCAGCTTAGAACATCCTTGTGCAACTATGAATCCTTCTGTTCCCAGATCACAGTTTGTAAGCTCTGCCTTATTCCTGCACTGTCTGCTTTTCCAAAATTATAACCACTTATGTTAGACTTTAGAAATTTAAAGTGCTTGTCAGAAGCTACCATTTCCAAGAGCTTCTATCAAATTAATTCATTAATTATGAAATGAGTAGGTCAATATACACATCTTTCCCAGTTGGTGCCTTTACGTAGTGCCTTAATAAGTAATCATTATCCATTTGAACTTTACCAGTTTCAGCTTTGTATTCCCCAACACAGTATCCCAAGTTATGTGAAAAACTGAATCTCCTAATAATATGACCTTTCCTATATACCTACTGTAAGTTACTTGTACCCTTACCGAGTTGGTCCTTGTTAAGATTCTTGTGAAACCCTTAGAACCTCTCCCGCCAAGTGACCCATCCGTTAAAGGCGCTTGAGTGTAGCTCTGTGATTTCAAATTAAACCAGGTTTGTATCACTAACTGAGCCCGATATTCCCACAAAGACGTGTATACACTGTATGTGTACATGTGATTCTGATGTGTGTAACCTTATTTTCTACCCTGTTTTTCAAGTGGAAGAAGTACTGGTTTGTCCTGACTGACCACAGTCTACGATACTATAAGGATTCCATTGCTGAAGAGGTCAGTAGCAACATGAAGTTTAAAAAAAAAAGAGGTAAACCAGGTGATCTTTGAAACTGTTTATTGTCTGTTAAGGTATTGATAGGGATAAGATGTAGATTGCCTTATCTATAGCTTTCCCAATAATTGTGAAATGGAATGAAATCTATCACACATGCTTGACACAAAGATCAATATGTTTGGGGCCACACCCCCAGGAAGAGCTTGGAAAAAGCTGAAGTCTTGAGATCTACAGAATAGTGAAGGAGGTGATAGGGGATAGGTGACTTATTTGTCCTTCTGTTCCTTATGTTGTAATTGAAGTTGACTGACTGTTCTTATGTGCATTGGGTACACCAAAGTATTTCATTGGTATAAAATACTCCCTTCTGATTTGTTACTTTCCTAGGCAGCAGTTACATTTTTCAGCTGCTTTAGATTTTCATTGATATTTTCGGTGAATAAGATTAGGCAGTGACATGATTGGGCAGTGGTTGCCAATGTTGCCTTGTAGCACTGAGTTTCACTCAGTTGTGCTATGTGCATGGAGTTTCAGTCCAAAGACATACTTGTAAGTTAATTGGCTTCAGAGAAAATTGGCCCTAGAGTGAGTGTGTGCCCTGCGATGATCTGGTTTACCATCCAGGGTGTATCTCGTCTTGCTAAGATAGGCTCTGACTCCCCTCTCACCCTGTACTGAATTGAGAGGTTAGAATTGATGGATGGAACATTAACACTTTCCAACAGCTGTTTAATGACTATTTGTTATACGTTCTACTTTTCATCCACACTGATGCACAAATCTGGTGGTTCCATAACCTTTATCCAAAATTATTTTTGTCATCAGCTGTCCACGTTTAACAAGTTAGAATATTATTAAAAGTATGACGTATTGTACCTATCACCTGAAAGCTGTGTTAGCTTGTTGATGGTATACTAGCCCTTAGAAAGTAATAGATAACCACTGTATTAATGGTGGCTAGATGCCTATTACCCGCTGTCACTAATGAATAACTACATCATCTACAGTATATGTTTCACTACTGAGGCCTGTATTATGAATGTATTAGTCAAATGGTAGCACAAAGTAAGCTGTATTTCAGAAATATTGTCTCATTTACACACATCAGAACAGAGCAGATGAGAGTTAATACAGGACCTGTGAAGGTGTGCATGGCTTTTTTCGATTCCCTGTCTTTTCCTTGATTTTCAAAGTTTACTTTGCATCAATACCATTGATCATTGAGGAGCAAAGCATCTCCTGACAATCCGGAATCTTCCTTGTTACAAAGAAGGCTGTCTGGTTTGTTTCTATTAAATGTACCATGACTGGGATAATTTGTGCTGGTATGCAGCAGCTGTACTGAATGGAACCACATCTTTGCATTTTAATATAGGAGAACATAATTTGCTGACTCCACAATAGTGTGTGTTGAGTCAAATACCACAGAGGCATGATGAGCAGAGAGCCTGTAAAACAGTGGGTTGTGCGATGTGGTCTGTCAGAGGATACATTCCTCCACACCCATCAGTGGTACTGAAAAAACATGTGGATTGAAAACTGAGGATTGCAAGGACTTGATAAATCTGCGCCTGCCTCCTATGGCGAGCTGCCACTCTCTTTAGGCCTCATATTTTTCCTGGTGTTTTTCAGGCCTCTGACCTTGATGGAGAAATAGATTTGACCACCTGCTACAGTGTCACGGAGTACCAGGTTCAGAGGAACTACGGCTTTCAGATCCATGTAAGAAAACCATCACTGAAACCCCCGATCAGCAGGAAACAGTAGGCTGTTCTACTGGTCGGCATTCTCTGTAAATTATAAAATCAAATTTAACATGTTCTTTTATGGAGCCAATAGGCTGTAGGTGTTTGGGAGACCCATTCCAACCACCCTGAAGTGTAGTCCCCACCTGGAGGACATGTAGCAACCCTTTTAAGCCAGGAACCCCAATGAACAGTAGATCTTGTGCAGGAGTAAGAGATAGCCTCATAAGCTGAATAAAGGGGGAACTTTTAGGAAGGCCAGACTGCAGCCAGTGTGCAATTTAGCCGGTGGTCAACACCATTACACAAGCACTAAAACCTTTAATGACCAAGTAGCCAGGAACTCAGTGTATAATCTTATCTAATGCTCAGAATCTCTTCCAGAACAGTATCTCTGCTCACCATACTGGGGCACTAGTTTGGAAATTGTGCTCCAGAGGAAAAGTGCCTGGTCCACCAACACCACTTGCATAGAAACCTGGTTTTTCTTCGAGTTCTCTCTGCCCAGTTCTGACCTGTACTGACCTAGGCCTATTTAAGCTTTTGAGATCTGTTGAGAACAGCCTACAGGGTGACAATGCTGCCCTCGTGTAGGCCAGAGTTTCACCTCCTTTAATATGACAATAATATGTAGGAACTGAGAAGTAAAGACGCATGGAAGAACAGCCATAGTTTTCGTGGGCTGTCCTACCATTATTTTTTCTCAGTGTTGGTGGGTTGTAGGAGCTCAGAGAAGAAGAACTTCAGCAGTGCTAGTGGGGTGAAGGAGTTGTAATGACAAGGCCTTTTGTAGTTTCTTTCTGTGCTTCACTGACATATGAATATTTTGGGGCACTCATCTGGCTACTTAATAATTTTGCTGCCTTACTTAATCTTACATTTTTTCATGCAAGGAGGTAGTCAAGGTGTTGTGGTGAACAAGTTTAACACTTGCTCTGTAAATATTCTTTTGCCATTTTTTTTCAGACTCAAGAAGCTGTGTACACACTGTCCGCTATGACTGCAGGAATAAGGCGAAACTGGATCCAGGCAGTTATGAAGAATGTGCGCCCCTCCACTGCTCCAGATGTGGCTAGGTCAGGTTTATTCCTCTACAACATTTTTTGTTTTTTCACTTACAAGGATCTTTCTGAAAGGTTCCAAACAGCTTGTTTGGGAGTTAGTAGTTAATTGTTCCAAGGATCTCATCTGACTGTTCTTAGTTGAAGCCTGGGTATCAGCTTCAACAACATGGCTGGGTAGGTTGTTCCATGATCCCACAACCTTTTGTGCTTGTCTTGGTTTTTCCATATAGTTTCCACTTGTGTGCTCCGGTTCCATTTTTAATGATGTCCACTGAGTTGACTTTTGTCTTTCCCTTAGAAGATTTTTTAAATAGAATTTCAATAAAAACTATATTGGAAGTATTCCTAGACTGTGTAAATACAATCATTATTGGTAGTGTTGGTTGTTTTTGACTGGTACAGTTGTGTCAAAGGCAGTAGCATCCCTTTTATACAGATGGACGTTTTTCAGGAGCTGTGAGTCAGTCAGAGCTCTTCTGATATGGAGTAGAGCAGGCTTCACTCAGACATGGATTGCTTGCCACCAATCACCCTAGGACCTGACATCTGCAGGGAACCTGCAAGCCTGCAGTGACATCAGAAAGGTTACAGACAAGAGGAGGCCATTCAGCCCATCTTGTAAACGTCTTGCCGTCATTGAGATACATGCCACTCCACCAGCTCCACTGTGGTGCCTGGAGCAAGTCCGAATGATGAAGGGCAACAGGTTCTGGGAGAGTGTGTCCAAAAGTTATTTCACACAAATATAAAATAAACAGTAATTAGTGGTTCTAATCTTAAAAAAAGAAGTCAATCTGTTGTTTATGCAGCCTTCCTGATGACTGTGGCTCCATCACGCCCCTGGACTCACTGCTGAAGCCCGACGTCACGCATGACTCCCCCTCCTCCGAGGCCTCATCCGCGGAGAGGGACCCCGGGCAGAAAAGGAGCCGGGCCCGGGAGAGGAGACGAGAGGGGCGGTCCAAAACGTTCGACTGGGCCGAATTCAGGCCCATTGCTCAGGCCATGGCGAAGCAGCGGACCTGCGGAGTGGACGCGTTGCAGTTGGACCCGACCGACTTGGAGCGGACGAAGAGGCGGGAGGAGCGCAGGAAGAGGTACGAGGTGGTGACCGGCACCCTGGAGCCCACGGCCGGCCCTGCCGCCGACCCCAGCCACATGGACGTGGAGGGCTGTGGCGCCTCGTCCGCGCTGGAGAGGCAGCGGAAAGTGCAGGACGAGATCGAGCAGCACTGGCAGCAGGTGGAGAAGACCCCCATAAGGGAGGAGCGGCGCGTGCCACTGGCCTCTGCCTTGCAAGCTAAAGAGACAGCGGAGCTTGAGAGACTGCTGGACAGTTACAAGAAAGGGGTAAGTCTTCCAGCCACACCCTGGACTGCTTTATATTCCAGCTCAGAAGAATAATGGGGAATCATCTCTGATGCTTGGTTCTTATTATTCCTATCTCCAGTTTTTCCAAACCTGATTTAATCATTAATCTCAGATACTTATTGAGGGTTAACATTCTTTCCGATTTGCATACTATGAGCAAGAGAATTAGTAGTCGCTGTTATTCATTAAAACTTATGAGCCTTCTCGAGCAGAGCTAGAGGGAGGTGAAAGTGAGGTCTTTAACTGAAGAAATTCAAGGTCTTTGATCACTGCTGCCTGACCTTACACTAATCAGTCACAGAATTGGTGATGCAGGTACATGTAAGAGACTTCAAGAAGTCCAAGAAAGCGTACTTCCAAAGTAGTAAACTAAAAGGGCCCCAGCACAAAATGACATGATAATGCTACTTTAACACTTTGAAAGGGAGTTGCCTTGGTGAGAGTTCCAGAGATAGGGCGAACAGGTACAGGAATAGATGGACCACTTTATCTGAGCTCAAGAGAACAAAGCCCATCCTCAAGCTGGATGTGGAATCGAATGCACTTTGACCTGGCTGTTGCTTCGTAGGTAGAAGAGCTGAGAGCTCAGCTGGAGAGCTGTCACCAGCAGCTGGCTGATTCCCATTACCGCAAGCTGGAACTGGAAGCCCAGCTGAGCTCAGCGCTGGAGCGCGAGCAGCACGTTCGCTCTGGTTACATTTCGCCGGTAAGCTCATTTCTCCCAACCGCTTCCTGTTACACAAAAGGAGGAAAGAGGTGGGGGGTGGGGGTGGCATTCTTTTCCATTAAACAGTCTTTGCATGTTTTATTAAAAAGAATAACTGACAACTGACCAAAAAAATAAATAAACAGCTTGCATGGGACAGCTGCATGTTTCAGGAACAGAGGTGGAATAATACATTTTGAGCATCTGGCTCCTCTTTGTTAATTTCCTCTTTTCATGTTCAGCAATGAAATACAGAGGACAAGCGTTTGTATGGCAGCAGTTAAATCTACATGCTACATACAATTATTAACATGAGGATTTACATGGATCATGGGACTGGTTCTTCTAACGCTTGGTAGCTGAACAAGCATGATTTTGTTCTGATTACTCCCTGTGGGAGTTGCTGTCATGCTAGAGACTGTTTCTGAAGTGTTTTGTAAAAAAGTGACGTGTATTTTGTTCTTATGTCGTGTGCATGCTGTTCAAAGGATTCATGATGTATTAACAACTAAAGTAGACAAGATAATTTATATTTTCACATTTAAGGTGAAGAATAGTTACTCTTCATGACTAAGAATAAGTAGTTAACATTTCATACATATTGTGAATTACTGTTTATTGTTTTTATTTAAAGTAAAGCCTATTCTCCATTTCTGTCAGCTCTTCCTAGCTTGTTATAGTTTATTGGTGGAAATTGACTGAGATTGCCTGAACGGAGAGGCTAAAATTCATTCTAAGCTTGTTAGCGCAAAGTTTGATATTTGTGGTGTCTAGGTCTTTAGTTGGGATTATGCCGTTTGCCTGGGTTTTATTTGGAATGCTCATATACTCGTTTTCTAGTATGCCTTTGTTGTTCAAATATTTTTAATTCAGATATTGCGTTTATATAGTTATTTTTCCATAGTGAAATGTGCTACTGTTAATGAACCATAATGACTATAGAGGTTTTTAACACCTTAAATGACAAAGAGAGTGACACTCAAATAGAAGTGCTCTTTTCTTTGTTGCCATTCTGAAATGACCGTGTTTTTATTGAGTGATTTCACATTTTCACATACTTAGCGTGCTGTAGATTCTTCCTTTCCCAGAGTTTGGAGTTCATGTCAAGAGCATTAAGAATGAATCCACTGAAATCCACGGTTAAGTTCACAAGTTACTTTTTAATAAAAGAATTTGTGTGCAGTGTTTATTTAGAGCCACATTTTTTAATTAAAACTTTCAGTTTAAACTTATATTTAAATGTTTTACAAACTAATGTTTCTAGTGAAGATTTTTTTGTTATTCAAATTACAATTACATTAGAAAAATAGTTTGGAGGATTATGTTCTTTGTTGATTCAATATTTCTAATATTCTGTACAAATATTCTAAAAAGCAGAAGCTAGAAAATACTGTAACAATTGCTACAATATGCTTTCTATTCCAAAGTCAACTACTTAGTACTAATTTTGCATTACTTACTTCATAAAATAACTCTTAACCATTTTTATGTGCATGTTCAGTTGTGATTTACTAACTACATCATTAAATCTCCTTTTTTCCAATTCTGTCTCTTGTGTTTTGCTTCATTTACACAAAGAATTTGGAAGTGTCTTCCTTTTAACCGGCAGAGTTTAATTTCTCAGACATGTTGTTTTTTGCATTGACGTTCATAGCACAGTATCTTGTTAATGTTATTTTTTCCAAAATTAGAATCTCAAAAAGAATCTACAGTTAATGAGCTTGTGACATCTGCTGAATGTTAACCACTATCTGGTCCCCTTTTCCAAGCTGGAGTCCCCACTGGGTCTCGAGGCTGAGCTTGAGTCCCAGAAGAAGAGGCAAGAGCTGATCAGTTCTCAAGCTCAGAACCTAAAAAAGAAGTACCAAGAAACCAAAGAGCTCCTGCAGCAGCAAGAGGTCAAAAAACGCAGCATGCAAGCACAACTGGGTCTTTCTCTCTCAGAGCTGTCAGCACGAGAATTGTCCCCTGCCAAATCTCTGAATACCTTCATCTCTGAAACCCAGGGTATCACAGATGCGCCTGGGGAGCTGACACAGACAGCCAAGAGGTTGAGTATAGTACTGCAAGACACCGAGGAGAAACTGGAGGAACTGCAGAGCCTGATCTCAAGTTCCCCCCTGACTGTAAACGACCTTGTGCGGTTGTTAGCCACTTACATGGGAGATGAACACAGGACTCCTGGAAGTAAGACATGCTGTCAAAAGCTGTACGACAGCCTGAAACAACAGCAGGACCTGGAACATGAGGCCCTGAAACAGAATCTGGCCAAGGCAGGGGAGAGCGTCAGAGAGTATGAAGCGCGTCTGCAAAGCATGGAGGGCATGCTGGGAAGGGTGCAGAGGCAAAAGCTAGATAATCTGAAGAGCTGTGTGGCGCTCAGGCAGATGGAAGAGCACGTGGAGCTAAGCGAGGCCACGGTCAAACGACTGGCCCAGGAGGTCGAGTTGTTAACTAACGAAAACGAGGTGCTGAATCAGCGTTATCAGGAAATCGTGAATCAGCTGACAGAAGCAGATAGGGAGATAGAGAGGCTAAAGATAGAGCTTTTTAATCAGCAGGGAGGACAGCAGTACCTGCAGGTGGTTGAAGAACTAAACAAGCTGAAGACAAAGCTGGCAGAGAAGGAAGCAGACTTTATAGATAAGGATTTCTATGAGCAGGAGCTGAGCAAGAAATCCCAGAAGCTGCAGGATGCCTTGATGAAGTTAGAAGTGTTGGGGAGCAGCCTGAAGGAAACGGAGAGGAAGCTGCATCTGAAGGAGGCTACTCTGAAGGGCCTGGGCTTCCAGATGACTGAAGACAATGATGCACAGCTACTTCTAGAGGAAAAGGAATGTCTTCTCAAACAGCTGGCAGGTGCCGAGGCCAGGATCGCAGATCAGGAGAAGCAGCTCGAGGTCTTAGAACAGTCCCGAGAGGAATTTGAGTCCCAGTATAGGGAGCTCAAATTCAAAAGGGCAGAGTCGGAAAGCATGTACAGCCAAAAGCTTTTAGAGGCAGAAGGTAAGATTAGAGAGCTAGAGGAGGAGATTGAGGGCTTGAGGAGGTCAGTGAGTGGGCATGGTTGCACAGAAAAGAAAGAAGGTCTTGCAAGTAGTGTAACGGATGAAGAGCGGATTGAGCAAGTAGTGGAAAAGATTAAGCTAAAGTCGGCAGCCCTTAGTAAAGTGTCCGAAGTGTTAGAGAAGGTGGATATTCGGGTGGGAAAGGTGGTGAGTGAATTGAAGAGATACGTACAGAGTAGCAGCTCCAGTTTAGAGCTATCAGAGAAAGAGAGTCCAGAAGAACATCAGTTAGTTCTGAGAAAATTACTGTTAGAAGGGGAATTTTGGGGAAATATGTTGAACAACCTGGAGGAACTGAAAGCAAACGAGCTTACTGGTAGTTTCTTATGTGAAATGGCAGAGAACGCATTCGTGGAAAAGAAAATGTTGCTTTTAGCACACGGTCTCATCCATCTGTCTGGGGCACAGCAGCCTGAGATGGGCTTGGAACTTGTTAACGATCTTAACAGAGCTTCTGCAGTAGACGAGGTAGGGAAGAAACAGAAAGGAAATCATGGGAAGGAGGAAACCATGCACAATTATCAGGGAGACACGGAAGTGAAAAATAAGGAAGACCTTTTAAATTTGTATAATTGGCTTGATAATGACACGGATAACGTAGTAAGGAAGGGTCTTATCCAGATTCTGCAGAGAAAAGTTTCTCTGTTGACCCACATTGCCTCCGCCATTCAGTCCTCTTCAGATGACGAGCTCGTGGCTCTGGGTTTGAGACTGTTTGATGGCTTAGACTTCAGAAGCCAAAAGGAGCCTTGGCTGGCCAGTCTGCAGGATGCTGTCTTGCAGGCCCAATTGTCCTATCTAATCTGTAGGTTAGATGTTCAGCATGACAAGGAACTTTCCAAGTTAAAAGAAACTGAGCCAGGAGCTGGGAGAACGAATGAAACGGACTGCAAAAACTGTGCTGAAATAAAAAGGCAAAATGAGGACTTCAAGATTAAAGTAGACACCCTGCACAAGGAGATTGCAGACCTGAGAAGCCCAATGGGTGTGGAGAACATGCCAGTGACACGCATCCAGATTGAGGGCGAGCCTATCGATTCTCTTGACAAGGCCATACAGCTGCAGGACATGGCAGCCAAACACAAGCGAGAACTCCGCGAAGTCAAGGACGCCTACGAGCTGGAAGCAGAGAAGCTCCGGCAGGAGATCGGGAAAGCAGGAGAAATCCTAAGGCTGAAATCGGAGGAGAACGTCAAGGAGATCGACTCCTTGACCGTCTGCATGGAGAACCTGAAAACGAAGCATGAGACAGAGCTGAAGAGGCAGCAGGAGAAGAGCTTGGCCGACAGGCATAGCCTGGAACAGCGGTTTGAGAACGAGATGGAGAAGCTGAAGGCGGAGCTGCACGGCAGTGGCGGTGCTGAAGAGAACAAGCCCCGCTCCATGCTGCTTCTGAAGGAACGGATCCAGGAGCTTGAGTCTCAGGTTACCGCCATGAAGGCCGAAATGGAGGACCGCAAACGTGAAGGAGACGTGTCATCTCTTCAGCAGAAATACGAGAAAGATCTGGAAAACCTGAAGGTGGAAATCTTATTGTTTCTGCTTTCTCCGTGTTGCCTTGTAACTCCGTGTGGCCCCACCTGATGTAGCTCTGCTTTCGTAACCAACAGTCCTGTAGTGTTGCATGGTGTTAACCCTGTATCTGCATGTAGTCCTTGACGTGTTTTAATGTGTACTGAGGAACCCATTTGCTCTCTCGCGTCACCACAATAAGTGTTATTCTTCCAGGTTTCCTCATCTGCAGTGGCTCGTCAAACAGAGTCCAGCTGTAGGTGCTCTCTATGAGTGTGCTTTCACTTCAGTAAGCAGGAGAGCAGGAGAAAGAAACACATATGTATGATCTTCCACACCACGCACACTGACTGCTCTTTTTAAAGCGTCCTTCTGTCCAAGGAGAGCTGCAGCTGAATTCATAGCTGCATTCAAGCACAAAATCCTCTGTTGTTCACGAAATGGGTTCCACAGAAACGATCTAGTATGCTTCCTAGCCTTACTTGTTGTACACCTGATGACCTTATGAGATCTTAAAAAGTATACAGCTGAACCCAGATTCAGCAACACCAGCGAAAGGAATTTAATCCTGAGATGTGAGAGGTCCAGAACTTTTTGTCTCCATTTTGTCTGCACTATTAGTGATCTCATTGAATCCATTACTGATTTAATTTTCCCAGTTTAACAGTATTGCTTGATATGTAGCCCTAAAGGACACCATATGTTACTAAAAGTGATTCTGCCAGGTCCAGGAATTAATGAAACTACTCTAAATCCACCATTCCATCTTTTTAAAATGCAATTGCAGACATTATATTGTGGTGTTTGGCTGTAACAAATGTTTTGGGTTCAGTTGTGTACCTTTTGAGTTGCTGTCTTTTACTAAAAAACATATGCTACCTTTAAACTCATCTTGTCTTCTAGCAGTTGTCTCCCTGTCATTAACTTGAAGACTATTAACAGAAATGCAATGGACTCACTGCAAGGTCTAACATGAAGCTGAGTACTAACTGCAGTGGCTGAACTAGCACTGAATCAAAGCTGGTTAAGTGTTGAAATTTTAAGAAATGCAAAACCATATCCAAAGATGGCACTTACTGTACAACACTGAATTATTTAACACCTTCAATCATGAGTTTGTCTAGTAGTCCATAGCTATTCTAGGCTCTTTTTCACAAATGAGAAAAGGAGATGAAGTTTCTGAAAGGTTTTTGCTGCTTCTTTTTGCAGTAGGTCAGTCGTGGGGAACACAAAACTACTTTTGAGCATAATAATGAGAGTCTTTTTATTTGTTAAATTTTATTGATGCTTTAATATTCTTCATAGACAAGTAGAATATTTTCCACTGTCAAGAACAGAACAAGTTTTAATTTAATTCTGAATGGAGTGTTGAAGGGTTTTTTTGGCCTAGTTTGGCCTACACACTGACGCTTTGGTTAAAAAGGATGTCTTATTGATGCAAAGAGGTTTGCCAACTGCCCAGATGTGCAGATGCATCACTTTCAGGTGTGACTGAAATACTGTCACATCACCTCTTTACCTCTATGAAGTTCACATCTGTGACCTCTGTAGTTTTGGGCAACAGCAGATGACGTCAGATTTGCAGTAGTCCACTATCCAGTTTTTGATCATATGCCCTGTGGTAATGCCATTTAGCTCGGATGGTCAAAACCTTAAAATGCTCAGAATGTAGCCCGTTTTTTCTGTAGCCTGTGCCGATTCCCCTTTTTCAGGTGTCATGAAAACAAAAGGGCACACTTTTCCAAAATATCCCTTAAGGAGTACAGCAGCTGAGCTTTACTGCGGCTTTTAACTGCATTTTTTAAGACTAAAAAATACTGCTTCCCTTTAGTCGTGCATTTTTGATTTTCAGGTACTAGTTTCAGGTATATGCATGAGTTTCTGCCTATTTACATATACCTTACTTATGCAACAGTGAGCTGTTTATTTCAGCTTACAAGATGGAAGTGAATTCTTTAGGTTCAGGTGTTAAGGGTGGTGGGAGTGTGGAGTATGCTCCCAGGCCATGATGTAGAACCCGATATCCTGGCTTCTTTCAAGAAATATCTGAACACGGTGCTCATGTCAATTAGCTGCTCATAACTAAAAGAGATCAACTGATCTTTCTTCTCTTATTTGTATCCTATCTTATGGTTAATTTGTTATTGTTGAAAGTCCGAAGTTGAGATAAATTGCAGTGAAATCGCTGTTCTACAGGTATGTTGTGGTTTGTACTGTCTATGCTGTAGTTCATTGGTTTCAGTGGTTTCTCAGGCAGTTTGCTAGCATAGTGTTTTCTATAAGGGTGGAGTATTGTTATTGATTGAGCTGTATTGGTTGTGAAATAATACTTATGTGTTTTGCTGTGAAAATCAATTCAGAGTGAGGTGCTCATAATTGTCTGATTGGGAGGGGTTAGTGGATGAAATTATTATTTTTTTCTATTGTGCCCGAAACATATTCTGTGTAATCAGAAGTCTTCTGTCGGTTCTCTGTGAGCTTTTAAGAGCTTTGCAGTGCATATGTGGTTCTGTGAGAAGCCACAGGTGTCACAATGCTGTTCAGATGGGAGAGAGGGTAGCTCGTAAAAAGAATCATACATGCATGCATTCCCAAACCTGGCCAAACTGTCAGAGCATATATCAGATGCTTGTTTTGTCACATTCATGAAGAGTTCGGTTATGTTGTTTGGGATCAGATGACAAGAGACGTCGTGTGGACCTGCTTCCGTTTCATTGTACCCATTTCAAGGACCTTGGAAATAATTCTAAAACCGAAACATGTAATTGGAATTTAATGTTTCCCAGTGCAAGCTTGTTCGTAATTAAAAGGCTGATCTTTTTAATGACGTAGTTTCTTTCCTGACTCCAATTTGTTGTGCTGTACAAAATGGGTATTATAGTTTGGTAGAACATTTCAGTGAAGTCTTTCTGGTTGCCTCAAGCCAACTACAGTCCAGGAAGCAAAGGGCAGTGCAATGAAAAAAGAAAAGTAGTGCATAAAAGGGAAACTTTTCTCTCACTAAAGCTGCAAGTGAACTCTATATTTTGTGTTGCATATCCGCAACATTTAGTTTGTAGATTTCTTGGTTAGACTCCTCATTAGGAAACGTTTCTGAGTTCAGGCAGGCTAACAGGGTGGTTATGAAGCCCTCTGAGGTAAATGTCCTTCTCGGCTCATCCAGTTTACTTGAATTCCACTGGATGGGCCGATAGTTTTGTGAGCCTGAGAATGGTAGCTTGGCACAGTTAGACTCTGCATTGTTGTCAATTTTTTTTCTCAGAGCTGATGGCAACCATCTTGTGCTCCTTGGAAAGACTACAAAGTACACACCTGTGACACACACATATGTCAATATGCATCTTTGTAACTGAATTCCTTAGCTTTTTGTAGTAGGTGAATAAAAAAACATCTGAGTGTCCTCCCACAGCTTAACCCTCTCAGTGTCTGCGTTGTGGATTTTGTGGAGTTGTTTTTTTCGTCAAGGCCATGTTTTCACGTCGGCACAGTGCGCATTAGTCGTGGTGTTTTTCTGTGGGCGCACAGCAGCAGATGTTGCCTTGAACCGGAGTCTGGTTGCTATCATCCCATGCAGGCCACGTGTGAGCGGGGCTTCGCCGCCATGGAGGAGTCCCACCAGAAGGTGATTGAAGAGCTGCAGAGGAAGCACCAGCGCGAGCTGGAGAATCTGAAGGAGGAGAAGGAGAGGCTGCTGGCAGAGGAGACGGCCGCCACAATTGCCGGTGAGGGCTCCCAGCACTTACAGTGGTGCTAGAAAGCTGGTGAACCCTTTAGAATTTTCTGACTTTCTGCATAAATCTGACCTAAAATGTGATCAGATCTTCAACTAAGTCATAAAAAGTGGATGATTTGAACCCAATAAAACAAACAGAACACAAAAGGATATGCTTTTTCATTCATTCATTACATCAGAATGATCCAACATTAAATGTCTCACAAACTTTCTAGCACCACTGTAGTTCCCTCAGTGCCGTGCTTCCTGATTCCTTCGTAGTTCTTTCTCTGGAGTTTGAGACTTCAGTCCTGTGTTTTATTGCTCTTTCTTTCTAAAAATGACTACTCTTGTGTGAAGAAGCAAAGTACAGGGCTAAACCACTGCACAGACAGGCAAAGACAGGCATCATAGCCAACATAAAACAGCTGCTTGCTATCTGAAGCTCAAGCACAGGTCCTCTGTTTCACAGCTGTTCAGCTTTGGTTTACAATATTGTAATGTTTATTTTTGAAAAAAGGGAAAGATAACAGAGCTGCAAACATGACCCTGTGGCCAAGTAATAGTTACAGATGATTGATTAGAGCGATTGTCCTGTGATTTTCATGTGAACTGGCTGTCAAAGTGAGAGCTGTGCAAGGAAATGAAAATGGCTTTTAATTACAGACAAATCTGTGGCTGATTATGGCCCATGGGTAACATCTGGCATCTAGATGGTATTTAGAATCCCTTTCTTCCCTCTGCGCAGGTGTATCCCTCTTTTTCCTCACCACAAAGGACTAGTGAATCAGTAATTGATGTAATTTTACCTGTTCTTTGGTTTTCAGTGTTGACCATCTCTGGCAGTGTCATTCTAAAATTAGCATTTTAAACTGCTCTGGTAATATTGTTTTTCTAGCCCCACAGTAATACCCACTGTGTATTGAGATCTTAAAAAGAGCTGGTTAAGTGTGTACGTTCTCTTAAATCTGATTAACTTGGCACCTTTGGTGCTTTTTATCATATACTAATGCGCCGTGTGAAGTTCAGGGTATTTGTATCTCATCTTGATTTGAACACTGTTTCAAGGAATAAAATAAAACTAGTCATCTTCAAACAGTGCAATAATAAATAGTTCCAGGGGTTTGAAGAATGTCTATAAAGTCAAACCTCTAGTCTATTTCATGGGAAGCACCTTTATCGGGGACATTCTTGCCCTGCGGGGTAATGTACCTCTTTAAAGTGGCCTTGGCAATACATGAATGCATGAACCCCGAGAGTATCCTAAACCAACAGGTGGTTGCCATTCTCAGCAAGCTGTTTTCTCTTTTATATTACAGCAATCGAAGCAATGAAAAACGCACACCGCACTGAGCTTGAGAGAGAGTTAGATAAAGCACGTAAAGCCAACAGCAACACAGAAAATGCCGACATCGAAGAGATCCGCCTACAGCACGAGTAAGTATCTTCAGTAATTTCATCGTGCAGACTTGTATAGTCATTTCAAGCTCAATTCCCTAAGTCTCATGATTGCAGCACTGAATTCCTATTTCATATAAAAGTGGAGATTATTCTCTTAATTGCTCGTGATGAGCGTATCTCGACAAGCAACGTTCACAAGGCAGGATACACCCTGTCCATCACAGGGCAGACACACACGCACACACTAACATCATGGCCAGTTTTCCAGAAGGGATCTAACCGACCAGTATGTCTTTGGACTATGGGAGGGAACTGGAACACCTGTAGTAAACCCGTGCAAAGAGTGAACATACGAACTGCATGCAAATAGCACCCCAGAAATTGAACCAGGGCCCCAGCAATGCTAAACACTGTGGCACTGTGCTGCCTATGGTCAAGATCATTCAAGTAAATGTGTGTGGCTTTTTATGTCTGATCAGGTCACTTATGCTGTAGTTTCCAAGGTCTCATTTTGAGTAGTTTGAAGTTTGAATACTTTGAAATTGAAACCTTGAATTGTTTGACAAGTCAAACTATTATTTCATAAATGTATCTACTATCGTTCTTTTACTAGTGTATTCCTGGAGACAAATGTAGTTATTTCAGCAGCTTGACAGAAGCAGTGAATATTATATCCAACTGCTCTGAACATGTTCTGTCATGTGCTGAAGGATATTTTCGACGTATCTCAAACTCAAGAGAGGATGCATAGAAACACTGGAATTTTCTACTATTGTTTCCCGTTTCAACAAAAATAAGATGTAAGTTACCAAGACATCTGGTAATCATAAGTAAATCAACACAATTTTTTGCCCAGGAACAAAATTCTTATTTCCTTTTGTTCCAAGAAACTTTTAGTTTATTTTTCGGCTTCTCTTTTTCCCAGAGCTTCTATGGTATCCTAGCAACATATCAAATTACAGTACAGCCATACAGTACTGTGTCCAACTAAGCAGACTTCCGAGCAAGATACATATAAAAGCTAAGCAGTGATTTTGAAAAGTTTATGAATGCTAAATTAAGGTAATCACTTAACTCGATGGAGTGGTAAGCATTTAAGAGTGCTTCAAGTAAGAACATTTATAAATACAGGCCTGGGAGCCTAAATTTTTATTTCCATATGGAAGTATTTTATAACACTTACTGCATGATTTTTCCATCTGGAGCTGCAGGGTTGAAGTAGATTAGCACCCAGGATCTGAATGTGAGGAGGTATCTGTTACTGAAGTGCATCTTGATCTTTCAGCAGTGATGGGCACAGATGCCTGTCTTGCAACTTAATCCCATATTTTGCATGTGCATAAACTGACCTGGTGGTCAAATTATGGAAGTAAAGCTGAGTGGCCTCAGGGAGTGGGCCAGACGTGGGCCTGAATTCTGGCTCCACCTGGTGAGAACGGGGGTATTGTAGACAAACCTCATTAGCATTGTTATCGTAAAATGTCAGAGGAAATTTCTGCTTGATACTTTGTGGAGTTGAAGTCAGATTGAATGAGAGGATTCAGGCAAAAGGACGAACCTGGTGATTGAGTGTTAACTGTTTTTGTAGTGCCAGTTTTAATAAACTAGAGCTCATGGGTGCACTTGACTGCCCTGATAGTGCAAAGCCAGAGTTTCATGCTGAAACAACACTCTTGACTCTAGCACTGTCTAGCCAAGGTGTCTGAACTCTGCTCCTCATTAGTAGTTGAATAATGCACTGAAAAGGAGAAAATGAAACTGCATGAAAGTAAGGAGTTTTCACCCAGGGGCTGTAAGACCATTTTAACAACGTGACTGTGAAGTTGAATGGATGAGGCGGTTTTTCTGTAGATCAGTGGTAAGATTCCTCTCAGATGGATGTCAAAGATATGAAAAATGTCAAAGGTGCTAACAATAGCAAAGTTATCAAATCATTGCACCCATCGAGTATTGAAAGTGGAACAGCTGTTTTTTTCCTAAATTTCCTTTTAAGTATTGTGTTTAAGGGTGTCTAGTGAGCCTAGGGGCATGTTGGGACACAGGTTTGGCCCCTGACATTGCTTGTGTTCATGAGGGAGTTGTTAATTCTGTACAGAAGATGATTAAATCTTAATTTTTCTCACCTTTTGTTCTGTGTCCGCTGGAATCTGTAACCACTGTATGTTGTGATTGTAGCATCTTCCTCAATGTGCCCCATAAAATATGAGGGATTCTGGTGAAACCAGGCCTCTGACTCTCCAGTTACATCACCATTAAATGTGCAAGTGTTCTGCACTCTCAGTGTGAAGCAGATGAGTGTTAAGAGCTGAAAGAAATACACTACCCTCTCTCAAATTCTTTTTCCTACTCTTTGCTAGCTGTTCCTCAACAGCTTTCTTCCTTCTCAAAACCATTAATCGGCTATTAAACCATTAATGTTGATTGCAGCATGACGACTGTTAACAGAAATAATACCACATTTTAACAACTTTAAGTGTAACTGGTAGAATCTATAGTGTATGGCTGAACCATGTTTGGACAGGTGAATTTCATTTTAAGCCTAAAGAACAGTGTTTTGTGTTTTTGAAGTAAAACCACAGCATTCATTTTTAATAATCCTACAACATTATGATTATTGCAATATTCAGAACCTTCTATATGTTCATTTTTTTCACTTAAAGTAACATACTGCTGGCGATTATGAAAAGCTCCTATGTGACGGACTGGCTATTAGCAGCTTCACGGTGTTTGTTTAACACAAGGGCTATATAAGTGCTCTCTGTTCTTGGCTTCCAGGGAGGAGTTGGCATCTTTCCAGCGAGAGATTGAGGTCCTGTCAGAGCAGTATTCCCAGAAGTGCCTGGAGAATGCCCATCTTGCCCAGGCCTTAGAGGCCGAGCGCCAGGCCCTGAGACAGTGCCAGCGGGAGAACCAGGAGCTAAACGCACACAATCAGGTATGCATGGCTCTGGAGACTCTGCTGTGGACACAGTCATGATATTCTCTGTGTAAAGCCTCCCGGAGCACTTGAAAAATCGGCAAGAACACATATTGGGCCAAACAGACCTTTCTCATGATAATTCTAGTTAATAGTTTTCCTTCAGCTATCTGGCAGGCCTCATTCCCTTTTGTCCCTTACTGTGAAGGTTTTGTGTCTAACTTTTTCATTTCTGATAGCTGTGCCTGCCTTTACATCTGCAGTTCACCCTCATTTTCTCATCTGTGGTTTCCTATCCTAGGTAATGTCTCAGTTTGAAGAGCTGGTTTTGCTTTTATTTGCACAGTGCCCATTTGATGAAAACATTCAGTTGTGTCGCCATGTTTTTATTCCAAATATAATAGTCATATAAGAGAAGTCAAGACAAAACAGATTGCATTAATGGCTTTTTCTAAAACAGAGAGATTGGCATTTTTACTCAGACTAGAGCCTTCTTCTGTGCAAGAGAGGCTCCTTCTTGCAAAGGAATAAAATTAAGACCCATTGATCACCAATTCTTAGGTTTAATCAAATAATAGAATTGGGTTAGAATCTGTTAGGACATTAATGAGTAGATCAGTGTGTGCTACTGGCCGACAGGCACAACTGCAGGCGGTCTCTCTGCTCAGCCCCTGCCCACGAGTGGGGAAAAAACACAGAATAACATGGAAAAACTCTACCGAAGTGCACAGTTCTTTCCGGAGGTTTCCTGGGGTTTAAAATAAAACGTCGGATGTTGCAGGAGCTGAATAATCGCCTGGCAGCGGAGATAACCAAGCTGAGGTCAATGGTGACCAGTGAGGACGGCGGCGACAGCTGTACGCTTATACACGGCAAGGAGGTGTACGAGCTGGAGGTGAGAGGCATTCTGCTTTCCTGCACATCTGAACACACTGCTGTCTGTTTGTGCCAGAATTGAATTCAGTCAATTTCAGTCTTTTTTTTAATATACAATTAAACAATCTATTTTTATTTCAGGGTAGCTTGATCACACTTTTACAATTATTGCAGTTTAAATCCCAAAAAGCCAGCACACTGCTTGCTGTTATTTCCTGGAGAGCAGGAAGTGCACTCAGAACAGTGTGGGTTGGCTCAAGCGCGAGCACAGGCAGAGCTCTGTGATTGTGGGTTCGAGCCTGGGTTGTGTCGCAAGCTGACTGTGACTACGCTTTCCTCTGCGGTGGCGCAAACTTGGGTGAGCCCAGCCAAGGGGTAGGGCAGGATTCATCAGCCACGGATTTGGGATCTGTCACACAGCCACCCCCGAGACCTCCTGGGCACTTGCAGGCATGCAGTGCTGTGAGTGAGGAATGTGCTGCTAATCCTGTCGACACTGAACCTATGTGACTTGTTAAGAGGCAAGTGTCTCAAAGACCGGCGGGTGGGAGGAGTCGGCCCAGACCTGAAAAACACAATTGGCTGTTCTGACTGAAAAGGAAAAGAAAACTGTGGCTGACAAATCTCCCTCTGCTCAGCCCAGCTGAGTGTGTCAGACTGAACATGTTATTGAGCACTGTCTTAGTGGAGTTCCTGAATCACAGCCACAACTGAGCAGCCCTCCCCAGAACTGGCTAATGTTTTCAGAAACACACAGGCAGGAAACACAGGAATGATTGTGTATAAAACCAGGCTTTACACAAACAAATCCAGGGTGTTTTTGAAAGTGTTTAGTATTTTTCTTCCTAAATCTATCTTTTTATGTTCAAAAAACCCATTGGGGGATAAATGTAGGACTGTCTAATGTGTTTCCCGCTGATGGGTATATGAGAATGTTAGGATTTGATATGTACTCTACTGCAGTAGCTATGTTTTAGTCATTTTTACATATAGAATACACAAAATACATATAGAAACAAAGTTCTTTATTTAAGCACAGCAGTTGCAGAAGTATTTGAAAGGACAGGAGGTTTTAAGAGGTTCTTGTCTGGTTCCTAGAAACCAGCCACTAGATGTCAGCCTTTATCAGTGTTGTGAGACCTGCATGTGGCTCTCGGAGACTGCCTCAGTGAACACAGATCCACTTCCCTGTGTTTGTGTCAGCCTTTGTTCTATTCAACCGTCCATCCATTTTCTAACTGCTTCTTCCCATTCAGGGTTTCTGTCGGGGGAGCCAGAGAAGCAGGCACAAGGCGGGGTACACCCAGGACAGGACACCAGTCATATAGGCGGCACGCACAGACACACATACACTCACAGCAGGGCCAGGGTTCCCAAAAGACGGTTACCCTATCAGTATGCCTCTGGAATGTGTAAGGAAACTGGAAAACCAGAGGAAACCCATGCAAATCTGGGAAGAACACACAAACTCCACACACATAACACCCCAGTAATTGAACTCATCTCAACCCATTTGTCAGAATGTCATGTATCCTGGTGAGAGGTTTGGCACACCAGAGCGTATTCCAGATGCCACGAGAGCCATCAAGACAGTGAAGACTGAGGACACATTACAGTTCTTGTCCTGCATGTTACATCCAGTGCATTGCTGGTCCAGTAGCAAAGTAAAATGACCAATCAAATGTTGCGAACATTTTGGGGGGGATGGGAGGAAGCTTGAGCACCCAGTCAAAACCTGTGTGAACTTGGGGAGAACATGCAAACTCCACATAGAGGTCTGGTCAGGAAGCAAACCCAGGACACTGGCACTGTGAGGCAACAGCTCTAATATCCATGGAAATTGTTACGTCCCAGTGTGTGCTTCGTCTTTGTTGGTTGGTGCAGTGTGGAACATAAAAAAAACACACACAGACCACACACTGGGACGTAACAGAAATGTAACCTCAGGTATGTTTATTATTAAAAGATGTGAACAGTTGTCTCTTATTCCCCTTTCACCGCTAAAGACCCGTCACATTTGTTGAAATCCATTCGGTACAAATACCCAACAAATACATTTCACCCCACCGTTGCATGAAAAAATAATTATGACTTTGTTTTTCTTTTATTTTCTTCTTTCCTTGGTTTTCTTTTTCAGGTCATGCTGCGGGTAAAGGAATCTGAAGTCCAATACCTGAAGCAGGAGATCAACTCCCTCAAGGATGAGCTACAGACAGCACAGAGAGTGAGTACCCGCAAAAAGGAATAGATTGTGCATGCGGTGGACATGATTATTCTGAGTCTGCTGTGGCAGCTCTTGTCTCTGCTGCTCCCTGATGCCTTCTCTTGTGGGTGTGCAGGATCAGCAAGCTAGCATCCTTCAAGCAGTTATCTCCTTAAATAAAGCTGGAGGGATCAATGGAAATACAATTCTCTCCAGTCCATCAGTAAAGAGAAATCACAAATCTGCTTATCCAATTACATGAAGGCTTTTAGTTTGTCGACACCACAATGGAAAAATTTCATTTTACAGTAGAGATATATATATATACAGTACTTAGTCTTTTCATGGTACTGTGTTGTTAGGTATCAAGGTACCGAAATTAATCTTGACAAAAAAACAATTACCCGGGGAAAGACCAGTGATTGCTAGAATGGGTTAGAAGCTCTTCACAGTGCTGTTCATTGTTCATTGTGTCTGTTGACATGCTAGTTAATAAAAGCTCAAAATTAAAATGGAAAGGTAATTCTCCTGCCTTCCTTCAAGCATTGTTGATTTTTCTCCCTCCTCCTCCAAGGATAAGAAGTACGCCACCGATAAGTACAAAGACATCTACACGGAGCTCAGTATTGTGAAGGCCAAGGCGGAGAGGGACATCGGGCGGCTCCGGGACCAGCTGCAACAGGCCCACGAGGCCCTGGGCGAGCCCTCCTTGGAGGACACGGAGCGCAGTGGCTATGGTAGGGTTAGGAGCGCCACCTGGTGGTAGTAACAAGTAGTGGTAGCTCTTCCCTAAAGAAAGGAGCCTGTGGTTGGATAGATACTTTATTGTCCACTGCTGTGGAAATTTGTCAAACTTTAAGCCAAACCTTACCACTCCAGCTTACTAGTTTGCAGGGGTAAAGTTTCGATTTAAACTGTTCCCTGCATCCCGATTAGTCCCAATTACTTAATTTGAAAATTCCTTTTACTTGTATACATTTGAGATACATTTGACATTTTTGCTGGATTCACAGCCTTCATATCTCATAATACTAGATATGTGATAAAGCTTCTGTAATCTTTGTATTGGTAATTAGTGTTCACCTTTTTAAACTTGATGATCTCATCATTATCTCAGATTGTATTTTTCTCAGCAGTGTCTGATTTAGTTGGGCTTTTCTCCTTAGATATCATGAAGTCAAAAAGTAACCCGGACATTCTCAAGATGGCTGCCGCAGCTGCTAAGCGGTCAGAACGGACACTGAGGTCAAAGGTAAGCATTTGCCATAAAAGGATTGTATTTTTCAGCTTTTTTAATGAATGAGTTTAATAAAAAGTGGTCAGAGTTTTTTTTCCACTGAATTAGGCATTCATAACAGTAACAGTATCATTATCTTTTGTAAGAGGTGTCTAACTGCACAGAAGGCAGGCAAAGAGAACCTTTGATAGCCTACTGAAAGCTACAGTATACCAATCCATAGTGTATCACCAGGGCTGCACTTCAGATCACCCAGTGAGGGCTACACACTCCAGATCACCCAGTGAGGGCTGTACACTCCAGATCCGCTCTGTAGCGTTGAACTGTGCCAGGCTGCTGAATGTTAAAACATGAGATCTTAGTCATTCAGTAATGCTCAAACTGAGAACAGCATAGAATCTTGCAAATTTGTAGCCTTTGTGTGTATAGGTGAGACCACTGTGCATCTAGAGAAATTCCTGGCTTTGCGTCTTCTTTTTATTATATTGAAATGCCAATAGAATTTTAATTGCACCTTTCATGTGCCCCGGAATCCCTAGAGATCTTTAAAGAATTAGGAATAAGCATGCAGAGCTCATACATGCTATATACTCCAGTTACTAGGTTGTCAAAGGCCAACCAGGTGGATCAATTTTCATTTTAGCCTTCACACACAGGGAGCACCCTATCCTGGAGGCTTTTCGTCCCAACAGATTGCAGATGATGATTTCTAATTCCTTGCCGTTTATAGTCTTAAAGAACAATTTAATACTCTTTAGCTCTTGAAGGCTTGGCAGCCCTCTTGCCATTTTTCTGACATACTGCTTTGATTTTCTCGAGGTTTACTTCAGTTAAACATACTTACAGGACCTCCTTGAGTTTAGGATTTGTGTTTTATCTTTTTCATGAACCAGCTCTCTTAAACGTCTTGCAAGATTATGCACTACGATAACTGTAAAATATGTTCAATATCTACATTTTTTGGGATATGATGAATATAATATTGAAAATGATTTAAAAGCAGACTAAACTTTTAAATCTGTTCTAGTAGTTCAATTAAGCTGAACAGAAATCTAGCAGATAAATTATAACTCCAAGCCCACACAATTAGCACAAGTTATAGGAAGATGGAGGCAGCACAGGTGAGTGACAGCCTACATCACCACTCTTGAGTACCTTCACTTTCTGCTGTTCTTCATTGCTGTGGAAGTGTGCTTTTCAAAAGACAACATACTGTAGGTACAGATATTGGTGAGGCCTATGCAAAATCCTTACCTTAGTCACCCGTTGGAAACTCTAAAAACTGGTACACTTTCATTCTTGCTATAGTCATTCTGTTCCATGAGGAAAAACAAATATGCATCTACTGTATGTATTTTTATTTATGTGAGAGCTTACTTCCATTTGGGCCAAATGGTGACTCTTTTCTGACTAAACAAAAACTTTTTATGAGCTGTATTTGGGACGTTACCAAAACGTATATCAACAAGAAAAAAAGGAGCATTTTTGGTGTTGGCCTTAAGACTAATTTCTAAACATTGCCTGTTAGAAGTAGTACATATTATAACAGATGCTAAAATCACTACAGTATATCAAGTTTGTAGCAAATTTTTGCGTACTGATATATTGTAATGCATCAGTCCTTTACATTTTTTAACTGCGCTGACTACGTTTTTCAAAATATAACTTAATATTATCAAGTCCAGTTTCAAGGGGAGAGGTGCCATTTGGCCCCTGTAGCATATTTGCTTGCTAATAGATAACACTGAGCTGAGGATCTCATCCAGCTGTTTCTGGCGAGAAACTCCCCCAACCATTTGTGTAAAGAAATGTCTCCCTTTTCTATATAAAATTCCACATAGCTGTTAACAGACCTTTCTTAAAAACGGTAATTGAGCTAGCTTTTCTACCTGGGAATCTCTCATCTGAGTAATGACTATGTTCCTGAACATAATCAGTACTCTACCTTAAATACAGTATCTTGTTTGCCTTGATGGGCTGAACATCCAAGAATCCTGCAAGGTAACTCATGAAATGTCTTGTTTCCTCACAGACTTCCTCTGACATTATAGGCTACACTGCCATACCAAGCATAGCAGAGGAGAATGTGCACTGAGTTTGAGAAAACAACAGCAAAGCATTGTCATACTTGTAGTAGTAAATGGCCCTACAACATTCCAAGCCTTCACCTGTAATTTCTGATGGCATGCTGAAGTCTTGGGCTGTAGATAAATGTTCTCCCGCCGAGACTAGATGTGACATCTGCACAAATTATCCAGCTTTCTCATTTTCTAAAGGAGAAAACTTATGGAATACACTATTTTAATCACTTAAGCAGGATCATTTGTTCCTATAAGCTTTCCCTGCAAGCGAAAATCGTAGCCCGGGCTTGACGTTTGCTGTATCTTAAACTTGGAGGGCTGCAAAACACCAGCATCAGATTCGTGGTTGTCAATGTTACATTTAAAGCTACATTCTTTGCACTGCAGTTCAGAACCCATTAATTATTCAGTTACTATCCTTTGTTTTCCACATAGTAATACTACTTAGTATCCATAAAGCAGCTTACCTCAGCTCATGCCATGAACATTTTTGCATTTTATGTTGATCAAAATGACTTACGGTAACACAAAGGTAAAGACCCATGAGTATTAACTAAGAGGCATACATTTGAGGATATTGGGACTTACATTTCTAAAGAAATTGCCAAATAATGATCAATAGGCTAGTACAGTCTGTAAGATAAAGCATAATTATTTGGTGTTGATCAGAATGTATTGATTTGGTTTCATATAACCATAAGATGGGAAGAACGTTTGGTTGGTGTTAGTGAAGACATGTGACTATGCTTCAAAACTGCGTCGTTTTCAGTTCATAGTCAGTACATTTGTGTGTAGATTTTACAGAAACTACTTAGCTCAAGCTTGTTAAATGCAATGAAGCCTGTTTGTTCCCAGTGCGGCTGTTTGTCTTGATTCTTAACACGCATTGGTACGTTTCCTCCCTCTGTCTTCAGTCTGTGAGTCGTGACATGCCCTGGGATAGCTAAAGCCGCCTGAAGACCCTAATGACACCTTCTTTAGGTAAAGCCCCTGTGCAGACACATTGCTGTTGGACGACTCACGCTTTCCCTTGCTTCTAAAGTGTGTACTTTGCTTCCCCCAAAAGCTGCTGGCTTTCTTCTCTTTCTTTTTGTCATCCACAAACGTCATGGAGATAAGAGTTCAGTTCCGAAATGGGCTGGAATACGTTTTTTTTAACAACCGCCAAAATGAACACCTAAATCATCACCCTGGCTGATTTAGATCAGGAGTATCCAATTCCCAGTCCTAGAGGGCTAGAACCACAAGTCTGCGCGTTTTCAGTCGAACTCTGCACTTAACTAAACTAAACCGGCTGGTAACTGTAACTCCACTGGACAATTTTGGCAGTTCCCCTTGCTCTTGCAGTACTGCTGTTTTAAAGAAATCTGGTAAACCTGCAGATACACCAGCCCTCCAGGACTAGGACTGAACACCCCCTGGTTTAGATCATTTGGGAATCAGCTGAATATTTTTAAAGTTAATCAGAGGAGCTAGATGATAGTAAACATAGAATTTTTTTACATGTAGATAACATGTAAGAATTATGTCTTCCCACAACAAATGCACACTCATGCATTTTTAGGAATGGTAATTTATATTAACATAATCTCAATTTACTCTTCATGGGCAGAAGGATTAGCAGATCTGATCATGCAGTTAATAGAGATATTATGTAAGTAAGGTACAATCCACTGAAAATCCCTCCTATGTCTTTAAAAGAGACTGCATGCCATTGAAGGCATCTTATTCCAGTACTGCGTTTTTATCTTCAGCAAGGGGTTTTCCTTGTAGTTTCCTGAGGGTTCAGGCAGTTGTGGCACCATTTAACCTTTTTCAGGTGTTTCTCTGTGCTTCCTTCCTTTGCATTCCCTGAGTAGACATCTTCGAGTCTTCAACAATGTACTGTGCTAGAACACAAGAGAGTTAATCTTGGTGACCTGGCTAAAATTCACTCTGCACAATTTGGCCTCCCAAAAGTCCCACCTTAAATTCAACTTAATTCAAGTTACTTCTCTCTTTGTAGTGTAGATCTGCTGTATAGCGCGCTTACACTTCAGTGGTGGATTAAGTGGGTCCTCTCCTATATGTGAAGCTCTATGAAAAGTACTATTTAAATGCAAGTAATTTATTCCAAGCTTGGCGCTATCCCAAATGCAACACCAGGTCAGCTGGGTCAAAACCACCGAGTCCCATTTCTAATTCTAAACCTTTGTTATAATTAGAAACAAACATTTTGTTCCTGGTCAAATTTCAACGCAAGTATAAGAAAAGGTAAACAAGCCAATATTCCTTGTTGAAGATGAAACGATGATCTGTGTGGGGAATCGTGTGTATTTATGGGGCACAAGGATTTGGTGTGGTAACGGGTCCTCCTGACACCCCCAAGTTTTAACTAACTGCACTACCTGCAAGAGAACAACACTCATGCTTTAGAAGTGTCATTGTTTACTTCTTTAGGAAACATGAGAAAAGAGGGAGAGAAAAGGTAAGGTCCTGCTGTTCTACCACAAATAAGCCAGGCCGACATGTTATTTGTTGTTAAAAGTCAAAGAAGCCAAAAATATTTTGAAAGGAGGGGCTAAAAAAGTAACCTAGTTAATCAGACATGATAAAAATTGAATAATCTTTGTTGACTGTTGAGAAATTGCTCCTGATGTGCATTCATAAATCATCCCACCTCAGCCAAAGTTTTTTTTTTTTGCTGAAACACTGCTGCTCATTTGATTACGACGCAGGAAATTAGCAGAGAACATGTTCTCCAGCTCCAGCTGGCTGTAGGAAAAGCATGTGCTTGCTGTTCTTGCTAGGCGTCCTCTACGTTTCAGGGTAGAGCACGCCTCTGCTCTGATTTTTTTTTTGTTTGCAGTGCTGTCCCTCTTTTCACCAAGACCTGATGTGGTGAAATGCTGGCAGCCACTCAGTCTTGTGAATAGTCTCTTCTATAGCTGAGCAAGTATTTATATGTGTGGTGTGCGCAGCTCCTTTTATTCCACAGGTATGGAAGCAATTAGACAAAGCGCTTACGGAAGCATTCTTCCATGTGCCAGCTAGCCTCCAGATTTCCCTGGGTAACTGTGGTGTGCATGATTCCATCCACTTCAAAGATGCTAGGATCATGTGCAAATCAGTTGTTTCCATCAATAAAGAAGAGAACATCAAATCAGAAGCAATATTACAACTGAGCCATTTCCTTATTCCATTGTATAGTGTAAAGTTCCAAAGGCAGTAATACTCGCAGATAGAAGGCAGCTCCTGTATGCATGATAGTAGACCCACATGAATCGTGCAGTGATTTTAATGGGATTGCCTACTGCAGAACACCAGTATGTACTGCAGAATTGGTAGAGTTGGAACTGATTTTAGAGGTTATAGTGAAAAGCAAATTAATGTCTAAATTGTAGCTTCCAAGCATGTGAAAAACAAAATATTTCAAACTGGCTGCTATTTATGTCTTAATGCTAATACATTGTTAGAATGACATGGCTTCCAAAACCTGTTTTAAAAAAATAATTTTGTTTTTTGCAATATACTACCCATTAGTTAATAAATAACATTTATTAAATATAGCTCAGTTAGAATTTCCAACTCTTATTGTACTAAAAAAGACTTGAGTATAATTATTGAGCATGCTTCACATTATTCTTAGTTTTTATTTTGCTGTTCAAAAGTAGGCAGGTGATTATTTTAAGAATGATATTCACTCCAACCACAACTTGTCTCCAGAGTGTCTACTTTTACACAGGCCTCCTCAGAAGATTGTTGCACAATTCTAACCCTGTCTACTCAGAACAAAGGGTTGTTCTCTGATTCACATACAGCTATGAATTCTGCAGTTTGCATTACACTTATACCGGCTGCCTACAACAGAGGCTGTGTATTCTGTGCCCCTTTGTCCTTCTCTCCAAAATCACTACTGAACAAAAGTAGTGCCCTTGCATAGAACAGAAAACAATGTTAGATTTGGAATCTGTGACCATCACAGGTGATATGTACAGGTCCTGGCTGTTAGCCCCCGGCAGACCAGGGTTAAGAAACACTGCTTTGGCACAACCAACAGAGAACTGGTCCTTCATTTAAAACACAATGGCAGATCACTGACAAGCTGCTTTTTTTTCCTTTTTTTTTCCCCCTAGAGCCTCAAGGAAGGTCTGACTGCTGAGCAGAGACTCCACCTGTTCGACAACAAAGAAACCAAGGAGTTTTAATGTTGTGAAGTCCACAAGCCTTGCTGCATGTTTAGAAAGACAATATATTTTAGCCCAGTAATTAATCATCTAGAGATGCAATGCTACACTGGTTACACACTTCTTATATTTAACATGTTATTATATTTTAATTTTGTGTCTAGAAAACTGCATTCCATGCACTACAGTTACTGTGACTACATTGCTACATCTTTCTGTAAATATTTGTTGTTTTTTATGGAGCATCTATCGTGCTTATTCTAAACACTACTGTACAAGCTACTATTTTAAACCTGCTCATAGTATCTGTAAATAGCCAAAGGAATATGTCCAAGTGATAAGGTGTAACATCACAGCTCAATGATTGAATATTGTTTCACAGCGACAGTAGCAATGTTGTAGCCTCCAAGGCCTGTGTGCGATGTTGCGTTTGGTTAATTATGCACACATTTTAAAAGTGTCGATCCTTTTCCCCAGACCATTTCAATGCAAATGTTTGCTTGCTTATAAACAAGTGAAAGTTAACATTTGCCTCCATCATTTTACAAATTAAAACCTAGCTTGGCTTAACCTGCCTGTTAGCCTGTATAGTTCTGGTTTTTGTAAAATGGCATGTTGGCATCTCACAAAGTTTTAAAAAAAAAGAATTTTAAGGACCAATGAAGGCAGTGGCTGAATTCACAAGGATGGAAGTGGCTGGTATTATATATGTATTTTCTTTATGTAATCATAATGGTTCGCTCAGCTGTATGGGAGTACAAATATTTTTCAGTTTGTTTCTTTTTGTAGTGTTGTTGCGTGGCAGTTTCCTCTGTATTTATTTAAATGTTCAGACTATTATGTCTCACGTTTCATTTCCCCATGCTCTGTCTTTGTAAATATAAAGCAAATGTACACCAACTGACTCCAGGTTTATTAGCAATAAATATTTTTGCACCATGTCTGATTTGTGTTGTCTTTGTAGTTTTTTTTCCTTTTCTGCTGTTGATAGAAAAGGCCTTGAACTTCATTTCCCTTGAGCACCCTTGGTCTGACAATGTTCCACTCCTTCATGAGCCCAGGGTGGCTTACCGACCCATTTCTGTTGTGTGGTACCGAGTACACGACTCCCTGAAATGGAGTATAAGAATACATTACATTCTTATACTTATTACATTACGTACATGAAAGAAAGCTTCAAGGCCCATCTCGATTATTTGGATTCTAGCAGTTATTGAATCCAAGGATCTCAACCAGATGTTTCTTGAACAGCATGGCTTGGCTGACATTACTCTTGTTTTGAGTCTTAATGCATTTCCTCTTAGTTTCCACTAGGTTTCCACCTCTGGTCTGTGTATAATTTGTCCTGAAGAAGTTCTTTGGATGCAGTTTATCATTATGCATGAGGATTTTGAAAAAAAACAAATCAAGTCCCTTTGTGGGTTTTCCTTTCCATGACTAAAGAGATTAAGTTTCCTTTATCAGTTTGGAATGAATGAGCAGATTCAGGTAAGATGGCAACTCTGGCCTGAAGTACACTCCCCAGGAATCTGTGGGGGATGCCCTGTTGCCCTCAGTCACCTGGCCAGTGGTTAGTGACAATTGGTTAGGTGACCATTTCAAAAACAGAAGGCTACAAGTTATCAGCTATTGGTCATTATCTGCTATCTGAGGAAGAGAACAGATCCTCTGTTATATAAAAGAAGCGATAGTATGTGAGTGTCTTTCTGACATGCAGTGAGACTGTCGACACTCGTGTCTGGGTTTGTTGTTGCCAAGCAGCTTGGATAATGTCATTTGCAAGAAGGCTTTTTATTAATGAAGTGCAGTTAGAAGCACAACAACAAGCTTAGGCTTTTGGCTGTTGTTGGTTTCTGGTTTTATCTGCACTGTAAAAAGTATTTAACCTTTATGCCTACATTTGTCTGTTTTCCTTTCCTTTTGAAAGATCCCGTTACAGTACCCCACCCTTCGATGTGTCACGTGACAGAGGGTATAGTGCTTATCTTATTTGAACAGTTTCTAGGGCAATACAATATGCTGTAATACATCAGTATTGCATTCCATAACCTTATGCAGGTGTCCTCATTTACATATCCACAATGACTAAAGCAGGCACTTAGAAAAAATACAGCACTTTGCTCAAGGACACGAGTAGTGTCTGCATTGAGGACTCAAGCCCATCTTCCTCTGGGAGCAGACAAAACCAGCAGTAAGTCACTCATGTGCACAGAGTGACAATACAATTCCAAGCATCTCCTCAGCACTGCATTTCAGGGGATGAGAGCTGACGGGAGATGCCCAGCTGTACTGTTCCTGTCAGCAGTGAGCTCTGAAAACTGGAGGAGGGTCTGATGTGATGAGATAAGATCTCTGACACTGGCCTTTACAGGAGTGAACTGGCGTCTCTTTTATTTAATGAGTGACTAGTTCAAAGTGATATTATTATGTGGTGAAAGTATAAGTGAAATTAATGGGGAAAATGACTTTATGTGTGAACAATATGACTCCTCTATGAGGACAAAACCAATATAGAGGAAGGTATCTGGGTGGATTAATCTGTGAGTCATTGCAGGTATGTTGCTCTCAGATCAGTCAGATCAGAATACCACGAAGTCCATTATGAAGAACAGCTGTTGGGCCAAACATTTAGTAATTGCATTTTGATAGCCTGTCCAACAAAACTAAAGATAGGAGTCGTGAGAATAGGACTTGTGGACAAGTCATCCTACCTCAAGACAGACAGACTTAAGGTTTTGAAGGGGTCAGTATTTATGGAGACATCCAATTTCTTTTCCAAATGCTTCTGCATCATGTGTCGAACTGTTTGCTATGTGGAAGCCAGGTAAACTACATGAAAGTGCAGTTAAAGCCAAGTGCAGGAGAAACATCTCCTTTACACAAAGAGTTGTGGGAGCATAGAACAAGTCACGCAGCTATGCTGGTGAGGCTGATACACAGTTTTTTTTTCAAGAAGCAACCGTATGGGATTCTAGGATCGATTAACTGCATAACTACCAAATTAGCTCAATAGGCCTCCTCTTGTTAGTAACCGTTCATGCGTATTTATGAAGCTGATAATGCAGATACAGTGCTGAGTAGCTGGATTGCACAAGAGCTGAGCCCTAGAAGTTCCCACTAGCCTGCCACCGCACTGCTTCATACCGAAGGCAGAAGACAACCAGTAACATGCATCACCAGGCTTTTCATGCCAGCTCACGTGCTGGGCTCTTCAGGGTATCCTGGGCACTCACAGGGAAAAGCTATTGTGCCATGCTGGACTGGAAAAGTCACAATTGTTTTTCAAAGGTGAGTCATTGCATTGAATAGCATTATACTTCCAGGCTTGACAACTGAAGAGCCTTTAGCCCATTCATTTATTTTTCTCTTTCCTCTTATCAGTCGAGAACACAACTCTTTTCTGTGCATTTATAAAAAATGATGGCAATCATTTCACTAGTGGAGAGCTCAGCTATTCCAGGGACCTAATATACTAACGGCCCCTAGGCAGATGACAGCCTCTATTTCGGAGTGTGAAATTGCAGTATTTTTTCGAGAGTCCTGGCATCAGCTGCCCACACATTGGAAGCCTGGGTTTAGGTGCCACGTGAAAACAAAACCTGTGCTGCTGCACATTGCTTTCATTATTACATCTCCCTCTCTGCATTATGATTCATCCCAGTTTTAAACTAGTTTTTAGAAGTGCTGTTTCTGCCCTTCTCACCCTTCAGGCATCTCAAGGCTTTGTGGTCAAAGAGTGGCCAAAAAAATGTTGTCTGTTGTTTTTTTCCACTATTATTTAGATTGGTAATTGCTGTGCCACCTTGTAATAGAATATCTTTAGGAACGCCCACGAAAGAGACATATTTCGATTTGACTTTATTTTCTCAAACATTAACACTTACATTTTGTTGTTGAACTGAAAACAAGAAAGTTACCCTATTTTACAGGGGTTTTATTTTTGCAGAATATTTTTGGTTGAGGTACTGTACAGCACCAGGCCAGAGCCTGCACAAAACATGGCTTGAAGCCTGGAAACGGGGGACACAATTAGGATGAAGCCAGAGGTAGTTTCCTTTGCTTTTAATTGGAAATGAGCAAAACTACTTTTTACACCCTCCCCCTGCCCCCAAGACTACATCTTGTAATCTGCTCAAGATTGAAGAGACTCAAGCTCAAAGAAACAAAGCTCCTTAGCCTTGATTCTGATTCTGATGGGATGCAAGTATTGAAATAATTGAAATATATTGCACAAACCCAGTGTGCCACTGGAAGTGATGAAGAAGTGTCCCAGCAGCTGTTGTTGCAGTGAAAGCCAGGTATGTCCAATCCCTACTAAAACCACACAACACCAGCTGCACCTTGCCAGCTGTGAGCCAGTCCTAGAGGAATCCCTCTCACGGCCTTCTACTAACATAATAAATAATAAAGAATGAATATGCTCTGGAACTGGTGTGGTATCATTTAACCTGCAGTCTTTCTCAGTGTAACAAGGAAGTTCAGATATTTCTTTCAAGTGTTTTGCAATTTGAATTCTTTGAAGCAGAAAATTAAGGCCCTTAGACAATAAAAAAACAATGCTACCAGCTGCAATGCAGATTTTTCTGTTCCGTTGAAAGGTCCTTGGAAAAAAGGAATGATTTAAGCATAATTCACCCTTATAAACTGATTTTGTTTAAAGAGGGTTTTGGAATGTACTGCTAATTTTATGTATCCTAAATTAATCGTTGCAATTAACTTTGGTTGACTATAGTGTGTAGAGGCATGGCAACATGTTAGTTAGCACAGCTTTCTTACTCCTGGGTCAAGGGTTTGACTCTGGACACCTTCTGTACGGAGATTGCATGTTCTTTCCTGGATGCACTTGTTTCTTCCCACGTCCCAGAGGCATGCTGGCTTGGCTACATTGCCTGATATCTGATGAGTACAGTATGTGTGTGCTACAATGGACTGACATCCTTTCCATGGTGTTGTTCCAGCTCGCCACAACCCTGACATGGTGTAAACTGCATTATGGATGATACACAGTAAGGCTCCAGTACACCTGCTCCCTGGGAAATGTGTTCAAAGGCAACAGGTATGAAGCTGCTCTCTGTGACCATCTCAACTTGGGTTTTACTAAGAAGATAAAATATTTTAAAGGTTCATTCTCTGTGTCTCTCTTTAACATCATGCAGGACTACCTCATTAACATGGATTTAAATTACTCACACTCCGCTATTATGACATAGGCAATAAAAACATAAAAACAGGAGAGAGGTTACAAAGGACAGGACATTTGGCTCAGGCAGCCCATTCAGTAGGTAGCAGTTAATTGATCCAATGATCTCATCCAGCCATTTCTTGCATGAGGCCAAAGTATTCATACAAAGGCCTCAGTCACATAGCTGGGTAACGTCAATACTCTCACAATCCTTTGGGTAAAAAAGTGCCTCGTATGTCCATTCCACACTTCCACGTAGTTTCAACTACTGTCCTCTGGTTTGTGTTTCACTGGTGATTCTGAAGAAATCCCCTGGGCTGACATTTTCAACGCCTTTGAGAATTTTGAATACCTGCATCAGGTCCCATTGTAATCTTATCTGTTCAAGACTAAAAATGTTCACTTCTTTCAGCCTGTCAGTGCAGGACATTCACCGGATGGATGCTGTTTCTCTACTCCTGAGTGATTACAGAACAGAAGTATCTTTTTTTGGAACATGGTAAACACGGTAGGGAGGAGCTGTGGCACAGTGGTTAGCATTGCTGTATCACCGGGCTGGCTTCAATTATGGACCTGGTGTTTATGTTCTCAGTCTGTTTGTATTCCCTCCGGGTGCTCTAGTTTCCTCCCACAATCAAACTTTACTGATAGGTTAATACTGATGGGAATATGCGTGTCTCTGTGTCTGTGTGTACCCTGCAATGGACTGGTGTCCCATCCAGGGTGTATCCTGCCTTGCATCTTTTGTTTGCCAAGATAGGCTCCGGCTCCCCCGCATCCCTGAATTGGATGGAGCCAACGGATGGATAGATGTTTGCAAAGTAATCTAAATGAGGCCTAAGTAGAGTCTATACTTATACTCACTGTAAAGCCTGACATTTAGTTTGCCTTTTTTATTGCCATCATACATTGTCTGGAAGCTGTAAATGATGTGTCAACATAAACGCCCAAGACCTTTTCACAATTAAGCCCTTCTAACTCAGCGGTTCTCAATTAGTATATAGAGTTTACACAGTGTTTTTCTACTTTCATGTCACTTGTCTATATTAAATGGCATTTGCTAGGTATTTGCCCAGTCTTAAATTTTATCTAATTCTTTTTTAATTTGCTCAATCAACTTCAATTTGCCAAGTGTCTGCAAAGTCCTTGACTTTGCCTACTTAATGTCCTTGCTCCTGTGTCTGTGTTTGTCATTTCATTTCACAGGGTATACAATGCCTGAATCTGACTTTGCCTGTATGTGACTGGAAGAGGGAACCTTGTTAAAAATGCAGTCATTGTTTCAGATGGGCAGCTCTCCCTGCGCCTGCTGGAATTCGATCACACTTACTCACAGGATCAGCACACACAGTGCCACTCCCTAAACAGCAGTGAACAGCGCCGCAGGAGAATTCTGCACAGTAGCCATGACAAGTGCTGCTCTGCTCTGCCCCTGCTAGGATTAAATCATAGCCGCTACTGGGAACAGATGCACAGAATGTTTATTTTTATATGATCTGTAATATAATGTATTCCCTTGGCAGTAAGAGTACGGATCTTAGAAGCTCAGCAAGGCTTGGGGCTGGTCAGTACTGGAATGGAGGACCTCTGCAGAAGCCCATGTTGTTGCTGTAAGTGGTTTTAGTGGATTGATGGGTGGAACTCCTCCCTCTGGAACAGAATTCAAACCAATGTCCCACTGTGGTGGTAGATGAAGCGACACTATGCTATAGGTGATGTGATAAACCAATGGATGAGACGTTGATCCTGACTAATCAGTTGTTAAAGATCATATGGCAATAGAAAGTTTAGATGTTTTGCACCACACATTTCACCAGCAGCTACATCACCCTGCAACACATAACTGGTAACACACTCACACTGCTAACTAGGAGTGAGCCTGGCCAGTACCTGGATAGGAGGCCTCCTGAGAGAAACTAAGGTTGCTGCTAGAAGAAGTCCTAGTGGAACCAGTAGGGAGCGCTCACCCTGCGGTCTGTGTTTCCTAATGGCCTTGTATAGTGATGGGGACACTGCACTACAAAAACTGTGCCGTCCTTTGGAGGAGACTTAGAACCGAGGTCCTGACTCACTGTGGTTATTAAAATTCCAGGGTGTTTCTCAAAAATAGTTGAGGTGTCACTCTGGTGTCCTGGCCAAATTTCCCCCCTGGCCTTCACCAATCACGGCCTCCTAATAACCCCCATCTCTGAATTGTCTTCATTACTCTGTTTTCCTCTCTATTGATACTGTAGTAGAGCGTACTGGTATGACATGGCATCATCAAGGTGGATGTTGCACATTGGTGGTGGTGGAGGGGAGTCCCCATTACCTGTAAAGAGCTTTGGGTGGAGTGTCCAGAAACATGCTATATACAGTAAGTGTAAGCAATTATTATGATTATCCCAAGGGATCACAGAGCACTTTACATATAGGTGGAGATTCCCTTCACTTTTCTCTTAATGCAGTACCCACCCGGTAGATGTGTGGCAGGTGATATACACAAGCAGCCACACAACAAAAAAGATCAGGTGAAGAAGTAAGAAATTACATCACCAGTTGTATTGGTGTACACCAATAACTTGAAATAATCTTTCAAAATATCATGGGACCTTTTTTGGCACTTCCTAGAGCCAATATTAAGGCACTTGTATTTTGATCAAAGGAGAAGAGATCCATCCACTGGCAACATTTGCAGCAGCCTTTCCTTGGAGATCTTCCATCCCAGTACTGACCAGCCCGTCTAGCGTTCACAGTCGTTTATAAGATCTACAATTATTAAAAAGACTGGGGAACGAGGCTAAATGTCTCATTTACAAAATGACTTGTTCTTAGTGGGTTATATATCCTACAGTATGTATCCATGAGGAAATGTAACCGAACCGTGACATATAATACAGCATGTTTAATGCCTTAAATACTGAACAGACGTGACACTAAACAACTGATATGTTCAACAGCTATGTGTATTTTTGTTACATTTGTATCTGATCCATCCGAATGCATGACTGTAGTAAGCATCAAGGAACATCCACACTAAATTAATAAAACCTCGTTTCGCTCAGATCCCACCCCTCTTTGTGTGTCTGTCCCATCATGCCCCGCTGTGGCTACACCAGCTGACTGTGCTCGGAGTGCAGCAGCTCACGCGAAGGGGGGGTTGTATGCAATCTGTTTTTTTTTTTTTACAGAAGTACGGCTTTTTCCCCCTCATCTTTTTTTCTCTTTTTCCGGAGCACAGAGATCTTGCGATCCAAGAGCTGCGGTGTGCGGATCGTCAGGAAGAGAGAGAACCGGGAGCGAGATGTGGGCTGCCGCTGAATCCTGTTTAAATTGTACGTTTTAACCCCCCACCCCCCTCCTCTCCCCTGTTCTGTCTCCCCCTCTCTCTCTCCCCTTATCGTTTCGGTAAGTTTCTCGTTCAGACAACACACGCTCTGTCTGCTTCTTTTGTTTCAGCCGCGGAGGGCCTAGTGTAGCCCTGGCCTAGCTCGCGACAGACCGGCGATAAGGCGCAGACAGAAGCGTTTAGGTCTCCGTCCTGCCTCCGTGAAGTCCGCGGTGTTCCCAACAGTTTGTATATCTCCATGTCAGAATTCGGGGTCGCCTGGCCGCTTTTGAACCTAGCGCACACTTTGTCCAGGAAGCCCTACCGCTGAAGAGCCGGGACTGATGCTGGGTTTTTAAACAGCCCCACACTGTTCCCACGCCGCTGTCAGCAGCCCGAGTGTCCGGCAGCCGCGCCGGGTGCAACAGAGAGGTGTCTGCTACGTCTTTATTTTTATTGTCAAGAATTAAAACACGACCCACTAGGTTCGTCACGGCTTTACTAGGGCAGATAGCTCATGATGCTGTACTACCGCCAGTTATTTAACTGCGAACGTGTCTCCCTCCGTCTTTTTAACGTTTACTTCAAGTAGGATAAGAAGGTATCAGACGGATGTGCTTCCCTTTTTAAGATAATTACTATTTTGTTGATGTTCCCCTGAGAAGTGTGACACAGCTCGTCTGAACTGGAGAGAAGTAGTCGCTTTTGTGTGATGAGCGTGACCGCATATACTGTTCTATGTCTATTAATCGTAGTTTTTAACCGAAGTATTATCTGGATTTCCGTAACAGAATAGCATAATAGGCCTTTGATGAGAGATTTTATTCAGATTCGTAGTGAGATTCCTGTCGCGTATTTTTGTCGGATATATTGCTGTTTCTTTGTAATAGCTGCACCGGGACATGTTATGTAGGCCTGTTCCACAAGAACAAAACGTTTAATTATTCATAAGCTCGAATCGAGTGTGATATTTCAGAAATAACCACGGTTTGTAGGATACCTCGTTGTAAGTAATTTTTCTGGCGCTTTGTTGATTAATCTTCCTCCTTGTCTCCCTACTACCTACCCGTTCATTAAATGCCTGAGCTGTAGTACTCTGCAGTTGTAATCATCCTGGGAACTTCTTCCAGGTTCTTAATTTAAAAAAAAGTAATAACACTGTTTTCTAGAGCTAACCTCTAAGCCCAGGATTTCAGTTTTGTCAAAAAAAATTGAATCAATGTTCTAATTGTTTTAGAGAAATTCACTGGCAACAATTGTCTGTATCTTGTGTAATTTAGCTAAATGCTTCATATTTATGAGCACTAGTGATGAAAGAGGACTTTTTAAAATTATACCTTTTATACAGTTGTGGGACAAATGGGTATAAATGATATTTTTTAATGCAAGATTTGTAAAGTAGGTGTACATCAGGTTTTTGGCCACTGAAGATGTTTTTGTGCCGTATGTCTGTGTTTATAGATGTGTATATCTTGTTTCAGAGCTGATATGGACCCCCCTCCTTCCAGCCAGTCAGATGGTTTACATCCTCAGCAAGACCTGGCCCCCTGCAGTATCTCCTCGGTCTATGACCTGACGATGAAACACAAAGACAGCCTGTTGAAGAACAGCCCAATGGAAGCCTTACACGTGGTCAGTGCTCCCAGCTGGTACAGCATCAATTCAGGCAGCAAAGGGGTCTTCCAGGAAAACAGCTCCGAGCGTGCGCCGCACCCAAGCGATCAAATCCAGCCCGACGATGCCTTTTCGAACACCACGGTCACGCTGTCGTACGTGAGCCGGTCTCACGTGTTTACCCCTCGCGATTCTCTGTCGCCCCTTCCCCAGCTGCGCGGCCCTCCGGTCCACCAGAAGCTTTCCTGTCTCTCTCCCAAGTGTGAACCCGGGGCTCTGGTCTCGCAGGGCGAGGCGGACTCTAAGGAAGACTGGGAGGCTGACGGCCGCCTCTGTGCGGCGGGTGAATGCCAGGTTCTGCAGAACAGCGCGAGGCCAGCGGGTGGAGCTCAGGTAGAGCAGACCACCGGGGCGGCGACAAACACTCCTGCGCATGAGTGTGGAAAGGGCGCTGCCCCCACGGAGCTGGCGCGTGGGCAGAACGGGAGGATGGACGTGGGGCCGTTGGACGTGGCGGAGCTCCAGCCACAGCTTGGAGACCGCTGCCCCGAGGGCACACTGTCCCCGAAAAAAGACGAGGGTGGCCACATGCACAATGGTACTGACAGTGCGTCACCGGATGTAGGGATCTGTGAGGAAAAGGTGGAAGAGATCCAAGCTGGAGTGCACATGAAGGGGGAGAAAAACCTGTGCAACTCTGAGGTGTTAGTTGTGATTTCAAGGACTGAAGAGCCTGTAGTTTCGCAAGACAGTCCGAGCTGTAGAAATGTGTTGCGTAGTCCTGCAAATGGGGAATACCATAGTCCTTTAGAAGAAGACTGGTCCCCTGCTACCTCTCAGGATAAGATGGAAGATATTACTGTCTTTCCCCAGACGCTGAATTCTCCCAGCTTTGAGAATTCATCAGTGGACGGAGCTGCTGACACAGTGGAGGAGAGTGTAGGAGAAGGGGAGTTGAGTGCTGATCCTGCTGAGACTGAATCTACTGTAGCCTGTGTGGAGAGCTTGACTGCTGCGCAGGACAGATGTAGCAAGAAAAGTGAAGTGACTGAAGATCTGGCCATCGCTAATGGGGTACAGGCGCTGCCAGACAGTATAGCGGAGCTGCCTGGGGAGCTGTCGAACCTTTGCGGTGAGCCGTCAGAAATTAGTTCTGAAAGCGACGGAAGGGGGTGTGTTAATCAGCAAACATCTGGAGAGTTCTTGCTGAATGGCAACGTCTTGGCCGAGGAGAGATTGTTCGCGAGGAAAAAACTTCCTCCTCGTTCCCAGAGGGGAAGAAGGTTGGAGGAGATTGTGCAAAACATTACCCCATCGAGGCATAAAGCATCTGCTAACTTCCATTCCACTAAAAAAAATTCCGGTTCAAAACCTCTGACCACAGAAACACATCAGGAAGACCAGGTAAGTTTACATGAGGATGTCTTGGAATCTGACACGAGCCAAGATGGCCAAGAGAAGTTACCTGGCCCAGAAGAAGAGCCCTGTCTAAATGCAGCAGCCTCACAGAAGGACAGTCCTGACAAAGCTGGTGCAGACAGGCTCAAAAGCAAGAAGTCTACCTCAGATCAGAAACACAGAAATGTCTCCATATCTCTGCGCAGTGGTGTGAATTCACGCGAGTCCCCTGCCCACACGCCCAAAGTGGTGAGGGAAAGGAGGGGTCAATTCGATCGGACACACTCCCCCGAAAAACAGAACCTCAGAGCCTTGCCTAAGCTGAAGGCATGTCAGAAGAATCCCCCAGTGCTCCCTAAAAATTCACCGGGCAGCAAGAAAACGGCTTCTGCAAGGAAAACACGTGTCACCAAGCGGAAGAGGAAGAAACGCAAAATGGGGCAGTCCTCCATGTTTTCTCCAAAAGAGCCTGAGATCAAGCTGAAGTACGTTAACTATAAAGAGGAGAAAAGGGACGTGAAAACGGACAGTTTCTCTCCTTATATACGGCTGGAATTTAAAGAATATGCCACGTGCACAGTCATCAACTACCCCGAGGAGGAGAAAGTGCGGCTTAAGAAAGGAAGAGCGCAGACAGGCCCAGCTTTCATCTCTGGCGCTGTTCCCACCACCTCTTGCCTGCTCTTGGGCCGTTTGAACATTGACTGGAAGTGGCGCAGCCACCTGGTCTGCTGCCTGTGCGGCAAATCTGCCAACACGATGGACCTGGGAGATCTGCACGGACCCTACTACCCCGAGGGCTTCAAACCGTCCCCAAAGCCCCGCACCGGGTTGCAGAGCCTCAAGGATGACGACCTCAGCGACTCGGACTCCTCGTGCAGCGCCAGGGGAAGGAAGCGGAGCCAGGCTGCCGAATCCTCGACCGCCAGGCTCCTCCGAGGGGCTCAGTCCTCGAAGCACCGCAGGTGGGCTAGCGACGGCGACTGCGTGCGCAGCCCAGTGGCAAAAAAGCCAAAGACGGACTCCAGCGCCGAAGACTGGTACAGCCCTCCTGTGGTCCCGTTGGACACCCGCGAGTACTGGCTTCACGAGGACTGTGGGATATGGGCCGCGGGCGTCTACCTGGTGAAAGGAAAGCTCTATGGGTTAGAAGAGGCTGCAAAGCTTGCGCAAGAAACGGTAAGATCCGCTCGTAGTGTAGGTGGCAGGTTTCATGTCGCTTTTCAATGTGCAAATCGGTTGAGGAAGATGGAGTTGGTTTGCACGTGGGGAGGTAAGTGATCCAAAATTAAATGCTGCACATGAAACGTCTTGGTTCAGTATTATTGTTTGAGTCTGAGAGAAAGTGTAATTGTGTGCACAGTTACAGGAATTTTGCTCTCCATAAGCTCTTCAGGTTTCTGGGTAAAAATTAATTTCAGTTTCCCGGTTAGTCACTTTATAATTTGGTAACATTTTTCTGTTTCAGTCCTGGTTTGTGATGTCTGTCGCAGTCATAAATTGCTGCAGCTGTTGATGCTCTTTATGTCTCAGCTAGCTGTTCTGAAAGTTTGCGGTCCCTCTCACATTTTAGTTATGTCCCCTCCTCAGAAAGAAAAGTGACAGTGTTTTAGAATGGTGAATCAGAGCCTTATGGGGGATTGCTAATGTTCACTTTTCAGAAATCTGTAATTTGTCTGGCCTGGTCCAGTTGTGACTGAAATAAGACTAAGCTTTGCTTATGTTAATTTAAAACATTTGATCATTCTAAATGATCTTAATGGACCTTGTTTTCTTATTGTCCTTATCTGAGGTTCATGTTCTGGTAAGGGTGTATTGTGTTCTTAGCCATTTGTGTAACGTAAAAAAAATGGATGGGCTGTTTTAGTTTTGTACTCCTTGGTAGCACATCTGCACTTTCACTCTTACGAAATGCTCACGCCAGAAAGTTACTGTCTTGCATTTTATCATATTTACTGAAGCCACAGTGGAGGCCCACTGCACTGTGGCTCCATTAAACATTAGTACACCATGTGTAAAGGTACCAGGGACAGAGATTACAGGGACGCAGTCTCCTGTTGCACAGTATTTGTGTTCTGTGTCACAGTTTCCAGGTTAGAACCTCTTGTTCTTTAGAGGCAGTGTGGACTGTGTACAACTGCCCAGCAATGCTGGGATCTGTCAAGATCCATCTTGAAAATGCTCAGCTCAATAGTGTGATAACATTCAAATGAGAAAATGTTGTTGAATAGCATACTCTCACTTGTAACCTTTGTTCTTACTGTGTACAATCCAGCTAAATGTAATCTTATTAGGAATGAATCTGCATAGATGTATTAGTCATATAGTCAGTAATATAGTTTTTGTTTTGTTGACTCCCAGCATGTGTTAATATGTGTTTTCTTTAATGAAAATAATGCTGCTGGAAGACATTTTCTGCATAGCTAACAAAGCTTAATTTCCCATTAGCCAAAAAAAGGCAAGATGCTTTTAACTCTGAGCTGGTTTATCAGAGCGCTGCATGTGAGCATTTACTACAGTTCACTTCAGGGTTTATAGAAGGGGAAAAAAGTCAGTTAGCAAAAAGGCCTTTTTATTTTTTAGAAATGGAATCTTTGATAGCATACTGCAGCAACTTCAGTCTAATTTTTCATTAACTACTTTCTTTATTAATTCAACTGCTTAAGTTGCTGCTTAAAGAATGGAGATGACGAATTACCCTAAGGCCTGTGTTTTTAGATGCCTTAGACTTAACCAGCCTCCTTTTCAGTCTTTGAAGATTTCATGTCTACCTTGAATACTTCTCTTAGAACAGGAAGTGGCGCCTGATTCACATTATAAGGTGTTAAATGAATGAGACATCAATGTTCGGATGTGTGTCAAGAATCACTTTCTGCTTGGCTTTTGTGTACTTTGCTTTATCTCAATGCAATCTGTTGTTCATGTTGCAGAACTACATGGCTGCATGAGCTACCAATAGAGTGATCAAATGTTTGCTTAATCCAGCGTTGATTAAAAAAAACATCCCTTTGCTTTGTATAAGGCTTTCCCCTAACCAAAAAGAACGATTTTATTGCTTATCTAAATTAAAGCTGTATTACACAGTTTATTAAGAAGAGTACTGTGTGTATATCACCAAGATATATAATGCCGGCCCTTATGTGGATGCAGGAACAGATGCTGTATTGTAGTTTACAGCCTTTTCTGAAAACAAAAATTTTTAAGTTAAATATGGAGTCCCATATTTTAAAAAAATCACTGTTCTCTTTTGTTACTTTTATTTTAAACCTGAGTTAATCCACTTTTACTGACTTGGCCCAAGAAAGTAGTAGTAAAGATGTTGTGCATTAAGGTAAGGTACAGGTTGCCATCTGATGTGTAAGGTGAAATGAACTGTACAATATTTTTTCAATACTGGTTTAGTAACGTTTTGTGTTTTATAGTTAACTGTCCTTTTGTAATAAGTGATTATTTCACATTAACCTCTAATATAATATTTGTAATATCCCCTAGTTTGTCTATCTTCTCGTAAGACTTGGTTACATTTATAGTTGCGGTTTTGTAAGTGCTTAATTCAGAACAAAAAGGTTTGAATCACTATTAGAACAGTTTTGCAATGATGCAAAAAGTTGCTTTTATGTGTTTTTATTCCCCAAAGGGGCAATCTCTCCCTATAAAGAAATCAAAAGAGGCCAGAAATGAGCACAAACTAAGAACGTCTTATAAATTAATATTTTGGGTGGAGATTACTATGACCTGTCTACTCCAGTATGTAATGCCTATTTTCTATTTCCCAGGTGCTTCTTGGTCTCTTGTCTGTCAGTGTCCTTAATTATTGAGTTTGTCAATTGTTTGCCTGGCGGTATATTCTTGTTTAAAACCTATTATTGTCTCATATGACATTTTATGAAGGTGTCCCTTCAGAGTTATGCATGGTAGGTGGGGCACACAACTGGTGGAGCGCCACCAAAGGTAGGCTGACAACCCTCTGCAGGGCTCTCTCAGCTCTTAGTGCCACAGTCAGCCCTGCCACCAGGAGGCACACAAGCCATTGGTGTGGTGCGTGCCCCTTCTCCAGTTCTTGTCTGGGGCTGTGCAGACTGATGTTTTAGAATGAGTGTTTCCCAAACATGGGCAGGTCAGAGGAGTCTGCCTACACTTCCTCAGTTTTATTCAGTTGAAAAAAACACAATTGGCTATTTCAGATGGGGAGAGTGTGATGAAATACTTAATGGTAAGCTGATGAGTCCCATCTGTGGGACTCCCAAGTTATCTGGTTCTTGGAGGGTAATTTGAAAAGGAGACTAAAACTGTTCTTAAGTCACACTGGCACAAGTACTCCAGGTGACAGTGGATTCTAACAGTGTCCCTGAGTGGGTTAATCCCGGCCTTGCTTTACAGTGTACAGTGGCCAGTGAATCTGGTCATATACCATATATATCTTGTGATTAATGCTGCTTTAGTTGTTGGTTGTCGAGTGTTGCTTTCCACTGTTCCTAATGGTAGATGGTTTGAATTGTCATTATTTAGGTGTGTTCCTTATGCCATCGAACAGGCGCCACCTTGGGCTGCTTCTTCAAAGGGTGTCCGAGCAAATATCACTACACTTGTGCAGCTCAGTCAGGTAAGTGTGGTGGGCAAAAGAGATGAATGAACAGCAAAGCCATGCAACGTTTTGCTCCTGTGTTTGTTTTTCAGTGTTCATTCAGGAAAAGGGGACCGTTTCAATGGAAGAGCAGTTTTGCATTGGAAAGGACAGGGGTTTTCATGACTCCAGTCTTCACATTTTCATTCTGGAAGCTACTTAATTCATCATTGCATTAATTATTTGTGTAATTAAACAAGTATTCAAATAGATAATTACAATATTTAACCAAAAACACAGGATTTGGTAGAAGAAGAATTGTTGAATAATTAAAATGAGCTCAATCAAGTAAATTAGGTGGTCAGCTCTGTAGAAACCACCAACAGGCATGCTAAGGTGGGGTGTCTTGGATGAGGAACTGCTTTTCTCTCTTGCCAGTTGAATATTTCTTTTCATTTTTTCTGCTTAGAGAGCTCATTGAGTAGTCAATAATGTTCTTCCTCTTTAGCAAAACAGAGCGTTTTTGTGCAGCTCAAATGTAAATAGATATCCAGTATAAGTCTAGTTCTGGAGAAGGTTCTGATACACATGCACAGCCGCACTTCCAGGATCCTTAAGTTTGAAATGCTTGAGACAAGCCTGGTGATTAATAAGTCTCAGGAAATGTAGTTGAGGAGGACACACCTTCGCAGTTGATGTAAGACATGATCTCTTAACAGCTGCACTGAGTAATGTTTGAGAAAGGTACAGCAAACACGTTTGAGCCTGCACCTGTGATGCGGAAGCGTACAGATCTAGTTTAAACAGACTGAACCTGTTTTTTTCTTTTTGCAAGTCAGACCTGAGTTTCCTGTCATACCTTTGCTCTGCTGTTGTGACCTACCAAGATGACATGCTCAGTTAATGCCGGTTTGTGTTCTTCAGCGTGAGAAGGTCAGCCTTCCACTGATGCAATCTGTGCTGAAACATCACCAGTGTTTCCTAATTCTCTTCCTTTTTTTTTTCGTGTCTTCCCAGATTGTGTTCTCAACGAAGAAAACTTCTCAATGAAATGTACAAAGCACAAGGTAATATCAGTACCACTTGTGAATTATCAGGTTTTCCATTACTGATATTGTACAATTAGCCACATTATTATAGTGACATTTGTGGTTCCATCTCTGTGACTGATTGCTTAAACTGTCCAAGAAACACAGTCCTTAAGGTGCTTATTAACAATATGGGGGGAGGGCCAGAGTGCTGAAGTGGAAATATTACTGTTTGCTTTTTGTCTTCGGAGTATCTTAAAGACTATCTCTGTTTGAGGTTAGACAGCTATATCAGCCCAACCCAGATTTTTTTCCATGATGTAATCAGTCATTATTTTTACTGTTGCAGAAAATTGGATCTGTAGATTAAAATGTTGCACCATTTTCTTGAGTCTCTTGAAATTCTTTCTTGTTGGTATTTTGAGAGCCCTGTCTGATGTGTTTTTTCAGTGCTAGATTTTGACCATTTTTATTAATCTCTTCATATGTAACAAGGCACCTGTTTAACTCTACATTATAGCAATTATCTTGAATAATTATGAAATTGTGAACTCCTTTGGAACTTTGGTGTGAATTTTCAGTGCAAATGTGTACACATTTGTATGTATGTTCCTTAAGTGTACTTTGAAGAGCTTTTATTTAGCTTTTCTGAAAACAATAAAAATTCTGAAAATGCTATTCTGAAAGTCATTTTAGTGTTGATGTTTCTTTCACTTCATTTCCTAACCTAGTAGAGCGTTTGTGAAACTTTTTTTTTTTGCTTTGAGTTAAAACAAAGCTTGTGTTCCGGTACCTTGATAATTATCATTGATTTGCTTGTGGGACCTTCTAAATTAGCCAAGTGCACCACGCACTCTTTTCTAACGAGTGCAGTTTCGCAACAGGAAAGCCTGATTCGGCATGCAGATTGCATTATAACAGGTGGACAAAATGTTGCCTGATCGGAATTCTGGCATGATGCAATTTATTCTGCACTCCTAAATTCAACAACTAAACCTAATGTTACAGTATTTTTTTAGGCTTAAAGTAGTTTAGATTGTTTGCCAAATACATGTTAAATAGCAGGAAAGACATCATGCTTGCCGAGACGAGATCCATTTGATGTGGCTTTTAACTGCATCTTTTTTTTTTTCCCTCACCAGAACAAATCCTTCAAAGGGTCTGCTTCTGTGAACAGACTGGAAAGCAGGTGATGAAGTCAAGCAAAGGAGAAGCTATGCAAGGTCAGCTAATAGAATCACAGGGAATATATTTACTCATAACCTCAGAAAAGCACACCACAAAGACGATGAAAAACGGTGGCTGCTGTTTGGGGAATTTCAGTGCATGCTATCCCACATCTTCCAAAGTGACACTGAAGAGCAAGTGTTCAGTAATGAAATGAGATTCTGTGGTCTCCATGGTAGGCTGAAAGCTTTGGTAGAGAAAAAAATATTAGAAGTCATTTTATTTGATCTTCATCCTATAGGTACTGTAGGTAGATATTTATTCCTTTATTTGTAAATTTGTGGTCAGCGAAACCCTCCTGCAAGTAAAAAAAAAATTGACTTCCTGGTTTCTCCAAATTGTCCAAATTAACTCAGCAGCGTTTCGACTGGGTTTGGCTTGTCAGTCTGCCATTTGGAATTGATTTTGTGAATTGGCACACCTCACTGCTGTGAGCCTCACACTGGCACAAGAGAGATGATGCCCACCAGAGATGGTGGCACTCTTCCCTCTGGAGTGGAATTTCTAAACCTTTGTCCCAATATAGGTACTTGGCACACTGTGCTGCAGGAGGTGCTGTGCTTTGAATGAGGTGTTAAACTGAGCTTCTCACTCCTCGTTCATTAAAGACCCCATGGCAGTGTTCTTATGATTACAGGTGTTAACTGCGGTATCTTAGTTAGAAGTTCTATCTGGGGTTCGTGCAGTCTAGCCTCAGTAATCATCTACCTGAGTTCATCTAGTGAAGCAGTTTCTCACTTCTCCACCTGATCTGCTGTGAAGAGGGGCAGCTGGCACATTACCCAGCAGGGAATTGCATTTAAGGGTAGATGGTTCTAGGTTTCTTTCTTATGTCTAAGTGTTTTGGGATCCTTAGTGATGGAGAGCAGGGTGTTATGTATTATTCTGAAGGTGATGTTCTCCATGCTATCCTTTATTTTGAATGTGTTTCAGTAGCATTGTTTAAGTCGCAATCTAAATAAAAACCTAATGGCACATTATTAAGTTTTATCTCTTCCCCATCTTTATTTTGCATTTTATCACAGAGTGACTATCGTACTTTATGCAATTAAATAGATTTATTTGAAATAGAAGATACTCATCTAAGGGCAGAGCTATACATGGGGTGGTGGCGTGTAGATAGTATGTTATCTAATGTACTCAGTCACAGCTGTGTGTGAAGTTGGGAAAAAGATTAAACTGAGAACCGTAACGTAATGGTTGTCACAAGTGAGATCAAGACCAGATGCCTTCAGGAGACTCCTTTTATGCCTCCTGCCTACTCAGCTCCAGCTATTGGCCAACTGAGCTCTGTCCCCTTGGGACTTCTACTTACAGTCTGCTTAGGGCCTTGTCTGGACTCACGCTGGTCAGTGCTCTCAGCCTGAATTCTGAATGAGTACCATTATCGGGCAGGCAGCTTGGAAGTGCTCAACGGGTGACAGGCTGATTTGTCTGCTGCAGAAGCTTTTGAAAAATTACTTTTTTGTTATTTCTAAGCTACCATCATGGTTCTGCCATTGAACCTTGCCGTGTCTGCTTTTCTTCGTTTTAGCTTGCGGAGAAATCCTTTCGTCTTCTGCCTATTTAACAAGTAATTTCCTCTGTCTCTTTCTCAGATAAACTCCATCTCTGTGACAGTCTGCAGGCGAAGTCCTCTCCAGTGGCTGCCAATGAATTTGACAGTATAGAAAGAATGTTCTTAGGTTGGGTTGCGAGGGTTTGGTTGAATGCAAACACCTACAGACCTTAATTCAGACTTTTTCCCTTCACGGCTGGCTACTCGAACAGGGCGAACGTGGCTTTTGGAATTGTCTCCAGCCTTAGGAGAAGTCGACTTTCCTGAATGATAACTTTTCCAAAAATAAATTGGTGGTACATTTCCTTTGGGTGGGTGGTGGATTTTGTTCCCAGTTTTGAAATGAACTGAAAAGAAGGGAATATATGCTGCCCAAACATCAGTTGTTAAAATTGATATATTAAGTCCTTGGATTTTGAATAATGCCTGAAAAAAGTTAAGGCACCATGAATGATAAGATGCTTGGCCCAGGCAGACATCATGCACAATGCTTTTTAAATTTAGCTCTTTATTTTGTGTTCGTAGACATGCTGTCATATGAAATTGCTGTAAGAGCTGTAAATAATCCCTCTCTGAGATTTCTTAAGCTGAAATGTATTTTAATTAAAGGAAAATCACTTAGCTCTGGATATTAGTAAGTCTGATGTAGAATTATTTATTAGGTTTATTTATGTTTTTTATTTGTGTCCTTAATTTGCAGTGATAGGTTAAATGTACAAGTTTAAAAGCGGGTTTTCTTTAAAAAAAAAAAGACTGAAACCGAGAATATTTCTTTGAACTGATTTGGGCTCTCCATTGTTACAGTGTAAAACCTGGTTATAATATCAGAGTTGTTTCCTGCTGCTTAATCTGAAAACTATGAATTTCAGCCCTTCCAATAGCCTTAGTGCAATTGTGCCTTGACTCTTTACTCAGATAGGTGTCATTCTGGTATGTCACTATTGAAATGTATTGCCTCAGATTCCTTAGAAGATAGAGGTTAGAGTTTTAGCTCTTAGGCATGTTTATATTTTGAGTGTTTCTTTTAGCATTTATGGAAGTTTGTAAAGCTAAGTGCTGTAGTAAACATTGGGATGTCAGTTCTTAATTAATAGGAAATCTACCTCTTCACCTGCAGGTAGAAATATTATAGATCAGTGTTAACACGGTCAATCAGGAGACTGTAAATTGGACATTTAACAATTTGGATATTATACATCCCATTCTTCTTTTTCTAATAAGCTTTTTTACTTAAAACTTACAACAAAGACAAATGGTGCTGATCTGCAAGAAAAACTTGTTGAATGTCTTAGGACACCCTGCAGAAGAAATAATTGCTTTAAATAGGAGGAATATTTAGGAATTTTGACATTCCAATTTCCCTGTCAATTTCCCTGCATCTGATGAGGAAAGCAACCTGGGTTTTAACTACACTGACAATGGGAGGTATTTGGCCTGAAGTGCTGGATGTTGGTTCTCTCCGTAGGGAAGGTCTCCCGTAAGTTTTGTATTATTTCTTATAATTGCCCCTTAGAAATAGTCGCTTCCATCTTTGCCTCTCCACTTTTGCTATGGACGTGTGAGAGATGTCAAGAATCCTTACTACAAGAGGCTAGCTAGCTGCAGCCCTCTTTTTAATAACTTATCATATGCAAAAGGATCGAAAACATTCATGTCACACTAATTTAGACATTAGATCTTACCATGATTTCATAATTAGAATTATGTTTTTCTTAGGCAATTAATATAGTTGAATGAAAATGTTTAGATTACCAAATTGCAAAGCCCAGTGATAAGATGGTAGGTTTTATTTTGGCAGAAGGTCAAAGCCCTGATGGAAACTGAGTTAGCAACCATTACGGTGTGTGTCAATTACAAATAGTGTGCAGATTCTAAATTGGATTTAATCCATTCCTGTTTCAGCGGGAATTCTCTGAAAGGGATTTTTTATATTAAAGAAAATCTTGGTTGGAAAGCTCTGCTTTGGTTTTGCTACCTTAGCTGCTTTGGTGCTTTCAAGCACTCCTTATTTCCACTAGCCACTGACAATGATCTTAAAACAGTCTGGATCCTGTTTTTGAAGAACATTAGAGTGCTTTTGTATCAACACTGACCATGAATTGTGTTTCTCAGTCTGTAAGTTGAACATGGTACAGCATGTCACTAGTTTTCACCACATGCTGTATTGATTACTGGCAGGACTTACTTTTGTTTTCTCTTGTGAGCACATCTTTAAAAAAAATTGATTGCCAGCAGGTCTGTATTGTATTCAAAACTTTTTTTAGCATAGGGGATTCTCTGAAAGCCAGCAAACAGTTCTGGGAGTTGAAATCAGATCACTCAGCCTGGGTGGCGGATGGAAACAGGACAGTACTGTGCAAAATAAATTTTTTTTCTGTAATTCTCAATGCCGTTTTATTTAATTTTTCCTTTGTGCACAGTGATGTCAATACATCCATCCATCAGGTGGAAACACTGCAACGCCAGGTTGGAAGAAGGGGTGTACAGCAGTAATTCTGCTCTGTTTACCAAGGACAAATTGAAAGTTAGCTGCAGTTCTCAGTGTCCTGTAACTGAGACGTCTCCAGCCTTACAGAATAATTTCGATTATTTCACTCACCCCAGCAGTGAAAGCTGTAAACAACTGGTGCGGCTGCCATTTTTGCTAATATTTTTGTAAGCATGCACTTGAGCTCTGCTAGTGTAGGGAAACGTTGATGGGAACTAGCCCCTATGAGCTGTAGCTGAGCATTTCTGCTGTGGCCCCAGGAGTACAAGCCATGTGAATTTTCCAGTTGTAAATAAGTGGTTTACATGCAGAGCAATGTCTACAAAGCCCAAAGAAAACATTCAGAGCCACTGTGGAGTTGTTGCAGTAATGTTTCTGATATTACTGCTTTTATAAAAGTCTTGCAGCTTCTAGTGGTGTCAGGAGGTTTTCTTTCTAAAGCGTAACTCGTAGTTTGTTTTTGACCCCTTATGATGTAATTCTGAGTCCATGACTTACACCTAAAACCTGGTCAGTGCTCAGCCACAGACGTGGATTGCTAGCCTACTTATTTGGTCCTCTTAGAATTGGTTGTGCCTGTGGACAGTCAGGGGGTGTTTGCAGGCTGGCTGCTATTAGTCAAAGATCATTCATTCATGCTGCAGCACCTGTTTCTGCAGGACTTGATGATAACTTCACAATTGTTTTTAATCGTGTAAGGAGGTTAGCTAGAACATGTCAATCAGTAAAATGACACTTGAAGTAATTTGGCCTATGCTTGAAAGATGAAAAAATACATAGATATTATGGTTGTCTTTTTATTTTTCACCCTTGACGGGGTTATCAATTTTATAGTACTGTGCAGAAGTTTGGGTAATTTCATTAAATGTATAAATGTGCTTTAAACAGAATAGCAGAATAATGGTGTCAGATGTGGTGAAAAGCTGTTTAAAGTGCAGAGTGGAAACTGGGATTCTAAAAGAGCTGGAGTGAATGTGGTTGAGGCCAGTGGAAGTACCTGGAGTTTGAAAGAAGAAAGAGGCCAGACATCCTAGTGGGATAAGTAGTTCAAGTAGACACACACCCGAAGAAGGCTCCACAGCCAAAACATTGTTTCCTTTCTTCTCTTTTCAGCATGGAATAAACCTTTCACTTGATCCTAGTGGGATACTGTACAGCAAGTTGCAAAGTGTAAGATTAAGTATAAAATAAGATGGAGGCAATCACACAGAAAAACAGGTGGACTTACAAAGCACTAAGCACAACTGTTGTGCTGTTTTAGCAGTCTGTAACCATTACAAATTGTCACCATAACATGTTACATATAATACTTGGAAAGCACAAAAACATTATAAATAGAATAACATTTGCACAATACAACATATCGGAATCCATTCTGGGACAAGATGGCACAAACAGATTTACATTTATGTTTGGTCTTATTTGAAGTGTTGGAAAGGAAGTATCCATTTTTAGTATTATGTCATTTCTTTTCATTTGTTGTTCAAATGGAAGTTATTTCAGATAATTTATTTTAGGGCCTGGGTAGTTTTCTTCATTGGAAACAACAGGAATATCTTCAGCTTCGTATCCCTTTCAGTCCACCTGGTGCTTGGGCTCAGCATCCCCTCACAGATACTACTTTTATCTGGTTTAGGGAAAAATGAACCTTTGTGTGCTACATCTCAAGATCTGAGAAGTAGCTGGCAGGTCAAGGTAGTTTCTAGTTTTCATAGAATCATGCCTTATCCAGAATGTACTAAACTGTCAAGAGAGACAGGACAAAGGTGTGATGACTTCAAAAGTAGAAGGCACTTCAATTTAAGGACCCTTATAATCTAGATGAGACTGCTTTCTCAGTACAGTGCAAAACCAGGAAACCATCTTTGGCTTCTTGGAAAACGTTTATGAAGAAACATGACTGTTGCTGTTCCCAGCTCTAGGCATAGGGTTATGGTGGTTGTCAATATTTGTTCCTGCTGTATCTGAGAAAGCAGCACATACAGGTACCGATAGATGGGCAGCAAGACCCCCTTTCATCTGTATCTGTAACTCTTTTAATTGTTTCAGTTTTGCATTGCTTCAAACCAGTGAAAAAAACCTACATTAACCCACTGTTGCCCTCCTAATTAATTATTAATGGAGTCCATTATCACTAACTGGCTTTTGTGCTACACATTTTAAAGGGGTGAAAAACTGATTAACAGTTTGGATTATAAAGGATTTCAGGTATTATGAGGAAGCTCGGCCAATGCAGTTGAATTACTAAGCATTAAGCACCAAATATGGAGGAGGTAAAATGCATGAACTGCCCATGACAGTTCCAATTGATTGCAGCTTATTTTTTATGAGCAGGCCTCTGTTTATGAAATGTATGAATCACTTGGTGAGGGATATGTCACTGGAGCATTCATGAAGTAGGTAAAGATGATATGATTCTGTAGCTTCTGTTCAGTTTTGTTTAGGAAGTCTTAATTTATTCAGTAGCTGTCTTTTTGTCATTACAAGTTGGGTAGTTTTATATTTTTAGTGAAGCACTAAAGAATTGACAGCCAACGGTTCCAGTTGTCTCTCAAGTTCCTCGCTCTTTTTATGTGGTCTTACAAGGGCTTGCCAGGTGTTTAACAGTCTTTTCTTGTGAGAATCTGAAGGTTGAGCCCCATAGTACAAAGGTAATTTTGGCACCTTGTGTAACTTACTTCTCAATTTATTTTTTATTCTGAGATATTGCTGAATGTTCTTCAATAAGAGGATTCAACTAAGCAGTTTTATTCTAACTGCACACTGGAATTTTCCCCTTTAAAAAAAGCTTGAGAATTTGCCGTTCATAAGCTTTTTTTCCTGTCTGTATATATATTTTTTTCAGTGTCCTTTTGACTTGCATAATCGTTGTGCAATGTTTGTATTGAAATGTTGAAGATGTTGAGCACTTATTCAGGTTTTTATATTCTCAGATTTGAGTTTAAGAAGTGCTCTGACCTCAAAGGTGTCAGTTCTGCTACCTTCTCTGTTGTGATCATGTCCCTCTTTCATCTTGTGGTCAAATGGAGGGATTTGAAATAAAAGCAGACATTTTGAAGAATCTAATTTTAAGGATCTTACTCAGCTTTGCCAGAAGAGTTGAACTGATTTGTGTAAACCCATTTCTATATTTTTTTGCCAACACGTTGCTCAAGATGTTCTAGTTCAATTAAGTAGATTTTTGGTTTCATATTTGTTTGGTTTATCAGAGCAATATGAAATCTTAGTAAAACCCACAATCAACCTGTATAAGAAATTAAAACTGTTTCTCAGTGAAATTGAACTGACAGTTTAAAGATGAACTAGACTTTAAAATATTGTCAACTCCTGACTGTTCTGGATTTTAAATTGTTAGATAACAAAATGGTTATTCCCTAATTCAAATGAATACCTTCTCATCAAGGGAATTGAGCTTGTATTTATTCTCCCTACTGACGCTCTTCATCAAATCAAACTGAATTGATAGTAATGTGGGATAAAAGGGATTGTTTAATTTTTTTTCCTCCTGATTATTTTGATTTAAACAGGGAGGACAGGAGGAATGGACATGGAATGGCATAACCATCAGTCTGCAAGTTCTTAGTATGGCTCAGCCTGACAATTCTAGCCAAGCAGAATTTGTCATTTTCAGCTGCATTTCATTCCTGCTTGTTAGCCATCCTCTCTAGCAGTGCCTCAAGGGCAATGTCTGCATAATACAAAAGGTGACCAAGCTTTTTATGTTCATGATACCAGAATTGCAGACCTAAGATACTGTGTTTTGTTTCTTCTGTATTTTTGTTTTAAAGAAAGCATGGAATGGACAACTTGTGACCTGAGAGTAAATTGGTTCCTGAGAACTTCCTTAATTTATTCCACACTTTCTAGTGACTGATGGTCAAATTGTTTATCTGGATTGGGTGTTTGCAGAGTGTTTTAACATTCGTTAAGAAATAACTGAGAATAGTGGTTGAATTATTTTATTTTTCTTTTAAATCATGTTTTAATGACTTCATGTTGCATATTGAAATGCAACAAAGTCCTCTAAAATGAATATGAAGATTTAAAGAATCCCATTATTGTATTAAAACCATGGACTGCCTTTCATTGACGGCGCTGTGGTGACTTTCAGCTCAGTGGCAATCCATAAGCTGTAATAGAACAATGGAATACAGGAGTCGCTGTAATTGTGTGATGTTTTGTTAAAAAAAAAAGGTTTTGCTCACTAAGCCCTAGATATGTTTCATGGCAAACGAGAGAGCAACCCTTCAGTTTGCAATTAAAAGAACCGACTGAGCCCCTGCTTGGCCGATGGCCTTTGTATGCCCATCAGCCTTCAGGATGCGATGTCTTAGGTAATCATGGATCATGGGGACATGTAGGAATGCTACTAACGCTGAAAATTGGAACCCAAAGATCACACTGCCCTAATGTTCTGCCAGCTGTCCTTGTTGATTTCTGTCCTCTATGTGACATTTCCATTTTGAATGGATATATATTTTTTTTTACTCTTTCTTTCAGTCTCCTCCACATTCCTTTAAGCAGGAGAACTCTATAGAACACTGTGTTGTTCGTTAGAAACTGACAGATGCTAGGAGAACATGCTGAAAGTGAAAGCATCTGGGCAAAATCATAACCCTTTTTATATTGTAACTGTGTATAACTGAAACCACTTGGAGAATCACTTTACACATTGTATTTTATGGCTTTTTATTTTTTTTAAGTAATTATTATTGTACTGTTAAATAAAGTGTTTATCTTCAGTCTGTTTTCCCAGTTTGTGGTATAGACGTAAGGCACACAAATCCATTAACTAATGTTCTCAAGATTTGTTAAAACATTACATAACAAAGGGCTGTTTTGTAGATAATTTTAAGCTTTGGATCTGGTTTTGTGATCTTCTCTGTTTCCGATTTGTGAGTGGACGTCTTTTGTACTGTTGCATACATTGAGGATGACTGAAAACAGCCTCAGTGAGACACCTATTCAGACTGAAAGCTACTGCCGGACATTTATCTGCTGTGATCACCTGTAAACGTGTGAGTGGGGGCAAAAATCAATTTAATTTTGATTTCCAAATGCTTTCCAGCTGTGCCAATGTCAATTTACACAGATGGTTTGAAGCATTGCTTAAATGTGCACACATTAATATTATTAAATGGCTAACGATAGTCTGTTCTCTCACAGGATGAAGGTCTCCTTGCTGAGAGACTTAGTCATAATGCCTCACCGTGGCTGCGGGAGCAGCAGATAACGCCTATTGAATTTTTACATTATGCTATTAGAAATGTCAAAACTGTTTAGGAACCGTAGCTCCTACAAAATTCAAGGGTTTATATCTTCTGCATAATTACAGTACTTTTCTGTTGATCACAGTGAGCATCCAACCTTTTTACATGGAAGGTAATGGTGTCCTAGCCCAGGCTTGCTCCCACAAAACATGATGGGGACAACAGTTAGGCCTTGACAATCAAAGTAGATGCTACAGATTTCTTTTGATCTGTTCCTGAACAATGCTAGGATCCGTGACAAGACCAGGGTAAAGTAGCTTTTGGACAATGATCTTCGCTCTTCTCTCATAACAGACTCTTGCCTGTTGGCACAGTATGTCCTCCTCACTTTATTTTCCTGTGGGACTTGAATCATCAATTAAAAGTCAAGAAAATGATCCTGTTTCCCTACTTAATCTTCCCTGACAGCAAAACACCCATTACCGCTACTTAGGATATTTGAGCTTCCATCCCTAACAGATTCAGCAAGTCAAGCAATTGCAAACTTGATTGATTTTCCAGGGGGCTGTTGCATAGCAACAGATGTGCTCTAGAGTCTCTCAGTCCTGTTATTTTTTAATCTAAATTTACAACATGGAAAGCATGAATATTCATCCTAACACCATAGATTGATGTAGTCTTTTGAAACTTTGTTCATTAACATACAAGGTCAAGATCTGAATAGCCTTAACACTGAAAAGTATCACAGGAGTTGTATATATTAGTCTTATGTACATACAGTATGTATGAAAGCACAAAACTCACTTGACTTGATGCAGTTTTATCTCCAAAACGTCTAAAATCACTTCCACAAATCACATCCATCATCCACAAGTTGATGAAGTGCAATAGTTAAACCATACTCACTCGATGACAATTTCAAGCTTTTTGATCACTCAGTCATCCTTACATGCCCTGATTAAGAATTCCTGCTGAATTAGTATGCTGCGAAATGTGCTGTTTAAAGTTTCCTTGAGTAGTTAATCCCAAAGCCCCATGATGCCGTTGAGATACCTGAATATTTTGGTAATCTGATTTTTCAGCCTTCTGCAACATTTCTGCCTGAACATCTTGTAGCCCAGGCAGCTGCTGAATCTCTTCTGAGACCATTTCTGCGTTGCAGCCTTATTTTATGTCAAACTAGTGGGCACTTTTGATTTAAACTTTGATTTTGTAAATCACTCCATAGTTGGCGCCTGTGAAGTCCTTGTGTTCCATTATCCTTTACAATCTCCTGAAAGAATAAGGGAGATCAGGGCAGAACATGTGAGCACAGATGTGTAACTCCAGGACTCCAGTGTTAGACCAGGACACACAATAACATCTGCTCTTCCCAAATACCTTGATTTGGATTGGATGTTTAATATCCACACAGCTGTCAAGTGAAAAGAGGGCACAGCCTAGCCCAGAGGAGAAAGCAATTTGCTATGGTTTGCAGCCCAGGGGAAAGTGCACCATCTATTGGTCCAATTGAAGACCATTGTAAAGCATGTAAAGGTGTCCACTAGTTATCAGAAAGTTCCCCAGTTCATGCCCAGGTTCCGATACTGACTTGTCTCTCTGAATGGCTTTTCAATTCTCCTTGTGCTGTGTCTTTCAAAAGAGAGGAAAGGTTTTATCAGATACATCATAGCAGCAGAGTGTAATATATAATTCATTTTCTAGTCTCTCTAGGAAATACGGGCTACTGATAGTGGACTCTTTTTAATAGTGTGCACTATCCCAAGGGCTACATACCTGCAGCGAACTCAAGTCTAGTTATTTCTTGCTATGCTTATTTTACTAATTGCCTATGATACCTTGGTATGCTCTCCTGTTCTTGGGGTTTCCCATAAGGAGGCAATTCTGTGTTCTGGCCACTACACCTGGCTTTCTGAGTGGTCATGGTAACTAGCAGCCAATCAGTGAACTCTAGCTACAGATGATGGTGTTTGTGCCCAGCAGTTCATGAATCAGTATAACTGCATAATAAATGTTTTGAAGAAATACTGTTGATGGGGTGTACCATTATGAATAAACTGCTAGACCCCTAACAATCATGTTGACTCCTTTAATTCAGAATATGGGTATACAGTATATCCATTACATTTGTGGAAGACATTTGTTTAGCTTTCAAAATCCAGTATTCATTCATTAGCTGTAGGAAGAATAACAGCTTCAAAATGACTGAATTTCAGCTACAAGCAAAGAACATGGCCAGCAATCCAGCAGGAGGGAGGTTCCAGGGAAATTTATTTGCTGAGGATCTTCTATGACATCCCACACTCAGATGCGTTTTGAAATAAAGTTCTAGCTGTGGCACAAGAGTGCTGTACATGTACAGTATTTAACTGCCACATTTACCCCCTGAGCTCTGGATACGGGGGGTGGTCGCCGGAGAGGCAGCCTGCCATCACTCTTGTTAATTGTTACAAAATAACAGGCAAGAAGTAATCGAGTCTTACATGGCAGGGGACTTCTGTTCTCCAGCACAGCTCTGCTGAAGTCTATCATGCTCATTGACAGGACACACAAATACATGTTAACAATAAATAACACAATTATCCAATAGGCACAGCAGTTACACTACAGTCAGCTATTTACAATTGGTAGCTTCCTGAGTTATAATTCCTACAGAGCTGTGAAACAGAATTCTGCCACTGTAGACCAAATGCACAAAAACACCATCTTCAACAAGCCAGAAAAAAATGCTTCTTCTTAAAACTGGACTCTATTCTGTACAAGTCTTTCTTTAACATTCTAAAAGTTATTTTTCTAACCTGTAGTTGCAGTTCATTAAACTGTTTCTTTAACTGAATCCTTTTAATTTTTAATTATTTTATAAGTGCTTTCTTTCTGCTTTGATTTTTCTTGATTTAGTGAAGTGTATGGACCACTGCTTTCTAGACTTTAATTTGACTTTTTTGCGGTGTGATTCTGTTGTGTGCTTCAAACAGAATATCTTTAAATTCTTGCCATTCATTCGATGCTCGTGCTATATCTATATTCTATCAAAATGCTTTTCTTAACATCTCATTCCTTTATAATCTGTTTACCTGAAATTATTAATCTTTTTTTGTGTACCTGTACAGTTTTAAAATAAATTTGAAGGCTTACATTATCCTAGTCATACCTTTCCTTACTCTTGCTCCTGTTTGAAAAGATTTGATCACTGCTGGCATTATCTGAGGTCATCTGATGAAGTAAGAAATCACTAGCTTTTCTGTTTCAGTGGCTGATATCCAATCTATGTGAGCAGAATTAAAATCTCCCATGAGATTCCACTTCTTCCTCTACATACATTCTTTGTTTCATTATACAGTGTTGAATTGCAATTGATCTGAATACTTTTGTGACCCATAGCACACTCCTAACAATATGCTTTGGAATATTCATAACTGATACATACAGATTCTAAAATCCTTGATTCATCTAGATTAAGTTCCTGTATCTAATCTATGCTATTTTTGCTGTACAGTGCTACACCTCCACTTCTTCTATTTTCTCTCTCTCTCAAGAACACTATATGCTATTGCTACTGTATATTCATCACCATCACTCCTTCAGCCATATTTCTGTTATTCTTGTTACATCATAATCACATAAGATAATATAGTAGCTGTTATCTCTGGCATTCTTTTAACTTTCATTTTGTTCTTAATATTCCTAACATTTACAGTAGTTGTAAGCGTTTAATTTCCTGGAGATTTGGCGTTTTGTTTCTCCTTAGGTTCTCTTTTCAGCCCTGCTCTTTTTCATTCACCAGTAAAGCAGCTTACATATCAAGGTTTTAATCTCTCTGATAGCCTGGATTTACCCCCTTCAAAGGCATATTATTATAAACTGGTGTGGCACAAGTGGTCTTTTTCATATTAAACTGCCAAAACCATATTATGGAAGAGTCTAATATTCCCAAGTGCACAAGAAGTTTGTGATTCCTTGAAATGCAAGATACCCTGTAATTTTCAAGCAAAATTCTGTTTGTTCGTGTTAAAGGGAGTCATGGACCATTGTTTGAATTCTGTTTTATTCTAATCTACACTTCCCATGGTTTTAAGGAGAGATCATGCTTAAGATTTAAAATTATGGACCATCAGCGAAGGAGGAAGAAATGGCTTTCAAAATCTAATCCTTGTGAGTCAAATTCTGATATCTTTCTAGCTACTGCATGTCAAGAATAATTATTAACGTTTTCCTTTATTTATTGATTGCTGCTCATTTCATTTATGCATTAATTCCCTTGGAAATCCTGTTTTATTATCAACTCTGATGTGACTGTAAAATAAAAGCTATTAAAATAGCTATTAAAAGCTCTTAAAATAGTCAAATATTAAATACCCTTATGTTTGTTTGTCAGGAATACTAAAATCTAGCAGCAAGCACAGAGGCAAAGCCACAAAAAATAGCATACATAAGACACTTTTCAGTGCAAACTGAAGGTGGGATTCCATTGTGAACAAATTTCAACCAAATCAACTTTGAAAATCAGTTCTATTTCTGTCATACATATATCAAAACTCATTTGTTGAGTTTTTAATCCCTTTCAGTACATGTACTGCATATGTGTACATTATATACTGTATATATACTGACCTCCCAAAGTACTGGGACAAAGACCATTTTGAGTTCTGCAGCCATTTTGAGTTCATGCCTATGCTTGAGGTGTTTGGACTTCAGTTTTTCTTCACCACACAAAATGATTACTTGATTGGATATAACTCTGGAGATTGACTTGACTGGTCTTAAAATTTACACTTTTCATTGTCATCGTCTTGGTGCATGGTGAAGCACTGCCAATATGTATAGAAGCGTTTTCTTCTACTTAAACAGGCAAAATGTATCTGTAGACTTCAGAATTAATTCTGGTGATGTCAACATTAGTTACATCATCGATAAGACAAGGGAATCAGTTTCAGAGGTGGGCAAACATGACCAGACCATTATCTCCATCATGCCACACAGATGAGCTGGTATTCTTCGGACCAAAATGCAGCTGCTTTCTTACCCCACTCTTTAAACTTTCTATCATTTTGGTGTCATCTATAAGAAAACATTTCCAAAACTAACCTGACTCATCGTTGTACTTCCAAAATAATTATTTTCTGACTTTTCTGTTCTTGGCACTGATGAGGGGTTAACATTTTGTGTTGTAGTCTTTGTGAGTCTGCTGTCTTGGTCTTCTGTGAACTGTGGATTTTGATACCTTAACCCCCTTGGATATTGGAGGTTGTTGGTGGATTCGCTGACAGTTATTTAAGCTTTTTTTCTTGACAGCTCTGTCAATTTATTTTTCAGCTGCAGATGTTTTCTTTGATGACCTGATCTTGGTGGACTGGAAAGTGTACCTGTGATATCTTTTTTGTCAGTATACAGTGATGTGAAAAATAAAGTACACCCCCTTATGAATCTATAGTTTTACACATTTAAGACATATCTGACCTTCATCCAGTCCACACCAAGTCCTAACAGTAGATAAATCTTACCTCATTTTACAGATAATACACACAAATTTTACATTGTAATTATTCTTTAAACAAAAAAAAATCTACCAATATTCAGTAGCCTAGCATTCAGTATTATCAAGATGAATTATTAAAAGATACTCTCTTCTTGAGTATCTGTTGAGTTTGGTACGCCCTATATCTGTGCCATGTTGGGGATACAATTTTTCTTTCAGCTTTAAAACTGCTTCAGAAGTTGTTCTTTCATAGAAAGTTCTTTGATTTTCTTTTTTACTTTTGGCCTTGGACTTCAAACACTGAAGTCAAAGTGAGATAGCATTTTCACATCTCTTAAATGAGCATAATTGCCCAACAACCAAGAACTGAACAAAAGGAAACCCCTGACAGTTCCACTTTTTTCCTAAAAAAATGAATTTCAATTTTACCAATAAGTTTAACTGACCTAGGAACTGAATACTTTATTAAATAGGAGCTACCCAATCATATTTTAAATTAGAAACAATTATTATTAGAGATCATTGTAAAAATCCCAGTTAAAACTTCATGGTCCCAATATTTTTTTTTGGGGGGGCACTATATCAAACGTTAAAAAAACAATAGTCTGGAGAGTTTAGTTTCCAATCCAACTTCTCCAAGAGTTCTGGGCAAAGACTATAGTTGCCACATTTTCCAAGATTCAGGTTAGGCTTAGGGTAAAGGTTACTGCTTCATTGTTTTACTGGATATGGGCAAGCACTGAAAAAGTAAATTTTGTGACAAAAGACAATTTTGGGATTTACACAGAAGTCCTTGAAACCAGAAATGCCCAAGCAAAATAAAATAGACAACCAGATGTGGCCTGTAACGCATATATACTGTATATCAAGAAAACAAGGTGCTTATGAAGTCAATTGTAAATTGGTCTACAGTATATTACTTCAGATGTGTTCTGAGTAGTGTGCACAGTAGATCATTCAAATTTCACACATACAAATGGCACCATGGGGAATGTTCTCGACATGAACATGAGAAAACAGACTCCATCACCTGAATGTGGCCACCAGTTCTGTACCTGACTGTTTACTGTATGTACTGCTTAACTGCAGCTCTGTGCTAAGAGGTGACATTGACGCTGCAGTTTCCAAAAACACACATTACAAGTACGGTATTATATCAACTGCTTGGGACTAAAGGAACTAATCTGTGAAAAAAGCATTACTAATGACTGAATATTTGAAATCATGGATCCCCTTCTTTTAAAGCAGAAGAGATTTGTCACAGCTGTTTAACGGTGCTCAGCAGCCAACGTGCATCCTCCTTTCTGTCAAGGACATGGTGATTAAAATCAGACCTGTCTGGCAAATGCTCTGGCTGAAGCCATGCTTCATGCTAAGAGAGGGGAGGTGACTCATCTTGCTTGTTTTTCTGCAATATTAAAGGGGAGAGGGGAAACAAGCTGTTCCGGGCTTGTTTTATATTGCCGGGTTGTGCTGCGCTATTTTATGCTTGCAGCTGCCATCACGCTCGTTTTGCATACATGCGTGCCCGACGGTTCAATTATTTTGCCTGCCAAATTGTGACAGCCAGCTCTCCCATGCCAACAACCATCATGGTAGTCATGAATCCGCAGCACTTATTTAACTGGTAAGTTATTTGTAAGTTATTTCAGGTTTTAAAAAAACTGAAAACAGCCTGAAAAATAAGTCCTGTCCACCTCTTCCTGGTAAAAAAAAAATGTCTTGATCTCAATAAGGGTAGCACAGTGGTTAGCATAGTTTCCTTACAGCGCAGGGGCCCTGGGTTCAAGGCTGTACTTAGGCTGGTATCTCCATGAAATATGTATGTTTTTCCCATGTTCATGAAGGTTTCCTCTGGGTGCTCCAGTTTCTTCCCACAGTTCAAAGACCTACTGGTAGGTTAATTGGCTTCAGGGAAAGTTGGGTGTGTATGTGCTTGTGTCTGTGTTTGCCCTGCGATGTACTTTACCCATCTTTGGTCCCAAGAAGACTCCTGTAGTTTCTATTTGGTTTCTACTTTTAAATTGAATGATTATTGCCTCAATTGTCTATCATTTGTCTATTTGTCAAACAATTTGTGTTTGGTAAGATCTCTTTCAATAACCGTACAATCTGTTCTATCAAACCTGGTCCGGTTTGGGAAATATAAAGACTGAATTTCGTAGAAACTGTGGAAAGTGACTCTGAATTCTAGAAAATATGCAGAACGATGTATTAGGAGATCGTGGACAGCAGTACAGGGAGGAGTTGACAGACACTTCAGCAGATTCCTGCCTGCGGAAGATGGGCAAGAGGCTACGACCAGCCCCATGTTTCTTCTGGGGTTCTCTGGACTCCATCTTGTAACATTTCTCAGCTCTGTTGAGAGCAGAGATTAGAGAGAACGAGAATCTTCTTTCTTCACGCTTGGCTGCTCGTATATTGTCTCTGCTGCTGCTGCCCAGTAGAGCAAATCATGTCATTTGACAACCCAGAAATTAGATCAGTTTCAGCCACAGTATGGTTTTCCCCCCACCAACCACCATTGAACATGCACACCCCCTACAGGCAATAGTTTAAACAGTCCTACAGTATATTCCTTGATACTACTGCATCTTTCTAACAGGAAACACATTGGGAATGAGGAGGGACCACATGTTATTATCTCAATTTATTACCACACTATTGATCTATCCAAGGCCTATTATGCATGTCTGAATTGGAAGGGTTACATTCTACAATATGTCCATAAATGAGGAAACAAAAGAAAAATCCTATTTGCCACAGTTTGGATGGAGGTTAATTTTCTCTATGCAAAGGAATGGGAGATCTCTGAAACAAATCGGGTTGCTGTTGGATCAGCAAATGGTGCTCTTTTCTCTGGACCACAATTTACAGACTAGTGCCCCAGAATGGTGACCTGGGACACAATGTTGTGAGAGGTGCCTTTCTTCAACATTTCTTCAGATGTTGATCCGAAGTCCTAATTACTTGGCAGTAAAGGTTCCAGGGCACAGTTTAAAAAGAGTAGCAGTGTTAAATCAGGTGTCTCTGGGCTTCCCTTAAGCTCCCTCTTTATTCCACTAGTGAAGCAACTCTGATGAGAAAGGAGAAGTTTTCACAGCTGATCTGCTATGTAGTGAGGTTGTTGGAGCACAATGAATGCCATGTGTCACTCAGGTGGGAGAGCTATATTTCAGGGTGAATGAATATATATATAAAAAGTTTGTATATACATACAAAACATTTTGTGACTGGCTTTCTCAAAGGAAGCAGCACTGGAGGAGTTTACAGGCAAGCAATAACACCTGTATTCAAAGTGCAGTTGACACTTTTCTTACAGATAGTACCTAATGTCAAAGATCCTATTCCTTCTTCATTATTATCATCACCATGATTAAAATGCGGCTTTTCAATCAGAGATTCAACTCATATTTAGAACATACTGCAAATTAATTATTTGTTATAATCCACTCCTTATGATACACTTCAAGTATTAGACTTTATTTCTGTCTAAATTAATTCATAAGTGCCAATAACTTACTTTTTACAGTGCAGTAGAAAAACAGTTTGATTCACCATCTGCGGAGATGAGAGAAGCTCATGGAAAGTGTATTCTGTGGCAAGGATGTGCTCAACATTATTCTAGAGATGTATTTCACCAGAGCTCGCTCGCTCGCTCTCCCCCCTCAATCTCTTATCTTACTTTTCCTCTAATAAGCATGACGTTGGCATTCATAATCCCTGTTAAAAACTCATTTTCTCAATTTCATGTCATAATAACTCAAGACAGCAGAGTGCAGCACAACAGGCATTTCATTTGTCCAAATCTTTGCTCTGGCCTTGGAGGTAAATTGAATCTGTGGAGTCCCTACAGAAGCCATTAAAATAAAGTCTGGTTTAATAAAAGCATTTGTAGGACAGTCAAACGATTGACGAATATGACCAACATCCATTCCAATTCTCCCAGTTGAACCTGTGGTGGGTAGGAGGTGTATGACCTTGGAATACTCAACCACTTCATGCAACTTTTGTTCTGCCATTGTTGTTGCTATGGCAGCCTTTTCTATTTCCTCTTCAGGAGCAAACAGGATTATAATTGGTTAATTAGCAGGAAAATATGCAATAGATATTTTTACGCATATAGATCTTTGCCTTTTATTTTCCTTTGCACTAGTGACAACTGTGTAATATAAATATGACCTCGAAGAATGACTGGGGTGTGAATCGCCTCAGGGTAATTTGTATGCAGCACGCGTGGCGTTCAGTGAATGTTCTTGGCTATGAAGGGATTCAGTGAGTTCCATTCTGCTGTAGCTGCTGATTAGAAAACAGAAACCTATTGGCCAAGACTGTGAAACAAAGAGCTGGGTGCTGCTCCACTCGACAGTTTACAGAGGCTGACAAGAAGGAAAACACTGCTTTAAGACCAAAGGGGACAAGTGCGCAGCTGTTTCCAATTTACAGTACCTTTTTTCAGCCCACTTTGCAAAGCTGTTTGTTTGAACCAATAAGGATGACAATTCAATGTAAATATCATTAAGGAGACAGGGTCGATTTTTTTTTCTAAATCAGTGGAGGTGTTTAACCAAGAAAATCATAATTTGGTGATTTTCCAGGCTGTGAAACTTTTAGCAGTTGAGGTTTGTGTTTAGATTGAATCATCTTACTGTTTACACTTCTTATTTCAACCAGCAGACATCAGATTTTGGAGAACGAATTGTGACCAGTGGGAATCTTACCCATTTCCTACTAAATGTCTGCTACTGACTCCTTCACACACCACACTCTTACAAGGTCACAAGAATATCTTACACTTACAGAAGTGACTGTACAAATGCCAGTACTGTTTCATTTTTTTTTTCATTTTTAATTAAATTGTAAGTAAATTACAGGAAGACAATTGTATTGCAATGACTGAATCAGACACGAGTTCTAGTGTCATGTCCCTATGGGCTAAAACTCCACTAGAAACATTGGTGCATCAAAGTACATCACGTATACAGATAGACAAAGAATTTCCATTACATTACTGGCAACACATTACATTATGACAGTGTGCTAAACCACTATGTCCAACATTTTCATGTTTTGGCAATGACTAAGGAAATCGGACAACCTGGATTGCTTAGCAGTCAGGCTGGGCAGCTGTCGTTGCCAAAATGATCTGCCTCTTTTAAGTTAGAGCACAATAAGATCAGGATAAATATATTTGTCACAAAGTGCAGTATTCCTTTTGCTTCAGGTTGAATTCTCTGCATCGGAGAAGTGAACAAGAAAAAGCTCAGCTGGTCACCAATGTGGGAAAGATGAAAAAGTAGCAAGTCATTTTCAGATGGTTTCCATGGTAATTCTTTAACTAGCACTCTGAATGTCTGCAGCTTACTTGAAGAGGCAGGTAAAGGGATACTGCAGCTTGCAACCTCAAGAGAGTTTCACAATGTATTTCCAGAACAACATCTTAAGTTCATGCAAATGTGTCTAGAAAACATAAAACACACATATTCCATCCAAAATGTCCCTTTTTTGTGTTTTATCTTTTTTAAAAAGGCAAATGTCACGCTTGCAGCAGTAAATTGACGCTGCTTTCCACCGAAGTCCAACTGTTATCTGCTCCTGCTGGGAATTAACGTTGATCAGTTTGTTTACATTTTCAGTCTTGAAAAACTATGAACAATTTTCGCTTGAAAATGAAACCCGACAGATTTCTCTCCAGTTAATAAAATAACATTGAAAATAAAAATAAAAAAAGCAATCTGACTTCAGGACATGGAGTGCTGGTTGCATCATGTTGTAAAATAAACAACAGTCTTTTCTTTAATACCCAGATAAATCAGAAAGCTGAGGTTTAATCAAGTAACACTTCACTGTCAACGCCAGTTATTTTCCACATGGTCTCCCTTGATTTGGTTTAACAGTATTACAAATACTACAGTATATACAAATACAACACAGTAAATAAAAACTAGCTTTTTTCTTTGTAGCCCTAGTTTGTTTCAATAAGTCTTCACAGCAATCCTCACTCGGGAACACTACACAAAAAATTGTGCTACAGTGAAATTTCACCACAATGATCATTACATAGCTTTTACAAATACAGTTCAGTACTAATTTTGTAGGATATGTTTAAAACATACCATTTTGTTTTTTAATTGCCCTTTTATACAGTATATCTTACTTGGCATTTTTGCTGAATTCTGACTATTCAATTCAAAACTGCAAAAATGTAATCAAAAGTGAATTTCTTTACAAAACTGCATAAAGGGAATTAACTCCCTTTACAAACTACATGAACAGACCAGTAAGTCATAACTAAGAACTAGTTAACCTAGTGCAACTTTCCAAGCTTAAGACCTGCCATAGAAATTAATATCCACCAGTTTTTTGCCAAAGATATGCCACAAGATGAATTTTGTGCCCTCTAAAAATGGACAGAATGCAAACTAAAGCATCACAAAAATCCACTGTATACAAATTTCTGAACAAACTGAAAATCAAGACTACTGAAAGTCAAATAATAAAGGCCGAACCTACAGGACATTCACGCTGCCATGAAGTAAGAAGAAGAGCTATAGTCGATAAAACGTGAAACAGTTCCTTTAGGCTATCCCTTTGCTGACAGCAGCACACTCTCGCTTTTAAATGGTGCTGAAAATGATGTGAAGAAGAATGCTCTATTCGATCAAAGTCCCTAAAAATCAGAAACGCTCTTTTCCCTGTGGATTGTACTGTAGGTTCAGGGTCCATCACTGCTTTTCAGGATTTTTTGCTACATTTACTCCATTCAAAAGCATAAGCTGTTTCTGTATTTCGCATCTAACAGATAAAAGATGACATTTGGCAGGAACTCTGCCAGATGAGACAGAACAATTGCAACTGCACTCTGGGAAACAAAACCCCTCCACCGGGCCCTCCTGTAGACTTCACAGAAGAAGTCAACAAGCTCTTATGCTTTCCACTGTCCTAAAAGCTCTGGCCTCTACACAAGAAAAAGGCAGAAACAGAAAGTAAATATGTTTTCAACTGCAGTGGCAAATTAATCCACTATAAAAAAACAGATCTCTAAAAACTCAAAACATGTACTTGATAACCGTTTTCAAAGTGTTTTCAAAGATTACATTCTGGATGCTCTCCATCCGTCTCTCATGAAAGACACTTATATGTATTTTTATATATAAAACTAACTGAGCGAATGAAATCACTGTAAAAAGCTGTAGTCAAACTGAAGTTTAAAATCTACTTGTGCCTATCCCTAAGACTAATATATAGAGAACAGCATTATGCAAGATCTGCCAACAAACTGATTTGGAAACAATAGGAATCTAGCATGTTCTGCAAGGTTATCTCTATCTTACATTGTTGCTTCAAGGTATAAATATCTGCAACTAGTAGTGAAAACATACTGTAGGCAAATCCAGTCATTTCCTATCATAACTAGCATTTTGATCAACAGCATCAGCGCCAATATAACTTATAATAGGTACAGACAGAAACAGTAGATGGTCTCGTGCTATAAACATGATCGTATCTAAAAGATCTTGAACAAGAGACTTAATATAAAATGGATCATCAGGAATAGTCCTGCAGCCCTTACTGAGTACAACTGCAGGAGGTTCGATGATGGAAAATAAATTTGACATTCTTAGAGCTCAGAGCTTAAGAAGCCATGCAGAATATGTGTATCACCACACCCCTGGTAAGGAAACTGCAACGGGCAAGTTATATTTCTCAGGGAGCAGTCCAGAATAAAATTCTATCTAAAAACACTGAGAAGCAGCCAATATATCTGATGCCTGTAATGACTGGGACTCCAGGTAAATACGTGACTTCTGTACAAAATTCTGCTTTATGGTGACTGCATGTGTAATTTTTCTCTGCCTTAAAAGGTTTGAAATATCTTGGAGGCCATAAATGCAGACACATATGGATTTCTCTCGGTTCAATGTCCCATGGGACAATCTCAGGAGCAGATAATCTGTTTAAAGGTCCACGACGGATTAATTTCTAAACTCCACATATTCATAAATGTGTGACATCTGGATTTACACATGCATGCATTTTACATCATTACATACAAGACCCTGAAATCTGGCTTCTGCGTCATTTCTGTTCCATTCAAATAAATATTGCACTACAAAGCCAATCATCTGATTATTTTCTGTAGTACAGTCTGGATTATAAAATCAGCAAGCAGGAAAAAAGAAGGTTGTCACAATGAACAAATTATATTGCCTTTGCATAGAGGCTAAAATGACAGAACACCAAAGATATTATGAGTACTTCTTCTGATAAGGGGCTGAAGTGCAGGTATGGCCAATTGCAAGAGACTGTGCAATGCCAAGAGGCATTTGGCACTAGAACATTAGCAAACCATAGTATTAAAATAAATCAAATAGCTGGCACTAACGATGCCTCTACAAAATAAATAGCAAAAATATATTTCTGAGAATTCAAGAATCAAGTTAAGTAAATAAAGGCAAAAACTTTTGTATCTATACTACTGAAAACTCATACACACACAAGCCACACACAAACATACACACTAATACAGTACCATAGTTCACGTAGCATGTACACTAATGATCACCACAATGCAAGTTCCCCTTTCCTGGAAACATTCTCCATTTTCTTCTTTTTTTTTGCTGTCATTTTGAACAGCTTCGATAATTAAAAGAAAATAAAAAAAGTCACATTTGTCTTTCTTAACTCTTCATTCTGTGCAAAACTGACACTTGTTCCACCTACGAGAGCCATGTGCCAGCTGGCTTCAGCCATAGCATTCTCTTCTTTTTTTTTTGCAGGAAAACGTAACGTATTGCTTTAAGAAATGAAGATTTGGTCATCGGTAACAATACCAGTTACAAGCACATCTGAGCTTGCTCTTCTGACTTTGTGTTTCTTTTCAATGTGACGTGGTGAAATGTGTGAAAAAGGTGACAGATGTGATTGTTCAAGATGTATCCTCAATGAGGTAATTGTTCTGTTAGAGGAAGCTGTCAGGGTTGTGTTTTGAAAACCTTTAGATGGCAGCCCCCCTTTGAAAATTTGCCTGTTCGTTTTTTGAAAAAATGTTTGGCGGCATTTTGTAAGGTTCGCATATCTGGAGGCTCGGAAGAAAAGCGAACACCAGCTACCACCAACTTCCACTTGCGCATCGAAGATTCTGGAACCCTCTTCAGCGAAACCCGACGACCGCTCTGCGTAGGATACTGACAAGCTTCTACACGCAGATCTCAATGGGCGTCGCCACCAAAATCCGACTGCTGGAGGTATCCCGAGAGACTCTGTCGTAGCTGTTCGTGGAGGACAGCGAGCTGGTGGTCGACAGCGAGGAGAAGTGCGGCGCTGTCTCCATGACAACGGTGCTTTTGTTGACGTTGCAGACGGGGGACAAGGTCTGCTGCTTCATGCGGTCCACCAGGTCCTCTTCGGAGGAGGAGGAGCTGATTTCGGCAAGGTGGCCCCCATTCTCATTGTCCAGCATCCAGCAGTGGCTGAAGTAGCCAAAGACCTCCTTGACGGTGCAGCGCCTCTCCTGCTCAATGGACAGCAGCTTGCGGAACATCCGCAGGGCCTCGTCGGTGAAGCGGCGCCACTGGGACGGGATCGTGCCAGTTCTGCGTCTCTGCCACCGCACAAACTCCTCGTAGAACGTGTCGGAGGGCAGGGCCTTCTCCCAAGGGAAGTTCCCAGTTAGCATGCAGAAGAGGAGCACGCCAAAGGCCCAGACGTCAGTGCTGTAGTCCACGCAGAAGCCTTCGTGCTTGGAGTTGTCGCACAGCTCTGGGGCCGTGTAAGGGATGGTCCCGCTTACCCGTTTCACAGGAGAACCAGCTCTGCGGGTCATCCCAAAGTCGGACAGTTTGACCTTCCGGCACTCCTTGTCGAATATCAGAATGTTTTCTGGTTTAATGTCACGGTGTACCAGTTTCTTACAGTGCAGGTAGTCTAGGGCCAGAGCCACCTGGTGTACACAGCGCTTGGCTACAGTCTCTGGTAGACCCACCTAGAGGCGATAAAGAACAGCTTGATTAAGCACAACACAGTGATACATAGATTCAAATGATCAGGTCATTCCAGGTGAACTACAGATTGCTTAATGCCACATAGTTAACAGAAAACTCTCGATTTTGGACAGCCTGAGGGATTTTCTGACAAGGGTCAGGTAATAGAGCATTTACAGCGCATGAGCTTGATAGCTCGACAGCGCAGAAGTGCTATTTTGTGAAGAAACCATTCAAATCATCCCAAGTCATGGCAAACCATGAGAAGAACAGAAACCAGAATTCTCGCATCTTCTTATTTTCATTGAAAAACATTCAATCTGCCCCCCAACAAGGAAGCTTTGTTTTTCTGCAGAGAATTAAAATGGAGCAATTGTAAACTTGATACAATTAATCAACTTAAGATCAAGGTAAAATCAATCCTACTAATCTTTTTTTCTTTTCCTTGTGGGCTTGTATGTATAAATAAGAGGTCCCAGCTCATAACTCCAACTTATGCTCCACAAGTGACTTCACTCCAGAGTGTAAGATAGCTGACCACCATGAAAGCAGTAACAGTAAGTAGTTCACATAATTTGAAATGTTAAGCAACTGAAAGATGAATCTCAAATCCCACGACTGAGAGAAATGCAAACTTTGTGTGCTCACTGTGTACCGTGTACAAGATTTACATGAAGGCACTTTACAGAACCAAACTGAAGGTTTTGATGGTGTACCTGGGGTGGAATGATGTCGAAGAGGTCACCAGCCAGAGCATACTCCTGGGCAAACACATAGTATTCGTCTGTCTCGAAGGCTATCCCAAACATGTTGATGATGAAGGGACAGGGAGACAGGTAAAGGGAGATGCTGTACTCTCGGAGAAAGCTCTTGAGCTTGGTGGTTTTTTTCCGGAGGAATTTCAGGGCCATCTTTGTGCCTGTTTCCAACAAAACATATTTAACAATCATGATATCTATTCATTCATATGTCCTAAAACATATGAATACACTGAAACATATACTGAAGAGAACCCTCAGAAATGGGACTGTTTCACCACTGCACTTCTGCAGCTTTTACCTATGGGATGTTTCGGAATAACACTGCAGATGTAAAACTATAAAGGAAACCTCTGCTTATGTGTAGCTTATTCTTCTTTGTGTCATTTGTTGAAGCAATGTTCTATAGTTCCAAAATGTTAATATTACACAACTGGTATGAACATCATTTAAATTGTCTTATTAACATTTTAGTGAATTATCCAAAAAATATTCACTCTATGCTTGCTAAAATTCAGAATATGATGGCAGAATTAAAAGTTATGCACTTATTTAATACATTGCAATCAGCAAGTAAGTACTTTATTGTGATAAATAGGTACCATGCTAAATTCAGCATCTGATGTTGACATTCAATTTCTGCTTCAACAATATGGCTGGACTGCTCGCTTCAGACTCCTGCAATACTTTGTGTACAGAAGTGCCTCCTGTTTTCAGGAAAATGTGATGAAAAGATGATGATGTTCATTACGATTTCACCACAGGGAAACAGACTGGGCATCCTGTGATGGCACTATTTCATTCTAAAGCATTTACCATCCTGGATTTATCACCTCTTACTATACAAAACAATCTCTGCCCATCAAGTTCTAAATGTCTAATATATTTCAGCCTCTGATAGACAGTTTCCAGCAGTAGAAATGCCGCAGTTTCAGTATTAAAAAAGAATGTTCCAGAAGCTACTTGGCAGAGATACAGGCACCGACAAGGAGTAGTCATGACTTTCTGTATGTTCACATCAACCACTTCCTAGAGAACAGGTCATGAAATCTCGCAGGCCTGCCAGTAATCCCTTCAAACTTCATATATAATGTAGGGGCTCCAGCACCACAAAACAGCTGGTGCAGACTGGAGGGAGCTCACCACAGTAATCGGAAGTAGCAAGGGCCCCCAACCGTAAGTTTGTGCACAGAGAGAGAACAGTTCAAATTAGCAGACAAAGTCTTCAGAAAAAGTGTCTTCATATCCTGTGGAAAATTACCAGATGCATGGTTTAATAACGGACACAGCTTAAATATTAAAAAAACCAAGCAGCTTAACCCCACATTTTGTGCTATTTGCAATAGCTGTTAAGTGGATGCTTTAAAACAAACACAGTTGTATTGCTGCAATAATTATTTCAGAACTTCTTTCAGCAATTACTGTATATCAGACATGTGGAAGCTTCCATTGACTCAGTGCAAGAAATATCTTGCAGAGTTTAATAATAAGCACTTCACAATGCTTTAAATTGATTGGAAAACATTATTTTAACTTTCCAGTTGAAACTGATTGCGCAATTTTACATTGATGAAGCCCCTCAGGCCATACATTTGCTGTACAAAACACGCCTTTCGTTTAATATGCAAAACCTTGTGTTCTTGGATTGGTACCGTATTTTGATACTGTGTCTAAATGGATATTTTGCATGAATCAGATGAATGCCATCTGCCATGATTCTGTATCTCTCGCCACTTATATCACAGTACAAAGTTTATGAACAGCACATTTAATGGTGAAATGTGAATGATGGCATTTAAAAATAATCTATAGCAGTATGTTCCCCTGGTGATTTGTTTTAGCAGTTCAGATTGGTTACAGTAATGCATTTTTTCTCTGCTACCTGAGCCTTATGAAGGTATGCCATGCTAACATTTGCAAGCTGAACACTAATACAATATAGCAGACTGCTGTCTATGAAAAAGCACTGTGTTCCTCAACAGGAAAGGAAACCCAGTAGGGAATTCTGGAGTCAGGTATACTAAGGTTCTCCTGCTATTCAGCCGTCTTCCTCTGATTCAGAGTGGGAGCACCTGTCTTGGGTTTCTCAGTCTGTAATTTATACAGTAGAAGTGATCAAAGCTGGCAGGCCTCTAAGATGTTGTGTGACCAGATGGTCTGTAGTTTGACTGTTCCTTCCAAACATGGTGGGACAGGCTTGCATTGAGTCTTTGCCAGGTGACAACAAGTTGAAACCAGTCATTTGCTCTTTCCTAGTATAGTTCAGAATCCCATTTAAAAGGAAAGTAAAAAAATAGTTTTCAAACTTCTCAATGGAATCATCTGAATCATCTTTTTTATGTTAAGGATGGAGAAATTAGCTTTTGTGGATCTTGATCCTCTTTTACTGTCTATTGCATACCCATCCACACCTGCCAAATGGTTCCTATATTATACTAAGCTTTTTTATTAAGCATGTTAATAGCCTATTTCAGCAAGAGTCTCTAAGTGAGTGGTCTTTTGAACAGTGGTTGTCCATGCCATTATTGGAAGACGATCACCATAAATGGCCTCCTGAAGGAAAGGTAGTTAAACACTGAAAAGTCTGTACCGGTTCTCAAAGACTACAAATGTATATTTTTTTCTGTCTGCGTTTCTTGTCCATACTAATGAAACTTCTTGAAGCTTTTTGGCATTGAACTCAAAAAAGTGCTTTACCTCACAATAAAAGTAACCATGAGATCTACACAAATGCAAAAGTGAAATAAGGATCACAGGCTGGATATTTGGGGCAAAAAATAGGATTTCATGCAAAAATTCAGTATTTCATGCAAAGAGCGAAAGAGGTCTATAACAAACTTCCAAGCCTTGTTGCTGAAGAATATATTTCAAGTAATGGTTGCAGGAAATTTTTAGATTAATTATGTATCCATCCATCCATATTCTAACTGCTTTATCCAATTCAGGGGAGCCGAAGCTTACCCTGCAAAGCAACTAGCAGGAAACATCCTAGTTCATCACAGGTCACACACACACTCACACCAGGGCCAATTTTCCTAGAAGCCAATTAACTTACCTGTATATCTTCGAACAGTGGGAGGAAACCCATACAAACACAAGAGCATACAAACATTGATCAGATATCAGTAACCAAATTATTATGTTCTATTTGTGTAGCAGATCCTATATGCAGGGTGGTGACTTGAATAACATGCACAAAGTTTTCCAATCAAATAAATAAGATGAGTCAACATGGCCTCCTCTCATTCGTAATGCATATGATCACGCCTCATGAGAGTGCTGTACCTTCAAATTCGGGGTTCGGGGTCATTACCCTGGTCCCCCTGTAATGCAGACCCTGCGGTTGTTGAACAGGCATGCTCATTGAAAGGATGATGGCAGGCTTCTCACCTCGGAGTTTATGGATGACCAGATCAACTTTGCCATATGTGCCTTTCCCCAGCTCCCGAATCACCTCGTAGTACTTGTTAACCTCCAACTTCTCCAGGTTCTGAGCAGCAATGAGCTGCAGCTCCTCCAAGATGTCTATGGAGGCGCGAGAGACCAGCGGGGAGGAGCTCATTCTGCTTCTTGGGGAGCCGCTTAGACGTGGGGGCGGAGGGAGAGATCTTCTGGGCGCTCTTTCTATAAAAAAAATATCAGTACAAAATGAGTTTTTTGTTAACAAAGCACCACCTTAATGTTGAAAACCAGAATTCGGCACCTCTGAGCCCAACCAGTTTTGAACAGACAGGGAAAAAAGAAATCAAGTCAAAACAAGGCTTAAGAGACCAAAAGAGACCAACACCAATGTATATCTGGTACAAAAAAAGACGACTCATTGCTGCCTCTGTGCTACAGAAATACAGTTTCAGAATTGCTGGCGTGTATTCTTGTTATGGCTCGGAAACTTTACCCAAATCCTCTGTTACACTGCTTTTTTCAGTCATCAAGTAAGAAGTGTTTTGGAGTGAAATTACACAGGGCAGGGGGCACTGCAGGATAATATCTAGAAAGATCCTATTGTTGTTGTGTCCATGAGAAACTTATTTTACCCAGACTGCTCCAGTTCACATTTGAATTGATAAGACTGCCTGTGACCCTACAATGGATCTGCTTCCCATCATCATGCACTGGGGAAATCATGTCCATTTAATGCTACAGGATTTTGTCTGACGAGCCGCCAGGCTGGTGTATTTTGCTGCACTGAAAGTACAAGTTGCCATCCTGCAGTTCCTTTTCTCTCCATCTCTGTACCTTGGTAGGTTTTCAGAGGCAAGAAAGCTATACTGGAAATGATGCTCACTTTGGCAGAAATCTGACAGCAGCTGTCAGCGATTTGCCTTGTATTTATTCACTGTCTGCAAACACAACTGGGCAAGAGGCTCCAGAGCGGAATGACACACCATGAAAAAAAGACCACGTCTACAGTATGTCTGTTGCCCAGTGAAGTTTCAAAAAATGCCAAAAAGATTAAAAGGCATCATACACAGAGTTTGTAAGACAGTATATAGTTGATATGGGAAAAGAGCATTGTATTCTCCTTCATATGTGAGGCAGACCCAGGAAAGTTGTCTTGGTTCCAACTGAAAACATTTTCATGTAAAAAATATTTATTGTATTTTAGAATTGTTCTTGTTTCTGCAATGTTAAAGAGAAAATATTTTTAGATTTAGAGAAGTCTGATATCCTGTGTACTGGTGCCCTAATTTATTAGTCAGTGTTGTGCTTTATGTTTAAATGCATATTTATGTGAAATGACAAAAAGTAGTCTTGCATTATATAACAGCAAATGCTGAATGCACTGTAAGCTTGTCCGAGATTAATTTTTCTTTTCTTCCATTAGCACTGCAGCACAAAATCTAGCAAATGTATTTTCGTCTCTTGATGCCGTTGATGAACACTTCTGTAACAATGAATAAACAGGAGCTCCACTCTTTTAATTAAGAGTTCAGAATTACATAATCCTGGAACCCTGCAGGGAGCCCACGTGTAACATTCTTTAAGCAGAAATACTTCAAACGCAGAACACAGCCAGCATCTATTGTTTTAGTTCAAGCCCAATCCCGAAGATTTCAAACTCCTGAAAAGGAACAAAAGAAAAAAGCCTGGCCCTTAGTGCAGAAAGTCAGTTGGCTTGTTTGGCAGTTTCCAAAACTCTCTTTCACTTCACTGTTAGTCTTGAGCTAGCTGGTTACATAAGGCCATTTATCACAGGCTGATTGCAAAATATGAGTCCAACTGTCATTTCAAGTGATGCACCTCACTGGTTTTAAAGAGCACTGGCTGCAGATGCCTGCTGCCTTTCCAGAGGATTCCAATGTTTGGATCACTTAGGCCGTTCCTGGCTGCTATGAACAGTCAAGACAGTTTGTTCTCGCTGATGATCACAGCTGCTCACGCTGCAGCAGGGGTTACTGTACATGGCAGCTGTGTTGGCGTTGGGTTTTTAAAAATAATTTATCTTCTTCTAACACATTATAGTTAGCATTTACATGGACTGATGACAAGATTTTTTATTTCTGTACACGATCACACAAGGTGTAGGCGTTATTTTAAAAGAGCTTCGATCGCCTGTTGTGAAGGGTCATAAAGTTTTAGTGTTTTCACCGTTGTATGATTGTTTTTCCTCATTCCCATTCATGCTAGTTTTTGGTTTCGGCAGCCAGGCAGTAGGTCTCAAGCCAAGTTTTTACCTTTCTTTTACAAAATGGATGCAACTATTGGAAAAACACACCTGCAGTGCTCTTAACAGAATGCAGAATTTGAACTCTCTGCAACAAAAAACAGGTAGTTTAATTGTTGATAAAGAAAATCTGTGTTGAAAAACTATAAAACCTCATTCCTTAATTACAAAGGATGTGTTTGGAGGCGGAAGAACTTGTCTCACTTCATCAGAAACCATGTCACAGAATGTGTTAAAAAAGAAGCTGGTATGACAGTTAGACTTTGTGTTCCCCTGCAAACCAGCTCACTGATGCAGCTCACAGAAGCTGATGGCTGTTTTCGTAATATTAATTTCACTACAGTCCTCAACAGGGTTGTAGAACTATTATGCTTTACAGTGAGAGTCACGCATCAACGGTAGAGCATTTTACTCAATCAGATCTCTCACACTTGCCTCCTACCCTAGCAACAGCCTTGTTTCCTTGTCTAAATGTATTTTAATTGATACCCCAAGCAAGACACAGAGTACATCATTTTTCCCCAAGAGAAGCATGGCCCAGTACACATAGGCATTTGGCTGTATGTGTTTTGAGGAATCTATTGTGCGCCATCACCTTGTCAGTGCTGGACAGACAGCAGTTAAAACCCTATGATCGACGCCCCTGAGAGGAATAAAACAATCTCTCTGCACAGGATAATACAATTCTTTGTTTTCCATGTGTAGGTATTCTCAAAAAGAAAAGAGCACTCTGTCGTTGACTGGATTCTGAGCTTTACTCAGAAGTTTATTTTTAATTAATATGCAGTAGCTGAGAGGTACATCAAACATCCCTTAACATCTGTGAGCCCTTCAATTATAGCGTTACAGAAACCGTTGCTGGATGGGGGAGGGGGATTTCGGAACTTTTCTTCTCGAGTTTTTTTCCAGTGAGGAGGTACTCCTGCAATGTTAACCTCTAAGAATTTAGGCACCATTGCAACATATCCAGTTCTATCCAGGAATATTCAAATAACTACATCTACATAACTCTGTACACAATAGTACACAGTAGATCCAGTAACCACTGTTTTGACATAATGCATGCAGCACTGCACCCAAAGAGTAAAGCCAGCACAAATCCAATAAAGAAATGGACAAGGGTTCTGAAGGTAAAGGGGGGCAGTATTGCTGGCCAAAAGAGAATCATTGCAACCTGAAAATCAATGTGGAAATATAAATTTGAGATCAGGAGGTTCTTCTTTACACAAAAGGTTGTGGCTCCCTGCCACGTTGTTGAAGCTGGTAACGAGCTTAATATGACAAATAGCCTCGGCATGGGGGGGTTGACTGAACATTTGTTTTCTATTTATTACTATCTGATCACACATTTGTGGTTTAAGATTGACTGCAGAAGACGTTTACTTCATTCTCTCCCTCTTGCTACTGCTGTGTTTAGCGCTACAACATGACCAGCTCTCAGGGAGCAGGATGTACATGACTGCTGTGTTTTCAAAGCTCCTTAAACAGCGACGTGCAATAATACATCCTGGAACGTGCACAGTTTAAATTCACCCACCCAAAAAGTTCAATGTTTGGATTTTTTACTCTGTGACAATATGATAAAGTCAAGGCTCATTCGTGCTTGCTTAGTAAAACAGAGGGTAGCTAGGGAAGACGTCTTTAATCATCAGTGGTTTTAACTCTGTTTCTGAAAGTCATTTATGTCATGTTCCATTTAATAGGATCAGGCTGTGCTTGTCATCTGTTTATGGCCTCGGTGAACATCCAGAGTATGCCGTTGATATACTGTAGGAGCAGACTTGAGTTTGATTTTTACTTCAGTGCTGGGGCACCTCTTCTCCAAGTAGTCCCTGCGCATTCCTTCAGAGTCTTACTGTTTTCAAACCTCACAACAAGGTTTAAAAGGACCTGGTACTCTTTTTGAATGAGGAAAAGAATGGGATTTTCTATTGTTTTCATGCAGGCATGGATTGATTACTATGTGATTCTATTTCTCTCCTTCATGCTGCAGAACAGCATGTCCACTGATCCACTGTCATATCTGATCATGGTCTGGTTATGTACTCATCTGATGTGGTTGCAGAAATCAGTGCTGGCCAATGCTGCCATTTTGTTCTTATTTGAGAAAGAGGCCTCCAGAGAGCTTCTTTTGGGGCTCTCTGGGGCCTGAAATCAGCCTTAATTCTTGGAGAGAGGTTACACATCCTTTATTGGGAATGGTTGTAAAGTTTTTGCTTCTATCCTGAACAAAAAAATGCAATGAGCTGTTTAGTTGTCTCATCTGGAAAAGTCAATTCTACAGTTGAGTGGAAAACAAAATTGAAACTTCATGAAGAGTAAGGCTGTAGTCCGGCTGCTCTGAAAACTGAATTTAAAAACTTCACCACAGCACAATTCCTAACACACAAGACAAAGTCTTAACATCTTGACTACAATTAAAGCAGGTTTAATCAAATCTTCTCCTTTACAGTTTACACTATGTGGTAGGATTTCAATTTGAGAAATTCATATACTTTCTTGTACCAATGTCTTATTAATGATGACACCCATTTTACCGCCACTACAATGCCCAGAACAAATACATTCTAGTATAATCAGTTTAATTTAGACAGCAAGTAACCAAAAGCAAGGAAGATAATCTTATAAATGTACCTAATTCTAAATGATACTTGCGGGTTTTTAATTTGAAGGTATTTTAAACATGGCTGAATTCCAGAAAATCAGGCTAATCATGCCCAAGTGAGAAATCTTAAATACTAATAAGACTGCAGGATTTTTTATTTTCTGCTCTCTAGGCAGGACAATGTGTCTTTGAAATGGACCAATGTATTATAAATTCATTGGTGCCTCTTACTAGGCAGACCCCTGAAATGTCCTAAACTTCCAAAGATCTGGGATAGTTTCCTCAAATGGATTCTCAACCCTTTCCATACTCACCCTAGTCTTGTCTACAAGGAATACTTTCCGGTGACTTGATGAGAACATCTTGCATCTAAGGGAGCCTCACTCCTTGCCTGAGTTTTCCCATTTTGGCGAGTCCACTTCAGAATTATTGCCAAAATGATGCCATGGGCCACTGACCCCCCTGAAACAGTGGCTGATCTTATCATTTTACCTTGTCACTACAAGTGTCTAGTCCCTTCCCCAGATGACTTCTGTTTTCTGACCTAAACTCAGTCCCTTCCCATTTTTTTTATATGGGATTGAGAACTAGAGAAGTTGGATGGTGGTTCCAAATGGGATGCAGTCTAGGACAGGACTTTCTCATCCTCTGAAAGCCTAACACACTAGCCAGTCTATTTTAAACTTGTAGACATAATGCATGCAGCACTCCATCCAAATGAAGGCTGTTGACTACCTGCACATATGAGGGGAGTGTCCGGTGACAGAAAAATGTGCCTCTGCATCCTTCCTTACTTTCTTGCCCCAATTATAATGGCCTGAAGCCCCCTATTCTTGTGCAAGCCTTTTTTTATTTTATAATTCTTCTCCTTTTTAACATATTTTAAACTAAATATTTAACAATAGATACAAAGTACAAAATACTAAGTCTTTTGGAGCACATATTAGGTCTTCAGGGAGGAAAGAGAGGCCAGATGGGTGAGTCGCCTGTCCTTTTTCAAAGCTGTATCTTTTGCTTTTGGGCTTACTTTGGGGTGCCCGATGCGTTTAATTAGACCCATCTGAGCCAACTGTAGAGCTCACATTCCCAAGGCTGATTAACCACACGGCTGTGACAAATGAAAACATTAACAGTTTAGTGTGCAGTGCAGTGGGAATCTGGATTCCCTCTCTGCATCGGGACACTCATCTGCGTTTGATGTTATCCATATAAAGTTCTCCGGCTCTTCAGTAAAATAGCAGGGTGGTTGTCCAAGCTGATTCAATCCTGTGGTATTTACATGCACTAACAGTGCGCTTAAAAAATAAAGGCAGCTCAGAAACGAGAGCGTTCTATTGTTCCAAGTGGATATGTGCACTGTTTAAGCACTGTTCTAACTCTTGGTTTAAGCACAGAGATATCCACAGAGATATCTTACCATAGCAACCACAGTATAAATGTCTATGTTTTGAATTCACTTGTGAGGCTATAATAAGGGAAGCTAGTTTTCGACACAAATTCATAATGCTAAGAAAACACAGTAGAGGAAATCCCAATGCTTAAAATGCTTGTTTTCTCTTTACAGACAAACTGGGGGGCAAATTATTCACCCTGTATTACATACAGTAAGCTAATAGTGATATTCCCGCATGTTTTCCACAAGATAAATCAAATAAAAATTACACAAGTTACTATAGACAAATGGCTCCCTATAGCCGTTTATGTATTCATTATGTGGAAAGTGTACTTTAAAAAAACACTAACCCAAAAACTAAGTGAAACAAAAAATATTTACTATAGGCTTGTATTCTCTATTTTAATAATTAATTATATATAAGTTATTATTATTATTATTGACAACTACAACAATAATAAAAATCTTATAAGCTTTTTGGATTACATTTTCAGTGTGAAGCGTCAGGGATAGGATTTGTGACACAAACCCCCTTTTTTTCTTGCTTTGTGTCGCAATTACTGTATATTAATGGAGATGTTGTACATCATATCTTTGGAAATTGATTTTTGCCACCAATAGTAACTGACACTTCTTAAACCAGCTTTGGGAAGTCTCATTGGAATCAGTGAACAATAGATGGTCCTGAGGCACATCTAACCATTGTGCATGTGTGCCAAATACCCAATGGTGCATATGCAGTCCTCAAATACCTTTAAGGTGCATCTCCACTCTAATGTCTGTCAGCGTTTGTTTAAAACATGCCAGTGCAGGAGGAGCCCTCCTTTATGTCCTCGTTCTAGTAAACTGCCATCAATATACTGTATGATGGCAAAGTCAGCGTTCAAGAAGCACCACAGGCAGAAAAACAAGGATCAAAGGGGCTTTGATACTGAACCCTGTGTAAGATGGAGAAAAGGACTGTTGGGCCACTGTCAACCCTCTTCTACTCTGTGGTCTATCCCTCAAAGAAATGGGATACAAATCCAGCACAACCTGTGTGTATGGACTTATAAAAGCACTGTGTAATTAAGATCTGTAATTAAGGGACAGAGTGACAGTGATGGGTTGTGCATGGTGCTGCAATCACCCAGCCCTGGGGAGTGGTCCTCATCTGTCCCCAGTAAGAGCTGGGCACCACAACGCACTACCTGCCCTAGTGAAGACTGGCTGTGCTCTCTCCCTCCCCAGTGACCAGAAATGGGTCCAGTGGGGAAACAGTCCAATGAAAAACAATGGGTATAGACTGAAGTGTAATCTTAAAGACTTAACAAGAATTTGACTCTAACAAAATAAAAAATAGCTTGTGAATGGAGATGGGATTAAAACCCCTTACGTCTGGAATAATGTACAGTCTTTTGATAGGACTAGTAAGAAATTTTGATTTTGAAAACAAAATGCTATGCCTCATATTCAAAAAAGGCAACAATAACAAAGCTGTCTGGCATGGTAGTAAAGTCCTCCAACATAGTTTCCCAATAAAATAATACAGCCATAGCTGAGTCATTACAGTCTAAACACCTGAACCAATTCATACAATTCATTGATTCACTCACCTATCCAAAAAAGTCTATCAGTAAAATCATATAAAAATATATGTATTTTAAGGCTCCACACTTAAACAGTTACTTCTACAGTGGAAATTGTTGCCCCAAAGAATTACTAATTTACCAACAGCTGGATGTCACTACTAACAAGCCAGATCAAGACATCCCTTGTAATACATTTTTATAGGCCTTGTGTTGCAGGGACTATGGTCTTGAGAACATAAGAATGGTTACAAATGAGAGAATACCATTCAACACTGTAGTTAGTAGTTACTTGATCCAAGAATTTCATCCATCCATTTCTAAAAGACACCAAGGTATTGGCATCAGCAATATAGTTGGGTATCTTGTTCCACACTCCAACTCTTTGTGTAAGGGCATCGAATTTCTGTGGTCAGTTCAATCGGTTGACATGATTTCAGGAGAAATACAGATGTTTTTCGTATGTCTATATTAGCTCCTTCAGTTGACAGTACACGTCAAAGGAGAACCTCCCATCTGACCAAGGAGCTTCTGTACAACTCCATGATAGAATTGTGAGGAGACACATAGAGGGGTATAAAAACATACCAAGGATACTGAAAATTCTCAGGAGCACAGTCCTGTCCATCATTAGGAAATGGAAAGAATACAGAACAACCCAAATTCTTCCAAGTCCTGGCCATCCCCATAAACTGAGTCACCAGGAAAGGAGGACCTTGGTCAGAGAAGTGACTAAGAACCCAATGACCATTCTGTCAGGACTACAGAGTTCCAGATTCAGTACACATTCAGTCTCAATGAGATTCAGTCTCAATGAGAGAGTGGCTAGATGGAAACCATACCTAAGGAAACATAACAGGACACCTGGAGTCTGCAAGAAGACAGCTGCAGCACACGAAACATGGGGCAAAATATTCTCTAGGTCTGATGAAACAAAAACTCTTTGGCCTGAATGTAAAGCTCTATGCCTGGGGCAAACCAAACCATGAAGCATAGGACTGGCAGCATTGTCTTACGGGGATGCTTTTCAAAGGCAGGGACTGGGGAATTGTCGGGATACAGGGAACAACCAACAGAACCAAATACAGGCTCCACTGAGGAGAACTCGCTTGAGTCAACACAGGACCTTAGACTGGGTTGTCTGTTTGGTTTGTTTGGTATATTGTATGAATCAAAGGGAAAAATATTATTTCAATTAATTTAACATTCTGATCATAATGCAATGATATTATTGATTGTTTGGGAGTGGGTGGATACTTTCTGGAGGCACTGTATAAAAAAGCTTGGACATTCATATTCCAGTCTCCCCATGAACATCTGTACTACGCTGTGGTCTTATCTTTCCCTTTCCAGAAAAATAGAAAAAATCCTCCTTGCACACAGTGATGGCTTCACTGTTTTGATCCTTACTGAGCATTAATCCTCTTGTCTTGCTCTATTTCCATTTTGTGCAAGCAAAGCAATGCTATTTGCCTCTCAATAAAGTGTTATGTTTGTGCTTGAAGTGAAGTTGGTTTGTTTAAGATTCAGTAAGACACAAAGTTCAGGTTTTTACTTTCCATTAGTCATCTAATGTGAAATGAAATACATTTAACTTTATTTTGGCTTTGTAGCAGCTGGTAGCAAAAAGTCCTGCTTTAGCTCTCTGAGTGTTAATTTTTCTAACAGATACCTACTGTACTAAAAACATTAACATTAGTCTCCAAATCCATAGCTACAAAACATGACCTATTATTTGACCAAAAGGCATAACAGTCTTTTGAGCTACCAGCTCAATAGTCTTTATTATTCACTCTGACTTTTGTCCAGGTGTAAAGTAAGCTTTACCATCTTTATAAAGGGGTTTAACAACATTAGAGCTTCTTTTAGTTTGTCTCCTGTCTTTTACCGTGGCATGCAAAAGTATAACTTGACTGTTGTCAGATCCTGATTTGAGCTCCCTCGTCAAAGCCCACTGCTAATTAAGCACAGACTCCAATCTACGGAGCCTGAATCTCTTCAGCTTCCAAGACCAGGCTGCAACAACACTGCCAGCCACTGGCTCTCTGCTCCAGCAATTCCTGTCATGACTTCTGGAGCATATCAAAGATACAGAGACTGGGCACCACTTCAGTAGCAGGGCAGGGATACCAGTGGGGATTCAGTGCTCCCTCCTGGGAGTGAAGAAAGGATCTATCTTGTCTAGACGGAGGCACAGCTTGTCAGTAGGCTTTCCTTCTTGGGGTGGAGGTGCAGGGGGTAGGGGGGCAGTTAGGTACCCACCAAGTTGTAAATCAAAAGGCACAGATTTCCTTTTTTAGAAAAACAATGCATTGCTCCTTTTTAACAAAATGTGTTGTTTTGTCCATCACAGGGAGCATCTACATCTGGATAACTCTCCCACTCCCCTCCTTAATTTCTAAAATGAATGGAACCTGCAAACACACTTGCAGCCATTACGTCTGCTGAGACATTCTTCAGAGGAGCACACAATAGCCAGCGGAAGGTTAACCACTTGTTTCACTTCATGCTGTAGCAAGTGGCGCCCAGCCCGACTGCACGTCCTGCCCTGACAGGTGAAAGACAGAGCCCCTTTCACAGGTTTGCAGACCTGACTGCTTTTTACAGCCCCTTCCTCGGCTGTCTTCCTCAGCACATTTGGAGTCTTTGCACAAGAGCCCAGACAGCAGTGAGAACAACTCCCACAAGGAGAGGTGTGTCAGCTTTTTTCCCCACAGCTGATCCAGCAGGGCGGATGCAAGACATCGACACAAGCAAAAAGGGACAGCACCCGCTGTAAGGGTGCAGAATTCTGCCATGCTCTATGCACAATACATGGTAAACACAAATCACATTGACTGTTTATGACATGTGGGTAAGAAGGGGCAGATAACATGATGCCTACAGCAGTCAGAGAATAAATATTTACTGCATGTACACTATGTACTGTAGGTGTTTGTGCGTACATGTTATGTCCCGTTATTAGAGGGACACGCTGCCGTGCACAATCTTTGTAGTATTACCACAGAATAAACCGCACTTGCTCCGTGTTTGTGCGCGCACATAAACATGCGCAAACGTCTTCACGCACACCGCATACTGGTACACTGTAGCCCTGCGCCACTAGTACATCTCTAGAAATAAACAAACCCTTTCTCCTCGCATTTGAGCGACAAAAAACCCGACAGCATCAAACGTAGTGTGAACCGTATGCAAACAAATAATTAATTAGACACAATCAGGAAAGGTCACAAGTCAGCCAATAACGCATCTAGGCGTTGCTGTGCTACCGACTGTCTTCTGCCCTGCCTTAGTTACTGTGCTATTAACGAAGAAACGTAAAAAAAAACACAATTACGGATTTCCAATGGCAATAGAGCAACTACGTTTGTAAGGCATACCTTTTAACATCAAATTCTAACATACTATGCAACAAGATGCAGAAGCAGTGCCACTTCAGAAATGCTGTGGTAAGACAAAAAAAATACTAATGGGACCTGTAGACAATATCCATTGTCATTCACTTACCTTTTGAATTTACAATGCATGCAAAGGCTTTCACCGTCTCTCCGTTTAAAAGCAAAAACTTAAGCAAACGGGTGGGAAAGCACCTTGGTTTCGCGATGACGGAAGTTTCTTTTTCCCTTGGAGCGGCAGAAGCCTTTATTTTCCGGAGCTTTGCTATCGATTCACGTACTGTAATGTATAGCGCAATTTCACCTTGCTCGGGAAGCAGGAGCGGACTGCTGCTCTCTTCGCCCTATTGTCTCCCGCATCACTCCCGGATGAAACTGCGAAAAGCCCAACCCTCTGCAGTCACCGTCCAATCGCCGAACACACCGAGGCTGGAACAAACCCAAGCCTGCCTTAAGAACAGTCGTCTGTCTCCGTACAGATTCTTGCCGTTCAGCAATTGGGGATGTATGAGGAATAAAGAATATAGCTTCTTGTCATTGAAAAGAAAAGGTTACCGATACGACGATGCTTACTACTTACCTTGTGTGCGTTTATTGCTACCCAAGGTACTTTAAAATACTACCCAAAACTATTAAAACGGTTAATATTAGGGATTTCATTTGGTTTTCATGCGGTTTAGTCCCTCCAGAGCGAGATCAATGTCACACATAGACTGAGCACAGCATAAAAAGTTACACATCACTCCCCTCACTAAAACTTCATGGCTAAAAGGGGCATGTTGTCGACATTCAAGCATGGAAGTAGAATACATTATTTCATTTTTTTTCAATCCATCACCAAGGTGAAAGACAACATTTCACGACCTGGACGGCGTAAAACGCATCAGGGAGAGGACAGATGATTCTGCAACTGAGACATGACATTTCACTTGCACATCTGTACATTTGATGTTTGCAAAGAGGCGATGCTAGGGTCACCTGTCGAGATATCGCCAAAATGTACTGTATAAGACCCGGCCCAGGGCAATAATCAATGATGAGCGACTGACAGTTCATATTCTTGGATTGAAGGAACTGGACCGTGAACTCACGGGTTTGCGTCAGAAGTTTACATGAATGAGATTTAAGGTGGAACTGCAGTGGTACCGCACTGAATGTACACATTTCCTGAGCCGTGCGACTCCCCGATAAACCGTTCGAAAATTGTTACGAAAACAACAAAAGCTCTCCAGATTCATACAGACCTACGAAAGAGTATGCATTTTAATGTTGTTTTATGTTAAAAATACTTGTAGTATGTCACTGTGTAATTGCTGTTGTAATCATGTATTATAATTATTATTGAAAACATACTGAAAATGTAGAATTGTGTATATTCAGAAATATAAAGGGCACACGAAGGTTAATTTTTAATTGACCACGCTAGGCTAATGTGCATTGAAATCACATATACAGTACAGTACATGCAGAGATATATAAACTTTTTTGCAGGACGTAGTATTGCTCATTTACTTTATCATAACGGAAACAGAAACGATAGTTTGAGAACTCTGCAGTGATTAATCATAGAATAAAAAGTAAGTCATAAAAGTATAATAAAAGTATAAGTATAATAAATAGCATTTGATATTTAATCAGTGAAACATTCACTACTCTAGTCCTCCTGTTGCGTATTTCATTGTTTTATTTTACAAAGACCAGTATTTCCCATGTTTCTCTACCCTGCATGGTAGTAACTTTCATGCAAAACAGCACACACAAATATGAGCATCTTATCTCCTATACACAAGCGTGTTCAGTGTATATGTCGCGTGCAATATTTGCACCCAGTATATGCAGAGAGCATCTGTCTGAGGAGAGAAGAAGCTGCGCGTTATGACTCAGCCCTCCGCGTACGAGTGCCTCTAGAGATGACAAACTCCTTAAATGACCGACTCTTGCTTGCATTGCAGCTGGTAGGTTTGGTGTCTGTACGGGTCGTACTGAATGAAAACAGACTCAGAGTATGGAAGAAAAACATTTCACTGGGTTACAATCTGACATTTTTAAGTCGGATCTTCCTTCTGCGCTTGCTTAAAGATCTCCACGTTTTCAATCAAAACACGGAGGCTAAATGGACCTACAGTCTAGTAACTGCCAAAATCTTTAATAAAAATGGTCTGCCTTAATACGACGGCTGGCATCCCCACAAAAGAGGAATGCACAAATGCAGAAAACAACAAACAAGCAATTGTTCGCGATTTCAGATCACAAACAATGATCTCAACAACCTCCTGGACTGAAACGTGACTAAACTTCTAAGAGAGGCACAACAGGCAAGCGCTCGTTCTTTCCTCTTCAAGAGAGAGATTTCGTTTATACTTACTTTCCAACTTAAAATTTCAGATGTTGCATCTGCAAACAGTTCATCCCAAGAGGTGGCTCGGCGGCTTTGTGCGGAAGGGTATAAATTGCGTTCTTCATATCAAATTCGTCTTCATCTTTCCATTCAGCCCTCTCAGACGCAGGACCTGCGTCATTGCACTAGTTTGGTATTCAGCTAGTAACAGGACTGGTTTCAGGACAGATCAGGCACTGTGATTATTTTTCAGGGCTGAAAGGAGTCAGAGAGAGACTGCAAGGAATGTAGATAGACGAAAGTAGACTGTGCCCACAAATGTAAAGGGAAATACGAGGTTATCCTACTGACTTAAAGTGTCATGTTAAGTACACGAGGCTCTTCTAATTACTTCAGAGATTTGTAATAGGATTGTCATGTTTTGGCAAAATTACAGATGTACACATGTGCAGGGGACATGACCAGACAAGGTTGTAACACAGTCATAATACTCCTGCAAGGTTTTCAGAATTGGCAGTCCCAGAAGAAAAACTGATAATACATATTCATTCTGTGTTCATTGCAATGCAACCGTGCTGCTACAGGCTTCAGAATGGACCTCATTTCAACAGGTTAGCCGTAAAGGGAACTTGATGTCCCACAGTGTAGCATAGCTTAGAATAATACCTCTGATGAAACTAGCAATCATACCACAGGCTTTTAAGAAAAAGGAGACTTAATGGTCTCTTTCTTTACAGATATACTGTACAATTTTTTAATACAGTAACTCCAGAACTGGCTTTCACACTGGTTTTGTAATCTGATGTGTATACCGAGCATCGTAATAAATGTATCGCTGCTTATGCGTGTATATTTAGAAAAACAATTGTATACAGATCTTGGATATTGCTTGAATATTTTGGTATGATTTTGAGACTCACTGTGAAATACAGTACAGTACTAGTGATTTTCACTGTTCCTTGTGCACTAAATCACCTGTGAGAAATTTTAGTCAAATGATGAAGTAGTTTAATGTGCTGAATATCCATCCTGTAAAAATTAGGAAGGAAAAACACAGAAAAGACCCACTTCTCCCCATGTATCAAAAGAAAGCTTTTGTGCAGTCATTATGTTGGATGCTGGACTAAGACTGCAATCTATTGCTCGATGTCTGGGATGTTCACAGGCTGTAATTTGTACCTTGTAAATCATTACAGTCAATCCCAGTCTGTCAATGACAGGCCATGATCTGGGTGACCATGAGTCAAGGCATCTCTCCAAGATTGACACATCATGGATCCTTATTCTAGGGGACTTTAATATACAGATTGATTCAAGGTCTTCCAGTCTGGCTAAAGATTTCCTTTCTCTATCGGGATGTTTTGATCTTACTCAGTTTGTTTGTACCCCTACACATAACAAAGGACACACCCTAGATCTAATCATTGCAAACGACTCTTTTGTCTCCCACTGCTCTTCCCTCGATCTAGGCCTCTCTAACCACTTTGCTATTTTCAATCTGGAATTACCCGTTTCTAAAACTTCCCCCTCATGCTCTGTAAATTTCCACAACTGGCAATCAATTGATCACCCAAGGTTTGCAAATTCTGTTCTGTCCTCCTTATCTTGTTTCTCTTCCTCTGACTCTTTAGAGGACAAAATACAGTTACTTGACAGTTCTCTTTTATCTACCCTCAACACTTTTGCTCCTTTAAGAACTCGAACCATCTCCTTTTCTCGCCCTGCCCCCTGGTACAATGACCATCTGCGATCTATGAAGGCTGTCTCCCATAAACGTGAGCGTAGGTGGCATCTTTCTGGCCTAAATGTACATTATCAGGCTTAGAGAGATTACTTGTCTGAATACAATGTTACAATTGAGTCTGCTAGATCCACCTACTTCTCTCACATTATTGAAAATCACCATAACAACCCCAGACATCTTTTCTCCACCATCAACACCTTGCTAAAGCCAAACCGTCCCACCAAATTACCTGCCTCATCGCAACTTTGCACCACATTCTTAGATTTCTTTAGCTCCAAGATCGACAACATCTGGCATCACATTCTCTCCACTACACATAGAATTTCCATACCTCCTCCCTCCTTATTTAACTTTTCTGGTTCCCTTCTCTCCCAACTTCTCTTCCTGGCTCAGCGTCCCTCAATAAACTAGTTACACGCATGAAACCCACATCTATTTTAGATTCCATTCCCACCACTTTATTTCAGTCCTGTTTCTCTTCTCTCTGTCCCATGGTCCTCAATATTATAAATGAATCCTTGAGCACTGGCGTTGAACCAACAGTCCTCAGAACTGCTGCCATTACCCCCGTGCCAAAAAAGCCTAACATGGCTCTCAACAATCTTAACAATTTTGACCCCATCTCCAACTTACCCTTTCTTGCAAAAATTCTAGAATGTGCTGTCACATTTCAGTTACATAACCATTTCATGACAAATAACCTTTTCGAACCCCTCCAATCTGGCTTCCGTTAACTTCACAGCACAGAAACTGCCCTGATCAAAGTCACTAATGATCTTCTAATAGCTTCTGGTGCTTCTGGTTCTCTCTCTATACTCATCCTCCTTGATCTCAGTGCTGCTTTTGACACTGTTGACCATAACATCTTTCTCGTCTTGAGACTATGTTTGGAGTTTCTGACGTTGTTCTCAAATGGTTCAAGTCTTACCTCATTGATTGCTGTCACTTTGTCTCTCTTAATCGGTATAGGTCTGAAACTGGTCTTGTTAAGTCTGGTGTTCCTCAGGGCTCAATACTAGGCCCCTTGTTCTTCAGCATTTACATGTTTCCACTTGGTCAGTTGCTGATGATACTCAAATACACATCCATAACAAACCTGACACTGTTGTGGCTGTCTCTATTCTAATTGCATCTCTGACATAAAAACTTGGATGACTCAGAATTTCCTTCATTTTAACTGTGACAAAACTGAAGTCATGCTTATTGGCTACCCCCATCAACTTCGTAAAACCAATCCTGTAACCCAATCTGTAGATGGTTCTATACTTGAGCTTCAGTCTAAATTGAAAAACCTTGGCGTGATATTCGATTCTGGTTTAACATTCGACCCACATGTGCAGCATATTGTCAAAAGATATTTTTTTCACAGATATGAAGAGTGACACTCTAGTTTGTGTGTACAATATGGTGATCATCAGGGGAACCCTGTATGATGGTCTGTGGAGGAGTATCTTGTCAGAAATCCAAGTAGTGACTGATGGAAACCTCTTAGCATGGAACTGTATTATGCATGGGTACCCACTGGAGAGCACAGGAACAGTTACAAACAAGAGGTTGTTTGGTGCTGCAGCAGTCACTAAGGATCTCATCCAGAGTATAAAAATCTTTCTGTGTCTTGAATTAAAAATGAACCTGATACAACTTAGCTCCTTTGAATCACATTCATAGAAAAGCTGGGAAGATGGACTCCGAGAAGAAGAATGTGTTGGGACTCTATCTCAAACCAGGACATCACAAATTGGGCTAGTTTTGACACGATCAGTGGTGAACTGGCTAAACAGGTGTCTTGTTGCCTACAATTCCAAGAGGGACGCACATATGGACTAAAACCCTACTTGGAGATGCACTGACAGGGCTGGGATAATCCACTAATGAGGAACCTCGTCAAGGTAGAGAAGAATACTACACCTGATGATATCATGACCAATCGGCACTCATGATGACTAAAAACCACATAACTGATAACTGCTTTCTAAACCTCTGAGACTTGTAAGACAGAATTCTGTCTGAGACTTTTTCTGCAACAAGAAAAAGAGCTCCCGAATTGTAATTTCCTTCTGATAAACATAACTTTTTTAGCTTGTCCCCGTTTAAAATCGAACTTTCCAGGTTGCAAGAACACAGAGCACAGACTCAGCGAACAAGCCTTGGACATTGCAACCAGATTCAGCACTCCTCTCCCTACTGGACTGTTAAACTCTCCCCAGAACATCCTGGCCAAGCTTTCTGATTTAGATGAGTATACTTTCAGTGTTCACATTATAATCGTTTGATAGATTTTAATATTCAGTAACTGCATATTTACTTGTCTGTCAAGTGTATGAATGCTGAATTATGAAACTTATTTAAAATTAAGTGGGTGGGCACAATAACAAGTATTTTGTATTTTAATTCTGTATCCTGGCAGATTCACAATTATTTCTACTGTTGTATAGTTTTGATTTGTTGTGCAGATTTTATTATTGCTTTAATAACATTTGTATATTGTAAGCTTTGAACTCTTGTGTATATGTCACAATTTCTCATGACTTAGCCATGCCAGAAAGAACTCAGAAAAGTAGTTCAGTAAATTCAAATCATCATCACTACATGCATTCCTGAAGGCTTATCCTGATGTAAGGTACAGTAGAAACATCTTTCTATACTGATTACTGCTGTGTCAGGGGCAGACATTTTGCAGGTTCCCAGGCCAAACAGGATAGGCTGATTCTGGTAGGGGTATAGAAATAGGGCAGCAGAATGGCTGAATGGCTGAGAACCCAATTTAAGAAATAATAGTGTTATGAACATAGGTCCTCCAGTCCACACTGCACAAGTAGCAGGATCAACTAGACTATGTGAAACTAAAATTTCATTCTGTCAAGTACCATGAGACTGGGCTTCTGCACTCTGGAAAGTGCTCTATTAGTAAAAGGAATGAATATTATTGATTTCCTTTTAGTTTTCAGTTGTGATCCCCACATCCATGTTTTGCTAGTGTGAAATATACCATTGGGTTGGCCCTTTCCTATACCACTTAGAATCTTATATACTTGAATCGAATTTCTCATTTTTTCTAGACTGAAGAGATCTATCTTTTTTAACTATATATTAGTCTACATTGCTACAAGGGCTGGAGACATTCTTGATGTTCTTTGAAATCTTTCAGCTATAATGTCCTCATTGTGAAACAGCTATTCTGAACACAGAGTTCTAAGTGAGGTCTTAGCACACTGTAAAGCTTAACTCCCCTGGATGTGAATTCCACACTTTTTGCTAAAGACCCATTTTGTGCGTAGCTTTCTGCAGCTCAAAGCACCCATGTAATATTTAAAGGGTATGAACCTATTCTCAGTGTTACATTTGCAATGTGAAACTTCAAATAATGAATTTATTTGTGTCATGTCTATCAAATAAAATACCAGTGCACCTGCTTCATAAAGATTCCATTTGCCTGAAACTTTAAGAATTTGCTGCAGTTAAAAGACTTATTCTTTATTAATGCACAGTATATTTCTATAAAGACTTTTGTCATTCGAAGGCATAAATTATATATGATGTGGTAGAATCTTATCTGCCAACTGAGCATTTCTATCCATCTAAACCAATTTTTAACTTCTACTCCTCTCCCTGTATTGAGTGCTGTAATGATTACCTATTTTTTGCATTTGTGTGAAGTACGTTCTGGGAACTCACGATAGCCACAAATCTTAAAACTTTTTATAGTATTGTGCATATTTGTATTGTATTGTGGAAGATTCTTCTGTGCATGTCATGTGTGGAATGAAATTGAAAGAGCATTTCTCTGAGGCTTAAATATCTTCAGTAAGGCAAAAACAAAAAGCCTCATAATCTGACTTGAGATAGACCAATAATTAAGATTTAGCTATAATTGTTGTTTGCGTGAATGAATGCACGAGATGAGCAGGTTAGATCCTCGTGATGTGGATTCCATAGCTATGTGAAAGCTAGCCTGGAGAATCTGAGCTCCAAAGTGAAGGCTAATTGAGATTAGGACAGAACAACAGCACATTCTTTCCACTGCTGATGTAACAGGGGCTTGGTGAGCTTGTTACAAGGTGATGTAATCCTCTAGGAAAACCAAATAGAGATTTCTCCTGTGGCTGAAGAGCCGGACTTTTGTGAAGAGAACTGATTGCAATCTGAGGAGGCACTGAGACGCTTGGAGATTGGAGATACATGAGAAACATCACATCATCTTAAACTTGACTAAAACTAATTATACAATTACATATGAAGCCCATGGGATCTGAATGAATTAAATAGTAGTGCTTCTGAAGTAGGAGTTATTGCAGTATAAGCAGGAAAAAAACGCTACTGATGAGGCACTTGAGTTGTAGGAGTCTGAAACAAGCTACCTAGTCACAATGTTGAAGCAGAATCCCCATGGTCCTTAAAGAAATATCTGCATATTCTTGGATTAACAAGCTAACAGCACCCAAATGAACTAAATGGCACAGCTGGCAAACACACAGCACATTTCTTGCTATCAGATGAAATACTATAAATAAGAGAACACAATTTGGCAGCAACAACTTGTTTGGTTAGTAGAGGTTCAGTGATCTGAGGATGTCATCTAGCTGTTTCTTGAATAAAGCCAGGAGATTAAATTGATCAGTATGGAACCTTTCATGAAGTTTTGTGAAGATAAAGAACAAGAAGACATTTTTTAAGAAAGAAAATTGTGACCAATTGAGGAAAAAGAGGTCAAGCATGAATGTTGTCCAAAGGAATAGATACCATCCACAGCACAATGCCTTGCTGATATCCAATAAGAACCAGGTTTGAAATTCAGTGCATCACAATCAGTCATTAAAAAAAAAATCAATTTCTTGCAGTACTTTGAGCACAGTTTAATTTTTGTTTGGTGAATGGTATAGTTCCAAAGTTACAAATGGGTGGAACCTGATCCTATAGCCATGGTGAATGAATGCACAATTCAAATAACAATCTAAGCATGAGTTCTACTGTATTGTATCGATGGCGTATAGTTAAGGCCCATGCCATGTTACTGTTATGTTACTGTTAAAATGCTTATAAAAGCTGCACATACAGTACCTGTATACTGTATATCAATAAAAACAGAGTATACAACAGAGTTTTAGCACTCTGGATGAAATAAAAATTAAGATCTATCATCCAGGCAAAACCTGATCATAGGTTCTTGCCTGTTGACACAATTATTGTGGAATCTTGGTTTAGTTATACTACACATGACATTACACATTTAAAAACACAATTGTCAGATAAAAAGAGCTAAACCTACAGAAATCAATTGCCCAATAAAATATAAAATCAGTAACGGCACTGAACTTCAGTGCATTTTTAGTTACTCTGCACCCTGTATGATTTTCAGATGAAATAATAGATTGAACAACTCTTATATTTGTTCCTTTTATATACTTAAAAAGGTCTCTGATCATATAGGCACTACACAAACAGGAATAACTCCAGTTCCTTGGCATGGAGCTTCTGGGCTAAATTTTTAATTCGGCACAGGCGGGCATTCTCCACGTCCCCGGCATTGTACACCCTGTAGATGTGGTACCGATCCTTCTCCTTCAGCGCCAGGCTCAGCTCGTTGGCTGACAGGTGCAGCAGGCTTCTCTCTGCCTTCACGGTGGCCTTAACCTCGATGAAGACCACAGATGGGCCGTTGCTCGCGGTGCCGAAGGTGACTTTGAAATCGTACGGATGGCCGCTCTCTCCGTCTTGGTTGCTCCAGATGATGTCCACGGGCCCATCGGGGCTTCCACTGTCCTTCCAGTTCGTTAGGAAACTGTAGACATAGCGCTCCCCCCACTCTCCGACGGCCACAGAGCTCGTGCTCTCGTCCGGTAGAGCCACTGTCTTAGGCCTGGAAACAGTGTTGTCGATGACCAGGTCCTCCAGCATGGCCTGGTGTGGCTTCTCTTTGGCCCAGACTGGGCTGTCTAGGGGAATGGGTGGACGCTGGATGTCTGTGCCCTGGAATGTGGTAGAATCTGCTTCCAGCACTGGAGGGGGCTGGAGGCTCCTAAATGGATAGAGAGAGAGGGCAGAAATCAGCCAGCAGGAATAAAAACAATCTTTAGTAGAAATACTAAAGGGCCACAGTACCTCAGACTGCAACACCACCTGCTTGTTTAAACCATGCAATCCTGGTGAATGCGGAACAGAATACCTGGGCCCAGACTGGAATCTGTGACTTTCCCGAGACCATAAACCACAGGAGTAGCAATCTCTCACCCCCCATCTCCCCCACAAAGTACAAAGACATGGAGTTTATAATGAAGGGATGACAACAGCCAAGTTCAATCAACCATAACTGTCAGTGATTTCTAATCATTCCTGACATAACTGTCTCCCATAAAAAGCTATTAAAGCTAAAGAAATGCTATAAGTAATATATTCTCTCTCCCTTGCATACATCTTTTACATCTCTCCACAACCCCTCACTACATGTGGGGGTCCTAGCCCACTCGTCCTGTGACCAGGAGGTTGTCCCTCAGCCCAGCAGGTGAAGCAAAATTTACTGCGTCTGAAAGACTCTATAAACCTTTTTAATATGCTTAAATCTTGGGTGTTGTTATTCCTCTTATAGTCTTAAAACCTATAAAACTCAATCTTCTTTCAGAAGAATAAAACTCTGCACTACAAAAGTGTGAGATGAGAAAGAAATCTGAGATGAATGCTATTAAAGGCATGATATAGAAACATTAAAGTTTATTATTCCACATTAAGACGTGGCATAAATGACATATTGGTTCCACTTTTCAAATAAATAATTCAAACTGATTTAATAAAACTCAATAAATCACTCTGCAAAATACACAGGAGACCCAATCTTCTTTTGTTGGGCCAACAACAGAAGTCAAAAGCAGGATCGAAGCCCCATACTTACATGTTCGAAGGTTCTGAGGGGTTTGGTCCAGCAGCTACAGCGTCTTCAGCTACAGGCTGCCCAGAATCAGGACTGGTTCTGCTTTTGCCGGGTTTCGGTTGAGTGTCAACAGGCCTCTGCCCGCTTAATGCGCCATCAAGATCTAAAATTAAAGGGAAAAAAAAATCAATCTGAAGCTTTAGAATAAGCAGGCAAACCTCTCACTCCTGAAAGAAAAGTAGCTGTATTCACGCCCTTTTCAGGTCACAAATCTTTCTCTACTCATGAGCTGCTGTAATGGCTTCCTCAGGTGGAGGTCGTAGCTCTGCAGGGGTTTAGCTAGAGCAAATGCAAACCTATTTCTTTCAAATGCATGTTGAGCCAGACAGAACTATGTAAATCAGTAGCTACTTCCAATGACTGTTCCCTGTGTTTAAAGAGAGAAAGGAATTGATGGCACAAGTGGGAAATTCAAACTGCCAATACTGGCTTCTCAGTCTTGTCTTTCTGCTTTACTGTAGCTCTCAGCTACTCTGGTCACAGTTTAACTGCACAAATTAAAATTATTTCCAGTTCTGGACAAATCACAGGCCCCTATAGAACTTGTCATGAGCTTGTTCTCAGTGATTGAAGCTGACAGGATGGCTAACCTGTTAATGTCTCTAATTTTAGCTGTGAAAAGAGGGAACATCAGTATGCTGTACTTTCTAAGCTGCACAGTTTACTTTATTGTTAAAGCCAGCTGTTACCGTTAATAAGCCTCACTGGATAAGGACATAAGAAAGGTTACCAATGAGAAGAGGTCATTCAGACCATCTGGCTCATTTGGATACCTCTTTATCCACCTTTAACAAAATTTAATTTGACTAGAAATGCTGGATATTTTAGTAAAAGAACTGAACTGTGAGATTAGTAAAATGACAGTTTCTCCATTTGTTTCCCTAATGCACCTGTTTTAAGTCAATTCAAGTGCGGAAACCATATTTCTACAAACAGTACTGGTTCCAAGATAACAGGCAGAGAACACTGAAAGGAGACAAACCCAGAGGGTGCCATGCGGTGACTCCGCTGGGCTGGTCTCCATGGAGGTCTGGGTGCTTGTTCTCCTTCACTTCAGCTGCAGCCTCACTGGCCCTGGCCCCTTGGGTTTTAAAGCTCATAGCTGGGCCCCTTAGGTCTGAGGGGGAAGGTTCGGCTGGGGGGGGCCACATCTTCATCACTGCTTCTGCTGCCTGCCCTGCAAGCAACACAAACCAGACCACTTTCTGAAGCAGCTGCATTCACATCAGCAAGGCCCTGTCAGCAACTTTCACAACAATTCCCCACCCCAGCCGCATAAACACTCTTGAGGAAAGCACAGACACCCCTTCATATACTCCTAACACAGGAATTGTAAATGAAACTAAAAATCCTATCCAGTCTTTGGCAATGGAATATATAATCCTCTTGTAAACATCCTGTTATGAAAAGGTCTGCTGTTCAAATTTTGAGATTTATTTTGTAATGCATCTGCTTTTTATGCCAACTGTTATCAGAACATTTTTCTAACAATTCTTGCCAGTTAATAGACTGTACAAAGGCATTCAAAGGCCCACCTGCCTGCTCTGCTGGAGCACAGAGAAGACTGCCAGGAACACAGTTGCCCCTGGCAACTAGTGATCTCTGTATCAACAAAAATGGCAGCCCCGTGTTAAATGGCTACCCAGTCCTTATCAATCTTAGAAAGCAAATTGTGATGTTATAGCATCTCTAAAGCTAAATAAATCTAAGGCAGAAGTACAATTGGATGATCAAAATCTCATGTTTTAAAGAAATCTGACTCTTTCCTTCTGTTTAGCTCTTTAAGAAGTGTGAGTATTTTCAAGTGGCTAGCTGATGCAGTGTTCGTGTTACAATGTTCAACAACATCCAGCTGCACAAAAACACTTTGGCCAAGGTGCTTGTAGACAAGGCTCAACCCAAACCTTCTTGAAAGAGCAAATATGGAGCTGTTTCTCAGAGATAAAGAAACACAACTGATATTTAGACAGAGGAAGAGAATGGAAATTGGGACTAGGCTCCCTGACGGAAGTATCAGTTTCTAGTGACGGGCACCTAGGACAATGCTTTAAGCTGGATAACACCAAACAAGATTAAGTGCCAAATTCTTTCGGCGTGCAAGTTTTAGCCTCATGACTTGAAAGCTACTTGTGAAGCTAAGCATCTTTGAGCTGATCAACGTGCAGTCTCTAATCTACCCTGACCTTACCTGTGTAGTTGCTCGTGGCTCCATGCAAGGATGACTTTGGTGGCCAACATGCCAGTGTCTTCTCCCCGTCCTCAACACCCCCTCTCCTCTCCTCCTCTGTGGTGCTGGCTGACTTGCTGATGTGGTCTTCTGAATGGATTGCTGCAGGTGAGGCGAGGTGCACCGAAATAAACAGCAGAGAGACATACCGTCAACACTCCAGCTCTACAGCACCACGAACTACTCTCACCAAGACAAAATGCTGCTGCAGTCTCTCAGCACACCTGCATTCATTCATCATTTCTTAGGAAAAGACTAAAACATATGTTTACCTCTTTAGCCATCAAGATATTAGCCATACATTATAAAATGGGTTACAATAGCATTGTATAATTTTAGCATCATTGACAATTATATTCTAGCGGGACTTGGATGGCTAAAAATGACGTTTTTTTAACATTTATAATTCAGGAAAAGATGAACATACAGTACATAGAGATTCAGCAAGGATATTTCAACTCTCCCTTAGAATGGGACTTACAGACTTAAAAAAATGCAATTGTAGCATCAATTAGTAAAAACCTGAACCAGAAAATTAAAGACAAATCTCTTTTACATCCAGTCACTGGAAAAGTTATGGAAAAAACTGAGCAAAATAAGGAAAAATACTAAACACTGTCATTGGAACAGACAACTAACATGGATTTAGACAAGGAATGGATGGTTTAACTGACTTATAATAGTCCATCAAACAAGCCTTAGAACCTTTAACGCTTGGGCATATGATATGAGATTTTCAAACCTCTATTTTTGCAAATGTAAGCAGTGGAGTGCCAAAAGGATCTGTCTGAGGACTCTTGCACTCCCTGATCTATAGTATATTAATGATTTAGATTCTGATATGGTCAAATTTGTCAAATTTTCTACAAAAAATAGGGGAAGTGGCAAATAAAAGCAACAAATTACAATATATCAAACAAAATCATGGATATAAACTTGGCAAACGAATTTTAAGGATGATGAATGGCAAAGTGATCCACACAGCTAGTGGGAACATATTGAATGGGGCAGGTATACTTAAATCTGAAGTTGCTTTTAATCTGTCGAAATGATTAAATGGGCCAAATTCCATGAATAGTTCAGTTCAGTAATTAGGAGCTCTGGTAGACTGAAAATCAGTTCACCTTGTAGTTGTCAACGAGTGATGCTGAGCTAAATGTTTGGAATGGCCATTTCTGAGGAGCACTCCAGTGAGGTGTTTACAAATTGTTTGAAACATGCTGTTTTTTTTTAGGAAAAATAATTTCCAGCGTCATAATTAAGTAAGTAGGGGAGGCGTGGTGTGGAAGTGGTTAGCAAAGCAATGCTTGGGTTCAATTCCAGGGGTGGCATCTGCGTAGAGTTTGTGCGTACGCTCAGCATTTTCCTCTGGGTGCACCGGTTTCCTTCCACAGTCCAAACATATACTGGCAGGTTAATTGACTTCTGTAAAAACTGTCCATGATGTGGATATGTGCCTGTGTTTGTATCTGTCTGCCCTGCAATAGACTGGCATCCTATACTGCATGTATCCCAACCTTGTGCCCATTGCTTGCCAAGATAGGCATTTAGAAAATGGATGGATGGATAATTAAGTAAATAATTGGTACAATTAAGGGAATAGTTACAACTAAAAACAGAAGACACTGCAGTCCTGAGGACCAGAACTAGAAACATCCAGAATAAAGCCAGATACGTTGAACAACTGTACAGAATGACAATGCATGAACCTCACAAGAGGTGTAGTGCTATATTCTAAGTGGTTCTGTTAGTCCTGTGATGAAAGCTTTCACAAAAACCCAAGAAAGCTCTGCAGCCCAGTCTACAGCATGTTACAGGTCATTAACACAATGATGTGATACCGAATTTTACCACACTCAAAAGTCTCCACTGTAAAAAGGAAGGTTTTTTTCTTTGTACCACATGGCTTGAGATATAAATAACTTTAAGGCCCTCATCCTGATTCCAGATTCCAGTATGTATTTTCTAAGGGAGTGAGTAAATTCCCATGTCCCGTTCTGCATCTCCATAGTAGCAGAAACACGGGGCTTCTAGTTATTTGGCTCATTCCAATGCTCATTCGCACAGCACGGCAGCCAGACCTCATGTCGTGCTGCTTTCTGACAGATCGCAAAGTCCTGCTCAGCCTAGAAAACGAAGAGTCTGATCTTCCAGAATAATGGACAATGGGATGGCCTAGTTTTTGTGCAACAGTTTCTGATTCCTGTTTAGCTGAGAAGTGCTTAGAAATGGCACCTGCAGTGCTCATCAATCAGAGCAGATGGGGGATATGACTGATGGCGAGATGAAGGAAGAAGGAATGAAGCATCAGTCATTGTAATTTATTTATTTGTTCTGATCTAGAGTCATTAGCAGTTTTGATGATTAGCTCAGATGTTTTTCAATACATACCAAGGAGGCTGTAGACCAGTTAAGGGTAAGAGTTAAATGACCTGGAGTACAAGTGCTACCAACAATGGGGACTTTGCTCTTTTATCACTTTCCTGTGAATTGTACTAATTGTAGTAGAATTGCACCTTCGTTCACCTAAACTGAAACAAAACATAAGGCATCATTTTTGCACTAGCAAAATGTAATCTTCCCCTTCTTTGTTTATGAGCACAAACGGTGTCGAATGAAAGTGAAATTTAAGGTTACCTCATTCTCTAGCAGAATTATTTAGCGGCAGATTTTTTAGCAGCAATTCAGACCAGCCAGAAAATGTTGTAAATGTGCAGCTCAAAAGAAAAAAGAAAAAGAAGGCTATTTATTGCCTGGGGGGTTTACTGTGGTGTCACACAGCAAAGGCAAAGTTTAGCAAGACATCGAAAAATCAAATCACAGTAAAGCGTAACAGCGTGTGGGAAAGCTTGAGGAAATACAGTAATCACAAGGCTTAAACGAGAGGAAATGGTGAAAATACTATGTAAATATACACTGCTACTGGCAAAGCGCATCTTGGAGGTGTGGCCCAATCAGACAGTGTTAATAAGAAACACTGATGAAACCATCTTTGTGCAAAAAAGAGAGTAGGATTATCTGTATTAAGAGAAATTGGAAAGAAAAAAAGTCTTGTTTGTCAGTTGGATTTTGCTGTGTAATTACTAACCTGTCATGTTTAATACACCATCTCCAGAATTCAGACCTTACTTGTGAAAAGCTGAAGCAGTAGCTGCTTTGTAACTAATAAACTGGCTGCACCTCATTAGTTTTCCCTCCTTTCTTCTCTGCCAACTAGGAAAGCTGCATCATTCTAACTCGTAGACCCAGCGACAGCATCTCTTTCATGTTAAAAAGCCGAAGAGCTAACAAACCTGAATTATCATAAGCAGGATCCCTTGGGTGGATGTGCGAGTGCAGCGCACGGAGAAAACACTAATTAGGAAACGGTAGAGATAGCCAATGGCTGGGCTCAGCTCAGCCGCAGAAGGTGAACCCCTGACCTCGCTCATAAAAAACACTCTTGGGGGTGGCTAAGAGCAAAATCAGCCCAAACGAAAACAAACAAGTTAAGGGATATGACACAGTAGGGCTATGGACACAGACTGCAGATATATTATTCCAGCACCAGCGAGGCCAAGGGGAAAAAACACCAAAATGAAACTACCTGGGTCCTTTAATTGGGAAAACTAAGGGCATTAAAATTGCCTCTTTGTAAATAAAACAGACAATGTCCTCACAAGTTATCTGCAAGGGATTCTGAGATACACACAAAGGAGACCGAGATGACAATTTCCCAGCAAGTACAGCTCTTTCTTTCTGAAGGCTCTAGGAGGCTACAGAAAAACAAGGGTTCTGCTTACCTCTGGGCTCCAGCCTTATCTCCACAGGTTCTGGAACCTCCCATTTCTCCTCAGTGCTCGGAATTTCACGGATGTCTTCTGTTTTCAGGAATCTCGTCAACGCTGCTTCGTCCTGAAAGACACCATCGTAATAATTTGTGACCCACATAATCAGGGGACCCCAGAACAGACCCATGACTTACTGCACTATCTAATGGGAGAACTTGACTGTATTAAAATAAAGCGGAAGGACATTCTGATAATGTTTGCTATCAGAAATAATAATCCATGTTGCAGAGCAGAACAATGATCACTATTTGATTTTTTCCCATAAAACTTTATGTGGATTAATATTTAATTTAAAAAAGGGCAATTCAATTCACAGCTAGGGAAGATGAGATACTATAGCCCAGTTTGCTGTAATGTTATCCTTTAACAAACTACCCAGGTTAATAAGGCATTTCAAATAATTTGTATTCTTAATTTAGGGGATATCTTTATCTGCAGAGAATTAGAAACCATGAGTACTACAATATTAAACAGTAAAGAGGGACAGTGGAAAGAAATGAGGTGAAAATACAATAAAGGGAAATAATAACATGAACAAAATAAAGAGGCCAAAAATTAAAATATGAATCTCTAAAAGCACAATCCAGAAAAACTGCTGATAAATATATCTAATCTTCCCTGTTGTCATTAAACAGTACAGGACACCGTATTTTATATTAATTTCCCAGAAATCCCTAAATACTGTACCAGCCCACAGGATACGTGTCCGATTAATAAACCTAGCAGAGATATTATTATTATACTTATAAAATTATTTTGTCTGCAACTGTATTTCCATAACACAAAATTCTTAGATCTGTTACACACTCTCATGTGTAGAAGCGAACAGCTGTTGTAAGGGAAAATAAAATGCACAAAACACTTTTGTGGTCAACTTTGAGAAATCGTTACACAAACATCAGGAGCCATCTTTTAAGTTCGTTACTTGAAGTTTTGCCTGATTTCCTCTAATTACAGAGTTGTTTACCTAATTACCATTCCCTGTTAGAATGCATTGTTTGATCAATTCCCCTGAAATCCAATAATTAGATCCCTAGGTTCTTTCTTGAAAGCATACATGCAGAGGAACAACAATGCCAATGAGCTTGTGTTTGGTGTGTCGCAAGAAGACAGGCTACATATCAACAGTTTCCTGTGCAAGTTTTGAAAACTGCAACACAAGTGGGACCCAGCTGCCCACATGTCATCTGGGCCTGGAGCTACTCTCTCAGTGCTGTTTGGAGAGTAAAGGTATTCAGTGTTCTTAATCCCAGGAGAGAAATCCATTCGGTAGCTGTAGCCTCTGGTGGAATGACAGTTTCTATCATTTTTTACACCCGGTGCTGGATTTCGGGGCCCAAGTGAACTTTAGGACGTGTTATTGTTTGTCCCTATCTTCAACTTTTTTTTCGGACACTTTTTGCTGCTCATATTGTTTATTGCACTGTTCAGTAATTTTACTCCAAAATTGAGGCACATCAAAAGTTGTAAGATAACCTGTTCTTCTGTGCAAACTCTCTTAATTTAATCATTTAAAGTGCAATTAGAAGCATATCTGCAATCAACATTTAATGGTTCTTCTAACCCTAACCCTACTCTGGCCTGAAATTTGGACTCTTTCTGCTGCTCATATTTTACTGTAAATCATTTGTTTTAAGAATTCCTACTGAAGCCTACAGACATTGATGCCTTTTCAAAGATGCCTCCTAGCTTTTCTCCTTGGGGCTGTATAGACTCACAAAAGCCCACAGTTCCTTCAAATGCTCCAATACTCACATCCAGACAGGACATCAGCCCTTGCAGAAAGCGTTCCAGCTCCTTCATATACTTGTCCTTGGTACTGAAGAGCTTCACAATCTCTCTACAAAAAAAGAGGCTGTTTCACTTCTGCAAATTCACATGTACAGGGAGAGGCAAAACAAATCTACACTTTTTGCAGTGCCAAGAACACCAAAGAACAGGAATATAGAAATTAAGCAAAAACAGGAAAGGAAGACAACCAGAGGCAGCTGAACAAACCTTTAGAAACCTCACTTCTAAACTTGGGAAGTGGAACGTGTAGTTTTGGACCATAAAGCTGGAAATGCTAAAGATTAAAAATTGGCCCCTTGTCTCAACAGAGTCAAGGCTTTGACAGCTGCATGGCTTGAATATTACAGCAGCATTTTTGTAGCTGTTTACCCATGTACTGTAACTAACGGAATTTACCAAATCTTAGGCCTAGCATATAACAGGCCACAATTAATGTTTCATTCCTATCATACTGTATGTCACATCTGCATTTCTCTGCAAATTATTTTTCTCAAGACAATTATAAATCAGCACAAAGATATCTACAGCACTACCTAAAACCTGCTATAGAGAAAGTAATAATCTTTTGGCTCAATATGGGCAAGTAGGGATACTCCAGAACAGTGCAGGCAAGGTTTTGCTAGAAATAAATTTGCAAGCCTTACCAAAACATTGTGTGTTTCAGCTTAGTGTTTATTAAAATGTAACAAATTTATTCTGGGTTGATAATACACATTCCAGGGCTGGATCAATTCCATTCCCGTTGATTGAAATGGAGTTTTGTGAAGCACAAAAAGAGGAAGTCTTCATTACATTACTTTTGTGCAATCTATCAAGTTAGCATCCTCTTGCACCAAAGGTGAGACCCCCTGAGCAATATAATACAGCCAGTATAGACTATGTTACCTCTACTGTCAACACACAGCTTCACTTTTCTTACCTCCAAATATCCAGTGTGGAGGTGATGTGGTCTTTTTGGATATAAAGTTCTTTGTTGTCCTTTAAAAGGCATATCACATCCTCTCTTTCATACAAAGGCTCCTCATCAGGCAAGTTTAGCTGATACTGTATGTATAGTTTACCCACCTACATCATTACAGATCCAAAACAAAGAGAAGAGAAAAAAAGGTTTTATAGCTGATCCAAAACCTCTCTAGTAATGTATTCCTGTGCTCAGCTGCACTGCAATAAACCTGCCCTGTATACATGAGAAAAGCAGCTGATACCACTGGTTGTGTTATGCTTAAGAGAGACTACAATATGAATGGGACCTTTAATCACTGTTACCAAACAGTGGGTATCTTCATGAAATGGGCCACTCACAGTGGACTGATCTTTGTGAAAGAAGTTACATTTATCAAATATCCACAATTTCAATGAAAGGGGGGTCTCTCAGCCACGATTGAATTCCTACGGTGTTGGGAAGGATTTTGTTTCATCTGTCCAACTCAGTGTGCTTCTAAAAGATCAAAAGGATAGATAAAAGAACCTTTGCCAGCAGATTAAAAGCGTATATTATTAAAGCAGTGGTACCACATCTGATTAGTGTTTGCGTGAAAGGGGGCTGAGTCAGGTCGGTAATCACAGCCAGCAGGGCAAAAGGCCTTTCCTTCCTTGTCAAAGAAAGACACGGCTGGCCAGGGTTCGCAGCACAAAACATAATACCATGGAACAGTTTGTATCCACTAAACAGCAAAATTCTTAAAGGTTTATAAAAAAATAACTTACTAAGAAGAAAAAGAACGCTGGTGATTACAACAGCCTTTTGAGACTTCCGTACTTCAGCTGTTGTTTACTCTAACAATAAATACTTTATTTTGTTTACATCTTGTCATTACACTGCTATGAGTTTGGTGAAAACCAACACACTCGAGATCGTAAATATTGAAAAATGTAATGTTTCTTTGATGTGTGCAATGATGTTACAAGGAATCTAAAAAGTCTTGATTGAATTATTTTGATGTTGCTGACATTAAAGGGGTACTGTTTATCCCTTCCAAGACATTCCGTTTCTGATATCACAGTGACTATCTCATACACCCCTGAGAAGGAATTACTGAGCCTTCTTCCACATTAGTTTGACATTCTGGTAGAGGTTTTTCTCTGCACATCTGAGGGATAGTCATACAGAGTTTTCTGTGAACAGAGCCGTTTCTGTCTCAGAGTATACGTAGCTTAGACTTTTTTGATGTACATTAATTTTCCCACTTTACTACTCTGCTGGTATTTTGCAGATTCCAAAAGGCAAGGGAAGAGAAGAATTGATAGATTTCTTTTGCCAGACTCCAACGCGTTTGCACGCATCTGACACTGCTGTGCTGTAAAACTGAAGGGGCAGGAGGATAAGCAGCCACCTCCTGGAGAAACAGCTCTCGCTCTTACAGAGAGCGGAAGACACACGTGCTCTGAAAGGGTGGGCTGAATGTGTGCACGTGGAGAAGATAACGGCTTCACCTGGCCCGCTGCAACCACATTGCCACATCGCACGTTGCCTTGGTAATGTGCTGCAGTGTGAACACAGAGCGCAGAATATTTGTGTGCTGCGACACTCTAGAAGCTGACCACGGCTAATTCATATTCATCCCTTCATCTGTTCATTCATCGTTAAAGGCCTGCTTAACGTGGTGAAGGGTGCGGCAAGCTGAGCTGCTCTCAGACCCACAGGGCTCAAGGTGTGACAGAGAACCCACAGCCACTCTCCCCTTGACAGGACACCTGTCCATTGCAGGACCACAGAGCTAGGAATAATGTAGAGCAGACCATAAAACTCAAAAAGCGTGTCTCTGGAAGACAGGTGGACACTGGAAAACCTGGTAAGTACCCACAGGTCAACTCCTCACAGAGGTTAGTCTAGCCCAAAATCAAACCTGAGTCCCATGAGTGGTGAGGCAGCAGCTCTATTCATATTGAACGAAAGAGGTACAGTCTCTTGAAAACATGTGGAACATGTGATGGACACACACATAGTATATATGGATTCAACAACAAATCATTCTTCACACCAGTAATAAGTTCACTAAAATTACAGACCTTTTGCCCTTTGGCTGCTGCAAATATCAATGAAGTAGTTATACTTCAGATCACCCCATGTTGTTTATACTTATTATATCATATTTCACATCGCATGTCACCTCTGTGTCCAGAATTCGAAAGTATCACTGACATTTTAAGCTTTCAGCTTTAATTCATTTGCTGCGTTGCACACAGGAATTTAAAAAAAGGAAAAAAAAACATTTTCTTTTCTGAACCAGAAAAGAAAATATTTACCAGCTTTGCAATGATCTTCTGCTTATCAAGAACTAAACCTGAAGAATAAAAGAAGACCAGTATGTCTCACCTCCTGTCATCATTTGTACACAGATTTATAGTATTTGACCATGAAACCATGACTACTCACAAAATGCACAGATTTTTAAAAAGTAAGCAATCTTTACCTGACCAAAAGACAGTGCCTTGATTTGCTGAGCAATGTTTCTTTCCTGGAGGTCTTCATAAATGTTTCCAAGTTCGTCATGATAGTACAGAAATTTCTGAATGTAAGGCACCACCTTCCGGATCAGGGCCTGCACCGGGGGACAGGGTCTGTAGTTTTCAGTCTGGGCCTGGGTAGTCACGCACTCGGAGAGTTTCTTTATCCCACAGATTTCCAGGAAGAGAGCTCTGTCCTTCTCATTGAATGTCAAGTTCTTGTCATTCATAATCCTTTTCCCTGTGGGTAGTCAAAAAAAACCTTAATTCTGACTCAGAAAATTCAAAATAGTATTTACTAAAAAGTAATTACTTGAGCAGCACAATTTTGATGTTTGAATTTTTTCATTTTTTTTAAATTAGTCTCCAATTGCTTCACTTTGTAATCCCTCTCACTGCCCAGTTTAGAATTCTTAATTTATTAGCTTAAACAGCCAGGCGCACTGCTATGTTCCGGATGGCTAAATGAGGAAGCTGACAACACACACTGTCCTCCACAAGCTTGAGTAACCTCACTCTAACAACGGGACAGCTCTTGAATTATTTAGATTCCTGTTCATTCAATCTCGGAACCCCTGAATCTCAGAACCTCTGAACATTCCTCAAGACACATTCCTCTTTTTTCCAAGTTTTTTTATTTGATCTAATTAGGAATTTAATTTTTAGGTTTCTGGAAAATTATATTCTGAACTATGGCTTTTTGAATCAGCTTTCCACGTGTATGGTTGTGTTTTTCGAATTTCCCTGTCAATGTGCTGAAACCTTTTGGCAATGCTGCTGAAATAAAGTAAGCTATTGATAAAAGCAGTCCTGGGTTTCACCTGGGTTTGAGCCACACAAACTCTGGGTCCTGACAAGAGCAATAAATGGATATTGGCATACCCTTGGAAATACAGAATTGGCAATTATTTTTAAAAAGTGTGTTAACTTTAGCTTTTACTGGTTAGAGAGGATGACAGTTGAAACTAACACTGCAAGTATTTACACATTTAATGCTAAAACACGGAGGGGGATATTTTAAACTCTGAGAGAATATTTCGCTTTCCGCAGTCCATCTGCGTGTGAGGTGATATGGAAATGCATGCATAGAGGCCGAAAGCAAAATTTATAAGAGGCTGGCTGTACCAAGCAGCACAGGAAGAGAGGCTGTAATGTAAATAAGCACCATACAGTAATAATACTGTGACTGGCACAGCTGCACTTTAGGAGATTAAAAAACAAATCTTCCATCTTCTGACCTTAAGAAATCCGCAAGGAATTCAAGACAGAATATTAACTTGTCCTATTTAACATAAAAAAGCAAGCTCGGTCTCAATGTCTGTAAGCTATTTGGGGATTATTAATGCTTGGCTTCTAGTACATATACAAAACTGAGAGGAAAGATAACACCATTCACAGAGCTGTGCTATTTTTAATTCACTCTTTCACTAAGTGCAGATTATCTTACATCTGTTGGCCTGGCACAAATGAGCTAGAACGATAAAACTCATTAAGATAAAACTAGGTATCTCCTTATCCATTCATAAATTGTGTAGGCATCGGCTTCACTCTGTTTTAATTTTACCTTGCTTTAAGTCTGTTTTGGCCCTGGAAGGCTTCACCTCTGCAGGCGGAAGACTGAGCAGACACACTTGAGTGTGGGATTTGAAAACCTTTTCCAGAGTCTTGTTGTCTGGAATGAGAGGTCTTCTTGCCAGTGTCACCCAGCAGAGATCCTTGGTTGGAAAGACTTTCTTGTCACTTAACATTTCTACAAGCATAAAAGAAGAAAAGAAAAATGCTTATCCTTGAATTTCACATTACACAAGGAGCCATTAAGGAACTCAGTCTAAATGATCAATAACAGTTTACAACAATTCTTCTAAGAAAAAAGTTAGATTGTTGACCTATTTTTAAATAATGGGGAAAAAAGGAGGGATTTTCTATTAAAAAGGGAAATGTATACAACTTTTAATTTAGGTGTATCTACAGTACAGAACAGCTGATGTCACATGTGTGCTTTAAATATCCCTTCAGATACTGGGTTGTCAAGATTCATTTTGTCAATTGCATATTGATGGATGGCCAAAAATCTGGGCAATTAAAATGTCAAATAAAATGTGTACACTGTTTTTTAAACATTTCAAACACACAACTATAAGGTATAGGCCACATGATATTAGTCCATAAATCTGTTTAACACAGACTGAGGATGTGCAGAAAATTCTTCTAAAGAAGATCTTGCTCTGTTATCTCCCAATACATAAAAGTGAAGGTCAGGTGTCTGCAGCTTCTGCATCACAACTCCTTCTTTCTTTATCTGTCTATCTCCTGTTTGTTCTTGAAACAACCACTCTTAACCTCCAAGACTTCACCATTACTCACCTTTCAGAAAAACGCAGCGATTTCTGTCCATCTGAAGTTCGCTCTCCTGGTCCTCTGGGGTTTTACACTTGTCAGCTGGAAAAATAAAAAAAGATGATGTCTTGGATTCAAGTGACCTTCGATGTAAATCGATTAAATTAATCTGAGACTTCATCAGGGAAGCTCCTGTGTAGTTCGCTTCTAAAGCTGTGCAAATGCAATGTGAGAAGCCAGTTTGAATCTAGCCAGTTTGAATTGTCATTAACCAAACAGGCCAGAAGACCCCAGGCAGCTGTGCAATATCAGTCAAGCACTGACTGGGCTTGGCGAGTTCCCATTGCCCAAGGTGTCCTTTGGTTTGCCAAACAAAAGCAAATTACAGCAGATCACGCTGTGGCCTACCAGGTGCCTGTGAGCACATACAGTAGTGTTATCAGTGAGAGAGCTGCCAGTGTCTGTTTGGATGCCCTCTCTCTCCTGAGGGCCCTGGACACTTGAATTCTCTAAAGAAACAGATGAGCACATGTTTCAAAGGACATTGCATGTTGTGTTCTCTCCTGATAAGAAACTTGGTTACTTTAGAAGAATAAAAAACCACCCAGTACGCCTTCGCAAGCACAGGTTCTAAACAACTGGTTTAATCCAAGAATCTCATCAGGTCATCTTTGGAAGGAACCTGGCTTGGGAGGTATTTATTTTTGACACAGAACCTCAACACCTCTTTAAAGAAAAACTTCTCCTTTTCTCAGCACTGAGGTGTCCTGCACATAACCCAGAACTGTAAGGGAGCTTCTCTCCCAAAACCTGTCTCTAGAAGGCTAATTCTTAAAATTTATGCTTTTGTTCTTTCAGATTATACTTACATTATAAGGCCATATCAGTAAAACAGTAAAGACTGTGGACATGATTCCATGATGACCACAAAGGACAACAATGAAACTAAAACACAGAGTATCCTGCCTTGCTGTTTAGACAGTGATATACAACTGTCTCTTTCAAAAATAGCCGTTGAGAGGCACACTACCAAATGATGCAGACTAATTTGCTTTAACTTGTTTAATGGGGCATTGGGCATATACACTCTATAAAAGCCTTGTGGAAATATTTACCTAAAAGTGCTGTTTTAGAGATTGTGGGGGGAAATTGTTTTATTTCCAAAACTGCATTTACGAATTATGTTAAAAAAGTATATTCAATGACATGCAAGGATCATTCTGAAAGCAAAGATCTCTGCTGAAGATTCATACACAGCATATTTACATAATGAATAATGTTTCTTGCTTAAGACATTCTACACTTTTATGCTGTAATCTTAATAGCACTGAAACAAAGTCATATCTGACATAAATACATTCCAGAAAACAAAAGGCTCCCATTTATTCACATTCCCCTGTAGTGGGTATTTTGTTAATCATCCTCTGGCAGGGATTACTCTGACTAGATGTCTTCTGTCATGTGCAATGATGTTCTAGCACTTCAAAAGGGAAATTTATGATCATTCCTCCATGTACAATTGCTCTAAGTCCTTCAGACCCTTTGGTTTCCATTAGTGAACTGTCATCTTGAGTAAGAATCACAATTGTTCAACTGGATTGAAGTATGGAGGTTGAGATGGCCAGTCAAGAACATTTATTTTGTGGGCAATTATCCATTTTTTTCAATTTGTGTGCATGTGAATCATTGTCATGATGGAATGTGCATTACCAGAAAAGCTTTAGTTTCATGGCAGAGAGGGCCAGGTGTGGCCAAAATGTTCAAGTAGACGCTGGTGTTCAGATACGAAAGAATCCCTAAACAGAAAAGATCCCCCCTACAAAAGTTAACATTGCGTGTGAGTGTTTTTTCAACATGAGCTTCAACTTTTACATGAAACATAAGCTGATGAACATGTCCAAAACCTCCATTTTCATTTGATCTGACCATAAGACTTCCAAGTTTCAGTCTGCTCTTTTGTGGTTCTCTCTGACTCTCTGACCTTAACCATGAGGCTCCTGCTACTACTGAATATTTCTTGAGTGTTACAGTATGTCCCTTTATACTCCAAGGAAACAAGAAACTTTAAGAGGGCTCTATATAGTTCTGGCTGCTTCCATTGCATTTCCAGAGGGTGGAATGCTACTGCAATTTGTTGTTGTTTTAATTTTTTTTAAAGCAATAAATGTGACCCTCTTATATTTATGTTATGACAAATATGACTTTGCTCTCTGCAATATTATTTTGAATACAACAGAACATTATTAGAATGTTCTAAATGAAACACATTATCCAGTACATAACTCAATAACATGCTATAAGATGGTTTTTGTTCTGATTTGATCAGGGGTATGAATACATCTGAAGGGCACTGTATATGCTTATACTTACACACAATTGTTAGAAACCACAGCTTTTATGGAATCCCTTCATACTAAAACATGGATTTCTTGTATTACCATAAATATTTAATACATTCTTAAAATTCCTAGGTTCACCTTCTTGCTGTAACATGCATGAAATGAACGGGTTATATAGTGATATAACAGTATTTGATAAGTTGATATTATTCTCTGATCTAAGCAGCATAGTGACTTCGACCCCATAAGACAGATGCAAATGTCTAAATCCCCCAATAAAGAAGACCATGACAGCAGGATACACATAATACCGAATTATCTTTGTGGTAAAGAAGTGTTTATTTCTTTAAAAAAAAATGGAATTGTAGCCAATGCAAGAACTAGTTTAGGATAACAAATGAAGCATTAATGTATTATGTTTAAGAGTGTGGTCTGTATAACTAACAATTCTACTTTATATTGCCATTGTCATGTGACCTAGTATTATGGCACTATTTTCAGTGACACAGACAGTTAAGCCACACCTTTCACACATGCTATGATAGAAACATACCTCATATCCTCAATGACTGACTGGATCATGTTGGATCGTTCTAAACTGTGAGTGCAACTGATTGTGCAAATACTACCTACTTAAGAAGAATGTACAGCAGTACAACTGGACATAGAATTGCTCTATTTTGGAATATCTTGCAATTTTTCCTTTATGTACTTTTTTAGAGCCTGACAGGAAAACATACTCAGCTGTGAGAGCTGTTCTATGTTTGGGAGGGCAGGGCACATGGTTGCTGTCACTCTACATAGGACACCAGTGATTTCAGCCACCTCACAAGACGATAGAAGATCATTTTGTAGTGACATAGAAAGCTGAAATCACAAGTAAAAGCCACACTCTTTCTACCACAGATGAACACCAAGGATTAGGAAGGACAGAAACGATGCGGACATGGCATTTGGTTATCTGTAAACCGTGCCAATGCAACATGTTACTGTTGCAGCTTTTTGTCAGTCCATGTTGAGCTGCAGATTTATGCTTTGTGTTAACTCACAGGGGACTCCAGCCCTCTCCCTGGAGCAGTAATTTATGACAGCCATGACAGAGTCGCAGTGCGATTGCACCAGGATGGTAGCGACTGTAATTTCCCTCTTACTTATTCTGCAGTGACTGAATGGATTAAATAAACCTCAGAGGCCTACAGTATGTCACGGGCCAGTCAGAAGAGAAAGCACTGGCTTGCGAGATTCCACAGCGTTTATTCATTATATAACTCACCTAGTTTTGCATAAATGATGGAAACATCCTGCAGAATTTCTGCAGTGGGCAGTAACTTCGGGCTGCAAATTAGCTCCAGAAGGTCCACATACTGTTTCATTGAAGGATTGGGTTCCACATCTAAACACTAGAGGCAAGCAAATCGGCAATTGGAAAAGTTATGTTTACTTTTAAAATGTACCCGATGCAATCTGTCTCTACTTTGTGCACACAGTGAAACACAACCCTCTGTAGTGTCTTCCATGTGTCCTTAGGCTCATGCACGAATTTAAGAGAAGCAGCGCTCACCTATCCCTTGCTTGACTAAGATATAGACTTATCACTCCATTCTGTCACAGGCCAAAACTTTAAAAGACTTTAAACCAGGGAAAATTGATCATTAAAAATGTATACACATGTATAGAGGGTTATTGGCTTATATCCAAGCAATGAGATGCCTCGCACCTTACAGAATAAATCCTTCATGTTCTGTAATTGGCCGTAAAATGGAGCCAGAATGCGTGGCTCCTGCACACAACCATCTGACTTTCGGATCTGATCCTTGTACCGCAGGAACATTTCGGTAGGATCATTCCAGCAGACTTCCTTTTTCAAGTAGAACCTCCCAGAGCACATTTCTTCCGTTCTATAATTCAAGAGGAGACAGCTAAGTTAATTACCTGAGTAAAATATGTGGAATTTCAAAACATGGAATTATTAACAAGAAGGAAGCTAATGCACCATACCTTTCATAGGCTATGAAAACAGCAGGCGTGTGCAGAAACAAGTCTTTTAGCTGAGTCGGATTGCAGTTTTCGTAGAGGTACGTGTAGACATTGTGCAAGTGCTGTACACTGGTTGTAAAATCAGCTCCTTCGATTTCTTCAGATGAGCCACCCGATTTCTTTGTGCACCACGACTTCAAGTGCGTGATCACTTCTTCAATGGAAACAGAATGTTTCATTCCTGGCAGAACACAAACGTTGTGCAAAAGAAGTCAAAAGCTGCCACCAGTACATAACAGATCAGAAAAAGACATTCAAAATGCTGTGAGTCGACCAAAGTTCATGTTTCAGAATCATCAGTAATAAAAACCAGAAACGCTGACAGCTGTAAGCAGCATATAATCCAAGGGGACACTGAGAGGAAGTGCATTTAGAACTGAAAATATGAGGCAATTCTGTGCACAGATAATTTTGGGGAGGTGTGAAGTGTGTTGAAGCTGAGGCCTCAGAAACTTCTGAGAAATATTTCAATTCTGATTGTCAAATCAATAAGTTACTAAAACAAACAATCAAGATGGTGAATGGCCTACTCCCATTTGTAACTTATGTTACTATAATCTTAACACTCGGTAATGCACAAGGCCAGGATGTGTTAGTTGTCAAAATCTCACACTTCTTACTTACCATTATTACAATGACTCAACCAATAATTTAACTTTCAGTCTAATTTTTGGTTCAAAGTTCACCTAGAGCTGAAAGGCAGCAGTTGTATTGCTTTTGCCTACCTAAGAGCACTCGTTAGTTATGAATAAAGAAATAGGTCTTACCAATTGAGTTAGTAAATTCACTGGGACTCATGTCAACATAATTGACATGAACTCCCAAGAGACTGAAGACCCCGGGAGAATACAGGTACACCTTGCTAGGGCACATGTACTCCACAGTGTGCTGATCATAGCTGTCCAGGTCTGCTCTGAACGCTGGAACCCAAGGCAATGTGGTCAGGTAATGGGTGAAAGAGGACCTGGCATCTTTCAGCTTGTGTCCCTGGCTGTTAAACACCTGAGCCTGCTTGTACCGAGAGTAGTGGTCCCTGTAACGACACAATCAAAGCACATTCCATTTTCTTCAGTTCTGACAGTTAATCTGATGCTTAAGATAAGATATGAACAAAGATAAATGAGATTACTACAGAATCGGCAGCAACTGTATAGTGGGCTGAATTGAAAAAAAAATGGTGCACGATTTATGGCAGTTAAAATATAACACAAAACAACCCTTTGATCACATACTGGGGTAACAGGAATGAAAAATGAGAGCAAGTGATGAGATGGCATGGCAATATTCTTCATTGTTTCAAAAATAAAAAGCAACAAAGTTTTTCAAAACAAGTCACTGTGAACTCCCTGGGCTGTTGTCCTGCGGTGTCTTTGTGGCTCACTGACCAGTATCTCTTTCTTTCATTCAGCCATGGGGCTTTCCTGCAGAGCCCTAGTGTGTGGTGTCTCACTTTTTAAATAGTTTAAATAGAGAGTAGCACATTTGTCAGGCATCAGGATCGTAAGGACTGACAGCTGCCTTCTCTAGACGGTGATTGGGATGACTGCCTGTCTCAACAGGTTAGTAACTCCTTGTATAAAAAATAAAACCCCTCATTTGTACATAAATATATCCTCAGAACTGTAAATATGGATTAATATGGATTTTTAACTTAACACATTAATCTTAATTTCAGGATGTCAACATCTGATGTCTCGATGCAATGTAGAAGTGTGAAAGTATGCATTAAAAGGTACAGATGTGTACAGCTGTGTACAGTTTTAACTGTTAATAGTACCTGAAACTGCATTGCAATTCATTGCACAGAAAGCAATGCTTGACCTCATCAATAGTTATTTTGCTGAGGCAATGATGAAGGACTCAATTCAGATGTTCTAAATGGCTGTCTGAGAGTCTAACATTTCTGAAGCATGTTGGGGTCTAGCATTCAATTCTGGACCTGGGGTGTGCGGAGTTTGTGTGTTCTCTTTGTGATCGCATGGGCTTCCTCCAGGCACTCCAGTTTGCTCCTGCATACTGGTAGGTTATTTAGCTTCTCGGTAAAAAATGGAAAATCCCAGGATGGTTTATAGGGTTGGTGACCCCAAAAAACGAGGAGAAATTATAATCTAGTCCTGCAAAATCCCCCCCCCCCTAAAATTTCTGCTTTATTCAAACAATATCTCTCTTCTTCACTTGAGCTGCTATGTAGTGGGGCTGCTGGTGCAGAAACATTACAGCGCCACACCACGGTGGAGCCGTACTTTAGCAGTGAGTAACATAGATCCCCCCTATTTGTGAAGCTATTGGATGAAACGGCTAAAAAATGTAAGTAGAAGTACTGTTTTTTTAAATTCAGTTGAGTCATAAAAAATATGCATCTACGCCCAGAGACCTGCTCTTTTCGGAGATTTAAAATATCCTTCAGAACTCAAGGCAAGGTATTCAGAAGACAGAACTAAAGGTAAGTTTGGCACAGAGAGCTGCAGAAAGGCTGCAGCCCTGCATCAAGTACAAGCCTGCTCATCATGCAGGACACATCACCTGTGTCCACATCACCACTGTGTCAGAGCTGCTGAACTGAAAATCCCAGTGTTTTGGGTCTTATGTTAAAACCGTAACATGCAGCACAGCGTTCAAACATCAAAGGAGTTTTTCCATTCAAAAGTTTCACTGAAAACGATCCATAGAAAAGAAGATTAGCTTTAAAAGTAGCCGTGGCAGAATAGAGATTGGCGATCCTTGCCTTAACCCTCCTCCCCAGAAGACAGAGAGATTGGCCTGCCATTCTGTCAGACAGCACACCACGGAAAACCAAACTGTGTTTAAACTGACTCTGAAATGAACTCACCCAATAACCCAGTTTTTGTTGAGCAGACCCAGGAGTTCCCGCCTCTGTCCCAGTTTCTGTTTCTTGTCGAGCTGATCCGCTGTTACAAGGGCGTGGAACTCGTCACACTGGTGATCTTCAATGACGTACACGCTGTCTGAAGTCCTGGGCCACAGCTCACAGTCGAGAGCCCATGGGCTCGAGGCCTGAGAGAGAATCAGGAGAGCTGTAATTAAGGTGACCTGCCAACACAACTTTAGGGGCACTAACAGATCAAACCCCACCAGTTCAGTGAAGGAGGCCTACAGTGCTTTTCTGCGGTGTCTTGGAAAGAGACACGGTGTTTAATCAGATACTGTTAAGCACTATAGAATGAAGACCTCAGACATAGCATAAAAATATGTTTCTATCTGAAACAAAACTATTTTTAACAAAAACATTCATATAGAAAATTTCCAAAGCACTAAATAAATACATAAGGCCTCAGATCATTTCTCCTATAAAACCCAGCACCCTTAGAGTGCTAGACAGTTTAGACATTTTTATTTTTCCTTATGAAACCTGAAAACATCTACAGTACTGTGAATATTTATCCTTTCATACAGAATTCAAAATCATGTTTGTTATATTTTACTGAATATGTACACTGAGTACAAAACATCACCACAGTTATCCATTGAAACCCAAGACGATGTGTCAGGTGTGTAACAGAGTAGGCAGGTTTCATTCACTCATCGCCAAATTCACAGCGTAGAAAAGCAATACAATTTCATTGTGCTGCACTTGTACATGACTTACTACCGGCAGAGATGCTACCACAGGCAAGCCGTGATGATTGAGGGCTACAGTTCAACAGGTTCCCATGTCTACTCAAGGACACTTTCAAGCAGTATTACTTTTATGAAGACTGTACACCCAGAGCTCGCAGATGGAAACTTGATTTGTTTTCACTCCATTTTTAAAATAGCATCTCTGGATTTCATTTTATGCGTTTAAATATGGCTATATGTCTGTTTGCTTTTTCAATTGCTACTCCACTCTCTTGGTCATCATCTGGTGAAGAACACAACAAGACAGACACGGAGAGCAGCAGTTTTCCAAAAAACATACAACACCCCAGTGCAGAGTTTGAAACACTTTCTGAAAGGCCAGGTACTGGATGAGAGGGGACACAGGATCAGTCTCTGTCCTCAGGGGGAAAACAGGATGAGAGTGAAATGACAGCGCCGTGTTGAGGAAATCAGGATGTACTCAGTATAAGGGGTAAGTCCGAAAGTGTGAAATTAGTATTACTGAAACTCTTCCAATTCTTCCAAAAAAACTTCGTTGTCAATGAGTTTTGAATAGCTCAGTCTTTCTCTCCACATTGTTAGCATAAGGGTTAATACAGATGTCCTGAAATCAAATAAATCATAAGTCCATTGGCAGACTCAAGATTAAATAAAACTTGGCTATAAACAACCTGGAGGATAATCAGTTCTCTTGCATGGGGGAGAGCTATCAAAGCTGCTTTTGGCTCCAGCTGCCTTCAGAGCCACCCTAATCAGTCACAGATCTATCGTGCTCCTGATTTAGCTGTGACAAGGGGGGCAGCCTTAGGATTGGGCCCGCATGACAACACTTGCACCAGGGAGCTCATTCTGAGAAGCCCTTGTTAGAACAGCCCTGCGCAGACTCACACTGATTTTAAATAAGGATAATGAACCTCTCGGGAATAACAAAAATGTTAAAAAAAATGTAACAGATATCACCTGAACTAACCTCTTTTGTTTGCTGGTCTGAAAACAAGTAGCAATACTGTCTAGTCACACTGAGCTTTACCACAGAGGACAGTCTAATCTGGGGAGGTCTTCTCTGTTCACTAATTTGGTTTGGATTTCTTGATGCTAATTTCCCTATAGCAAACAGAACAGGTGTCACTGGAGTTTGGTGCCCCGAATTGGTCTTAGTGGGATTAAAAGCAATAAGTACTGAAGCTAATATGATTGGAAAGAGGGAAATACTTAACTTTCTAATGCACAGCTGTCAATGTAGAAAAGCTTATGTAGAAATACAATTCCTATAGAAATCTATTTGCAGAGGCAGCATGCATTTCATGGGAATTATCAAAATGTTCCGGTACATCGGAAGGCATGTAATTTTTACCACATGCAGTGCTATGATAGAGAATCTTCAAGAGTATTTATAATGCACCATGATTAAACAAACCTATAAGTTGCAGGAATAAAGGCAGTGTATTCATTTTTATGTGGGAATAACGACATGTTTTTACAGTACAATAAACACATTTTATCATAATTTGGACCAAGCAAGACAATGCAAGGTTCAAAACTATTGGAAAAAAAGGCAAAGTGCAAGAAAACACTTATTTGGTACTGTAACACCTGAAAATACTGTTTTTTGCTATTACAAAGGATCAACCAAAATGATTCCCTTTTACGCTATCAGTTCTAAATTAAATAAGGGGAAAATAATCACAAAATAAGAGTAAGAAAACTTAGGCTCAAAAAAGAAAGATGGCTGAAATAAACTGAGTATGAAAAGTGATTCATATTCCTTCGCATTTCCCCACTGTAAGCGTAGAACCTATTCACCGTTTTGTCTTGTGGCTTCCATAGCCTTTAAGCAGCAGTCTCAGTTTTTTGGGGAACAATTGCTAAGAATCCCTGATGTGAATCTCGACTTGCAGACAGGATACACTTGTGGGCACGGTTGGAGGCAGCCCCAGAGCCGTCATTAAAACTGATTGCCAGACACCAACAAGTTCACAAGCTCCTCTTTTAGATTCTCCTTAAACTGCCTGGTGTTCTGTAATATTTCTCTCTCTACGAGGAAGCACTGTCTCTCTATATGGAACAGTGATCTCAATCTAAGATTTACGAACAATCTCTTCCTGAAGAAGAAAGCACTTGCATGTTTAATTAAACAACTCAGTCAAGTACAGAGAGCGCTGCAGTTATATAAGGCACAGTGACCTTGATTTCTCACATTGACAGCTTTTCTTTAAGAGCAGATTTAATTTTTTGCATTGGTCTTCTCCTAAATGTTCTAACAGATACGCGTGGGTTCGGTGTCTTAACTATTTTAACTATTTTTATACTTTCCATACCTCTGCATATAGAAATTGCAGTTTTCTGGGGTATACACATTTTGAACTCTGTCACATTTTTTTATTGTTTGATATTCCACATTTTTTAAATCTATCATACATAAACATATAACATGTATACACAACTAAGGTATAAAATGAAGACTGATTGACAGACATGAAAATGCAGATTCCTTTGGAAAAATAGGACAAATGCAGAAATATGACTATGTAAAGAAATGAAGTGTCCATTATGCAGGTGTAGGGTGGCAGGGTGGTGTGGCAGTTAAAATTATTGCCTCACACCTCTTTAGTCCTGGATTCACAGACTCCCTCTGTGTGGGGCCTGCATGTTCACCTGGGTTTGCTCTGTGTCGTCTGTGCTAGATAGATAGCTTTCTCCTTTCCCTGTGTTTCAAGGAGATGCACTGTGGTTCCAGAACCACTGCCAGGAGTAACTGCTTCTATGCAGTTATTCTATTTCAAATGGACGACTGGGTCTCCACTAACACCATCTTCCCAGTGTACAAGAAGTCAACCCATCAAAGTGGGGATAAAGTCCTGGGTGTCTTACCAGTTCATTCAGCGTCAGGGAACGCTTTGTCTTTTTGAAGATGAACAAATCTTGAACGCCTAAAGCACTGAAGAACTCTCTCCAGCCACTGGGATCCAGGTCTGCTTTCAAATAGCAGCTGTGCAGCAACACCCAGTCCACCCCTGAAACACCAAAGGACACGATCCACACTTAAACATCTAATTGCCAAGTCAGCGATGAAGCAAATCTCCCAACTTTATTTCTCCGAATCTTTCTGCAACTTATAAAATAATATGTTTCCAGTGAGCCCTGGATGTCACGAGCTACAGTGAGCAACCTGGACACTCACAGGGGATATAAAGGTAAAAACTATGTTAACAAGAGGTTCTGAAAAGATGTGCTAACGGAGTAAACATCAGCAAGGTCATTCTTATCATCTATGATTTTCACAGCACTTGATCGAAATTCTAGTACTTATCCTTCAGGGATGTCAGCAGCACATAATGCATCACGTGGATGTGCCGGATTCCCACTATTCTATCACAGACAATGCTTCCAAAGAGTTTTACCCTCACAGCATTTTCTACTCCAGATACTTTGCTTTAAAGAATTAAAGTGGGGGGAGTGTTTAAAAAAACAGTGGCCAAAATAGCCTTCTATTGTTAAGGCAGAATTCACAGGCAGGACCTTTAAAACGGGTCTTTTTGCACTGAAAGCATTTACAATATTAATAGCACAGAGCTTCAGAAATTTCAGTTCACAAATCCAAAGATTTTTTTTTGTCCAGTGAGATGCTTCATTCAGCAGTCTTAATCGAGACTAGTACAGATTTAGCCTGCGGACAAGAAACGTTTAGATAAATAACAGGAGATTTTGTTAATATCCATCAGTGAGAAAAGGTTATTTTAAAGACTAAGTTCAAAATCCAGCAGGGAATTCTTTTCATCTAACTTGGCAGATTTTTACAAGATAAAAAACACAGACATTTAAAAGTGGTTGTATAAAGACAAAACAGAGGTAATCCACTTTGTTACCTGGAAGCTTTGATGGCAGGTCAATGTTTCCATACTCCTCTGAAAACTGCACCTTGGTTTCTCTGGGACACACAAAACCCTTGTTTGTGAAAACTGGGATTGCTGCATCCAATTTCACATAGTCTCGACCGCACGAATGCTGCTTGATGAACACAAGGTAGCTGATAACAATGTCTTCAGGCTTGACCTAGAAAACAAATGCCATAGCAGAGACGAATAAAGCAATATACAGTTTATATATAATGAATACTTTAAACTGCATAGGTCTTGACAGTCTACTGTATTTCTGGCACACCAAACCCAGGCTGCAATTCTGTTTTATTGTAGAATGTTGCTATGTAGTCACATTCATTGCAACCAAATCTTTCAGCCAGTAATTAATGATATTTTTTTCTTGCACTGTGATAATCAGATGGCCCAGGCTTTTTAGGTTTCTGTTGGTCAGAGAGCATGCTGGTGTAAAATACTACCTGGTTGCACTCTGATATTAGGGGATTTATGGTTAAAGAAACACTCATTAAAGGTCTTAGAATTATATTGTCAAGCAAATATAAACTTTAGTTGCATCATATTGGGTACCTAGAAAGATTTAAGATCCTATTTGTGGGCCTTTTTATGTTCTCAAACTTGGCTTTGGTTAATTTAAAAACCCCTCTATATATTTCAGTCTCACAGGACTCTCTTCCACATGACTTGTAGTCTGGACCCTTTATTCATCACTGTTTTTCTTTCACTTCAGGTCACAGCTAACTTACTACTCTGGGTCCTGGGGAAAGTGGGAATAGTTACCTTCCATGTGCCGCTCTTCAGAATGGGATAAATGTGCTCCTGGAGGACTTTCTCTGGCTCCAGCTCATGCACTTCCAGTCTCTTCAGCAGCTCTCTTACTTGAGAGTTACCCAGGGGATCAAGGCACTCCAGCAGCCTGGGGTTCACTGTACTAAGATCCTTATAAATGGCTTCCCGGCCTGAATGGTACACAGAAACAGGAAAATCTGACCCAAAACTGGATGAACCCATCGATGAGAGAGCTATTTTATTAAAAAAGACTATGCTCTACATTTATACACTTAAATTCACTTCAGACAGTCTTCAAAGCCACCCTAATTCTATCATTACAAATCTGTTTGACTACAAATCTTGAAAATGTCCAAAAATTTCAAACATTTTTAAAGCACTGTTTCCTGTAAGGTGCATTTAACTTCATGTACTATAAACAGCTATACCATATTTAAAAACAATGGTAATGTACACAATGCAGTAAAAAGCTTAGGACCTTAGAGGAAATCCTAACAATACATCACATAAAAAATGATATTTTTTTATTAGGATGATCTCTGGATGCACTGTTTCTTAAGCTGAGGTTCTCTGTCTTGATATGACACTTTTCAACTGGATTTCTTCTGCTTCAAGGAAACTTATTTTGACAACAGAAAAGAGATTAAACTTTGTAGCATCTTGTACAGCTTTTGAGACTGCTGTCATTCATTTATCTGTAAGCCTGACAAAGACTTCATAAGCCTCAGTAACATTTCACTCCACAAAACAAAAAAAGTGAAATAAATGAATTTTGTATCCTCTTGAATAAAAACAACACATTATTTTATTTATCAGCTTTGCAGTTTCTGATGTTTAAGCTTTTAAGTACAGTATTTTAATTAATAAAAGCATCCTTCTGTATTTCTAGAACAGTAACTTACATGAATTGATATAATATACGTCATTGAATTATGTCCTGTTCATGTCAGTACTATATTATTAATATCGGGAAAGTTGTTTTTGCTCATACAGATTCATATACAGTATGCCTGTAGTCAGAAAATGGGTTTAAGAGACTGGAAGAAAGTGCAGGCCTTCTCTGGACTGAACAGCAGCATCAATAGTCTTGTTCTGGTTAATAATGCAGGAGTCTAGGCTATGCTATAGATCACAACAGAGGAATGTAAAATAAATTTTTAATTTTCCCTAGCACTTATACTTGACCTCTCAGTGCTCAGTGCCTCTAAAGTGCTGGTGTAACTAAGTAACTTCTTTAAATTCTCGCTCTGTGATTCTGGTAACTCATTTGTACTCGAGAGGGATAATGACTTATGAATGGACATACAAGGAGAAATCTAAAATAATGAATAGAAGCCTTTGGACTGCATGTATTACATATGTGTATGGAAGAAAGTTATTCATTTAAAAAACTAACATGTCTCAAAATCACTAAATAGGTTTTATTTTGGGGGAGGGGAAGGCATATCAACCATGCTGATACGGAACTAAATAAATTTATACAGTACTTAAATAAAAAATATTTATTTTTTGCATTGTCTAAATATATATTTGGAAGTGCTGAAGGTAAACTTGTAAAAAAAGAAAGTAACAAACACAGGGAGCTTGTAAAATGAGTCAGTCTGCTCATGAAAACTGTGCACACACAAATGGGACTACTGAGCGCATTTTCTTGGGCAAAGTACACACCAGGGGGCGCTATGCTTGTGTCCATGATAGCAGGACACAACACTCCTGCCCCACAGGAGACAGCTGGCTCAGGATACACGTGTCTAACTGTGCCAAAAAGGTTTATAAACAGTATCCAGTGTAAGTAAACATCTTAGAACTTTTCGTCTTACTGCACAAAAATGAAAACATCTTTAGGGTACAGTAAGTGCTCCATGCAAATAAAGTACTTAATCACCACATTGGGGGGAGAAAAGGGCTATCCACAAAACCAAGCAGAGACATGTAATTTCATATTAATTGACATCGGCAGCAATCTAGCACTGAGATTTCTCTTTAATTCGCGCCATTGATTTCCTCGTCATGCGCTGATTGAGGTGCTGCATTCAAATGCTAAATTCCTGCTGCTTGAAAGGCCTGGTTATCCTAAGGCTTTGTCAAAAAAAGCAATCTGGACACATTATTAACTACACCTTGAGCTGTCGCTAAAGGAAGACTGACAAAGGCACTGCTTTGAAAGAACTAACCGAGTCACACAAAGGGCTTGAACCTGTTCAAATAAGAAACAGGTACTTCTCTGTGCAAATCAAAAATTTAACCTCCATGCCACAAACTACGCATAGTTATCAAATACTATTAGAAAAAGGAAACAGCAATCCTCACAGGTCAGTGGAGACATCTAGGCGCATGGCAATCGTGTAAACCAAAACACAAGGAAACAAAGGAAAAGGTGCATTTCTACACTGGGTGACTGTAGAATCAAAAAGTAAATAATATCGCATAAAAAATAAAAAGCAGCAAACATTCTGGCTTTCCTTTCTTCTTTTTGCCAAACAAGTGTATGTCTTGTCATGTTCAGGGTTCAAGGCACAAAAATCATTCTGTGTTAGTAAGCAGAAAACGCAATGGATAAGCAGAGCCCAGAGGGCACAGATACCTGTCTGGACACTGTGAGGGTCGCTGAGGGGGAAGAAGACGCCCACTCCATCCAGAGCCACCATGCGGCCATCAGCCAGGGGGATGATGGGAATCTTTCGAAGGGCCTGTAACATGGCGTCGGCCTCCTGGTACTCCTGCTCCAGGGTGCGGAAGTTACACACCAGCAGTTTGGCCACCTTTTTCAGGGACTCACCTGAAAGGCAGGGCCCCAGATGTCACACAACAAAATACGTGACAGATCCTTATGGCACACACCAGTACTTTCAAATCAAATCTGCTGGCAAACCATGCACACCATTGCAGCTCCCATACCAGACCCCTGTCAGGAAAATGATTTATGATTTCATGCCTTACAGATTACTATGGTGAAGCAGTGGAAAACTGGAGTGAACTATAGAGAGTGAGACATTCACAACACGCAAAACCATGACAAAGGAAAAGACAGGCTAAATACAAATTGCTAAAAGGCAGAATATACAGTGAAAATCCTGAAAAATTTGCTTAATGGAAGAAAACATTCCAAAAAAACTCTTTGGTTCAGCGTACGTGACTCCTAAATCATACGGCAGCCGCCAACAATAAAACAAGCACAATGTAAGAACATGACTCATTCCCGTTACCGGGTCTCCAGCCGTCCACGTTGCAAGTGGTTTGGTGACTTTCTGATTTACCGCTGTGTGCGCTGTGCTCCCGGAGGAGCTCCTGAGCCATGGCACTGGTGATGGCGGTGATGTCGGAGCCCCTAAGGCGGTGCACCCCCAGGGCGGTGATCAGGGAGTGGGGAAGGGCGGACTGCAAGGCGGGGTGCAGGTAGGACAGGTTCAGGTGCCGCTGCAGCAGCTCTGGACTAATCACCTCCTGGATCAGCACGTCCTGGGACACGGCAATCTGGGAGGGCAGCTTGAACTCCACATTGCCCTCTGGAAGACACAGTGCGTTACTGGAAATGATGGGCAGTCACTACAGATTTCATCTTGGCCTCAATGGAGCTCAGCTTCATTAAAATACAATGTCCTTCGCAGTTGGAGGCTAGCAACAAAAAGCAACCTTGCTTGTTCCTACAGGACCAGTGCCTTTCCTTTTCATTTTAATGGTTATCAATTCAGATCATAAAAGGCCTTCAAAACACACAACCATTGATGCCCATCGTATTAGCAGGTTCGTAATTGCAATTTAAAAGTCCTACAGTCACTGTGACATGCATTTTGTTACTGTATGTTCTACGATTACCTTGTGAAGGACTCTTCTCAGGTTGCCCATATTTACAGGAAGAGGAAAAAATAGCTCTATTATTTACGATAGAGAGAGGTCTCTGTCTCAAGACAGATGAAGAGACGGACCTTTATCCTCCTTTGTGGGCAGACAAGCTTTTCCTTTAAGGAGCTGGATGATCTTTCCAGCCACAGGATTGAAGAAGTCCAGAATTTCATCTGGAAGGGGGATAAACTGCAGGAACTGACAGAGACCTTGCAGGCCACTGAATTCTGGATGTTCCTACAAAAAAAGAAAGAGAATAACGTCTATAAAAACTGGGAAAGTCCTTTACAATTCTTGGAGATACTCTCAATAAATCTGCAGCTGATTGTCTCACTAAGGAAATACCTGGATAAGAGAGAGACTTGGATTGACAGATAAACTTTTGTTTGAAATAAAAAAAAGAGCTTGAACTTTGATTTCATCTGTGAACGTATTTAAACCTTGAAGTGTCTTGTGAAAGGTTTGTCTAAACTATGATTTTAAGGATCACAGTGTGCATAGAAATCACCGCAGTCTGCTTTCTTTCATACCCAACACTTTTACATCTTTAGTTTTCTCTCAGGAGTGTTATGACTGAATGCTTATCAAAGGCTTTGATGCACTACAGTGCACCACATGCACTGCAGGTAAAACAGCAGCAGAGAAATGTTCCAGAATTCATCTTAGGATACATTATACTGTGGATTTAGAAAATGCACCCTTAATTCATTTGGCAAAGTTATTTCTCATTTCAAAAACTAATCTAGTGGGGCATGATGGCTGCTATGTGTCATCCAGGTGGGTGCTGTACTTCAGAAGTGGATGAAGAGGGTCCCTCCTACATGTGAAACACTTTGGAATCCTTGGGAATGAAACTCATTACACAGGCATAAGCAATGAATAGGTACATTCAAACAGGAATGGATACAGGAACAGTTTGCATGCAGCAAGTCCAATTTAAGGAACGGAAACAATTGAAAAAAATAACACCTGTCTTTGCAATGTATCAACAAATTATTTGCACTATTCTAATATCTTATACATGATTACTCTGAAAAAGAATAATCAGTTTTTAGAGCAATTTAAGAATGCAGCGCATCCACTAATCACATTTGTAGAGGAATTTGAACTACTGAATCTGCTTTGACTTTAGAATCCTAGGCAGCCACCACATCTCCTTCGACACAGCTCCTCCTCTTACCATGAAGATGTCCATGGCGTGAAGGAAGAGCTGAGGGATTTCTGAACGGAGCCACTGATTCCATGGGCTGTCACGATCCACGTCTTCTCTGGAGGACGGAATGTCAAAGTCCCCTGCGGAAAAGACAACAATCAGATACTACACACTCAGCTCCCGCTATACGAGCGTCATTGGTACCCAAATTTACGGTCACAGGCCAAAAGCGAGACCTAATTTGCATTAAAATACACATAGAGGTCTCAACTTCATTCCAAGTGCTCATTACTGGACATAAACTAGTTGAGATTAGGTACTTTTCTGATGTATTTCCATAATTTGGCACCATAAATTGCTAAGTGTACAGTTGCCACGGTGGCGCTCAGTTAGCATTACTGCCTCGCAGGCCTGAGACCCTGGGCTAAGTTCCTGCGGTGCTACAGTATGTATGTGTAGTTTGTATGCTCTCCACTTGCTTTCATGGCTTCCCAGCCCTGGTCAATTTTTTGGATTTGGGGAAAATTCGCCTTGATGTGTGTGTTTGTGTCTAAGTGTGCCCTGCGATGGACTGTTATCCAATCCAGGGTGCATCCTGCCTTGCACCCATTGCTTGCTGGTTACTTGCCAGTACCCCTGCATCAGAGAATGGATAGATGGATGTTACAACAAATAGAATTTAACAACACATTGTTGTGTTTCAATGTATTATGAAGCAGTTATATGGAGGACTAAAAATTGCATACTGTAATCTCTATAGCATACATGAACAATAAATATGAATACTGAACTAATCAAAATGGATCATTATGTTAGTTAATAAATCTTGTGCAGTCAAAAACAGAATGAAATCTATTACTGTACAAATAATATAGAGCATCAGGCTATCTGGCAATATGGATTCTATGGTATGCTTTCATAAAGTCTAGGTCCTCTATATTTATGTGAAGTACCAACAACATAAAGTCCAAGCAGAACATTGTGGTCTGAAGATGGTGGTTGCCTAGCAATTCAAAGAATCTCTGAAATCACTTTTATCAGCCTTGGGATGACCTCTCAAGTTAATTGGGTTGCAAATGTTCAGAGCGCGTTACATCTTTTCATTTATCTCAGTCTGAGGTGTTCTGCCCAGTTACTGTAACAAGAGCTTCCCCTATTTTCATATTCCCACTACTGGAATCACTGCACTGGGTCCTGCCATTGAGCAAATTCTCTGACAGCTTAAAACCTGGAATGCTAGGCCCAAGATCACAGACCAAGGAATTCTCAGCTCCAAAACTGACCTTACCTACTATAAATACACCTGGCAACCTTTAACATCCCATTATCTGGGTTCCAGTCCTGGGATCAGATGAAGAGACCCATGTTCTCATTTTACCCTGTGGAACGTCTTTTGGATAACCCTAACAAAAGGCCCAGGACAGCAGGATCCCTACTCTTGAGGCGGCAGAGATTGTCTTTAATGCATCGTAATTTGTATACCACAAATCCGTATCCGGGAGGAGCGTAATATTGTCAACTGCTGTGTCATTCAAGCTCTGTAGAAAAATGCAGTAAAGGGTTCTACAGCATGTACAGACTGATCGATAGCTGCACCCAAAAGACAGAAAAGAACATGTACCTTGAATGATGAAGCGAAACCCAAAGCTTCTCAAGGGCAGAAAGGCAAAGACAGGCTGCTTCTCTGGCTGCATGGTCAGGCCTTGACAGTCATCTCCATTGCTGAGTTTAAAGGCCAGCGCTATTTCAGTGGACTCCACGTTGTCCTTGATCTGCAGAAGCACAAAATAAAAATGAATTCTGCCGGAATCAGGTCTGAGCGCAATTAATTGGACAGCCTCCTCTCGGCTTTCTAGTTTCATGCGGGCTTGAAGTGACATCAGCGAGTGTCGCTCCTCTCCTCCAATCAGATCTTACTCTCCTGTCTGGCACGTCTGCGCAGCTCACAGGATGTCACATGACAGATGGCTGTGCAGGTGGGTGTGGCTGTGAAGCACATCTGCACCTCTCATTAATATTGTTAATACCCTGTATTCCAAAAACAAATACTGAACTGTTTTTTTTATAAGTAGTGATTATAAATTTGGCTACAAGCCAGGCTGGCAATAAGCAAACTCAGAACTAGAAAAGCTACAGTATGCAGATATGTCAGACTTCCTTATGCTATTTATTCAGCTAAGGCTGTCATTTTTAGGGACAGAACAACATGTACTGTAAGTTAAAGATAAAATCCAAGTCAAACAGTAACAAACAGACATGGTTGCAGCAGTCAGTGCTTGACCTGATTCTCAACACACTGGAATTTAAATGAGCCTCTATCCTACATAAAAATGTTGTGTCCAGAAAACAACATTCTCCAAACACTCAACTGCCTTTACTCATGTCACCCAGCTTCATTAGTATTGTACACAGTTGCCTACATTTTTTCTTAACGCAGACTGGTCTTGTTACAGTATGTGCATTGTGAGAACAAATGCTAATTGGAAAAGGGTCTTCTGTCTCCCCTGAAATTTAAGTCTGGATACAGGAGAAAAAAGAGGGTTTTTCAACTGGATCCAGTGTTGCCAGCAACAATATCTTATCTAGCAGCCAGCAGCTTTATTTAGTTTATTACTTTAGTAATTATTTGCCTTGCTCCCTGTGTTTGCACAGAGACACTCGGAGTTCTGAAAATTAATTCACTACAACTTGTTAATAAGGCCTCTGTCATTAAGTTTAAATGAGACGAGAGCGAAAAGTGGCTTTGTTCTGAAGAGTGAAAGCTGTACAATGATTATATAACCCAGAAAAAAAAATGCAGTACAGAAGCCTGGAAAAATGTCCAAAAATGTGAGCTTAGCTGTTTTAAATACAATGTTCACTCTCTTCTTTAGAAACTTGCATGCAGAGATTAGTGTGGGATAGTTGGGGGTAGGTCAATACATATTGCCATATAAAAATACTGTGCACTGTATTAATCTATTTTGAGTAGTTTTTTACCCTCTGTACCAGGAGTCCTTAATCCTGCAGTTGCTTAGTTGATGTGATGGCAGATTTTCTAGGTGCCTTTCAAGCAAGATCACATGAAGAGAGAAGCTACTGTACTGAAAGGGTCCAATTAAGCCAATAATGAGATGGTTTAGATCCTTATGGGTCCAGGTGAATAAAATACCTGCAGACCTACTGGCCCACCAGGCTCAGGACTGGAGTTCTCTGCTCTGTAGCTCCAGACTTTCTGTTAGATACTAGAAGGACGTTTCTCTCCGCGAGTAATGAAAAGTTTCATTAACAGTGAAAGATTTAATCAACATTTCTGACGCTGATCAGAGCACTCTCCAGACTTCCATCTGGGACCTCATCCTCACCTGTTCAGGTTGCACTAGGAGGTGCCACCACCACTCTCAGCTCTGGGGCCCTGGTTCAATTCAGGACCTGTAGTGATTTCTAGAGTACATGGAGATTGTATGTCCTCCCTGTGTTTGTGTGGATTTTCTCTAGGTGCTCCGATTTCCTCTCACAGTCTGACGACATGCTGGTAGTTTAATTGGCTTCTGGGAAAACTGGCCCTGGTGTGAACGTGTGCCTATCTGTGTTTGTGTTTGTCCTGCAATGCACTGGTGTCCCATCCGGGGTGTACTCTGCCTTGCACCTGTTGCTTGCTGGGTTAGGCTCTGGCTCCCAGGCGACCCTGAGTTGGATCAAGTGGTTAGAACATGGAGGGATATAAACACAGCATGGCAAATGGATGTCCACGAGATTACAGGGTTGTATTGAAATATAATTATGAATCTCGGGGCTTTGGAAGATTTTTCCTGTTATGCAGCACTTTCAGAAATCAATATCAAAGTCTACAGCCAAACTTGGTTAACTTGAGATCTGTAAGGAGGCAGCCATTGACAGAGTGTCACACAGGAAACCTCAATGAATCTCACTTGCCTTCTTGGCGCACAGAGTGCGTTTCAAGACCAGCCACCGCTCCGTGCCATCTGTGTGCTGCACCTCTAGGACATTGCCGGCCAGATCTCTCCTAGTCATTGATATGACACGGTTCTCACTCTGAGAGAGGGAGAATAAAAAAAACAAATTAGTGAGAGGTGAGAAGCTCTTTTCTACAATTAAGGCAGTCAGCTGCTGTGGAGGAGCTCAGAGCGACAATGATTCCACACTACACACAGAGAGGCACAGTCTGGCAATTCCCTTTGTGTGAATCTACTGCTAAGCTAATTAACAAATGCTAATTCTTGAATGAAAATGGGAACAGTTTGTTTATTTAAAAAATGTTCCAAGTCTTTCAGGAGCCTTAAGCTCACAGGGCCAAAATAAGCCCTTATTTCTATAGAAGAAAGTGGACTCCAGTCCAAAATCATACAGCAAAGTGGACGCCAGTACAATACGTGCCTCCCCATCCCCCAGGGCAGCCTCCTCCAGCATGGTTAAATATAATGGGTCAAAAACAATTGCAACCAAATATTCCCAAAGCACCAAGGTTGCATTACAATGCGGTTGATTCTTGAAATGGCTTCCATTGTGCTGTAGCTCTGAGCACAAAATCGAGTTCTATTTCTCGAATATGCTCTCTGAATGCCATTCCCAGGCAGCATTGTCATACTCCCAATGTTGCAGTCCACGCTTAAGTGAGTGAGTGCATTTATTATCGATGAAGTAAATAAAACACAAAGGATGCATTATTCAGCTAGCACGTTGGCACAATAGTTAGCAATGCTGCCTCGCAGTGATTAGTTCCTGGGTTTCATTCCGGACACAGGGTGCTATCTGCGTGGAGTTTGCATAGATAAGATAAGGCCACTTTATTGGCCATACACAATTTCTTGTATTAGGAATTTGTCTTTTCATATACCCCAACTTGCTCTCCATGAGACACACAGACAGGGAGAGACAGGGTTAAGGGCCTTGCTCAGGGGCCCAACGGAGTAGGATTCCTCTGCTGGCCGAGGGATCCGAACCGGCAACCTTCCAGCCACAGGCGCAGATCCTTAGCCACAGAGCCACGGCACCGCTCCGGTTCATTTTATTGCAGTATACTGTCTAGTCAGACACTAGTGACATGACTTGCTTCTCAGTCAGCAAGCAAGAGCTGGAATCTCAGAGACCCGCTGACCTGGTTGACGATGGTGATCGAACGCAGCCTGTGGAGGAACAGCAGCAGCGATGGGTGAACGTCATGGAAGAGGTTCCGCGTCTGGTAGCTCTCACACCGGAGAGGCAAGATTATCTTCGTGGTCCAACTGCTTGGAAAGAGAACCAGCAGATATGAGACAAAACAGTTCACCGGTATATTATATAGAATATGCAGACTCCATACCACAGTGAACAAGAAAGCTTTGCCTTTTGCTTTTTTGCCTTTTGAAACAAAAACAACAAGTCCTGGGATGTTGATCTACATCTGTTTTAGTTTAATCCAGACCTCCATCAAAACTCATGTACTCAAAACCCAACTGTATTTTAATAAATGAGAAACTTGTAGGGCTGCACAGCTTTTTAAGTGGAGCAATATTTCACAAGAAGGCAAAAAAAATGAAACAGCTTAACCACCCTTCACTTTCCCCCATCCAAAAATGGAAGCTCAAGAAAGGCTGTTCAGACCAAAGCAGAATGACGACCATGAGGTCTGGCATGTTGAAACAGGTTTTGAATATTAGAAGAAGCACCGGACTTATTGTTTGAAAAATGTACCTGTTTAATTTCAGTTCCTCTGCCACAGGTAGGGGTCTCTCTGTTTCGAGCCAGTGTGGCAGTATGTAGCCCATCGGCCCACTGTTCTTGTCAAAGCAGATGTGGAAACCGTTGGAGTGAATCTCTGGACAGTCGGTCACTTTGAAAACGGACTTGAAGCCAATGCCCTTCTGGCCTATGAGGAGACATGGAAAAGGTTACAAACAAGAGAAGACCATTCTCCTGAGAGGCTCACCCAGCTCATGCATAGAAGACAGGCTACTGCTGTTACTCTACCATTATTCTCCATTCTATTAGTTTCATCATTTGAGGTCAAACTCAGATCTAAGAAGCAGTGGGGTCAAGGAAGGCCTTGGATTTGACACAAGTTGGTCTATCAAACAAGTAAAGAAAGAATCCTTTGGTACAGTACTTTGAGAACATTCAGAGAAAATGAAACACATTTTACTGGAGAGTTGAAGCAGAGGACTGTATTAAAATAAACAAGAGAATGAGATTTTCCAAAATGATTTTGAAGCACATCATCACCATGGGTAGATTTTGAATTTTGTACAGCAAAAGCACTAGCCAGACTTTTGTGCACGGGAGGCTTCAAAAGAGGATAGTTTTATTTTTAATTGACCATAATTCTCACTGGGAACCCTTTTATAAAGTAATATCCCCACTCCCTGAAAGAGGAATGAATTGGCTTGGAATTATCTAATGGGACAGAGCACGTCTTTTTATTATACTGCTGGGAGAGATATGCAGTGAAAATGACACAGCCCGTAAAAGAGAGAAAATGGAACAAATTATGAGGCAGCCACTCGACAGCACTAGTGCCACTCAGACTGTGCATAATTGAATCCTTTCCTCAATTTGACAACCTGAGTTATAGCACAGGTAAAAAGGCACAAAGGCCTGTGATTTAAATATTTATTTTCAGGGAACCAATTTACTTGCCTCGGTAATACAAACACAGATAAAACCGCTATCTTGACTGTCTCCAGCCCATTTCCGTGTCAGTATTATACAACTGGCTACAGCATTCCCAACTACATTACTACAGGCCTCTGATGTGAATATCATTCTTCCCAATGCAGACTCTGTGTATACTTTGAAAGACAACCTAACACTGGGGAATACAACCATGAAGTCTGAGTTCACGATTTAAATAAAAAGGCTATTTGCCATGGTGGTGCAATGGATAGTATTGCTGTCTTGCAGCACTGGGGCCCTGGGTTCAGTTCAGGACCTGAGGTGATATTTATGTGGAGTTTGTATGTTCTCCTCAAGTCTGTGTTTCTGTCTGTCCTATAATACACTGGCGTCCAGTGCGTCTTGCTGCTTGCTGAGAACTACGGCTCCCCTGAATTGACTAAAGCAGTTAGAAAATGGATGGATGGAAGGTTTTTTTTATTTTGGACTCAATGGTGTTGAATGTCAGGACTGCTGTTTGTAGATTATGGGTCAATACCGTCTTCCCATTTAAAAGTGACAAGGGTCTATACAGTACATGGTAAAAGCAACAGGAATTGTTACTAAAAGCTGTTATGAAAAGTGCCAGGCCAGCAGCAATGAAGACAGTGGTCCATTTAGTCCTGTATTGCTTGTTTACAGGCTCACATGTGGTGCACTGTTTGAGTTTATTAGTTCATTTGAGAGAGCCACATTCTCACATGGGGTTAATTTAGACTAGTGTGGGACTCGCCGTGATAGCTGGTATTGGGCTACTTCAGAGTATGTTTTTGTGTTGTAAATAAACAGTACAGTATTTCAGCTGTCCATCACGATCTGTTCATGTGCTCAGGCTTCATGAGCCACCTGCTAAGACATGCCAGTCACATTCTGCAAACTGATCCTTCCAGTAGTGTAAAAACAACCATCTTTTACTAGTGAACACAGCAGAAACAAAAACCTGCTAAAAACTAATTATCAGAGTGAAGCTGCGCTTGTTTGGTTTTGTACCTATGTAGCCGTATTTGTGTTTCCCTTTTGTGCTTCTGCCCACATCACAGACGGCACGAATGTTCCTCTCCTCGAAGCCGCACTCGTTGTTAAGGATGGAGATGCAGTCCTTCTCCACCATGAATGTCAGAGCTGGCTGCAGGCCCCCATCAACAGGGTAGCTGTTGTCATCGGCATTCTGAAAGCACACACCGGACATGGTTAGAGACCTGGGCTTCTGCTTCAGAACTGCTGCCTTCTCTACTGTATTCTCACCTTGTACCAAGGTGTGACCTTGTACCACCTTGTACCTTGTAACTTATTTCCATGCATGTCCTGTGCTACACTACTCCAGTTTTAAGCAATTTAATCTTAAGAACTCTTCACATGGACCCCTTTATGTGTATAACACTAGAATAAAGCTATCATCCAGATTAGTACACATGACTACAATTATTACTAATAACAACAATTATAATCATCATTATCATAATCTGCCACAAGAAGCTGTGCTTTCTGAACAGCTCACAGAAAAAGAGTAATACCTTTTCTACCATACACTATATGCTTTAAGAAATGTTTTTAAAAGCAATTATCAAAATGTGCTCAGCCAGTATTTCAACAGCCCAGTTGTCTGATGAAGAGTATTTCTGAATAACTCAACGGTGCTTGGACTCTCTGAAGGACTGTTCTGAAAACTCTCATAAAAAAAATAAAAGAATTCTTGGTGCAGTTCACATTGTGAATAAAGCCATTCCTAACAGAAGATTATTCCCCTTTATAAGTTGGAAAGTTCCAATGTTCTATTTCTAGAAAACCCACTGCAGCCACAGAAGTAGAATAGCTGGAATTGAGGAAGGTCATGCCTTTCACCTGCCAGAGAACACATTTTACACTTCAGGACACTCCAGAGACACTGAGGAGAATGACGATGACCCACAGTAACATCCCTGCAAGCTCACAGGCGATAGGAAAACCTGGCAGAGAGCCGAGGACACTTCAAGCCCAAATGGAGGCCTTTTGAGTAGTCAAGGAGGAAGTCAGTGACCCTGGAGAGCCCCAAGTGCTTCGAGGTTCATAGCATCCGCAATTAACTGTTAAAGACTTTCTGAATAGAAAAATGGTAGCTGGTTCCATTACATCTGAGAGAGCAGGGATGGAATAAAAGACAGAAGACCCTGTAGCTCTCCAGGAGCAGTGCTGGAGATGTGTCCCACCAGCTTCAAGACTCAACTGCCCCCAAAAAGCAAGGAGGCTGCTCTGACCTGGATCAGCTCTAGCACGAAGTGCGTGTCCTTGCTGTACAGCTCAGTGGACAGTCTGTCCAGGCTTCGGCCAAGCCGCTCCTGATGGACATTCATCAGGTTCCTGCCCTCTTCGTTCAAGTCCACCCCGATGCCAAATTCAGTTTTTCTAAATATGCACATTGAGAAAGAAAGAGGTAAAACTGTTAAGGTCAGAACAAAATTAAACATAAATATTATATAGCAAATGCTACAAATGATATACATTAATAGCAAAATTATCACACAGGCTCTTAAAACAGCAGGTGCTTTGATAACATATTACAAGAAAAAGCCTGAAATTAACTGCTGGCAAAGCCTGATGGGACATATTGATATTGCTGACTTACATCTATCCATTTTCTAACTGCTTTATTCAATACAGGGTCATTGGGGATCCACCGTCTATCCCAGCAAGCAACAGGTGCAAGGTAGGATACAGTACAGTATATCCTGAACAGAATATACTGTGTGTGTGTGTGTGTGACTGTGTCTGTTTGTATCCTGCCAGTCATCGCAGGATACAAACAGACACAGTCACACACACACACACACACACACACCAGGGCTCATTTTCCCAGAAGCCAATTAAGTATGTATTTTGACTGTGGAAGAAAACCAAGGCACCCTGAGGAAATCCATGTGAACACAGGGATAACATACAACATACAAACTCCACAGCCCAGGAATTGTACCCAATTGTGCCAGTGGAATGTTAAATCACAGCATCATGTAAGCATGCTACATACCGTATTACATCATTGACGTTTTGCACTCGAGTTTGCATTCAAAGGGGTTCAGATTTACGGCTTCTTTGCCTGAGCAGCTGATGCATCAATTTGACACAGAAGAAAAATTCTTTCCGAACATCCCAGCAAGCTGCCTGTTTCTCACTACTCCCAAGCATGTTGAAGTGAGAACTGATTTGTCCTCAATTAAGAAGTGGCATATATTCCTGAGGTGCATTAAACTAACAACGCACAAATTAAGAGTGCATAAATTTTTCCCCACCCTCTTTCCCAGTGGCCACCACCGCAATCCAGAATTCATCTCATCCTACAGACTAACAGGTCTACCAACAGCCAGTTGCTGCTAAGTTAACCCACACACAACTGCTGAGTGAATCACATCCTCTATGAGAAAGAAGGACAGGTGTGGCTCCAGCTGATGTGAGCTCTATAGCTGTTCATGTCACTGTAATCAGCTGTCACTGCTCTTTTCCGTTCAGCTCACAATTCCAATGTAAGAGTTATCTCCAGACCTAATATCGTCGATGATAGCTTTGCACTGGTTCACTCTTTCCTCGGCCAGGCTTTTCCCCAAGTCTTCGGATCCCTGCCCGTCCATCTCCGCCGGGTCTGCGTTCACAGCCCCAGAACTCAGGCCCTGGCTCTCAGAGGTGTTGGAGACCTGGCTGTTTTGTTCTGAGGTAAGTTCATAATTCTGCTCCTCGTCATCTGCAAGAAACAGCACAACACCAGCCTTAACATTAAAAGCAATGGCAAATTCCATTACAAAACTGCTCTAAGACACTAGGCAAAGTTATAGCACATTCGGCTTTGTGTCCCGGCACGTCATGACGGCTCTTTGCGTGTCTGGGCCTTTTTGCCTCTGCTTAACAAGGAGCTTGAGAGCTGTGATAGTAACATACAGATCAGAAGAAATTCTCTTTACCAGAGATCTGCGATGAGGAGTTGTCTTCAGGCTCTGAATCAGACTCCAGCTCGGGTTCCTCATCACTGAAGTCAGCCACCAGTGACTTGCTACTCTGGGACATAGAGTCAGCAGATCTAGCCTGGGAAGAGATACGCGAGGATCAGTCACCAATCACTCACTGCCACAGTTATACACCCTGTGCACAAACCGTTAAGATTGAATAGCGGCCTGTCTGGCTTGGTTTACCACTACCACTCTCACAGCAGCAAGGTGGGGATACAGACCATATGTACTATGGAGCCATCAGCAATAATATGCCCTGTAGCACTGATTGGAAGATCAACAACATCTACACATAAAGCTGAAAATCTTACAGGGATTTCTGCTGTGCTGCTGCCCTAGGATAGGACCTCAGTCATAGTCAGCTAATAACACTATGCAGACTAGGACTTCATTCCTTTCAATGACTTTCCCCTGTGGAATCCAGTGTTCCAGTGGGTTTTTTTCTAGTGCGCCAGTAACCCCCACCAGGCAAGGACATGAAAGTCAAGTTTAATTGGCTACTTTAAAACCGTCCTGATCCAGGGGACTTAATATAGTACATACGAATTGTTAGTTCCCAGTACTGCAGGGGATACATGACATTACAGTGCAGTTCGGCACAGTTTTCAAACAAGACTAATTTGTTATAAAAAATGCCATTTCCTGGAGAAAACCCAAGGAGACACACAAAGTGCACAGAGTCCTCCTGTACTCTGAATTTAATCATTTTCAGGAAGGTTTTATACTGTAATCTGAGTACAGCCCCTGGTACACTCTAGTGTTACCACGAATGAGTGTTTAGAAGTGACTGCACATGCATTAGAACCTATACAAAGATTTGAACGAAAAGTTTTGTGGTTATCTCCACTCAGTTATTCAGTTATTCTGAAATGTCACATACAACAGAAGTCTGTCTCCCTACATTTAGAATGAACCCCAGGTTGCACAGTACAATGGGCTGAAAGACCCCTTCTCATTTGTGGCCTTTTTAACATTCTGGATTACAGAGCTCACCCATGATCTGAAAGTACCTCCTTTACTGGACTGGAGGAACCACATGGGAAGCCTTTCCAACATTTGGTCTGCAAGAGTTAAAGGGAATTGCACTACTCTATTCCTGTTAAATAGTGTATTCTCCATTCATAAAAGTTTAACAGCACCAAAGAACATGTGATAAACAGATCTTACATTTTTCTCCCAGCTCCCGAGTGCTGTGCCTCTATTTCATACAGTAATTTCCCATTTTACATTCATATTACCGGCGTAAGCGCTTGTATCCGAGTAGAAATCTGAGTAGAAATACTCAGAGCATGTTTTTCAGCTTGCCAAGTGGAAATAAAGAATGAGCCCAGAAGTTCAATCTTGCGAGAGAAACACCTCATAATTACACCCCATTCAAAAAATGCAGTCTTCTGTAGAAATCCTATTATTATTATGAGCCTCCATCAGTCGGGGTCGACCATGGGTGTTGTGCCCAAGTTATTGGTCACTCTGCGTCTGGAACAGCAGTGGGAGTGGTTGATGAGGCCAATGTGGGAGTGACAGTCTCTGTTGCAGTGGGAATCTGTAGGCCGTCTCCGTGTGCCTGGTGGTACGGCGCTCCTTTCAATGACTTCTTCTTTCTTCGGCCTGCCTGAGGATCCTTTCTTCTCCTATCTTGAGCTGATGCCAAAGAACACCTCTCCAGCTGACGCGGTCACCTGCAGTGTCCTCCCAGCACACAGTGTCAGTGCGTAGAGCTCTCATGACTTGCAGACATCCTTGAAGCGCAGTTGCGGGCGCCCAACAGTCCTCTTACCAGATGCAATTTCGCCATAAAGGATATCTTTGGGTGTTCGTCCATCCTCCATCCGGTGTACACGGCCCAGCAAGCGTAGCCTCCTTTGTCTGAGCAGGGTGTACACGGTGGGGAGGTCAGCACGCGAAAGGACCTCGCTGCTCAGGACTTTGTCCCTCCAAGAGATCCCGAGGATGCGACGAAGGCAACGCAGATGGAAGCTATTCAGTTTCTTCTCTTGCTTTGCGTATGTTGTCCAGGTCTTGCTGCCATAGAGAAGTGTGTTGATGACGCACGCATTGTAACACTGCTGTCTTGGCCTTGACAATGAGCTTCGTGTTCTCCCAGACACGAGTACTAAGCTGAGCAAGAGTGGTGAGAGCTTTTCCGAAGCGTTTGCTGATTTCAGCATCCAAGGAGAGGTTGTCACTGATAGTGGACCCCAGGTATATAAACTGATGGAAGACTTCCAGTTTGTAGTTGTCGATTATGATGGCAGGAGATATTTCCACGTCCTGACACAGTACCTTCGGCTTTTTAGGCTACTGGTCAGTCTGAAGTCTGTACTGGCCTGAGAGAGAAATCCTAACTGCAGCATAATAGGTAGGTAACGTAATCAAGAAAAAAATGTTTTTAAAAAAATGGAGATCTTTTGGGTCAATATACTGTACTATTCTCATCATCTATGATTGTAAAAACATTTTGCCATTTGATATGGGCTGCCAAAATACCCTTCAGAACAGCTTAGTGCAATACTTGACAATATCCCAAATGCAATACAGCATGGTGTAAAGACAGCAACATGATATAAACTGTAATAAACCATGGCAAATCAAGAGGACTGTGATGTAAAAATGATAAAATTGAAAATATCATTTAGATGTACAGCAGCACAGCTTCTTCAGGGGAAGAACGTGCCCTTAAAGTATGCAGTGAAGAAATGCAGCCCAAACCTTTGAGATCTTGGACGGTACCACAGGCAGCTGGGGTGAGCTCAGCTTGGTCTGAAAGTCTTTCACCCACTCCGTCAGACCCAGCAGCAGGCCCATCTGGTGCAGTCTGTTCTTGTAGCGGCGGTCCGATCGGGCTGCCTGTAAAAGAACCGCCTTGGACTTGGCCTGCCCCAGCACCTTGGAGAACGGCTCAAGGAAGATCTGAAACAAGAAGACAAGTATGTGTTACTGTCGAGGGGTCTGTTAATCATGTGCTCCCTGACTGGAACCACTGCAGAATAAGATGGTTTAAATACAGCCTTGTAGTTAGTCTGAATAAAGCAGTGCAATACACATTTTATACATTATTTTCCAAAGGTCGTTTACTGTCCAACACAAAGATATTGAAAGTCTTTTTTTTAGCCTATGTAACAATGATTACTCATCCTAGTGAGCAGCAATAATGATAGCTGTGGAGTTGCAGCTATCATTACAGACATTGTTGCAGACATTTTAAATTACCCTTAGTACAGTACCTGCTACTGTCTCTGGGATCGACCGTTCATGAATGTAATTTATTAAGCAATACATATAAACTAAAGGAATAGGTAAATAAATGTTTCAAATGAATAATGATACAATTTATTTTCAGTGACTGTTATATGTTGAGCCCAGGCTTAATTTATAACACACTGAGCTCAGAATTCACTGTCAAATCAATGACACTTTTCATTCCAGATGCCGTGACATCACAGCTCCACAATGAAAGGTTGCTTTCTACTTCCCCAAGAGGAAATTCAGAGCCACTTATTTTGCCATACTCGATTTGGCTAACATGACTAAATGCAAAGGCCTTTTTAATGTTGTTTTCTTGTTTTTGGTACCTGCAAGTTTTAAAAACACATTTCTAACAGAAGACGAGACACAAAGAGCTAAGGTCTTTTTGAAATACCACTTTCCAACTGGAATCATTTTATTGATTCGAAAAGAAAGATATGTAATAAATAATTCAGAATTTGCGTTGCCAGCTGCTCCCACCCACAGTTGAGTTGTTTTCCCTCTTCAACGGACTTAAATGGAAGAGAAACGTTGCGCCAAGACATCTTCATCTCCTGGGTTTTATGAATGAAAAGCTTTGAAGTAACTTTTAGAACTTGCCATCTAATATCTTAAGGCTGCAGACTTGGTCTCAGCGACACCGAGGTGAGAAGCAAGCTTTTAAACACTGATCCACACAGCACTAAAGAATCAGGGTTCAGAGCTGACAGATCCACAGAGAAGCCAAACTTAAAACCTTTATACTTCTGCCAAAGAGTGGAAAAGCTGAGTGGCATCTACACTCACTTCTTACCACAAAGTTGAAAGGGAAAAATACACAGAAAATTGAAATTAACTCCTTATCACTCTCAATATACTCCAGCAGATGCTGGAATATTATTGTGAAAATAAAAATAGAACCCTACCTGCTTAATTAGGGATTTGCAAATTTTTGTTGGTATTCGAATGAGACAGTCAAGGACAAACTTGGCAGTTGTGTTCAGTGAAAGTGCTTCTTCAGGCTGTGAAAAATCTGACCAAAACAAACATTTCATTAGTTAAATCTCAATAGCCTTACCTGGACTTCTTAATAAAAAAATATTGACTGCATACAGTACAATATTGTGTCATTATACGTTATGCTTTGAAGTATATTTCAAATCTGTACAGGTAGAGTTCAAAACAAAGGTTTACAATTTTAGGAAAGCAGACTATGAAGGAATGAGACAGAGTTTAAGAGCAGTAGAATGGACTCAAGTGGATATTCTGCTTGAAGAGCAGAACAGATTAATCTTACAAATCAAATCAAAGACTAGAAAGCAATGTCTCAGATGGGCTAATTAAGAAAAATAAAAAAACACTATAAAACTATTTAAAAAGAACAGCATCTAGTGAAAGAAAAGATGCACTGAGAAAAGCAAGCTGAAGTAAATAAGGATATTAATATAAAAGAAAACAATATTGCTATGGAGACTACAATTGTGTTTTTCAGTATTACAACAGGAAAAATGCCATTACATGGTAAAGTATAAATAATAATGAAAAAAACAGACAATGAAAGGGAAAAGGCTAATGTTTTAAATGAAAATTCCACTTGGGTACTTTCCAAGGAAGAAATTGAAAACATGCCTCAGACAGAGGAAAAACAAGACCCTGTATTTAATAATATTATCTTAAAAACATGCAAAAGTGTTGCAGTTACTAGAGGTGTTTAAGAGAAACACATCTCCAGGGACTGATGGTATTTCAACAGTGTACTTAAGGAAACAAGAGAAGCCATTCATACACTGTACCACTACTACTTGCCAATAAATTATAGACCAAGAAGTCTTGCACCTATTACTTGTAAGATTACAGAGATGATACTTTAAACTATTCTCAAATGTCATCTGTATGGAAGCAGAATTCATGGGGCTAGTCAATGTAGATTTAGAAAAGATACTGTAGGTGTTGCTTAACTGACATGTTAGAGTTCAACTAGCAAGAAAATCCACCAATTGTCACTGTACAATGTTCATTAACCACTCAGTGCCCACTTGGCTTCATTCACAATTAAAAATAGTACTGTGTCACACAATATTACAGATGGCAGGCATTCATGGTACTGGTTCTGGATTGTGAACTGATTAATCAATAAAAAACAGTATTGTTTTTTACAGTATAAGGAGTAATGCTGGGATTGTGTTGACATTACTAGTTGTCCACTAACACAACTGTTGTTGGTTTTCTTTCATTAGAATCGCTAGCACAAATTCAGTTCCAGGACAAGCAGGTAGTTGAAACAAATTAGAAATATAATAACTATAATAAAATACACTGGAAAACACTTAAGTGTTTATGTACCGTAGTTGTTTTCATTAGACAATATGTGGAAGCAATGAATATTGGAAAACAGTTAGAACTAGCAGTGGAATTCTTCAAAAGAGAAACACAAATCAGAGTATACAAGTAGAAGCTATAGTGACGTGTATATAAAACTGAGAACCCTCTCTTCTTTCATGAAACGGTTGTTTGAGATTCTTGGATCAATAGGCTACTATGTACCAAATAGGCAAGAGGGTCTGAATTCCATCCCATCCTTTGTCCCAAATGTTAAGTCAACTCAATTTAATTTTTCAAACTCCACAGTAAGACTTAAACTAGAGGATACTACTGTGGAAGCAAAACTACATTTGAAACAGAACAGGGGGCAATTTGTTTGTTTTAGACAAAGGATTGTTGGAGTATGGAACACACTGCTAAGCAAATATGGTTAATATTGTTGAAACTGATTTCGTCCAAGGATGAAGTAAATGAAATCCTTGAATCAGGTAGGTACAAAAAACCAAAAGAGCTAAATGGGCCAAATATCCTCATTTCATAGGCAACATTTTTATGTTATATTTAAAGGGAATTAAATCTTTAACAGAAGCTTCACCATAAATGATAAGGATTTTGCTAAGGCATAGATGCATCCCAGAGGCAGTCTGCATCAAAGCAGATGAGACTTGAAAGTTTAATTAGCTGCTCATGGATCAAAATTAGCTAATCCATATTGTGGTCTGTGAGGGGTGCAGACTCACAACTGAATCACTTATCCATTTCTTTATAGATTGAGCTGTGCTGCACTTGCCACATAGTCCTTATCATAATTCTGTAGTAAAATAGAAACGTATCAATTTTAGCTGACACAGAATAAGGGCTATAGCACAGATCTGCTTTGTGCTACAAAGACACTGCTATACCTACCTTCTTGGACCATAGCAGCAGCGAGGGAGCTTTCCATGTGATTGGCCAACAGAGCTATAGGTGCATTAGCAATCCCATCAGCCAGCACTACGGACACCAGATGCCCAGCAGTGTCAATGGGGTCCAGTGCTGTTGCTGCCTCTGCAAACAGCTGAGGGCTGGTGAAATTTGTGACTCTAAGCAAGATTCCTGGCTTCACCTCTAGAGCCACCAGGTCACCTACAACAGCTGTGCCGATTTGAGAGAGAGAGAAAAAAGAAAACAGCTCAAAACCAAACTACTCAAAAATGAAAAGTAGTAGAAGCACATACTGTACACAAGATGTATTACATATTTATTTGAGAGCTAGTAGATAACTAATCATTTCCATTCCATTGCTCCAAATAAATTACTACAGCTGTAGTCTTCCCCATTCTTTTGCCAGCCAGCAACTACAAAAAATAAATTATTTACACTGATACTGTACTGTTCAACAGCTGATGCCCTATTGAGCAGCCCTTATTGTAATGTTGGTAGACATACTTTCTCCTGCCAGCTGGGTGATTTTCTTTCCAGCGTTCTTCTCTATGAAATCCTTAAGGTTTCCATGCTCGGGTTCGAACACCAGCTCCCACTGCGACCACTCCGACAGGTCCTCCAGCAGGGGAGCGCTCAGGAGACAGGCCAGGGCGTTTCCTATGCTCTGTGGCCCCAACAGGCCTACCGACTCATTTGCCTCAGTCCAGGAGCTCCTTTAAAAGCAACACAGTTGAAAACACACTGTAGTTACCATTGGATTAGAGTACAAGTAAAAGTTAAATTCATGCTGAAAAGACAAGAGACACAACGTTTTGGCCGTGGAGCTTTCTTCAGGTGTGAAGAATAAAAACATAGTTTTTCAGCTTAAATCACTGTGCAAAATAGTGCCGAGCCAGGTTTCATAGTTACAGCTATAGCCTAGTTTAACAACCTATAGAATTTTCTCATATACAATTAGGTAGCTGTGTCAGTTTGCGTAAGCTCCAAGGAACAAGTAAAGGTTTATTCCATGCTGAAAAGAAAAGAGACATAGTGTTTCAGTTGTGGAGCCTTCTGAAGAAACCTGGTTCGTTACTATTTTTCACAATGATTTAAGCTAAAAATCTCTGTTTTTATTCTTTTTGAGCATGTTAAATTAAACTATGATAGTAATCCGCTAAAGTTTATTTTTACTTTAATAAATGCCCCCATAATGCAAGCAGGTTTATGAACACTTCCAAATCTTGGTCGTGGAGGATCAGCAAAAGAGATCTAACCTTGCTTCCCTGGCAAACAGCGGCGCTTCGTAACGCACAGGGCTGGCGTGAATCCCATTGCTCTGCTGCTTCTGGCGCTGAACAAGGACGACGAGAGTAGACAAGGACCCGTACCCCAGCTCCCGACTGTCTCTCACTTTGTAGTGATTTCTTAAGGCGGATTCGATGGCAGGAAGCTATAACGTTGATTGTGAAAAAAGAAAAGGGGTCACAGCAAGACAGACCACGCTGCTGTCTCTATCATCATGGGACTTTGGTCCTATTCTAGCCTTGGGGAATTCTGTTTGAAGACAGCACTGTCTCTCTGTGTTCATGTGTGTTTTTGCTGGGTCCTCCATTTTTCTCTCATCTCCTAATGACCAGCTTTGATTGGCTAACTCTTCTAAACTCTTTCTCCACTTCCATGATGGACTGATGTCCATTTAAGGGAGGGAAGGAGTCATGTACTCTCCTGTTGTGTGACCTAATGTATAGACAACCTCATCGGGGTAAGTAGCTTTCTGATGGTGGATATATGGCTGCTATCTGGGACACAGAACTTGCAAACAAATTACAGGATGTTGAGCAGCTTAAAGGCTGCAAGCAGAGATAGTGTTAATGAGCAGCCTGTGACCATGGTTTGCCAGTCACTGCCTGTCTGAACACTCCAGGGATGGGGCTGGCTCTAACCAGCCAAGACAGCCACAGCTGGGTGAGCAGCAGCATCTCCTGGGGCCCTGCAGTGTTATCAGAATGAGAGCTGTGTCTGCTCCTCATCTGAGGCCAACTCCACTCTGGGCTCTGTGCAGCTCGCAGTTTGAGGGTAACCCAATGGCTTTCCAGTGTGTGTGGTCTCCACAGCTCTTGTGCTAACAGGAGTGTGAATGAAGATGCGGGTAGACAGAAAGAGCTCTCTTTGGATTTTACACATGATGATGCTGCTATTACTGAATGCTTTCCATTTGTTACTGCCTTCAACCCCAGGGAACTTTCTGAAGCCTCTAGATATTTCTGGAAGCTTCCTTTTAACTTCCAGAGAGCACAATTTCACTGCAGACTTATTTTTAAATGTTACTTACAGGAATATTTCAAGATGTGAATAAATGCCTTTTGTTTTTGGCATTAAATTAAGTATGTCAAATACAGCTTTTCACCCTGTAATGCTATTATGATTACAGTACTGTATGGTATTATGATTTTTTGAAGTGAGACACAATATCCAGTCCATAACTTATGCTGCACTATTAATTATTTTGTTCCTATTTCTTTAGGGTATGAATAAATCTGGATGGCACTGTACTTAAACTGAGTTGTAGGATACTATTCATGCACAATGTGCAGGAAGGCAGAAAAGTAGATGTGACACCGAGCTTCAGCAGTGGCAGAAGCATGATCCTGTGCATGTCAACCACATTAAAGTCTATGTCAAGTTAAAGCTGCACTGAAACAGCAACTGCATACGCTGCCTTGTGTAGAAATACTGTTGAATGCATAAACTATACCCTATACCCTACAACATAAAAACAAATAATTCTAAGGATTGGGTTAATGCATCTTTTTATCAATCAATCACTTCTGGCATTCAACCAATTCCTTTGAGACAAATAACACATTTAAAGACTGACAGCTTAGCCAGACAAATACGTTTGAGATCTTTACTTGACAGTATTCTACAATATAGTCTACAATATAAATACACTTGGGTGCTTTGTCTTTTCAAGGCCTGTAGGGTCCAGTCAGCATCACTAGATGGCAGCCTAAACACTTCCATTCCTCACTCACTCTGTCTTGGCCTTCAACTCCACACTGTTTGAGGAACTCGAAGACATCCTGCTGGCTGGGTCTGAAGCCACACGCCCTGGAGTCCCAACTGCTGAGTGGTAGAGCCCCTACACCAGCCTCCTTCAGAATCTGTGCCAAGAACAAACCCAGTAAACCCCATCAACCACAGTGGGCACCCTTACAACAGATCAGACACACAATGGCCAGGAAACACAGTTAGGAGCTCAGGTCTGATTTTCCCATGGGATGGGATGCAGACTATTCATAGTAAAGTAATTTACTGCTCAAAGGACAGTTTGTCCAATTTGTCCGCGGTGAGGGGGAGAGAGAATAGGAGCAAAATACTTGAACAAATCAGAACACACATTTGAAGAAATTTCCTTTCCCAGTTAAAACAGGCTTCTCTCTCCCTATCCGTCTGTCTGTGTGTCTCTTGGAGAGCAAGCTGGGATATGTGAAAAGACAAATTCCTAATGCAAGAAATTGTATGGGGCTAATAAAGTTATCTTATCTTATCTTATAAAACAAGCAAAATGGAGAAAAGAGCAACGAGTTGAAGGGAGAGATTAGCAGAATGAAAGAAGCGGTCCAGAAAGGCTCTTGCCTGAGACTGTTTCACCAGGAACTCCAAGAAGGTGCCGTGTTCCATATGGGCAAACTCTTTAAACTTAAAATGATTAACCATAGCCTTCTCCAGCTTGGACAGGTAGGACAGGTCAGGCAACCCATTGAATTTGGAAATTTTCTCCTGGAAATACTGCTTCACGGAAGCTAGAGGTAAAACGGTACAAAAAGGCAAATGTCAGCTAGGGATCAACTAAAAAAAACACATAGAAGGCTCTTTTCCCTACAGTTCCCCAAACCATTTATCCCCAAACCACAAAACCGTCATTTTTTTTTAGTCTTATCAGTTTGCAGTCTTAAGTGACTTAATGTAGGTAACACTGTTATTATTGTTTTCACTCAAGAATTAGATGTGAGTGTTACAGATGCAGCCATTCAAAATGGGTGAGGTATTTCGCGGCATACCGCGACACGCCCACCGGGGTATCACGCAGTTCACGTGTGTCACGTGACTAACTATCCGGCGTCGCCTTGTAAAACCGCCAGGGGGAGCTTAACCTCTCATGTACAGCATTTGAGCCTTTAATTTTGAACTGTGTATTACAGCATGTTAATCATCAGTCATTAAAATGTTGGTATATTTTATGAAAGCAAGATTGCTCAGTTGGACAAAAGTACACAACCTACCTTTATCAGAAATATTTATGCATCAAAGCCTTTACTGAAGATATTACTAATAGTATTAATAATGGATGACTTTGGACAAGTTGTATACTCAAAGTATAATTTCTTTAGCACATTTGTACAAGCACTTGGAATCTGTCCAAGCCATACTTTGTCAGGCATTTTGTTTTACTTCAACGGGCATAAAAACTTCCTTGCTTTTAACAGGGCGTTTCATAATTTCTAACTACGAAAATGATTTAAAATGCGACACCTATCATTCAACTAGAGCTTAGTTGGATCCTCAAGAGCACAGCAAAGTGTATTAAAAGACACTTGTATTTATCAACGCTTTCTTTTCTTATGGAACCACTTCAGAGGGGTGTTCCAGGAATCGGCACTTTAAAGAAAAAAATACACACCAGTATTCCATTTCTCCCTAAACATTGTAAGCTTCGAAGTCTTTAACTAACGTGATACCGAAGTCAACAAGCATACTTTTAGAATTTGATTAAAAGGGAATATAATATGGAATCGCGTATCTCAAAAAATTAATAACGATATAATTATATTCATGTTGCAAAAGAACTGCAAAGGACATAAAAACTCCCTTGCTTTTAACAGAGCGTTCCATAATTTCTAACTACGAAAATGCCAGGTGAAAGGATTTGTAAATATATTTTGTTAAAGCAAGTCAGTTTTTTCCGCAGCACATAAAATACATTTTTCCAAGAAAGTTTAGCCTTTGTCACTAATGAAACCACTAAATAAAGACATAAATATAGAAATCTTAAGATTTGTTTTATTTAATGTTGGTAGCAGGATGAACTATCAGAGTGTATATTTTGTGGCAGAGTTGCTGCAAGATGTTAACAGTGAAAAAGGTATTTAGAAATGAGTTATTTCAAGATGAAAAAGAAAACATACACGAAACATGGTTTCATTATGACCAGAATCGGTCTTGAGATATTTTTAACTTGATTTACAGTATTTGAGAGGTATGTCTTAACACCGATACTACAGTGCTTAAGTACTGCTCACGTATGTTTCTAGGTTTATATTATGCATTTCATACGGTCAAATTACTTTTGAGCAACTAATTAGAAGCGCGAAACGGTATGCGTTTTAGTTTTGTTTTGTGCTGGGACCCGTGGATTGATTAGAGATATCAAGTACATACAAGTCATTTTTTAAATGTTGTAGTTCGTCTTGAAAAAATGTTACGAGTACATCATCTATCAACAATTACACAGGTTCTGTTTCCATATTGCGGATTTTGGTTACGTAATATTATTTTCTAGATTTCACGTTGTGAATATGATGGGATGTCTGATGGGATGTTTCTAAAAATCCATCCTCTGTAAAACGTCTTCTCTAGTTGTCCTGCATATGTATTCGCTAATGAAGCTGTGTGTTCTGAGCCTGGATCTCTACATTTCTGTATGAACCAGCTTAGAGGGCTAAAGACAGCTTGTGTTTAAATTGAGTGTAAGGCAATTTATGCTTCTAAAGTCATGGTTAGCATTTATTTTTGTACTGTGCTGTAAACTTGTTCTGTGCCAAGTCATATTATTTTATAGCGTTTTTATAGCGTTATCAAATACGGTGTTACTGTAGTTTACTGAGTCCCATGTCACATGGTCTGTGATTGAAACCTGTAAAACCTGTTTAATTCGTCACAGCCAGCACTCTTCAGGTGTGAAGGTCTTCTGCTCAGAATGAAACGCTAAAATGTTTGTGTATATTCTAATGGTAGTGGGGGCAGGGTGTGTGGGAACAGGTTTGGTTGAAATTGCATTGGAGATCTATGATCTTCACACCTGAAACATTTTCTCTGAAAGCATTTTCTTCGCAGTTTAACCGATCTTGTTACAGCATGTTACAGTTTACTATTATTAACCATATTAATTTTAAGTGCTTAATGTAAAATTTTGTAAAAATATATTTTCATTGTTCAAATATACATTAAGTCTGACTATCATATAATAAGTTAAATACAAAACTAAAGAAAAAATAGGGTTAAGTATAATTCAAAATATTTTGCTAACAATGTTAACTGTTTATGAATAATAAAATGTATTAACTAAGGAGTAGGATGGCACAGTTGTTAGTATGTTTTTTGTTTTGTTTCTTTTTCATAAATACAACAGTAGTACCTGATGTCTAAGTGGCTTTCAAAATTAAATTATGCATGCAAACCTGTGAACTAGAAAGATAACTAAGATATCCATCCATTATATTCCATAATATCCCTGAAATATATGGCGCTGAAATATGTGTGACGCAGTGGTGGCCTGGCACGGTGAGGTGCGCTGGCAGCTGTGTGATGCAGTGGTGGCCTGGCACGGTGAGGTGCGCTGGCAGCTGTGTGATGCAGTGGTGGTCGGGTATGTAGAGGTGCACTGGCAGCTGTGTGTTGTGACGCAGTGGTGGCCTGGCACGGTGAGGTGCGCTGGCAGCTGTGTGATGCAGTGGTGGCCTGGCACGGTGAGGTGCGCTGGCAGCTGTGTGATGCAGTGGTGGCCTGGCACGGTGAGGTGAGCTGGCAGCTGTGTGATGCAGTGGTGGCCTGGCACGGTGAGGTGCGCTGGCAGCTGTGTGATGCAGTGGTGGTCGGGTATGTAGAGGTGCACTGGCAGCTGTGTGTTGTGACGCAGTGGTGGCCTGGCACGGTGAGGTGCGCTGGCAGCTGTGTGATGCAGTGGTGGCCTGGCACGGTGAGGGGCCAATAACATGAATATATACTTCTAGGGCTTCACCTGTTGTTATATTTATTAACATTACAGAGAATCACCAAAGGGCTGTGTCTTATCACCCACACTGTGCATTTTGTACACTAATAATTGTAAGAGCAAATACACAGACATCTCATTGAGTTTGCTGATGACAGAGCCCTGGACAGCTTATTAAAGGACCCAGAAAATCACCATGGTCCCATTCTGAGTGATTTTACTTAATAGTGTGATGAATTATCTTCAAAGGTACAGTAAAAGTAAAAAAACAGAAGATAAAAAAGGAGCTGATCACTGATTTTAGGAAAGATGCAAGACCCCTCCAACGTCAGTAATTAATGGTCTGTAGAAACCGTAGAGGTTTTTCAATGACTAGAAGTACTTACAGTAGGAGTGGACATAGTCAAAATTTGAGGTAGGACAAATAGGACACCACTTATGAAAAAGGCCAACAGAGTCTTTTTGTTCTTAAGAAATTCAGCAGCTGTACTTTAATGTAGACAGGGCTATTTTACACTTTTCTACAAATCATTTTCTAATTTAAAATACTGTCAAATGTGTCAGTTTGGCAACATCAGTACTGTTAATTGTAATAGGTTGGGGAAATTAGTAAGGATAAGCAGCAAAATAACTGGTGGAAATCAAATCAACCTAAATAAATAAACAGAAGGGGAAAAGCATTATGGAGTGTGTGGCTCACCCCCTCCACTGTGAATTTACACTACCCCCATCTGAGAGGCACCTCTGTGTCTCCAGGTGCAATGGTAACAGTCTCAGGAAATCTTTCATCCCCTTCACAATCTCCCTCTCAAACATAGGTCACCATATAAAAAAATAATTCAGTATTGCAAAAACGACAAGGTCCTGGGTTGAATTTTGGACCTGAGGTACTATCTTCATGGCATTTGTACATTCTCCATGTGTTTGTGCCGGTTTCCTCCGGGTGCTCCGGTTTCCTCCCACTCTCTAAAAACATTCTGGCACATTAATACGCTTCTGGGAAAATTGCCCCTCGTGTGAGTGTGTCTGTGTTGTCTGCAACGGACTGGTATCCCATCCATCCTTGAGACTCCAGCTTCCCCATGACCCTAAAATGAATTAAAGCAGCTAGGAAATGGATGGATGGATATTAAGCAACACAAGGGACATGAATGCAAACACCTGCCTGGAGTGACTAGCTTCAATACTGAAAGTTGTGAGATTGCTCTGTGAAAGTACACTACAACCATCTGTGAGAGACCTCTGTGTCTCCAGGTGTAACATTGCTCATTAGTGTTTAATGACGGACAGAACCCCTACCTTCGCTAGGAGTTTCTACAGCTGCTTTCTGTTCCCTGGTCTCCTTATCCTGGGTGGGCTTGTGGGTCTTCTCTTTGGCCACCAAGTCCGTGGGCACCTCCAGAGAGCCGCCACAGATGGCCAGTTGGAACAATGCAGTGGACAACCGGTCACCTGACACCCGGAGCAAAAAATCCTGAACATGCTGGAGAAAATAAAAAAAAGAAGAATCCAAACAATTTCACAACTAAACACAATGGGCCTGCCTGTCACACAGACATCTGACTGTGGAGAATCAGCTGATTTTGTGGCGTTGCAGTGCTTATCACATTTTTACACCATGTATTTACTTTGTCTTATTACCACGATTTCACTACGCTTTAGAAGGTAGCAAAAGATTTGAAAGCAAGTCTCCCTTTTCATGGTAGTATAATGGCAAAAGGATTTTACATAATAAAAGAAAATATTCCTACAAAAACAGTGAGTATGCAGCTGTCACCAGGCAATGAAATATAAGAAAAAAAACTGTAAAACATTAATAAACATAATTTTAGCACAGGATTGGATTAGTAGATGCCAAGCATGACAATGTATAATGAGCAAAGGATTTAGAAAATCCTGATCCCTTTATTAAGCTTGACTATAACCTTTCTTACCCGAAACGCCAGCTTACATGATTTTCGAAGCAGCTCTGCATCACATGTTTTATTACAAAACATGTAGACACAGCCAAGAGGTGTAACACCAAGCTTCTGTTCTGATGTCAAAGATGCACTACTAGGAGGTTTGTGGTTCAGTGCTTAAGATAAAGGGCTTGCTACCAGGGGGATCCAAGTTCAAGTCCCAGCTGTGCCTCTGACCCCCTGTGACACAAGCCGTTGCACCTCCTCAACCTTCAGCTTTTCAATGTATAACACCAAGATTGTATTGTAAGTGACTGTATATGAGATCCTTTGGCATGAAATACAATTAATTACTTTGATAGCCTTTTCCAGCAAACTGGAAGTCAACTATGCAGCACGGTGGGGCAGTGGTTAGTGTTTCCACCTCATAGCACTGTGGTCCTGGGTTCAATTCCTGGGGTGCTCTCTGCATGGATTTTTGTATGTTCTCCCTGTATTCGTGTGGGATTCCTCCAGGTGCTCCAGTTTTCTCCCACAGTCCAAATATATAATGGTAAGTTAATCGCCTTATGTAAAATCAGCCCTAGTTTAATGTTTTAATGTCTGCATGCTGCATGTTTCTGTCTGAGTATGCCCTGCGATGGGCGTCCCATCCAGGGGGTATCCTGCCTCCCGCCTGTTGCTTCCTGGGAGATGCTCCAGGCCTCCATGACCCCGAACAGAACAATCAGTCATTGAAAGTGGGTAGAAGCGAATTTTGCTCAGAAGCATTAATCTTTAAAAATTCCTTTTTATTTCAAAACCAAACTTAGCAACATCAAGAAACCTTTCAATATTTTAAAGATTTTTCAAAATGCTGGCAACCTTGACTCACCGCATGCCATCACCCCCTGCCTAAAAGCATCCCCCTTGCTGCAACAGACAATTTAGTACCTTGGTCATCCTGGTGCTGAACACCCCCTCTGTGTTCTTGAAGACTTCCAGCACTGCCTCCGCTGCAGTCAGGGAAGTGTACTTCTTCCTCAGCTCCCTACTGCCCCCTGAAGAGAAAAGCTCAGGCCCCTGAGCTGGCTCCATCAGGGTTCTCTTGATCTTTCTCATCCTGGTTTCCACCTCTTCCATGATTTCCCTCTGAATGGTGGCCCTGGCTTTGTCCATAGACTCATGCTCGGATTTCACAGCTTTCCTCAGTGTCTGGCAAAGCCCAAGGAGAGAGGGGGTCAACAGTCCAGTCTCTGAAGAGAAATGCATGCACTTTATCTTGTCATACACACACCAGCTTTGGAGCTCACCTTCCATTCATCCCTTGTGCTTTGTGGCATAATGGAAAGGACCTAGTCCAAACAGAGTTTTAATTCTCAACAGGTGACACTTCAGAGCTTAGACCCTGATATTGCAGCACAGACTGAAGTGCATCTGGGAGAATAGGGCGTCACGCTTTCCCAAAGTCTTACCGAAATGGAAAGAGCGATGCTCTGGATTCTGACTCCCAGCTCGTAGGGCGACTCGCAGTTATACTGATCCGCCAAGTGTTTCATGAAATCAGCCAGGTCCACTTTGGAGCGGTTGAGGTTGTACTCTTTCATGAAGACACGCAGACTCTGCAAACATCAAGGAAAAACAATGGCCAGAGGCACAAGTTCATGTATGTGGAACATGTTACAGGACAGCTAAGGAAAAAACATTGAATGACAGAAAGATGCCTCTTCCTTGTCCTGGTAACAATAAACTAGCACAGTGGAGTGAACAAAATTATCTGAATTTTAATTTGTTTGGTAATTTGGAGGGTGGCGCGGTGGCACAGTGGCTAGCATTGCTACTAGAGCCCTGAGTATAATGCCAGACCAGGGGTGGAATCATAGTCCAAAGACATACTGTACTGGAAGGTTAAATCGCTTCTCGGAAAACTGGCCCTGGTGTGTGCATGTTTGTTTGTGTCTGTGTGTGCCTGTGCTGGACTGGTGTCCCATCCAAGGGAATCCTTCTTTGTGCCTGTTGCTGACTGGGATAGACTTTGGCTCCCCAATTACCCTAAACTGTATAGTTAGAAAATAGATGGGTGGTATTTAGAAGGGTCAAGCTCTGTTATGAAATTCCTAATTATTAGGAAAACGAATGATTAGGATTAAATTCCAATTTCAGTTCTTAGTTACCTGAACTGGTCTAGTTATTTGCTTTTCGTCAATATGCTTTCATTTTTTCCCCAGAGCTTTCACAGCTGATCCTTTAAAAGATGCAATTATTCCAATAAATTATTATTTTTAATAAATTAATTTGTGTGGGTTCCAACAAATAACCAAATCTCAATTGTCTGAAGAGCTTGAACAGAAGAAAAGCCAAATGTCAGAAGTTGAGGTTTCCCCCTTACTACAGTTTAGTGTGGTAATACTGTAGTAAAGGAACAAGTAATAGGTTTATTCCATGCTGAAAAAAAGAAGAAAGAGAACACAACGTTTCGGCCGTGGAGCCTCCACGGCCGAAACGTTGTGTTCTCTTTCTTCTTTTTTTCAGCATGGAATAAACCTATTACTTGTTCCTTTGCAGCCTACGCATGCTGACGCAGCTACCCACCTGAACTAATACTGTAGTAAAGTCTAACATAGAATGGTGAAATTATGAAATTACAGCAGAGCATGCATATCAGGACTCGCTTCTTTACAAAGAGGTTTTTAGGGTCTGGAGAAAACAGGCCTAGCCCCGCTGTTGAAGCCGAATCCTTGGGCTCCTTGAAAAAACAGCTGGAATAAATCCTTGAATTAAGAAATTACCGGCATTCAAAACAGCAAGATGGGACAAACAGCCTTTTCTCATTTGTACCTCTTATGTTTTTGTGAAACAAAACAGTGGGAACATGACATGAAAATATATGCAAAGCATATGCAATGTAAAACATTAGGACAATTGGAAAATGACCATGCAAATTTTCTCCAAACGACCTTTAGGAAATGAGCCTGACATCATGGGCCCTAGGAGATGGAGGCTGGAGTGTTCAAAGGTGATCATTAAAGGAGCGTGTCCTCAGGGGAGATCTCAGATGGGGGCGTCCTCAGAGGGGATGTCTGAGGGGGGTTTTGCTCCGAGGTGATCTCTGAGGGGGGTGTTTGAAGGTGAACTCTGAGGGGGCTGTGCTCGGAGGTGATCTCTCTGGGACAAAATGTGACAATCACAATCACCTTTATGATGTCCACAGTTTCGATCTCACGTATGTCATCGTCCTTCCACGTGCGATCCACTTTAAACATTCTGTGGATCAGAGGAATCTTGCACAGGGGGCCCAAACTCAGCTCCTCAAAACGCTTCTTGTTTTTCAGGGCTGCCAAGCTCTGGCCGAGTTCATAGAGGGTGCACACTGTGCGCACTCCTTCCACCGACTACGAGAGAAGACACACAAGAAACAGATCTCTTATCCAGGACAGTGACACAGTTGCCAACTGCCTTCACTTCTCACACGACTACCTTCAGCAGATACATCAGTAGACAGGTCTTTTCTGTAGCAACTCAGAGAGCCACTACCTAAATGCCTGCTGACACAGTAAAGGAAGTGACTTCAATGAAATTGAAATTGAAATTCAATGAAATTATCCATAAGAATGTAAAAAGGTTTGGTAGAGTATACATTCACAGATCACTATAAATACAAAGTGGATTTACAAACAAAATCAAATTTGTTATAGGAGTGAGTCATTTCTTCAAAGAAGCAGCTAATAACTATTAGCAAAAACACTGCATGCAAACAATGCATTCTTTGATCCCCTTTAAAAGATGTCAGTATTAGTGTCAATAGCAGTTTTCCATCCAAGGTGGCTCAATAGTCTACAAGTACAGCATGTTACGTGTTATGCAGGACTGATATCAATTTTTAAGACAACCTATGGAAAATATTAAAACACTGGTGTAAATTATTTCAGTTAATCCATACCTAAAATGGTCATACTAAAATAGCTTTCTGGATCTTTCCTAATTCTAATTCAGTCATTAGTGGCCCTGTAGGTGATCCCTCTGAACCTTAATTTCTACATAAATGGCAAAGTATGCCGATAAGGACATGTGCAACTACAGTAGAAGCATCCTTTGAATTAGATGTTAAACTGGAATCCTGACTATTCGGTCATTAAAGATTCTAATACAGATTTAGAGAGCCATTATTGAGAGCATTCTGACTGCCTCTATAACTGCTTGGTTTGGCAATGCGTCTTCCGCTCCAAAGTAGAGTAGAGTAGTGTAGTTTATTGCCATATGTACACGTACATTGGAATTCTTAATCGCGCTGATCTCTCAGGACATACACAGTACAACAGACAACACTACACAATGTAGACAACAGGAACAATAAACAAAAATAAATATGTAGTAGTGAGACTAAGAAAAAAAAGGGTTAGACTATATAAACAGTGCAGAGTGCAGATGTGTACTGAGTCTGAGGCCCTGCAGTTAGTTGTTGTTGAGGATGCACACCGGCAAACTGCAGTGTGTTGTTCGCTCTGTGAAGAGGGTCATTGGCTGTCATTCATTCCGATTTGTACAATTCCAGAGCAAACGAACAGGCAGGAAAGATTGCTGGTGACCTCTCCCACCCAGGTCGCCGCCTGTAACAGCTTCTTTCCTAGGGCTGTTTTTTTTCTTAACCCGAATTCCTAGTTAGTGTATATGTGCACTGTCTTAATGATGTATATTATCTTCTTGTGTATGGTATATAGGGAATGCTTTAGCAGCACCAAGTACACCAGAGTAAATTCCTTGTACATGAAATGTACTTGGTGAATAAAGGTCATTCTTTATCTCTTGGTCATAAGGTTCCACCTCAATTCAAGTCATGAAGTAACTTATTGCGTCTCCTTTAAATCTGCCGTTACAGAAACATTCAGGTAATGGATGGATATATTCCTTTCTAAAGGTAAAGTGCTTAAAATGGGGATTCTTGGCTGGACCACATTCCCCAGAATGCTGTGGGGAATGGGCTGCTGCCCTTGGTCACCTAACCAGTTGGTGATAGACAATGGGACAGACGACAATTTTAAAAGCAAGAAGATCAGGCTTCCAACTGTTGCTCAATCTGTTACCTGGGAACAGAGGGCAGATCCCAGAAGTAATGAAGAAGGAGGTGACTGACCAAATAACAGAGAAACTAAGATACCTGTAAGTCTGAAAATTCACATCTTCAAAGTTCCTGTTTCATAACATCCTGCACAAGGGTGCGGTGCAGATCCTTTTTGGTGAAACACACTATATACAGTATATACAGTATCTAAGCAACTACTGTAATTAACAAATTTTACTCTTACTGTATAGTATATTGTGAATAACAATTGGTGCTCTACTTTATATAGAAATTTCTACCTCACTGTTAACTCTTCCAAAGCTTTCCAATTTCAAAAGCGAAACAGAAGGAGAAACGGGGCTCACCTCACTGTTAACTCTTCCAAAGCTTTCCAATTTCAAAAGCGAAACAGAAGGAGAAACGGGGCTCACCTCAATAAAACTATTTATCTCCCTGAGGGTTCTCTGAAGCTCCTTCACAGCAGTTAGATCTCGCACAGCAACAATTTGTATACTATGCAGGGACTTAATTCGTAAAAGTCTGCAGATTCGGGAGTCAACCTATGAAAATTAAGAAAAGAAAATTACTGCGTAATTACACAAGTTTTTTATTGCCATACCTTGGAGACAAAACAAAGCTAAAACTTATTTTCTGCATTCAGTTCTTTGCTGTTTCAGTCCATATACTGTACATGTAAAATTATTCATCAGTTACTTGTGACTGGCTGCTGCCTACTGACACACATCTCTGTGACAAAAACAAAAGATTTTGTGCTTTTAAAGACTGAAAATGTTATTTTTCAATTGTGAAAGCAATTTTGTCCTGCTTTGCATCCAGGCTGCTGTTTTTGAGGAAGACAATGAATTTTTTATTTTTGTAAGACAGCAAGATAACACTTTAAAATACTCATAAAAATGGAATTGATTTATGATCAATCAAGTGTGATTCAACACCATGCTGAGTGACTTCTGTGTCTGTCAGTTTTTTTCCCTTCTCCATTGGTCAGACACTGATCTTAATAGGAAACAAAGTAATGATTAGGAGAAAAATATCATAGCTACTTCTGAAGAAAGTAACAGTTGTGACTCCAGAAAAGAGTGCCCCATAGCACCAGCAATTGACTGCCCAACAATCAGAAATAACCAATTGCACATACAGTATATACAGTATATACACTTCCTAAGGATCAACAATCAACAAGGACAAGGAGACATACTGTAAGTGGAAATTGGGAGCAAGTGTTTTTAAACCTGAGAAAACTTCCCTATGACCCTTCAATAAGGTGGTGGCTAAATAAAAGCCTTAAATCAAGACGTTAATAACACACAAACAAGCAATGAAAGGATCAAGTAGCCTCAGCTAACGTACTGTATAAACTCTGAATGTTCTTATAAACACTTTAAAAACTATACAGAATGTTAGTAAGAAACTTAAGTCATAAACAGATGTGAACAGAGAAGAAGAGTGCAATCAAACTGTTTGTCTTAATGACAGTTATGCTCATGTTGCAGTTGTACAAATTACAGCTACTTTGTTTGTATTCCAATTGCTCCCTCTTCAAAAATCATTCCAAAGGAAACCATGATTACTTTAAGTACCTTCTGAAAACAATAAACCAAACCTAACCTAACTGAACCTAAACCTAACTGAACTTTTCATTGTGGTCACTTTAAGTCTACTAAACTCTTATTAAATAACTGTGACCACAAATCTGATTTGGACTTCAACAACAGGATTTGCTCCTTCTAGTGACGTGTGCTCATAAAAACTTTTCATTTTGGGCCATTTGGTTCACCAGCTTCCTTTCCTTGTTAGTTTCTTCCTTTTATTAATATCCGTATTATTCCCATCTTTGGTAGTGTGCCTCATGGACTTTAGACATGAAAACTCAACCTCAACACAAGTGTTAACCAAAGGCCCAGGCATTATACAGTAGCACTTTTACTCAAAATAACTCGGTGACCATTTTATATACATAAAACCCGTGTGAAAAATCCTCGCTCCACACCTCCACACCTCCACTCAACCACTGGTGTTATATACAAAATGTGAACTGTACAAACATTTGTTGCTTGAGGCTGTCTCAATGGAGCTTGAAGGGAATAACTGATAAGTTACAGTGCTGCCTAAGCAAATACAAGTAACAACATTTACAAACATTTACAGGACAAATGTATTCTTGGCGTTTATATCCACCAACCTCTTTGCTCGTGACAAGCTCTCCCTCGGCAGCGATGGCACGGATGCAGTCCTGAGCCAGGCTGTTCACCTCTGAAATGGAGAAGTTTCTCCCAGGCCTCCTCTCCAAACTGAGACCTTCCAGAACTTCTGCAGCCTGCATGTTTGAATTGTGAATTTCCCTCATCTGGGCATTGTAGGCCTCCTTAAACACTGGGGCACTTGATTTGCTTCTCTCTTTCTGTGCTGCCTCCCCCTGGAGATTCTTCTGCTGGGCTTTTGTCAGCTTGGCTCCCAGAGCTGGGAAGTCGGACTGGGAAACTGCAGAAGCCACAGGAAACGGGACAACAGGTGGCCAGTGAGAGGGCCCTGGGAAGACCGCAGCTGGAGTTACTAACAGGGCTGGTCCCTGAACTGTAGGCTTTGGTGGCTGTGGGGATTCCGCTCTCTGCTTCGCTATTTTCATAGTGCTCTGCTGTATAGCTGCAAGACAAGAACCAGAACCAGCTTATGAGATAGGCAGCAGTTAATCAAAAATGCAGGAGACCAAAAAAGGAACATATAATTACTGTACAGTATATCTCTACAACACTGACCATGAATTACCACAAAATAGAGGAATCTTGGTCTCTCATGGACCCAAATATTGCTTTAGGTCACCACATCACAGGAAAAGCTGAGGCTACAAAATTGAATGAATTTAGTGAAACATCTTAAGGGAACCAGAGAAAATCACTATATTAGAAAAGTAACATACGTAACTTTTCTGCTTTAAAAAAAATCTAGTTTACTTTATTAGGCCTAATAAATAACTGTCAAAGCCATTCAAATGCATTTTAATGATTCCTCTTCCACCACGAGAAACTGTTCTGCTGTTGCAATCTGAATCTAAAAAACTCATCAGCTAAAGGCAGCCTTCATTACAGAATCACCAATCACAAGCAGTGTGTACTGTACTGTATATGGTTCAGTTTGAACTCAGACCTACAGTGGAACAGAGAACAGCCTGGGTGCAAAGCACAAGCCACTAACCCCTGTAAAATGTTCACAATTTCATCAAAGAATAAGATAAAACAACAGCAGAGTCATACAGTACATCTAGACTGTGCAACAACGTATAAATTGGGATTCTTCTTACCAAAAAGGCTAACTATATCAAAATCGACTTAAGCGGTTAAAGCCATGAAAGAGATATCAATGTTAAGTGGCAAGGACCAGCTGCTTGCTGGCAGTGGTAACTGCCCTTTGCCCATATGTCTAGTTACTACAATTTCTTTCAGTGATGAAAAGGTGCTATTTCTGTTGCTTCTTTGGTTTTGTTTGAAAACTTTGACATTTTTTTGTAATGGAATTGTAAAAAGTTATCTGAATTTGGAAAGTTTGTTAACTGAGGTAAGGAAACTCTTTGGGGTGGGAAATTCGCCACCAGTTACAATAAAGTAAAACAATAAACCAAACCTAACCCAACTGAAACTAAACGTAACTGAACTTTTCATTGTGGTCACTTTAAAAAAAAAAAGTATATGAAAAATCATGTGATGATGTAGGTTTTCTCCTACTTTGTAAATGTTTTCTGAAATTCAAAATGTTGTGGCACAAGTCCAGTTCTGTCTGTAACCTTTAAAGTGCAGCCCTTGCTTCCTCTTAAGCAGTCATTCAAATCAATTTCCTCATTAGATTAAACGTGGCTGAACCTACTGTTTTGAAATTTCACTTCGTTTTTAAGGGTTTGTCCTTTGACCTTTATATTAAACATTTTCAACAGCCCGATCCATTCACAGGTGTTGCTTGGATATCATATGGAGACATTTGATTCCTCAGGTTTTGCTCGCTCTAAAACCTTTGTGTGCCCTTTAGCAATGTAATAAACCTTACCTGATTGTTCAGCCTTGGCAGCCTGAGGCTGAAGTGGCTGTGTGGCCCACTTCATCTCCAGAGGCTTTGATGTCTCTGGACCTGGGAGAACAGAAGTCGCAGAGATTGGTCTGTGGTGAGAATTGTGAAAAACCAAATCTTCTTCTATATGCAAGTCATCCTTCAAAGACTCTATAAAACTGGTGACAGAAGGAAAGCCGAAAGACCTCACAGTCAGGTTCCTCTTGTACTTCTGACTGTAGAAGAGAGCCAGCTTGTTGAGTGGAATACCTTGAGAGTGCTGTTTTAATAGCTCTGTGACTTCCCAGCAAGCCTTCTCCATTTTGCCTGTAAATTAAAATAAAATTGTAAACAGTAAATTTCTTTTGGACAGTGAAACAATAAAAACAAAGATAAATTATAAACAAAACAGTTAACTATGTTGCAATCTTGAAATAAAACATATTACTGTCCCAAAGGAACTGAAGTGATGCAGTTTAAAGTAATGCTTCTTAGATAAAGTTAAGTAACAACAAGCAAGCTCTTAAGTAAATGTCAAATTGTTTTTTAAATCTGTCAGTTATCTAAGGTTTTTTACACCATTTTTTTACATAGATTTTATACACTTCCTATAAAAGCAAAACTCATTCACAGCAGACATAAGTCCTACAGTCAAACCTTGTGTATAACATTAATCCATTAGAAAGGTAACTACTGCTTCCTGACAGTGAGCAAATGTTAGATCATGAGTTTATTAAACATACTAAAATAGAGACAAACACTGTCAGAGATGGAAAACCCAAGGCTTACACAGTATCTCTAACACACAAACATGAGCAAGGTTCAGATTTTCACATCATTCAAAACTCTTCAAAAGTACATTTGGACCTGTCCCAGTTATGAATTCAGTGAGATAATTTAAAACTGGGGAACGTGTTGTGTGCAGCACGTAATGATAATATCATGTAGGGATAGCCTTCTGTCACATTCTTTTCATCAGTGAACTTTTTCAATGTTACATTACTTAGCATTTCTAAGCCTTTCTTTGTACACCATCCCAGATGTGTATAATCAGCATTCTTACAATAAATGTATTCACTAGGAGCAATCCAACATTTCTTAAAGAAAAGAGCATGATTTTGACAATGTTTTTCTCTGTATCATAGTCAAATGAATCATTTCCTAAATTTCCACATGCCTTGTATTGGCTAATACATATCTTTCATTACTGGCAAGGCCCTGAGACCAGGAAGACATACACATACATTTCAGTTCTATGCCTGCTCGTCACACAAACCATAACTCAGTGTCTGTGCCCATGGCACCAAATCTGAATCTGCTCACCCAACAAACTTAACGTTGACACTAGAAGCTATTTTGTTTTGATATATACTGTAGTAATATAAGTCACACCCTGTTCCTCAGACTGGCAAGGATTTGGGAAGGAGAGGCACTGCCTCTCAGGCAGTTTTTCCAAAAAGAAGCATTCATTCACCCTTAGAAAGATCAATGTTAGGTGGGAAGGGGCAGCAAAGCAGAGCCTGTCCCAGAAGCATAAAGTGAAAGACAGGACCACACCCTGGGTGGGCCAAACCTCACAGGAACACAGGCACAATAGTTACCAATTAACTAAAGGGAGGTGGGAGGAAACTGGAGCGCTTGAAGAAAACCTCCATGGACATGGGGAGAACACACAAACTCCACCCAGACTGGAACTGAACCCAGGACCCAAGAACTGTGAGGCAGCCATATGCTGAAAAAGGGTAGTCCTGCATAATGTCCTGGGAAGAACTTAGTGGTTGCCTACAGAGCTCACCATTGAACACAATTCAACTTGTGTTTAGCCTATAAGATGGAGTCAAACACTATTAAGTGTACTTAACAACTTCCTCGTCTTCTTTGTAAAACAACGTTTAATCAATACATTCTATTCAGACTTGTTTTTCTGTGGAGGTGATCAATCCAGGAATTAATAACATGGCATAACAATTTAACTATTGTTTGGTAATATAGTTCCTACTGAGAGGGATGGAGAAAGTAGCTGTTTTTTTCTTTTTTTGTTTAAAAAAATCAATACAAGAAAAAAGAAGTTAGAATTTGTAAAAGTACTGAAAACACCATAATAAAAATTATAGCACAGTTCAAGCACAGTAAATACAGTTCACAGCAGAAGTGAAAGTTACAGAACAATCTCAGTAAACTGTACCTAGAGAGGAACTAGCCAAAAACTGATACTGATGCACGTACAGTACATTAATATTCACAATGGCATTACTTAAAATGATTTTTTTTGTAAAAAACCTCCACTGACAAAATTCCGTAGCAACAATCATGGTACAGTAAATTACAATATCACAATATAACACAAAGTTCTCCGTACTAATGCTAATTAAAGACAGTTCCAGGTAAATCCAATCAAGAGAGAGGCAGCTTAAACGAAACCGCTTATTCAAGTTTTTAATTAATCAAAGGTCATTGCTGCTTCCTCATTCCTGTGATAAGATAATAACCGAAAATTAAGCTAATACAACAATGGCAGAGAGCAACACTGGAATATACAGTACAGCGCTAGAATTCAAACAGATCCTAAGTGATGTCTTACTCTATAGAAGGAACCTCAAATCTTTCATTTTTCCTGCACTGCATATACATGTACAGTAGATAAGACATAAACCAACACTCCCCCATTCAGTATAAGACTGCAATATCAATCCATTTCTTTCACTGAAGCATCACATCTTTGACTTTTTGTTGGTTCTTCTTAATTAATCCCAGGACAAATCTCCCAGGAGAATCTCAGCGATTTGGTAACCTGAAGCTAACTTGAAAATGACCAAAAAAAGCACATCACTATTTTGTAGCCTTACCAGTGTATATAGATCCTTATAAACTGTATTTCTTTTATAGTCACCTCGGATGCTGCATTTCCTGTGAAGCTGTGAACTGGTAATTCTGTTAACAAGAGGCAGTAGTCCTGCTTATATTACTTCAGTCCCCACACTGTAAAGAGTGCCTCCCCCACGGTTTGATAAAACCCAGACAGCCAATGTGAGCTTACCATGAAACAGAAAGTGAAAGCAAGGAAAGGAGCCTTTTAAACACAGACAGTTTTTTTTTTCAGTTTCATTTCATTTCTCTCTACTTGGTTTTTGGTTTCCATCACTTTCAGAATAAATCACCCTCACAATCAGGATTACCGATATGACAGGAGAAAAATTGAGGATAAGCCTACATCAAGTTTTAAGTTTTGATTTAAAAATATAAAAAGCTTGTTTGCATTATTTTTTAATACTATCTAGAATTTTCAATACAGTCTGAATCCTGTATCACTTTTAGACTGGACAGAACATAAATATCTTGGATAACAGTACTTTTAACCATTGCCACATTCCTCAGCTGAACATGTATCCTGTGAGATTTAAAGTCAAAAAGGCCTGTTAGCTCTGGCAACACTTCCTTTAAAAGGCATTTCAGAAGGTATTTGAAAAGGTACAATCTGATGCCATCATTCACAAAGTTTATATCAAAACACATCACTCAAGGTGACCTCATGACTGCTTCTCTACAGAAAAAGCATGAGACAGTAACGCACAGCAAGGCGGAGGAGAGCCAGAGGACTTAGGTTTCACTTTCCTGGCTGAAAACAGTGGTTTCGTTTCTGCTAGTTCACTCAGGGCTCACTCAGGGCTGTTGCATAACAACAGTGCTCTGCCTAGCAACAGCAGCGGAAACGTTTTTTCTATATTTCAGACAATAGCCCCATGGTACAGACAAATTTGAGAGGCCAGCAATTTACTGTTGAACAGAATATTCCTATTTACTTCTATAAATGATAAAGCACACTGACATGGAGACACTGTACACAGCAGCATTCAATATACACCATTAAAGTAACAGCCACAATTATGTTGCTTTTGTAAACTAGTAAAACAAAGACCTTTGAGTGGAGTGTCCAGAAAAGTGTGATATAAGTCTAAGGATTATTATTAGTTAAAGACATACTGTATTAAGGGTAACTTTAAGCAATTACATGCTCTTAATCACAATGTAAAGACACAATATTCCCAAAACGATTTGCTTGAACTTCATACGCAAACAATAAAAAGTCAATTATTCTTCCAAACCTTAGAAAATTTGGGCAAAGCCCAAACTGTTTTTCTTATTAGATTTGAACTTAATTCAATATGAATTAATGTAAAGTTTCTACAAGTAGCCAGCTTCAACATACAGGAGTAAAAGTTGGTTCAGGCCTCAGTTGTTACTTTTTACTTTACTTTAGTTGTTACTAAATTTTGTGAGCAGCACAAGGCAACTGCAACAGCAGAGCAAACTTAAAGAAAATACGTATTTAATAAGATGTCTCAATCTCCATTACTTAATCTGCATTTAACAACAAATACAAATACAGGTTTTTGGAAGAGGCTAAATATTTTGATTTCCTTTTAAAAACATTTCTAATGTTTTCTACCCATCCATTTTCTTTTTTTAACAAGTACTTTCATTGTTCTCTAACCCAACAAAAATACATAAGTGACATACTGAAGTAATATTACAGAGCACCTGCAGGGATTTAGCAGTGCTTTATTTCAGAATAATTTATGAAAAGAAGAACTGCAGAATTTCCAATCCCACACGTTTTCTAAGCACGTTATCTAATACAGGGTCGTGGGGAGCAGGAACCTATTCCAGCGAGCAGCGAGCGTGAAGCAGGATACACCCTGGATGCGACGCCAGTCCATCATACATTGGCTTTTGAGCACAGGTTACTCAAAGGTCATAAGCATCTTTAGACACACCTGAGTTGAAATGCTACAACGACATACCTGAACCCCTCTTGACGGAAGAACTAGCGCTGGCATCCGGGTCCCCCTGCTGACCTGGGGCGCTCCAGTCGAAGTCTCTATCCGCAGGGAGGCCTGCACAGTCGCCCAGGCTCACCGCCTTCACGATATTCTTTCCACCTTCATGCACCATCCGGGCCTCATCTCCGAGCAGCAGCAGCAGCTCCTGCAGGCCCTCCAAGCCATAATCCTTCAGGCGCAGCTTGCGATTGTACATCATTCCGTACGTCTTGCGGATTCTGGTCAGTTCTACGCCTTGGGGGAAGCTCTGGAGTAAGGCAATTAACTCCGCTCTCAGCTGTGGTTTCATATCATCTGGAGAAAGGCGACAGGGAGATAAAGAACATTTTCCTTTTTGGAATTGTCAATAATTTATCTGCACTAGCTATTGTCATGCAGCAAAACTTTCAATGGTTAGGAGCGGATTTCAAATCAAAGAACCTGAAAACTGCCTAGCTGGTTTGCAATGCATTACCAAAAAAAGAACCAACTATATGTGTGAAATACATTTTGGGGCTTACTGTAAATGTAAAGGACTTCTAAAAACTTCCTCAGTAATGTCATCCTTGTGCTGCTGATATGTTGGAATGGAAGACAAAGACACATACGTCAGAATGCTATTCATTGACTACTACTACTGACTAAAGTGAAAAAACTTTATATAATGATATATATAAATAAAAAAGATAATGTAATCTGTTCCTTTACATACTATTATTATTATTCCCAGAAACTCATAAGGTTTTGTGCCCTGGCTCATTTGGATGATAAAGGCAAATACGTCAGAATGCTATTAATTGATTACGGCTCCATATTCAACACAATAGTTCCTTCCAGACTAGTCAGGAAGCTAAATGACCTGGGCATCAACACCTCTCTGTGCAGGTGGATTATGGATTTCCTGACTGGCAGACCTCAGACTGTGAGGGTAGATGAGAAACTTTCTTCCACACTGACCATCAATATAGGTGCCCCTCAGGGCTGTGTGCTTTGCCCCCTGCTGTTCTCCTTGTTTACCCACAACTGTGTGGCCAGACACAGCTCCAACTCCATCTTCAAATATGCTGATGACACTACCATCATTGGCCAAATCACTGCAAATTAGGAGACAGCCTAAAGGGATGAGATCAGGAACCTGGAGGAGTGGTGCCTTGACAATAATCTCTCCCTCAATGATGGCAAAACCATAGACCAAGTCATTGATTTTAGAAAGCAGGGTAGGGACCACACACCTATTCACATCAATGGGGTGGCTGTAGATGGTTAGCAGCTTCAAGTTCCTGGGTACCTTCATTGCTAATGATTTAACGTGGTCCCAGCATGTAACTGGAGCTACAAAGAAGGCACAACAGCGCCTTTACTTTCTCAGACAAGTGAAAAAATTTGGACCGTCTTCAACTGTCCTTACCACATTTTAAAGGTGCGCTATCTAGAGTGTGCTCACATGTGGTATACCATTTTGGTTTGGCAGCAGCTTGTTGTCTGACTGGAAGGCATTAGAGTGAGTGGTCAGGTCAGCCCAGTCCATCACTGGAGTACAGCTCCCCTCTGTTTCAGACATTTTTACAACTTGCTGTCTCAGGAAGGCTAGAAGTATCGCTAAGGATACAAGTCATCCTGGTTCCTCACTTTCCTTTCCCCTTCCCTCTGGTAAGCATTATAGGAGCATAAAGGCACGAACGTCCAGACTCAGAGACAGTTTCTTCCCACAAGCTGTCAGATTACTAAACTCTACCCCTACCTCTGGCTCACACTGATGTGTTCTTTTTTTCTCTAAGATGTATGTTATTTAACTTGTTGTTGCTGCTGCCGCTGTTCTGTGTTTTTGTATTTGGTGTTTCCTTAATGTCTTCTATAGGAGCATACATGCAAATAAGCATTTCATTGCACTTGAGCATATGACAATAAAATAAAGTGATCTGAGAATGAGCACTGTCAAGCCATCTGGCTGTGAAGCTGTTTCAGTGCAGCCTTACCTTTGGGCGTAGCTGCTACAGGCTGAGGCGGAGACACAGCAGGAGATGAACCAGTTAAGGCTGAAACATCACTGGCACCATCTGTGTCCCACGAGGCTGAGGCGGATTTGCTTCGAATGACATAGCCACTTTCCTGCTTCACCATATCGACTATGTCGCTCATTGATGCCACCAAATCTTTAACTGATTTGAATCCCAACTTTCTCACAGAAAGGGGCTTTTGGTACCTGTAGTAAAAGTTCTTGCTGATCCTATTCACAGGGAAACCTCCTGGATACCTCTTGCACAGTCTTTGCAGCATTTCACGAAAGGCCTCTATTGAGCATTCTGGTGCAAAAGAGCAGAAACCCAAGTCACGCTTCTTCAGACTACTGCATTCTAAACTGTTACAACAATAGTTGTGTCACATAAGAAATCCTAACTGAAGTAGAACAACATATCCACAAAATCCCCACAAAGGTCCTGCCTACAGTATATCAAGGGTAGATCAGTTTATCTGGCTGGGGGAAACACTTGACAAGCAATTGCTCTCAATTTTAACCTAAAAGCAAACTGAAATTATAAATTACTATGATTGACCACAACTGAAATGTTAAGTTGCTCTTAAGAATGCACGTGTTTTTAAGAGGAATCCGTTACTGGAGTAAAATCAGGTCACAGATAACTACACTGATGTTTTACGCCATAACTGAAGTCATCATTTTTTTTACCCAATACTCTTTGTGACCAGTTAAGTGAATTGAGAGTTAAGTTAACTGCAATGGTACTCTAACCCTATTGGACAGCTGAAGTGCCCTAAGGGCTAGACAGACACCCTACATTAAGAAACAGTAAACTTATTTAGGAAATGATTACAAACCATTTGGATTTTTTTTGCCAGTATGGCATTCTGTAAACTATTCAGAGGAATATGTGGAATTCTGAGTGACAGCGATATGGGGCAGGTGCTTTTTCATCAGAGCAACACTTCTCTAATGGGGGTCACCCTACTTATTGCTACAGTATATAACCACAGTAAAACAGGCGTCTACTGGACCTCACTGTTCAGTACATACCTCCTGCAGAGTCTTCGACTTGAGGCGGGCCAGGCTGTGGTGCTCTCAAATCTGCATGTTGGCTTTCAGGATCGTCAGGGGAAGTTTTGAGCACTGCATCATCACAGGGTTTTCCTATCAGAAGAATCCCACTGTCAGCGGGGACCATATCCCAGACGTCGGTCAGCTGCCCCGCCATCTCCTTCAGAGACTTGAATCCGTATTTCTTCAGGGTGAGGCACTCCTTATACACCTGGTTGTAAGTGTTGCACAGCCTGTGCAGTGGAATGCCAGAGGGGTACAGCCGGAACAGGCTCTGCAGACGCTCCCTGAGTTTGTTCAGAGCTTGACATTCTGGAAAGCCGAGAACAGACGGGTCAGGGTGTGATTCAGGAGTGCCCATGTCTCTAAAAGCTTACTGCGACATTCTAGATACCGGTGAAGGAAAGCTATTTATTTTAAAACTCAAAATAAAATTCCTAACCTTGCTCACACATGGTACTACAGCATTTTTTTTCAGTCCTGATGCAATGTCTAATGGATAAAGAGACTTGAGTATTAGTCATCAGTCAGTTTTTAGAAATATGACCAGAATCCTCTAGATCAGTGGTTCTCAAACTGTGGTACGCGTACCGGCAGTGGTACGTGGAGTGCCGCCAAGTGGTACGCCAAATGACCCTGGAACTGTGTCGTGTGCGCAGAAAAATCGGGACGGGTTTTCATATTTTGTATTTTAATACGTGTCGAATACGCAACCTACGTACTACGATACAGTGCGCGCTAATACTTCAGTGGACACAAGAGATACTCTGTAATTCTATACCACTCTATAGGAATGCGTGCTACGGATGCAAGTGACCAATTGTATTTAAAATAAGCTACTGTATCTCCAGCAAATAGGGAGAAAGGAGAATGTGCGTGATTTTGGAACTATGCCAACGTTCTAAACACAGGAATGCATAGAAATACGTGTTACGAACGCAGGTAATCTTGTGAGCACACGAAAGCACGATATCAGAAAAATATTTAAGAACTGTTCTAATTTGAGAAAAATACACCGAGCGTCTCTGTGTTTCGCTCCCATGCACATGAAATAAAAACTTTAAATAAATACGGAAATAAAAACGGAAACGTGGAAAAATGCAAGCTTGCGTATTGCTAAAGCAGGTAAGCTACAGTACACTATTTTTAAAAAACCTTATTTACTGTTGGCAAAAGAGCCGACACGTATTATGTGTAGAGAAAAAGCTGCTAAACAGCTCAACCTGCTGCCCCCCTCCCTCTGAAACACACAGTCATTCATAGAATTATTGAAATGAAGGATTATATCAAAAGTACACTGATAGAGCGCGTTAAGATGAGCAGATGTTTTTCACTGCAATTAGATGAGTCTGTAGTCGATTTGGCCAATTTGCTCATTTACGTTAGATACGAGTTTGAGGGCATGTCCCATGAAGACTTTCTGTTCTGTAAACCGCTACCAACAGGAACTACAGGAGAGCACATATTTCAGCTTCTGAATGAATTTATCGAAGAGAATGGCCTCGACTGGATAAAATGCATCTGAGTTTGTACAGACGTTGCTTGAGCAATGACAAGCCGACATAACGGTGTAGTTGCACGAATTAGAGAGGTTGCTCCAGAAATTAATGTACGCATTACAACATCCACCGCGAGACCTTTGCCATCAAGAAAATGCCTGACGATTTAATATCTGTTAGACTCGGTTGTGAATTGTATCAAGGCTCGAAAAATTAATTCACATCTGCTTTGCTCAACTAAACAGGCTCACCCCTCTCACTGAAATGGTGCTTTTTTAATTAGTTGTTGTTAATGTTTTTTTTTTTCTGTAAAACACTTTGAGAAGCCACATTTAAAGGCGCTATATCAAATAAAGTTTATTATTATAATATTTATTATATGTATGTGTGAGTGTGTGTGCACGCGCGCTCATGTTGGTCATAGAGAATTTCTGGGGTTCCTATGAGATGATGACTTGTAGGTGGTACTTGGATGCTTCGGTTGGATTAGGGGTGGTACGTGGTCCAAAAAGTTTGAGAACCACTGCTCTAGATGCATAATTTGCATGGGTCATTCAATACCAATTACATATGGGTTTCCTGCACAGGCTTTCCTGGTCTTAATCTGGGCTGCTGGGCTGTTATCTGCAGCTCTGTGATCACACAGAGGCAGGCACAACTGGATCAGCACTGCTGATGGGTGGATCTTAGTTCACAAGGCCAATCTCAGCCTGCTGGATAGAGGTAAGATCTAGGAGCTCACAGCCCCATCCCTTCCCCTTCTCCTGTTTGCTGTGTGAACGAGAAGGATGATCTGATTAACTAAGGCCTGCTAACAGTAGAGGAATGTTAAGTGGGGATCTGTGAAGCCTGTAAAGAGTAAAACTTGATTTAAAAGCACACTTAAAGTGATTTAAGAGTAAAACTCTAACTTGATTGGCTTGGTGGTGGAATGGCTGCTGGCAACTCAGGTGGACTGGAAAGCAGTGGTGTGAAGTCCTCTGGACTGGATGCGGACTGTACCCACACCCCTTTCTCATCAAAGTGCAAGGAGACTTTGTCCAGCATCTCCTCAAGAAGGCCTTCCAGAGACCCAAAGCCATGCAGGCCGAGGTCAAGCTGCTTCTTGAAGGTTTGTCTGTAAACCAGTGGAATCTTCAGTATCGGGATACCCTCAGGGTAGCACAAGCAAAGGTGATGGATTTCTTCCTTGAGCTGCTCCATGATGTTAACTAAGTGAATAAAACAAGACAAACATTGAAATAATCCAATCTTTAACTAATACAACTGATCACACACTGCCCACTACAATCATTCTAAAAGCTCTCAGATATGAAGTGAGGTCCCACTCAAGAGAACAACAGTTATACAAAGTTTTACGAATAAGTTTCTTTATACAGTCTAAATACTATACATTTAATATAATGTACATTCTACTGATATATTGGCACATTACATTAATCCATAAAGATAAGTGCAATATGTTCTTTTATCTTTCATGGTTAGTGGACAAGGGAGTTGGGAGAGATGTGCTAACTTTTGAATCAGGTACAGATTTAACATCTTTACTTTGTCTTGAGCTACACTGGAACAGGTAAAGGTTCGTTCAAGGCTAAGAGGTAAAGAAACAACGTTTCGGCTGTAGAACCTTCAGGTGCGAGGCAGAGAGGGGAAAGTAGCAGATAAATGAAGCATAGGAGAAAAAAGACAGAGTAAGTAAGAAGAGACAGGGAGCAGGGAGGAGTTGGGCATAAAGCCGGTGAAAATGAGTGTCCAAATTAAGGAAGAACAGGAGAAGAGGTGTGGAAAGCCTAATTTGCGAATGAACAGAGAGGGTTTAGAAGGAAATGAGTCGGTCTTTGAGAGAAGGAGAAAGGTATGATCCAAGTTTAGGAATTATTTTGATTTTGGATGTCTTTCTGCAATAGTAGTTCTGAAACTGCTGTGTGAGGGCACAGACAAAGAGAGCAAAAAATATCTTGATTGTTAAAGGTGAAAAGGGGGAACTATAGGTCTGGAGAGATCTTTGATCCTCACAGCTCTGACGTGTTGCCTGACGGTCTGCTAGCCTTCTTCCTGTCTCACCAATGTAAATGGCTAGGCATTTTCTGCATGACCTGCAGTGAATGAGGATGTTTGAAATACATGATGTCATCTGGGTGTCATGGAATGGTCCAGATGAGCCTTGAATGTGGGTTGTATTGAATATTTGCAGATGATGCAGTGGATTCTGTTGCAAGGAAAAGTGCCTGGTGTGGATGGTTGCTGTGGGTGGTTAAGGGACCTGTGAACATGAAGGTTGCAAAGATTAGGTGGTTGGCAATATGACATGATGGGGCGGTCAGGAAAGAGGGTTCCAGTGGAAGGGTCCATTTATAAGATGGGGAAGTTGTCATTGATGGTCCTGGGAATAGGAAGGGTGTTGGAGTTGTGAGCCTGGGAATTCTTATTTGGGTTGATGACCCAAGATCAATAACATGTGCTGGATATCCTCTATCAATGAAAAAAGAGTGCATTTTGAGGGCATGATAATGGAAGACTGTGTCGTCACTGCATAGCCATTAGTGCCTGCAGACCTGCGAAAAAAAGGAAAGAACTTACAGTGTGTGTGCAGAGGAAGGGGCTATCTAGCAGATAGCTGTCTGAGTCAGTGGGACTGTAACAGACAGAAGTTGAGAGTTGTGGGCAATTCATGGAGAGGTTCATGTCCAGAAACAGAGGAGTAGTGGAAGATATGATAACTGTAAACTTAAGGGATATGCGAAAGTTTGTCAAGTGATGCAAGAAATGCTCTAATTGGTCCTTAGAGCATATGACAGCACCGACCCAGTCATCAGTGTATCACCTGTACAGGGGAGTGATAAAGCCGGTATAGGAAGCAAAGAAGGATTCTTCTACCCAGCTGACTAAAATATTTGCATGACTGGGTCCCATCCTCATGCCCATGGAAACTCCTCTAACCTGCTGGTAAAAGAGTTTATTTGAAAGAAAAGGCATTCAGTGTGAGGACCAATTCCAAAAGGTCAATCAAGCCACACTGTCCTATCAAATTATTACAGACAGATACTGTATGCTGCTTAGGAATTACCTATCCTGTCCACAGCAGTGAGAGTAGCACATGTAATATGATTCTTCGGTCTGTAAAGTAGTATCATATCCATACTTTTCTAGTCAGTGTGAAATGATGCTCATGTACAATAAGTGGCTTCACAGAAGTATGCCATTATAGAAGCTATTATAACTGTTAGCATCTGTCCCACATTTCTCAACACCTAGTGGATTCAGTGCTGGGATGTTAGAGCTGCAATTGCCACTAATGACTAATTGGTAGACCAATTTACATTCAGGTGTATTTCTCTGTATTTTGGCATGGAAGTACATATACATGCAAGCATAACAAAACAATTTCAAAAGTGCAATTAATGTATTTTTATCATTAGTTACTGGAAACCAGGAATGTGAGGATGGATTTAAAGAAGATAGCTATCTGAGGACTAATATGGAAAACCTGAAGCCAGTATTCTTGCAAGACTGAAATCATATGAGCATGTAATCAATACTGCTAAAAGATCAATACTCTTACACCATGTTTCAGTCATTCTACTGTATGTCTGAGGTCGTGAACATTAAGCCCAGAAGATGTTACTAAAAGAATGGCTGTACTCTGCACAGGTCTGATTTTTAAAATCACTCTCGGATCTCTCGCTGAGTCTGTGGCGAAAATAGTTGGCGCCCTGTGTTTAGTTTCTACTTCTACATTACCAGTTTGAGAAACCGATAAAAGAGCATACCGCTGTTTTCGCAACAGATGTTCTAGAAGTTATTGGTAGTATTCTTTTCGGTTTCCTTTAACATTAAAGGATCATTATATTGATGACCTTAAGGATAATAAACCAGTTTATCTGTGAACACTAAGGCTGCCCTTTTGGATTGGAACTAAAGTCCAACACCGGTTTTACACTCGGTACTTAAAACATCACATAACGTAAACGTCATTCCACAATCCTTTTCATTACTTTTTCAACGATATTATAAGAACGTCTTTTTGCAAGTAGCGTTTATGTTTTTAATTAAAGATGTCTGTTGCGTTGCACATTAACTATTGTCCTCGGTTAACTGCTAAATAAATCCCACAGCATTAAAAGATACAATTTCAGATTAAAAAAAACTAAGTGCACCGCCACGTGCTTAATATCAAACACTTCAAACCCCCAATTCTCGTATAAAACGATCAGTACTGTAACATCGCGCATCGTGACAATTCATTCTCCTTCCACAGACACAACAGACCAGTGAGATTTTAAATGTCAAGTCTACAGAAAAAAAGGTTTTTCCAGTCACACACAGAGGGGGGCAATTTACAAATGATGTACCTCAATAATCCGGAATGATGTGCACATGAGCTGTTTGCATCTTTATTGCACGAAGAGAGTTGAATTTTCCTTCTTCCTGTTATGTCACGAAGGGGGAGTTACATATATTAGGAGTCGCTATTTTACCCAGCTCTGTTTGGCCAGCAGAGACATGTGGTTAAGAATAGGTGTAGGGTGCACGGAAGGCCGAGGCGTAGCTGTCTGTCCCGGAACGAAAAAGTTGGGTTGGGTTGAGTTTGTCAACTCCTCTTGGAGTCAGAATATTTTTGCATTCAAAACAAAAGATTCGGTTCTTTTAGCCGTTCGGTTTACGACTTTTTATTGTACCATTACGTACTGTACATGTTGCTCTTATCCGAACCAGGTCCACAATACCTTTTTCTTTGCAAAAGGACGACCGAACGTGTACACAATATTCTAAATGGGGTGTTCCAGTGTGATCTTTTAATAAAAAAATGGCACAACTTCACTTCATTAACATTCTAAGCTTTTAACCATGTATATAAAGACATTTTATTTATTTCTCCCCTCTTACAGTGCCTAGACTAATCACTTTCATGTTTTTTACAGAAGTAAAAAGCCCAGGGCTTCCCATTTTTAATTTATCATCTACATTTTGCAGCATGTAACACTCAGCACTTCCCTACTTGAAATTTAATCTGCCAGGTTTTAATGAGCAACATACTAATTTGTTATGAATATGGAATATACAGTAACATATATATAGGATGAATACATGCAAAACTTAAATGTCCTAATTGAAATAACATGTTATATTTAATTTGTAAACATATTCTAATTACAGGCATTTGTAATATGGCATGTAGAGGACTACCTTAATTAATGAATATTTTTTTACTTTTCTTTTGATTATGAAAATTAAACACAAAACAAGTGGCATACAGTACACTACGATATCATATAAGCTTTCTGGTTTAAAAAAGACATTCATTACATTTACGGTGACAGGTAAAGAATAATGAAAATTTGTCACATGCACCTTATCTGTGTTTGTAAACTGACCTTTAGGACACAATGAAGTCAAGCTCTCATGTGATTCCAATGTACATTAATGGAATAGAACAGCTGAGCAGTTTGCAGGTGTAATAACAAACAAGTTACAGCTGAATTACAATTATTGTGAATTCACATTCACAAATTCACATACGGTTCACAGACAGTCCAGAAATGTCATTCGGTTTTCTTACTCTGTGCCCTAAAGAATGTATTTCCTCTTTGTCCAGTATTGAGGTCTCTTAATATTTAAGTGTCACTCTGTAGAAGACGTCCTTTATTGGGAATAGCTCCAATTCAGCTTGTGGGTCATAATACACCATGTACTGTAATGTAATGTGTAATGTGAACAAATGGAAAGAATATATTACTTGGGTTTAGGTATAATAGACATGCAGAATGGAGTATTATATTAGATATATATTAAACAGGTTAGTAGGAAATAATACTTTATATTACAACAGCTAAAGTGTGGATTGCCAACAAGCTTCTGTTCACTGGAATCAGTTATTATTTTCATCCCACATAAACTTGAAATTGACATCCTTCATCTTGTCCTTGTACACAAAGTCAAACAGCTCTGCTTGGGCCACTGTGAAATAGTTCTTCCAATCGCCACATATCCCTGAGAAAGAAACAAGCATTATTCAGTTTTGTTTAGGAGCACTGACAGTTGTTACCTTTGAACTGCTTGTTGAGTGGACAAGCCCAGCACACCAAAACCAGCCTCCCATTGTACAGAATTCGAATGACATTGGGTACCAGGGAAGTGAAACCATCATAACAGTCTTATCTTATTCTGGGACCAGGATCTAGCAAGATCTAGCATGTCAACTCCTCCTTATTAAGCAAATAATGGATTTACTTAAGTTCATTCTGTGCTCAGATGGAACACAAATTGTGGCTCTTCAGGACTGGAGTTACAGAGTCTGATTAGCCTTAGGCTGATTCAATCTTATCTAAACATTAGGAAGCCTAAGATCAGTCCTAGGCTGTGTGAAACCATCTCTGAGACCTTGTTTTTATGTTATAAAAACTTGTTTTTATGTTTCATGTATAAGGGCCAGACATGGCCATCAAACAGGCCATTTATCTTTCAAGTTCTACCAGTGGTGCATGCACAAAAAGAAATTAGAGATTCGAGCACAAAAGGAAAAACTGAAACCTTTAGAATCCTTTAAATCTTTTATAGAAGATCTAAGATCTCTGATATATGTATTGATGAGAGAAAGGATATTGAGTGAGGTTAATATAATTCTACTGTGGAGTAATTTGGAATTTAGGTCCATGTACTAAGGAAAGATATTGTAACATAACCATGTACAGTACTACTGTATGTGACAGAATTTTCTCCTGATGAGTCTCAAAGCTCAGGTTACCTTTTCTGAGAAACTCCGATTTTTTCTGATTCATGAACTCTTCTGGAACAAGAGAGTAATTTGACATCTTGTTCTGCTTCATGTTCTTGAACGTGCAGTGATCAGCTATCTTCTCAATCAGCTCAGTGCTCAGGGATTTTCCAACGAAATCAGAGATTTTGGAAACAGAGTCCTTCAGATCCTGTGAAGACCAGACCACAGAAAAGGTGTCAGTTGGCATTTAACTGAAATCTGAGTAGAAATGCAGTATACACAAATGTACTGTTACAACGTGGCATTAGTCAACTGTGATTCTCCAAGGGAAGACATGTGTTTGACAGTGTCACTGCATAATTTTCACAAAGAAAAGTTTTGGTGAAACATTCTTTGATTTGTTCTCTTCTGTGTTTTTGCAGTGCCATCAGTGAAAGACTCACTGCTCCACCAACTGGCACTACATCTGCTGTTTGGCCAAATGCAGCTCACAGTGTGCTGAAAGATGAACAATCATCTGTGGCAGGAGCTGCCTGCACACTGTTGGAGCTGAACCTCTATGCCCAGGTTTAAACAAGAACCAATTCCAATTTCGGAGGGTAAATAATTTAAAATTGGTCATATCTTAAGGAATTAAAACATAACCTATGATTTATTTTCTACATGTATATCCTACTGCGATTAATTATTGTGTCCATTCTTGAGCATATATTGTAAAACTGGTGACATACCCAAATCATTTCCTCATATGTCATGTACAATATGCGGTCCTTGGCTTCTGCATTAAGCCATCCTTTCACATGATCAAACCATGAGCCAAACATCACTGAAAGAGGGAAGAGAACAGTGGCATCAAGGGTCACTTAGGGATTCATATTATTAAACTAAAAAACTGTATATTAAACTAAAACTTTAAAATAAGTGCAACATCATTCAGTTGATCAGCTCAACATTTATTTTTCTGTTCATTGTTATACTGTATAATACTGGCATCTTAAACTGATTACTGACATCTTAATGAATATCATTTTGGGTCTAGTTTAATGTTTAATTGTTTAAAAGTTATATTTTTCTCCATTTCATAGTTATTTTTCTTTGTGTGAAGAATCATGTCTCTTTTTGAATTTTTGGAGGACTCAAATACACCTGTTAAATCTGCTGGGAGACATTTGTACCTGAGCATAATGAAAATGGTTGGACCAGGTTGAGACTGTCACATGTTAACCCCTAGGGGAATGCCAGCATTAATTGTTGTAGTTTTACACACTGTTAGTTTCATGCTATAAGTTGTAAATAGAATGTGGTACAGTACATGCTGCACCGAAATGTTAATTGTGTCGCTCTTATTAGAGTTGTATCATTAAATGTTATATTACAAAAAGCATAAGTAAATAATAAATAATTAACCAACACCATGTTCTTTGAACCCAGCCAGATGATGCAATTACCTTGATGTAACATTCATGCACAACATTAGCCTTCACAATGGACCCTGCACTCTTTAGATATCACTTATACTGTAGATGTAGGAACTGGTTGTACCAACGAGAACAGACTGTAACAACAGATTGCCTTTAAGCAAAATACAGTACCTTTGGAAAATATTGCATGCCTTTTACATACTATAGCACATGGCTAGGAAAGGAAGACTTCTCCCTATATTTTAAAACTCTAATGACTATAACCACAGTCTATACTGCCCCAAAAATGGAAACTATGCATGGAGCAGTAAAGTGCTACAGTATATTAATTAAATACATTACATATACTGCCATAATGATGGCATCACTGTTGCTTTACACATCTTCCAAAACAGTGCAGGTGAATAGCAGTACCTGCAGCACTGAAGACCTGAAACAGATCAGCCTGCAATACAGTTGGATTCCTATTTCCACCCCCAAAGCATTCACAGCTCCAACATGGAGCTTGTACTTTTACTGACTCTCTAGATTCTTTTATCTCTTATACTGTATGTTAAGCCTGAATTAAAAAGTCCCAGTTTTACTTCATCACCATTATTGTTTAGTATTAGTTCCTTTCTAATGTGTGACATTTGTATTTCTGTGTTCACTGGACTATCTTTTTATAAATGGATTGTACCTTTTCCATCCAGGAATTTTGTGAGGAACTCATCCCAAGTCCCTGGTTTCACCAGATAAGATGCCATTCCATAATAGTGGTAGGAAGAAGTAAAGACATCCTTTGGGTTTCTCATGACATAAATAACCTGGATTTGTAAAAGAAGAGGTTAGGTTTTCTTTGATAACTTTTGTCTGTTGTTCTGTCTAAACAAAGCAGTGGATTTAGACTTTACCAACTTTAGTCTCTTAGCTGTGAATTCAATACAGTTTTATTTAGGGATTATGGATACACACAGTGCTATTGTTGTGCTCCTTACAGACCTTCCCTGAAGTTACATTGAAATGTAGAGTATTCTTTTTATGTATCTTTCTTGACACTTCAGCTGCCTAGCCTACCCAATCATGAGTGAAATTATTTCTACCACTTGAACACAACCATCTAGAGCACACAAACACAAAATCTTTAACACAAAGAGGAGTGTCTGTTCCTAATCTGGACTTTAATTTAAACCAGATAAACCAATTGTTTAGACTTACAGTATATAGTGCTTTGCTTTATCTATGCTGGACACTCCACTCAAAGAGCTTTACAGGTAATGGGGACTCCCCTTCACCACCACAATGGCAGCATATCACACACTGTATGTTCACCGCACACCAGCTATCAGTGGGAAGGATAACAGAGCCAATTATTAGGGATTATTAAAATAATTATTAGGGATTATTAGGAGGCCATGATGCGTAAATGGCCAATGGGAAATTTGGGCAGGACACCAGGGTTACACCCCTACTCTTTTCAAGAGACACCCTGGAATTTTTAATGACCACAGAGTGTCAGGACCTCAGTTTAATGTCTCATCCAAAGGATGGTGCCTTTTTACAGTATTGTGTCCCCATCACTATACTGGGGCATTAGGACCCACATACACAACAGGGTGAGCTCCCCCTGCTGGCCCCACTAACATCTCTTCCAGCAGCAACCTTAATTTTTCCCAGGAGGTCTCCCATCCAGTTACTGGCCAGGCTCACACCTGCTCAGCTTCAGTGGGTTTCCGGTTGTGAGTTGCAGTCATTGCAATTTAATTTCTTTGTCCCATAACACAGAGACATTTTAATTTTTTTCCAGAGTAGATAAATCCTAGGTTGCATCTACACTTGCAGCAGCAGCATGGCAGTGTCTGAAGGTCTCCTACTGTACCTTAGGCTTGTTCTGGAAGTAGGACTGGGGCATCATACTGTAGTGGAAGTGGGTGGCAAACATGCGTGGTGAGGGCCTGTTCTCCAGGTTCAGGACCATGGCGCGATGCTCCTCCAGCCATGGCACGCGGTCCCAGTTGGGAACGGACTGCACGACCGTGAAGTCCCCCTCACTCACAACCAGTGGCAGGATCTCCTGCATCCATGTAGTGCCTGCGACAAACAGCCACATTCACATTATACCTTCAGTGGATCTGAAGCTTCAGTTATTGTGAACCCTCTTTATAGTTTACAGAATTTCAAATTAAATTACTAAATAGGATAAAACATCTTCAGTCAGAGCCATGATCATCGGTCTCAAACTGATCACCCACAGGTCCTCAAAAGGCCAAGCAGTTTCACAATCCACAATCCACACTTTTTATCAAGCCCTTTCATATGGAAACCATATTTACAGTACAGTTGTGTTCCGGAGGTGGACGATCATGATGGTGAAGGTATGTGGACATGCAAGCATCTAGAATATTTTATTTGATATAGACAGGAAAAAAATAGTCTTTCAAATTCATTGAGTTGTATTATTCCAGCAAGTACACCCTGAGCTTTGTTAGCAAGTATAAAATGACTGACACATACTTGATCTGCAAAGACAAAGTTGCCATTTTAAATAATTACAGTATTAAACTACATTACAAAATTAAACCCACCCAAAGTAAGATAACTATCTAACACTAATGTCAGTGAGATTGCACAATAGCAGTGAGTGTTCTAGAGCTATTTAACAATATTAATGAGCATCTCATCAAGAAAAAATATATATCATTCTCTATATATTCCATTTTCATTGATGACAGTACTGATTTCTTTGACAGTTTACAGCCTGTGATGTTTTTGAGAGATCTTGATGAAAGCTTGTGAAATGTGCAGTCGAAATTTTTCGTTGTTTAACAGAAGCACTGGAACAAGTCTGCTGTGGCATTTATTAACACATTTAACCACTGACAGGGCCCCAGCAATGTGAAGTGGGATATTGCACATATCCAGTACTTCAATATTAGTATTCAAGCCTGTTACAGAAGGTATTAGAGTATTTGCTGAGATCTGTTGACTCAGACCTTACCAAAGACCCCAAAACATAAAACTGGACAAACCCTCAAAGGCTGCAAGCAACACCACAAACAAGTAAACTTCTGTTGCATATTAAAAGACCGGACAAATCCCCAGTAACATAGGCAACAGAACAAGAAAAACAATTTCTGCTGAATATTAAAGAAAATGACAGGAAGTACTGTAATTACCTATCAAAGAACAGAACAAGCACTCAAATTGTGAAAAAAAAACCTTATTTCTGCGCCTCTACTGTGAATGAAACCTGAGAAACCCTTGCAGTGTGTTTGTTCTAAGGCACTGCATTATTGTACTTATTGATCTCAGTTTGCACAAGACTGTCTCCAACTTTTCTGGTGAAGAATTTCCCACAAAACTAATAACAGCAGTGCAATGAAAATGTACAAGGCTAAGCAAACAACACTCACTGTGCAGTAAAATTAAGTGTCATTTCCATGGTTGTAAAATGTGTAAACTACAACTGCTTAAGGGGCTTTCAGGACAGTTCCATGCTAACTTGAAGGAAAATTAATTCAAATATGGTGACTCCCTTAACTTCCCTCAATTTCCTTGGCAAAGCAGGAAAACTCTTGGTCATGAATCGGAGCCATCTTCAATTACAGCTTGGAAGAACAACAGTTTACTCTCTTGTATCGTACTCAGAACGAGATCAACGTGCCTCCAGCAGTGTCAGATAGATAGTGCCGTACTAGCTACAGTAGTTCACTACCAACACTAGAACGGGCATTCGTGTACATAAAAAAAAATATTACTGGTCCCTCATGTTTAGATTATAGCAAACCATTATAGCAAATTTTTGTGTATTTTCTACTGTTTAATGAAGAATGTTTGAAACTTACCAGATTTAGGATAAGTCACAATAATTATGTCGTCGCTACGAAACGTGAAGTCCTCAGCATATTTCAAGCTTTCTGTGGGGTGCAATAGCTTTGGCACATACACCCCCTTGTATACTGAATATAACTCTTTTTCCGTCATCACTTCTGAAAGCAAGAGCTCCAGTCCGTAGGCGAATTCTCCAGCTACTGACAGGAGGGAGGCCTCCCTAGGTTTTGACTGTTTTTGGGCTGTTTTCCAGACGTCACGCCTAGGGAAATTCAAGAGTAGGCAGGACCAAAAGGCATTATCTTCCTCCTGGCACTGATTTTAACTGTGAATTTCCATCGAAGTGGTGATAAAGAGCAGCCGTGGGCTGGGTCTGTGAAATACATTTTACTACCTTAGCGACGAGTATCAACAGAGATCTGCTCTTGCAGCGTCCCCGACACTGGCATTTTAAAAACAGTTTAGACAGAGTAGAACAATATCTTAGAAGCTCCCTGTCAACAGGTGATATAACAACGAATGATGCCGAAGAAATTAAAGACTTCAAAATCCCAGAAGACGTAAGAGTTTTATATGTTTATATGTAGTTTTAATGTATTATATACCATGTACTGTAAATAAGTCATGTGTCGACTACATGAAATTAACATTTACGTCGTTCTCTTTTACTTAATACGGTAATAAGCTTCACTAGTAAATTGTAATAAATAGCAATTTAAGTTTTATTATTCTTCCTACCACAATAGCTTTGCAGCTCATGGCCTCTGAGTCACAGAAAGCTGCCAACAATGACCCCAGAAACTGTTTTTTCACATTCAAATTCAGACAAATTTTATTTAGTATATATACTAGTATATATAAAGTATATACTATCAATACAACCCCTACTGACATTTATAATACAAATACAGTGGTGTGAAAAAGTGTTTGATTTCTTATTTTTTTGCATGTTTGTCACACTGAAATGTTTCAGATCATCAAACAAATTAAAATATTAGACATAGATAACACAAGTAAACACAAAATGCAGTTTTTAAATGAAGGTTTTTATTATTAAGGGGAAAAAAAATCCAAACCTACATGGTCCTTTGTGAAAAAGTGATTGTCCCCTAAACCTAATAACTGGTTGGGCCACCGTTAGTAGCAACAACTGCAGTCAAGCGTTTGTGATAACTGGCAATAAGTCTTTTACAGCGCTGTGGAGGAATTTTAGCCCACTCATCTTTGGAGAATTGTTGTAATTCAGCCACATTGGAGGGTTTTTGCGCCTTAACCGCTTTTTTAAGGTCATGCCACAACATCTCAATCGGATTCAGGTCAGAACTTTGACTAGGCCACTCCAAAGTCTTCATTTTGTTTTTCTTAAGCCATTCAGAGGTGGACTTGCTGGTGTGTTTTGGATCATTGTCCTGCTGCAGAACCCAAGTGCGCTTCAGTTCTGAGGTCAGGAACAGATGGCCGGACATTCTCCTTCAGGATTTTTGGGTAGACAGCAGAATTCATGGTTCCATTTACCACAGCAAGTCTTCCAGGTCCTGAAGCAGCAAAACAGCCCCAGACCATCACACTACCACCACCATATTTTACTGTTGGTATGATGTTCCTTTTCTGAAATGGTGTGTTACTTTTACGCCAGATGTAATGGGACACACACCTTCCAAAAAGTTCAACTTTTGTCTCGTCAGTCCACAGAGTATTTTCCCAAAAGTCTTGGGGATCATCAAGATGTTTTCTGGCAAAACTGAGACGAGCCTGCTCAGCAGTGGTTTTCGTCTTAGAGCTCTGCCATGCAGGCCATTTTTGCCCAGTCTCTTTCTTATGGTGGAGTCATGAACACTGATATTAACTGAGGCAAGTGAAGCCTGTAGTTCTTTGGATGTTGTTGCGGGGTTTTTTGTGACCTCTTGGATGAGTCGTCGCTGCGCTCTTGGGGTAATTTTGGTCAGCCGGCCACTCCTGGGAAGGTTCACCACTGTTCCATGTTTTCGCCATTTGTGGATAATGGCTCTCACTGTGGTTTGCTGGAATCCCAAAGCTTTAGAAATGGCTTTATAACCTTTTCAAGACTGATAAATCTACTCTGTTTCTCATTTGTTCCTGAATTTCTTTGGATTGCAGCATGATGTTTTTTGAGGAAAAAAAACTTTTGAGGATCTTTTGGTCTACTTCACTTTGTCAGGCAGGTCCTATTTTAGTGATTTCTTGATTGAGAACAAGTGTGGCAGTAATCAGGCCTGGGTGTGGCTAGGGAAATTGAACTCAGCTTTCCAAAGATGTGATAAACCACAGTTGATTTATGTTTTAACAGGGGGGGCAATCACTTTTTCACACAGGGACATGTAGGTTTGGATTTTTTTTCCCCTTAATAATAAAAATCTTCATTTAAAAACTGCGTTTACTTGTGTTATCTTTGTCTAATATTTCAATTTGTTTGATGATCTGAAACATTTCAGTGTTACAAACATGCAAAAAAATAAGAAATCAGGAAGGGGGCAAATACTTTTTCACACCACTGTACATCATAGGACATTTACGTAAACTCGATCTAAATGTCCTATGATGTACAAGTTAAGTACAACACGTAGAACGTTACTGAGTGACAGGTTCACTGTTCCTCAGGCTCTGACAGTACATCGCGTACTGTACTGCAAGCTCAATCGAGTTCCCTCCCCCCATCCCAGTACGAGATGTTGTGATTCTGGCTGCTGTATTTGATTCTGGGATTATATTTTGGGGAAGAATGTTTGTCGAATCCCAAAACATTTCTCACAGTGCAGTAGAAAGTACATCTCTGTCTCTGTTTCAGTCAGATCTGCCTGTGTCGCCCAGTTTCTATTGCAAGATTGTGGTCACTGAGCCTGTACCTTCGTCATAGTCTGTTTCTCACACTGGTCAGATATTCAGCTAGTGTGTATGGTCTGTTCAGGGTTCTGTAGTATTCCGGTTTATGTTGTGCTCATGTGTGTGTGTCCCAGTGGGTAAGGTGGTGTTGTCTGGTTTGTGTTGTGATTTGGTTGCTTTTGATTTGTGTTGTCCTGTGCTGTAACCAATATTTGGTTGCTCCCAATTGTATGCTGATTTGTAATGGTTATTGTCCTGATTCGGTATTATTGCATTGTTAGGAGTGTTTCTCTGTACACGGAGGATGTTTTTACAAAACTCCATGCACAGAACTTGTATGGGGTGTCTGTCCCATTTAGTGTAATCTTTGTCTGTGAGTGGATTTCACACTTCACTGCCAGATAGGGCAATGGGTTATATTACACTTTCAAATATTCACAGACAACCACAACCCTGAGTGAAGAATTCTGTCCTTTTGTTACTGATTTTCACTGTGCATTTGTTCTCTGAGTACATTGACTTCATTACGTTGTAATCTTTACCTCTTACACCATTTGAAGGAGTTTGTAAACCAGTCCTCTATGCCAAATTAAGTCACATGCTTTTTTGAAATTAATAATGCAGGTAAATATTTTTTTTTGTTTTTTTGGTGGACATGTTTGTTTATAAGTGTGTAGGGTGTGAATGTGGTCAGATGTGTAGCAGTTTGGAAGGAAGTCAATCTGACCGTATCGATCTTAATATAGCTCATTGGTTTTCTCTACTAATCCAATATTTACATGCTGGACTTCACCTGGAGATGGGGATATGACATCACCCTTTCAACTTATTGGAGATATTCATCCTTTGTCTGTTCTAAGTGTAACACTAGTCTCACCTCACAACCTACTAACCTTGTGGAATTAACCTTTGTAGTCAATGTGTGCTGACTCAGCACTCCTCTCAAACATAATAAAGAAGAGTAATTGTATCTTGAGGCTGGCACAGTGGTTAGCATTTCTGTCTCATTACACTGAGGCCCTGGGTTTAGTTCCTGGGGTGCTATTTGCATGCAGTTTAAATATTCTCTTTCTGTTTATGTGGGTTTCTTCTGGGTGCTCTGGTTTCCTTCAAGAATCTACAAACAGACTTTTAGGTTAATTGGCTTTTGAGAAGATTGGCCCTGCTGCGAGAGTCTGTGCTTGTGTCTGCCCTGTGATGGACTGGAATCCTATCCAGGGTACTGTATATCCTGTCTTGTGCCTGTCTCTTGTCGGCATAGGTTCCAGCTCCCCTGCAACACTGAATTGGATGAAGTGGTTAGAATATGGATGGAGGTACATTATGTACTGTATATTACAAATGTTTCATACGTCACCCATGATAAGAGTGTCTGTTAAGCTCCTGGGAGGGTTTTGTTACTTAAGCTAATAAGCTAATGGTTGACTATAACCCAAACCCAGTTCACAGCCAAGCTTAACACAGATTGGAACCAGAGACAGCTAAGGTATACAGTTTTAAGGTGGATAAATGATCTATTATGATTAAGTCTTTTTCATTTCTGACACACCATGAAAATACATGCGAAAACGTTAGGTTTGCTTTCTCTGGGAAAGAGTACAGTTTTTATATAGTACATACTGTGTCATTGTAACACTGTTAAACTCTGTCTCTGTGTAGTGCAAAAGTAGTGAAATGTACAGTAAGTTGATCAGTGTTTGTTCGGGTTTCATTGCATTGTTTTTCCAGAACTACAGTTCTGGATGCTGTAGAAGAACCTCAGACAGCCGAGGGCTTCAGCAGGCCAACTCTCAGACAGCCCAGTGACCAGGGAATTGTGAAGAATAAGAAGAAAAAGAAGCTCAAACTTACTAAAGGGGAAAAGAAACTGGTAATATTCTGAACACCTTTTTTTTTAACGACTTTGTATAAAAAAAACTAAACTGACATAACGTCTAATAATGGGACATTTAGCAGCTTTGGGTACAAAGCACATAAAAGTTTTATTTCCAAAAGCTGTCTTGAAAGCTGACACAATGCATCATGTTAATTTAAAACACAGTCAAACAGCCAAAGCAATGCTGCACAGTTCATTCTTCAATACCTCTCCTAGGTAATGTTAAAATAAAATATTACAACATCTAATACTATCATTACTGCTGCTACTGATAATGGGAGGCATGGTGGCGTAGTGTTTAGCAGTGTTGACTCACAGCACTAGGGCTCTGGGTTCCTGCGATCTCTGTGAAGTTTTTATGTTTTCCCTGTGTTCATGTGGGTTTCTGCTAGGTGTTCCACTTTCCTCTCACCGTCTGGTCGGTTAATTGGCATCTGGGAAAAGTGGCCCTACTGTGTCCGTGTCTGTGTGTTCCCTGCAAGGGACAGGCAGGGTCAAAACAAAGGTGTGTCCTGCCTTGCTCCCATTGCTCGCCGGGATAGTCTCCAGCTCCCCTGTGACCCTGTGTTGGATAAAGCATTCGAAAATTAATAACAAGAAGAAAAAAGGGTACTGATGAATGCAGTTATTGTGCTTTACAGTAGGTGTTTACTTTACATGTAGGCAAGGCTGGAAAGAGCCTGCAAGGATTTGCAGGCCAAGAGGGATGAATATGAGCAGTTCCTGGATCGCATGAGCTCCTGGCTGCAGCAGCACCACCAGCGTGCAGTGGAGCTCTTCAGCTGTTTCGATAAGAGTGGCACAGGACTGCTGAGTGCTGAGGACTTCCAGCTGGGTAATCACCACTCTCCATCCCCCGATCACCTCCTGTCACTCTCCTGTTCTCTTCACATTGAAAACTCCCAAACTCACATTCCTAAATAAGTCTTATCTGAGAGAAAGTTAATACAATATCCTTGAATATTTTATCCTTTCAATTCCAAAGTAAATAACTAAAACAATACCTTTGACTTATAACTGTATCTGAGATGTTTCTTTCTGTCCATGGTTTTGATACTTATTTTGGACAAAGAGAAGAATTAATATGGCTAAGTATACTGTATCTGAAACAGCCTTAGTCAGTCACATACGGTGGCCCATGACATATTCAGGAGAGCAGGGATAAACAATTAAACCATTCTATCCAGCAGCCTAGGTCTGGGGTTTAATTATTACAGATCCTCATAAACAGGGTTCTAAATTTATCCAAATCCTCCTTACCTCAAATTATTAAATTTCTGAAACTTAAAACACAGTTTGTGATATCTTTTTAAGGATTGTGTCATGTTAGTTATTACTTATATTATTATTAATAATATTATCATATTTAATGATACCATTATATCAATAATGCTAATAATAATAATAAACAATAATAATAAACCCTACAACTGTATAGTGCTTTTCATCCCAAATGATCCCGAAGCATTTTGCATATAAGTCACCCCACTGGGTGACACCGCACCTGAAGTTAGGTATCATGTCATTGATTCCATGGAAGCTGGAGCACACACACTCAGAGATGGCCCCAGGGTTAACACTTCTGCCTAACACTGCTCGAGCAGGGCTGTGTCCCTGGGCATTACTTGGCTGCATTAGATATTGCAGTCCATAGGGAATTGTGCCACCCAGTGATCCACAATACTACTTTCAATAACAGGTGGGTTTCCTTACAAGTCCTACCATCCCAGGACTGACCAGGCCAAGATGACTACAAAGCAAGTTTTTTTTTAATTGAATTTTACATTTTCAAAACCATCCCCCCTGCAAATTTAGGCTTACTTCAATTTATGTTGTTATGGCATGGTTCACAGCTCCGTTGTACTGTTCTTTACCATGGTTTAAACAGGATATAATATCAGACTTCACATGGTACCCTACAGCAAACATTAATAAGGGCTGCTCAGCTTCGTCAGCTGGAACAGGTTTCTGCTGTTTGCCTGTCAGGTATGCGGGACCTGGGGATACCCTGTGTGGAGTTCCAGCTCCACCTGTTGGCCAGGCTGCTGGAGAAGGATAACAGTGGGAAGATCGACTACTTTGAAATAAGCACCAGCTTGCAAAGGGCCAGGTAAGGGAGAGACTCCTCTCTGAAGCTCAGGCACACAAATCGGATCCAGTGATGTTCCAAAATGTTTTTTATATTCATTTCACAAACTGCTGTTTTGAGGTTAACTGGATTTGGCCTTAAATGAAAGAGCACAGTCCAGTGCACCATGGGAGCAACAAAAGGAAAAGCCATTTTCACCACCTTGGCTGCCACACACAACAAACAAAATTAGCAGTAGAATTACCACCTCCTGATCTTGTTAGGTCTCATTAATTCAGCACAGGCCTGGTCAGTATAGGCAATGGAGACCAAGGAACAGCAGGTTTGCTGTTGTGATGTTTGTGGATCAGTAGGTGGTGCTCTTCCCTCTTGATCACAATCTCCAAACTTAACACTCCCATATGTAACTGAGAACACTACTGTTGGATATGCCATCTTTTAGCTGAGACAATAATCTAAGGTCCTTACTACTTGGGTTATTAAAGAGCCCATGACATATTCAGGAGAGCAGGGATGTTAACCCTTGTGTCCTGGCTAATTTTCTATGGTTCATGTCAGTGATGTGCACACTTCCACCTCCTTAATTCAACTGGTGAAGCAGTTTCTCCCTGCTTCCCCTGACCTGCCGTATAGTGAGGCTGCTGTGCTTCACCCAGGTGTGGGCAGTATCTCAGTTCATGAGGAGCGGCTTAAAAGCTTATGGTCATGAAGAGTCACATAAATGCAAGAAATTCTTTTAAACAACTGTACGTAACAACTTCATATTTATTCAAGAAGAATAACAATACAGAATAGTATTCTTATCCAAAAATGTTTCAAGAATGTGAGTAAATTTGACTTAACCCACTTGGCTGAGCACCTATCTCCCGGCCACATGGCGGGGAGGCCGGGACCCCTGTGCAGAGATAGGAGTGACCAAGGGGCAGCTGCACAGGTAGAGTTGGGGGTTGGAGGAAGGATGCAAAAGACAAATGCAAAGGAGAGAAGTGGTTCACCTATAGTATTTATAGTGTTTTAAATTGTAGCAAAATGATGTCATGAATTAGTATAATAGGATAGCTGAGGACTGCTGTATCCCTCTCAGACTTTAATTGTAAACTCCATGTATTGAAGGGCACAGATAGAGAGAAGCTCTTGAACATAGAGACATTCATCACAAGGGAAGAAAATCCCCATTTATCCTCTGGGCAAACTGCACTGAATGAATTGGACAGTTTGTACATGGGGGACTGCAGGTCCTTATACTGGCCTTTATTGTGTATAAAACAGAATAATGACATTTTCAATACTTGAATATTGTTTTAAAAAATCAAACATTTAATACTGTTATCTACCTGGAATTTAAAATTTTATCTTTCTGATTTAATATAAGACAGGTCATTTGTTTGTTGCTTCATGAAAGAAAAGTGCATCTCAGACCAATGCTTGCAAGATGGCAAGAATCAAATTCAAAATCACTTTAACACTCTTTTTCAGACTGGCAGATCTGAAACTCAATAAGGAAGAGGAAGGCGTCAAAGATGAGGTAGACACCAAAATAGCTGAAGAAGATGAAAAAGAAGAAGCAAGACGACTCGTGTGTGCAGAAGCCGACCACTTGGTGATCACCAGAGAGACGCTGGAACGCTGCCCCGTTTGTCAGCTGGCGCTCTGGAAGCCATCAGCCCCCATCAGAGAGAGGTACCTATCTGCACAAAACATCATTGCTAGAATAAATGCAGGACATGTACTGGTATGTACTGTCAGTCTACACTTTATCATCATCCTGCAGTTTTACTGAGTGAAACTGAGCATTTAAAACCAGTTCTTAAAACCAGAACACCATTCTTGATTATTTTAGAACAGAACCAGCACTTCACAGAGGTGCTCGGTACATGTGCTCCATCAACATATGACTGCAGTTCTGACATGGACTTTGCACTGTACCTGAGAGGTTAGACAAGAGGTTAGCCAAAGCTGGCAAGTGTTCTGTCCAGTTTTTGATTCATTTCAGTCACAAGATCACATGGCTTGTTGTCTTGTCTAAGTTGTTGTCTTATATAAGTTGTCTTATACTGCTGTGTAGAAAGGTCCTCTAATGTGTTTTGTCTTTTGGCTCACACAGGTTCCTTCTCCTGAATCTCAGACTCATAGCTTTCGATGGTGTTCGATCTCACCCAGGGCATTTCGAAGATGTGGTTCCTTCCAGCATTAAAGTATATGGACTAATAAATCGAATACAGGGGCGAGTGGGAATTGGAAGCATCAGGCTGAAGATCTTCAAGGATAATACATACTCCCAGGAGTCCATCCTCTCTCCTGCCATCTCCCTTGAAGAATCTGGCCTTGTGGGAGGTCCCCCAGAGTCACCCACACAAGTGACACTTTACTACGACTACAGTGTGGAGTTCGCCGACTGCTCCATCATAAACTGTGATCATTATTTTGGGTTAAGGCGTCATTAGGTTTTACATCATCTTAAGTCCTGCATGTCCTCTTCTTTGGGGTATACAGTCATGATTCATGATAAGAGTCATAAGTCTGATTTTTAATTGTTGTCATTAATTTACATAATGTACAAAAGTTTAAATAAGAACAAACTAAGATTAAATGTAAATATTAAACAAACCACTAATCTAAAAACCTAAAAGACAACCCTCACAATCAAACATACAACCAGGAGGAAGAATTAAAACATCATGTGAATTTTATGAAAATATAACTGTTAAAACCACTGAAGTATTGGACTACTGTAATCATTTACAGTATCAATTTACACAGAGAGGCACAGTTATATCAATACTTTTTTTCTTCCATCATTTTATTGGTGGCCTAAGCGGTCCTCCAGTGAGGAGAATCTTAGAGAGTTGGTCCCTGGTACGAGAGACATTTTTTAGAATGAGGAAAAGAAAAACACTTACCTGTATTCAGCATTACCTTAGCATTTATTATATTGCAAAGGTACAGACACATTTATTCAGTTCTTACTTAGTTTAATGAAAAGACAAATCATATACAGTATAATTAATGTATAACAAAATAATTGTCAATATAAACGTTGTAAAATCACAATCAGAATTTTTCATGAAAACAGATGAAGTAACACTGTCTTACAGGTAACAACAGAAAAAGATGAGGTTTGAAAGACAAAACCCAAACTTCAGTCCGACCCGAGCACAGAGTGTACAGGATGAATCAGGACCCAGGGGTTGATACACCGGATACTTCCCCATGTTCGTCTTTTAATAAGAGACATTTCAAACCATAGAGAAAAGGGCAGCCCTTCTGACTAAATACCCATTTTGTCTATTCCAGCTCAATCAGTCTGATACATCCGCCAGATCTGTCAGGCTGACTACTGATTCAAATCATAATAATAGGATTTTACACTCTGAAACGGTAAATGACTTTTCTGCTTATACTGTATAAAATATTGGCCCTATAAAATTAAGATAGGGTTTTTACATTTTTACATAGTAAAGATATAAAAGTATATTAAACCGTGATTATTTATGACAAAATGACAGAATTTGGTTGTGTAATGAATACAGATACAGAGAACATCTGAGGCTTGTTGGCTGAAAGACACCTAACAGGTGAATCTGTCCTGTCGGCGCTCTGCACAAAGGCACTATTTCAGTTCTGAACTCTTGACAGCTGCAATTCTTGTGGATCCCCAGGATGAGCAGTGGTCTGTATGATGCTGAATTTGCCAGTTGTGCTGCCAAAAAATGTCATCTGTCTTCAATAAAGACCTAGAACTTTATTTTGTAATCAAGACAAAATTGCAATTCTGGGATTACACTCTTCACAGAGCCAAAGTATTCCAGATCTACAACAGACTATCTGTTAGGTGTCTGTCATTGACTGTGCTAAAACAGTGTTCGAGCACTAATAACTTGATGGTATATTAAACATATTATAATTAAAAACAATAAGCCGTCCACATTTTTGGCCATTTTTTCCGAGCCACCCAGTATCAAACAGCATATTGTTTTTTGAGAATTGTAACATTGTAAAATTGTTTCAGTCTTGAGCAAGTAGATTAAAAAAAACAATCTGAAGAGCAACTCTATAGCAACGGGTTCCAAAAAAAAAACAACACAAAATGCTGCTTCAAACAACAACAAAAAAGACCTAAATTCTTGAAAATCCTTCACATACATCCACCTGACCCAGAGAAGTGCTTTGCACTTTGTAACAGTCACTGTATTTAAATACTATCCTGTTTATAAAACAATTCACAAAACAAGAACACATACACTGCATCTGAAGTTCCGGCGCAGTCTCTAAGTGCACGTCCTGGTTAGGGTCTGGCCAGGCAGGTTGACGAATGTCCTGCAGGTCAACAGTTTGTCGGCGAGATGCATGACGATCCTCGCAGCTCCGACTTGGCCACCAGTAATCTCAGCCGGTCGCCCGAAGAGCGAATCAGCTCCCTACCTCTTCAGTGAAAGGGACAGAAAGGTATAAATAAATCAATTCGCAGCTCTCGCCTCCAGTGGCGAAAGGCACAGAGAAGGCTGTCACTAGCTTCTCTCAGCTTCAACACTGCACAGAAAATGTCCTTGGAGTACAGTAGACAGACTCATTGCCGTGTTCAATATCATGAGGCAGTTGCCTAGCACTAGTGAAAGCAGGCTATCTGGTCATCTTACTCCAACTTACCCCACATGTGAAATAAATGTTTATTAAGGAACTCTAAATAGTAGTTCAGTGATACATTCACTGGCTTTAGGTTAACTATAGCAAATAAGACATTTTCCCATTATTTCCTTTATCTCTTTCTGTTTAGCTGCTGAATAGGTGGAGATCGACACGGCCAAATCCCTTTCCAAAACACTCACATGCTGTAGTCTATTCCCACCAGGCTTGCTCCATTGACAGCCAGAATGCGATCCCCCATGTGCAACTTCTTACACATGGCCGCAGGAGAGTCAGGAATTACAGACCGGATGTAAATTCCACTCATTTTCAGCTGCGTTTTCTGTGAAAAAAAACACAACCCAGAATTAGATTTAACCTAAAATAGTATTAGAATGAGCATCCAGATTAGAGTGGGATTATGGAGCAGAGGTTGCAGTTAATTATGGGTATGAATTTTAAATACATCTTTGTCCAATCACAGTACAACAGGAGACAGAACTATTCTGACTATTTTTCATTCTGTTATTTTGCGTCTGTAAAGTCAAAGTGAGCTCACAAAGCCAGCTCTGTTGCCTCTATTTATTTTCACAGAAATGTACATCAGCATGGCATAGCTAGCTCTGACCAGTGACACAGATGTATATATGTTTTGGAAAGAACACCCTTCCAGGATGAACAAGGAGATGCCAGACATTTTGGAAGTATAGTAGAGTTTTGATTGGATTAGTATAGATAGCCAGACAGATACCCAACCATTTTGCTAGAAATATTTACCTAGGAATTTATTGCCTGTTCAGAATTTATTGCTCAGAAATGCTAGTCACTTTTTATAAGAAATATGTCCCACAGGTGAATTGTTCTGGCAAAACCTGAGGTGACAGGGCAAAAAATACCCCTTTGTAAGTTGGCATAGAAGAACCAGGACTTTATTATCCAGAAGGAAACTTGCATTAGAAAGCCCCAGCAACATTAAGTAAAGTACTGTAAATGTTAAGTAAAAAAAAATCACAACTTCCATCATAAAATACACATTCTATCAGGTGTTTACACTGTTTCCCAAAGTAGCTTCTAAAGCTCTGACTAGGGCAAATAACGATTTTAATAATGATTTTATTTGCTGTTTGGTATCATAGAATTAATATTTTTATTTTGAACACTCAGACCCCCAAACCAGCTGTAAAAGGTAATAGTAATATTAATAGTCAGTATATATTGTACAACAAGGTCATAAATACTGTATTAAAATCAAAATACCATAAATGTGAAATTTTCTTTTTTGTGTTTTCTTGGAAATAAAATGTGTGTAATCTTTGCATTCCATTTAAGTCCATAAATCATTGCCATCATTTTCAATTTCCAATCATCATCATCATCTTTTGCCATAGGATGTAAACCTATTCTTCTGAAAACCAGTAATCTGAGTTTCATGTTTAGAACAAACATTCACTTTAAACCATTCCTTTAATTTCTAAATGGTAAATTCTAATATTGTTCTGGCAAACGGTCTATTTATACAGTAGAAGCAGTACACGCCACTCACTGTCAGAAAAAATGCGGAGACTAAAGACTGCAGTACCCCCTCATCACCTGAGGAGGGCACCAAATACTCATCCTTCAGCCATCTGGGACTGATTATTACAGTACACGAGTACTTGATTACAACTCCTGTTGGTTACAGCTTTTAAAAATAGCACCGAAGTCGGGCTCAAACACACTTCGACCGACACTTCCGAATCTTGTGCTTTATATTAATGCCCTTCTTAATTTAGAATTAAATTCCACTCATTTCAGTATCTTACATTTAAAAACCATGAAAGTTAACAATTTGGGTTTTGTAAATATTGAATCAGACCTGAGAAATAAACTTCTTGCAGACCTCTGGTGTCTGACATCGCAGGCAGAGTGTTGAGTCGGAACACATGCTATTTTAATGTTTTTCCCCCTTTCAGCTGTTTGCCTTTCTGGAGATGACAGACATCATAGGGCTTTTTCCACAGGACAACAAAACAAATTGCAGCATTGATTATTATAAAGTAGAAAAAATCTCTAAAGCTGGAACAGCCTGCTGGAGGTTTTACTTTGTGAACCTGGAAGTCTTCCCTGGGCAACATTTGTTGAGACTGAGACATTCCTTTTCAGAATACCACCACAGTACCTAGAGACTTTTTTGGGTCCAGATGGTTGTGACGCATGTCAAAAAGTAACTTACTCAGTTTATGCCTCGCCCAAAGGAGCACAAAAAGGCTCTTAACTCTCTCAGAGCGACACAGATTCCAGGGCAGAATCAGGGCTTGACCTGGAACTCCCTGGTAACAGTTCATCACACTGAGGAAAACCCATCCTGCTTCATACCGAGGTCATGTGTTTCCTCTTCTCACAAACTTGTCTGCTGTTTTGATGATTGTTAGTGAAGTGGATGTTGCAACATGTATAATGTATTGCATTTTCTGCTAATTTTATAATGACATCCCTTTAAAACGTAATTAGCAATCAGGGCATCTCACTAGATCTCAATTAATCAAAATATATTCATGCACCGGGGGTGTTGTTTTTTTTATCATAATCCATAACAGACACCACCAGAAAGCCATTTAGTCCTGGTAAATGTCTCAGCAGCCAGACACCATCCCAGAAACACAGGGCACAAATCAGGACTATACTCTCCAAGGAATGTCAGGGCTTGCTTGAATAAACCCTTTTTAATCAATCATCCATCCATTTTTAATTTATCCAAAACAAGGTTACTGTGTGCTGAAGCCTATCCCGGCAAGCAACAGGTACAAGGCAGGATATGCCCTGGGTGAGAAAAGTTCATAAGTTAAAAAGATATAAAGTTCAAAAGAAAAGTTGTTTCGAGAAGCCAATGAACCTACAGTACCAGTATCTCTTTGGACAGATGAAGAGAACCAGAGAACCCAGAGGAGACCCAGCTGAACACTGGAAGAACATACTGTATGAACCGGCAAGCCAGCAATGCTAACCACTGCATCGCTGTGCCATCCCCTTTTAATAAATATTAATGGTAATTTACATATTGCCCGTATGACTCAAATATTCTTGTGAAAACCATATTGTTGGGTCATCTCATTCAACAACTGGCAAAAATAAATACACCACTATACATTGATACAATATGTCATACTCAGACACTGCTGGATCAATGTCAGTTTAGAATGGGCTCTGGGATTAGTGGTCATCCTCACCTGTAAACTGAGCCCCAGGGACAGAAACAGGAAAGGAGTCAGTGATCAACACAGCTTAAGTGTTTTTAACTGGGAAACAGAATGAGCCAAAGTGAAGCTGTGTGACAGAAAATAAACATATACAGCGTGGAAAGCTAAGCATGCAATAATGATTACAGTACAGCTTAGGAAGATGTTGACACAAGTACTCTGGAGTGCTGTAGAGGCTGTGTATACAGATACAGCTTGCAGCGAGTCTGGAAGTCTGCAGCAGTGATCTATTTAAAGGCACTGTGTGCATAACTGATCTCATGAAGCTCAAACACAGACAGATCCACAATCGAGGCATCACAAGAATACATAAGACACAAGGACGAGGTTAGCTGGGTGCTGCTTAGAAAGACACCCTCCTATTTACCTTCATTTTCATTTGAGGATGGCATCTCAAGACACAGAAAGTTACACAAACGTAGCTTTAATTATAATTTTCCAAATGTAATAGTTTCCTATAAACAGTTACACTGAATTGCATAAAGCTTACACTTGCTAAATAGAACGGGGTCATGCTCCTAATATTAATCCTTCTGACCTGCTGTCAGCTGCTCAGCTGACGGAGTTACTGTCTCAATCAGCGGCAGTTATGCAAACATTTCTATTGCACAATAGCAGAAGTCTTTGTTAATTAGAAAGTAGCACACTGTCTCGACAACACAAGAACGAAAACACTGGCAGAAAGAATGGAGACAAATCCACAGCTAATCCTACTCCGTTTTCAATTAGAGTGAACTTTAAAACACAACAACCCAGTGTTCACTGCAGACCTATGTATCCCAAAAGTTCTTGCTAATGATTATCTTCACTGTAACCTTTTTGATAAGTGGAAATGTGTTGAAAAAAAGGAGGAGCTTTGAGTAACAGTACAGCTAGGAGTGTTTTAGTCTTGAACTAAAAAAAAAAAAACATGAGGAAATTTCAATATTTAAGTACCAAATCCTGGACAGTACTGACAAACTACTGCCTTCAAGACCACTGTGGAAAAAAGGACCTGTGTTAGCAAGAGAAGATGAGTGTCCTGTTGCCACTGGGTCCAGGAGATCGGATAGACCTACGCACAATTAATCACCACTTACCTCATTACACACAGGATATTTCAGACTAGTCTCCATTGTCTCCATACTAGTCTCAGCATTCTTGTTCCATTGTTTCCTCTATGCTTTACTCAGCTACAAACTATGCTTTTGCTTTTGACTGTGCCTTTGAAATTCCTGGAGTTTACTTGTTTTTACTCAGCTACAATTTTTGGTTATTTCTCTGACTATGACTCTGGACTGTGCTGTCTTTTATTCAGTATTTCAGGTGGGGTAGCTGCATCAGCATGCGTAGGCTGCAAAGGAACAAGTTATATGTTTATTCCATGCTGAAAAAGGAAGAAAGAAAACACAACGTTTCAGCCGTGGAGCCTTCTTCAGGTGTGAGGTCTTTCTTCTTTTTTTCAGCATGAATAAACCTATTACTTGTTCCTTTTGTTCAGTATGCCTGCCTGCTCTGCCCTACACTTGTGTTCCACTCATGACCTGGGATTGCTGCTCACGTTCGGATTCAAGCAGCGCCGTTACATACAGATTCTACATACAGTACAAAGACTGCATCTCAGAAACAAAAGCACAGACATACTCACCAATCCATCCACCAAGGCTAGACCCAGTCCATGAGGGCCCCTCTCCAGCTCCACAGTGAACACCTCTTCCTCTTCCTCGGCATTCCTCTGGGCCCCGCAGCCCAGAGAGTGGCTTTCCTCTGGGGATACAAACAACAACAGGCACATTGTGGGGAGGGAAATTGAATCAGGGCCATCGTGTTTCTATAGCAACACTTCCCATGTCTGTAGACCTCATCCCCCTCAGACTAGAGCTGCAGTTGGAGATTGAGTTTATCATACTCATACCATCAGACAAAACTGCTGTGTGCACAAACAGTACAACAGCGCAACAGTACAGTGAAAGTACGATACTGCAACAACAGTTTTGCATGGTAAAAAACTGCCTGAAAATCCTCTAGGGAAAACAAATGCAGGTGAGTGGTGTTTCCTTTGCAAAAAACCTTTCCTTCCAAGTGTTTTTTTCCTGAAGGGAGTCACTGCTGGGCTGCAGGAGTTTGCAGGAGGATAATAAAATCTGGCTAGGGTCTGAGATATGGGGAGGAGACGTCGCTGGTCTAACAGGACAAGAGTAACATTTAAGGTTTATAAATTTGTGGGATATAAAGTTGTGGGATTAGTGGGAGCCTAATATTTAGAAACTGGAAACTGAAGTGAATCCGTCTTTAAAGAAGATTGTCTACATTCCTTAATGTTAGAAATTAACACAGAATCTGAGTAACTCACTGGCTACCATTTTCTACATCTGGCGATGTGGATGCAAGTTTGTACAGAGAAAGCATTTAGTTTGCAATCTGTATATTCATATGCACATTCTAGTGGGTTTAGGCAGCAATCAAACCCAGTGGGAGTTTTGTCATATCCGTGACTTACTGTATTTGCAAGAAGACTGGGGTGCAAAATGCAATAGTGTTTACAGGATCACCCTGATCAATTAGCTACTGCAATCTCCAATCACATAGTTTACTGCCAGACATCCCCAACACCAGCAATTCCCATCGTGACTTAGATTCCATGCATCAAACCAACTGCAAATTCCCACAGTGGCTCGGTGACAGCTTCTCTACATCACCACTTCACTGGAATTACTGTGCTAGATTAAAGGATTACTCTTGCTACCAAAAGAGGTTTACATATTAGCACTAAATCGCCAAAAGATAACTTTCAAAATGATGAATGTCATATGATCAGGATTGGCCCAGCTTTTTTTGTCAGGACATATTGTAAACGATGCCATCATATCTTTATGAAAGGAAAATGCCATGTGTATATAATTTATAGTTGCAAGACAAAAACCCCTCTGTATTTAAAATGAGATTAATTTACAGTACACCATGGATTATATAAGATTTGGAAAATAAAGGTATTCATACTTTGCTACTAATGTTTACATGTTTTAGAATATATTTTAAAAACTAGCAAATTTATAATTTTTGAACATTTATGGTTTAATAATTAAATGTAAAATCAGCTAATAAAAATTCTGGAAATGGAGAGCATCAATAATGAGCATCAATAATGAGGACAGCAAAGACAAACAGATTAGCTTTTAAAATAGTTGGCCAGGCTTTTTGTTGCTGTTGATACCCTGGCTTCTTTCAAGAAATGGCTGAATGAGATCCTTGATCAACTACTAGCGAATAAAACAGGCAAGATGGAATGAAAGCCTGCTCTCGTTAATAACCTTTCTTATGTTCTTTAGTACACAGCCTAGTGCAATTCCTTAATGAAAAATTTGTTATAGAACATGAGTGGATTTTTGCCTGAAATTCCCCTTTTTCTAAGTTATTTATTACCTATCACTGACCTGATTGTGCTTTTAGAGATACGATTGTTGATATTTCAATTTAAACAGATCTGAAAGGTGCAAAAACAGTCATCAGATTAGATTAGATGGAAAGGAAAATGTTTTTTGTTTCTTCCTCACGATACAATTTCACACCCCCACTGAAAAACCACGCAGCTATTAGACTTAGTTACACACTTAGCTTCTTAAACAATTGTACAATAATAGCTTTGAGAACAATGGGGAAATCAGAAAGGAATGTTGAATTGTTAATAAAAAGGTTTTCAAGAAGAAACTGTACACACCCTGCTTTGAACACAGACTCACAAAGAACAGTAAGAGCTAACAAAGGCCAACACCTCATTCTTAAGGAAGTTCTCCTGGTTTGAACAGTAACAGTAAAAAGAGAAACATTTAGACTTCATTTATGTTGTGCTCTCCAGAGATAAACAGAATGTTCTCACAGTCCAGCTATTCTGCTTTGCAAAGGAATTCTTTATTTGTACTGTTCAAGGTTCTTATGATAGTAGGGACCCGTGAGGAGATAGGCATTTTTTAACGGGAAGAAAAATAATGTAAAGTTGCAACAGAAAGACAGTGATTGCACACTGGCAGAATCAAAACAAATTTTTAATTTCTCAGATAATGCACTAAGGCATTTTGGTTGATCCAAACAGTGGATCAAAAAATGATTTTAGAATTGTGAACAAAGCACACAGTCTGCACGCTGTTTTTGATAGCACGAACTGCAGAAAGACAGACACACTGTTTTTTATTTGGGTCAATAATTGAAAAAAGGAAATTTTAATAAAAACAGTTTTGAATGATTATACGGTATCTTCATGATGGTGGTTCTTGAGTGTTTCACACTTCTCAGCCAGTGCATTTCTGTCCAATGAGAGGTACTGTTTGTGATGAAACAGATCAAAACAACTGGACCTGATTCTGCCAGTGCAAGTTTTGTAAGTAAAACTGCGTACAGTGGCCTAGTTATTTTTCTCCTTCATAAGACGAGAAGAATTACATTTCCAATTTTTTAAAAAGTGCAGTCTCACCCATAAACCATCCCCATTCTATGTGTGAGCAGTCTACAATTTCAGACTTCATTTGTATAACAATTTGCTACTATTACAATTTGTGAGATCATCCAATAACGTATGACTTCAGCTTGTACAGAAGCATAGCCTTAGCCTTAATAGCCTTAACCTTGGTTCTATATAGAGAGTACTGTATATAGAGAGAATCTCTGGTATGAACTTCTTAGATATTATTAAACTTTTACAATCAGATACAAGTGCACTCGATCTGTTCTGTTTCTCACTGCCCTCATATTCAGGCTTCATGGTAACAAAGCAGCAGGAAACACATCAGCTTGACTTATGTGACATGGCCAGCAGCTGTATCACACTGCAGCTCACAATTGGCAATCCACTGAAGCTCAGCAGGTGTGAGCCTGGTCAGTACCTGGATGGGAGCCTGGTGGGAAAAACTAAGGTTGCTGCTGAAAGAGGTGTAAGTGTGCTCACCCTGTGGTCTGTGTGGGTCCTAATGCCCCAGTATAGTGACAGGGACACTATACCATAAAAAGGTGCTGTCATTCGGATGAGATGTAAAACCAAGGTCCTGACTCTTTGTGGTCATTGAATACCCCAGGGTGTTTCTAGAAAAGAGTAGGGGTGTTACCCTGGCCTCCTGGCCAAATTTCCCATTGGCCTTTATCACTCATGGCCTCCTAATTATCCCCATCTATGAATTGGCTTCATTACTCTGTTCTCCTCCCCACCAATAGCTGATGTGTGGTGAGTGTACTGGTGCACTATTGCTGCTGTCGCATGATCCAGATGGTGCTGCACATTGGTTGTGGTGGAGGTCTTCATTACCTGTAAAGCACTTTGAGTGGAGTGTCAAGAGAAGCACTATATAATTGTAAGCAATTATTATTTTTATTATGTGAGACTCACCATCTTCCCTGTCTGGGCTGCTGCCATTTACGATGTGCTTGTAGGTGCCTTCCTGCAGGTCTGCCTCTGCCTCAGCCAGCTCCAGGCCTTGGGGTGTGTTGGGGGGTGTGAGGAGGCAGGAGGGATCCAAGGCCAGTCTCTTGTGGCAGCTGAGGTCTGCCTGGCCAGGCAGGCTGCTCTGCAGTTCCAGGTTCTTCAGTTTCTGGGTGAGCACCGCCTCGCAGGAGCTGAGGTCACCGCTGCAGGCGGCGTGTGAAAAACGGCCATGGGGAGGCACTACAGAGGCATCTTTTTCCTTGGTCTCTTCTTCAGCCCTGGGTTTTTCGGAGGCCTGCTCACTGCTGCCCTCCTCTGGAGAAGCAGATTCCTCCGTGCCATTTGGAGAGCAGGACACCTTCTTTTTTTCTTCCTCCTCCTCGACTCTAATCTGCTGGCTCTGGAAGGGGAAAAAAAAGAAAGCAGAGAAGCCTATGGTTTTTAAACCAGCAAAACAGGGATGTCTTGAAAATATTTTAAAGCTTTATGCAGCTATTTATTAAAGTGTTTATGGTTGCTTCTAAAACACAGATTCATGCCCCACTGAATTTCTTAAAAAATTTAAAACCCCAGCCCAGCAGCGTCATCGCTGCCTGCGCAGTGATCGCAGGAGTGTTGGTTTCCCCGTGCTGAGGGTCTCTACCTGCTGGGGCTGCGTGGTGCTGGCAGACGGCTCGGTTGCTCTGAGCTGCTGCAGGAAGTCCTTCAGCTGGCTGAGCTGCGACAGCAGACCTGGCTCCTTGACTGGCTTCCCCAGCTCGATGTGGAAACTACTGCTGGGCAGGATCAGGGGAGGGTGATTGTCAAACCCTTCCAGAATATCAGCTACAGGCAGTGAAAAGCAATGGGCACAAGTTAAGAATTGAGTATTAAGATTCAAGTCCTTTGATTGGGAATGATCTGTGAAATCACAAATGAAACCTGAAATCAACAAAAGGCAGATGTAGTAGAATCCCTGAAGTTTGGCTGTTCAAAAACAACTCCTCACACCAAATCGCAGATTGAAACAGAGTGCCTTCAGTTTCAGGTGTCTGCAGAGTGCTAAATTCTCAGAGGCATGGCAACTGGACTCAATATATAGAGGCATGGCAACTAGACTCTTCCTTAGTTCCAAGGTTCCACAACATGATGCTTGTAGATGGTTTATATGCCATTGCCTGACACCCCAACCAGCCCCCTGGACAGGGCAGAAGGACTCCCTGCTTTTTCACTTGTGCAGGGAGAGATAGAAGACCTGACCCTGAAAAACTGAAGAACTGGAAGACCTTCTTGAAGAGATCACGCTAGTTTACCAAACTAAGGCTTTAAACTGAATCATTTACATTTTGTCATTGCTTATCTACTCCTGCTCATGGAAAATAAATAATTCCAATTAGCACACTACAGTCCTTCAGCTGTTACTTAGCTCATAGTGTATTTTTATCTGAAACAGCAAGCCTTACAGGTGCTGAAAGTACAAGAAAAATAACATTCTTTGTGTAACTAGCAGAAAATTGTTCTAAATTTATCTTTTCCGCCTATTTTTCCTTGGCCTTGTGTGGTTGGGGTGTGTGCTGTTTTGTTTGCGTGGTGAGGAGTGGGTTTCTCTCACCTGTTCTCATGGCAGCATCTGCCTCCTCTGCGGCAGGGCTCCAGCCTGCAGGACACGAGCGCCCAGGGTTGTACCCCCGTAGCATGTGGTGCAGCTGAGCAGGGTTGAGGTTGGCAAATTCGCTGCGCAGGGACCGCCAGCTGGCCTGGAGGAGGAACAGCACAGTAACCACACTGAATGACTCTCTGCGTGCCACCACCTCACTGTCCGCAGTTCCTAGGATTCGACTTTGGTTCCTCATTTTGAAATCACAGCCTGTTGTGTGCAGTCTGAACTTATTTCACCTTGCTGGCTCTTTCGACACAGTGGCTTGAGAGCTGCTGCAGCAACCTCCAGCCTGCAAAGGTTCTCAGAGATAAACAGCAGGAAATCGTGGGGGAGGTATTTGAGTGTAACACCGGAGTGCTTCACGAAAGGACAAAGGGATAGTGGAGTGATGATTTGCTTCACTTGTAAGCTCATGCTCCCCAGTAAAATAGCTTTATAAATTCCTACTAGGAGCTGGAAAGTGAATAGGGAACATAATAAGAAATGTAGAAGAATGCATGAGGACTAACACCACCAAAAATAAAGGACTGAAACCACAAGAAAATATAAACAGCTGCCTGAATCTCAATTTCTAGACTGCCACATTAAGAGGATCCTCAATGTACAAGCATCTATTCAAAATCTTAATACACTTCAAAACATAGCATTGTGAATGCATGACTATACATAATCATTGCTTTATGAGATACTATAAAGAGATGCATATCACAGGACATAACAAAGGCCCTCTGATTACAGTGACTGTGTGCTAAAGAACAAGGAGGTCAGAATTGCAGATTAAGACATATAGTTTGCACAACATGCTCTTCCGGACTGTCTTTTCCTTTCAAAACCATTTTAAATTGATGTCATGTACTCAGTGTAAACCAATCATACTGAAATACCTAAAGTAAGGGCTGATAAGGACCCACATATGCAAGCCTATTCTAAAGGGCATTTTTCGGTCTTTTAGGATACGAGTGTTGTTGTTCAAAGTTTTTAATTTCTAACTAATTGGTCCCAGTGAAATGTGTCAATGTTGAGATGTTTATCTTGATGTGAGAGATATATTGTCAAAGAGTGCTAACTGCGACCAGACTCAGCCCTATTTGACTTCACCGCAATGAGGAGATTACAATTGACTAAAATATGTTACACGAATGAAGAGAAAATCTTATCTGTTAAAATAATTGACAGAAACCAAAACATGAATCATTCTTGGCTCCAACAGTTAAAAGTTTGAGCCATGTAGAATGTTTGTTTCTGCTAGCAGGTCTGTCTCTGTATGGATGTGCATTAAATTTAAAACCAATGTGCTTGCATGTATGCACAGTGTGAGTCACCTTTTAGAAATATTATTCTGTGTTAATAAAGGCAAGCTATGTCAACTGCAGTGAGATTAGGTGAACAAATACTCTACCATGGGCTATGAACTCAGGGAAAGGGCAGAAAAATATAGTGGCCTATCCCCCTTCATCATTAGACTATAAATGACAAGGAACTGAAACTCTCTTGTCATTAGCTTTATTTTTTAACACAGCAGCTAAAAAGTCAAAAACACAGAAAACCAAAGCTGTGCTGTGCCAAGGGGTACTGAAAAATTGTGCCAAGTGGTACTGAAAAATTGATTTTATTACTGGGAAAAAAAGATTGTTGTAAGCCAACAATTAATAATCACCATCTCTTGTAATAAATAATAATATGTTATGCCATGAAAACAGTATTATCCATAAGAAGAAAAAAGGCATATAGCCAAGACATGAATAATATTTTTCTATAGTTATTATCCTTCTTATTCCATACATAGAAAATAACATTTTAATGGAAAATGTAAATAAGGATTATTAAGTGTGACAGAGATATGAAATGTGCACATTTTAAATGAATAAGAAAGCTGTTGGAAAGCTTTGATACCACTGAATGATTTAAGAGGTGAATTGGCTGTGTGAATTCATTTTTTGCATAGTTCAGTTCCCTGAATTGCTATGCTGTACAGCTTTGGGATTTATAGACAGATAAGACATGGTATCATGCAGTTAGTGTTAGCCTTCCACTGTGCTCTTTATCATGAGCACTGGCCTGCCACTGTTGCCCTTATCAGCACATAGTCCTCAGCCTCTTCAAGAAGGTCAAGGCAAGACAGCGTGTTGCCAGCTCCCACTTACTACCCAGCACTTAACTGTGCAGCTCATTAACTACAAATATCAGTTTGGCCCAGTACGAAACTGTCTCTCTGCAGTCCTTAACTGGCACTGTGTGCCAGTCTAACTACACGTTTATATTTCCATATGCCACTCCGAAATTCTTTTCACCTGCCAAAAATAAAATGTTCTCCAGATGAATTCTTGATTAAATAAAAGTGCTTTGGCAAAATAATTCCTGCATTATTCTTAATTTGCCCACTTTAATCTTGCAGTTTACATAAACATCAAGACCATCATTCTTCTTTCATGCCTGCTTGCTTTTAGTGTATTTACTACTAGATAAACTAATCCAAGCACTTCAGGCATTGATAAATAAACCATTAAAGTGCTACTACATACGTCAGCAGAAAATTGCCAATTCATTCCCTCAAGGTGCACTTCTAATTATTATCTCAATCACTCAACTCCAGGTGCAAAAGCTATTAACATATTGTATATTAATAGTGGAAACAAAAATGGGAGAAGCCACCAGCTGTAGCAGAATACTGATTAATACAGAAGTTTACAGAAATAGACTACAAAGCAGATATTCTAGAATGTGCTCCAGACTAGCAGCTTTCTGCGTTCATCCATTTTCTAAGCACTTATCCAATATAGCGTCATGGGGGAGGCAGAGCCCATCCCGATAAACAACAGCCGCAAGGCAGGGTATACCCTCAATGGGACGACAGTCTATTACAGGGCAGACACACAGACACACTCACTCACACCAGGACCAATTCATTTTATTATCAAATATGACGCATATTTACTGACGGAAAAAAGAAACGCAACTTTTTCTGGAATGACAAATACGATAGTTATAGCTTATGTACTTTCACAAAAAGTTGTCAATTTGTTTTAAGCCCTCTGACCAGCAATACAGCTTGTGCAGTGAGGCATTTTAACTTGCCAATCACACGAAAGCTCGTTAGGTGTACTTTTACCCAATTAGGTCCAAGTGGAACAATGCCCGATCAGGTCACCTTTAAAAAGCCTTATTTCAAAGCTTAGGTCACTGCAAGAAAAAGGCCACACTTAGTTCGATTTCTGTGCATTCCATAATGCCTCGAATGTCGCCAGAAGCCAAAGGAAAAGGCCACTGGCATGCAGCAGGCAGGCATGTCATGTGCCAGCATTGCCAGACACTATGGAGTAAGCCGCTCCACTGTGTCCTGACTGCAGAGAAGGTTTCAGCAGACCAGCAGGACAGATGACCGTCCAAGATCCGGTCGCCCTCGAGTGACACATCAGAGCAGGACCGACACATCAATCCATTAAAAGACTCCAGCTTTTTAAATTAGCAGCTGTAGAGTGTCCATGTTTCACAACCATAATGAATTGTGGATATACACACTGCCTTATATACTGCCTCTTGGGTGTTTAAGTACAGGTTGCTATTACTGAAGCCCCTTTTTCTCAGCTGTCCATAAGACAATGAAACCTGTTTGATATGGTTCTGGATGTCCTAGTCAATAGTACAGTCTTCAGAGAGGATACTTCCAAGGTAACTGAAGTGAGACACAGTGGTGAGAGTAGAATAAGAGATGGTAAAAGCAGGTAGATCAGTTGGATAACCACTGACACAGAACCTCTATCTTTGCAATAATGACAGACAGCCCTATTCTTCTGACCCTATGCTCGTACAGCTGCTGTGAGTGTAGCTTGCACTGCTTCTGGGGTGTGTGCTACAAAAGCACAATCCTTGGAATACTGAAGCTCAAGCGCATGTTCCGATTTTAGCCTAATACAATGGTAGAGTCACACACTGAGGTCAGTGAGGAAGTTTTCAGGAAGCTTTCAGACAACAGTAAAAGAAATCCTGCAGGATACTGGAGCCAAATGCTTGATTTCTGCACATATCCTGTGGAATACTGCAAGGATGTTAACCTCCAAATCCTGCAGGATTTCTGCATTCATCCTGCAAAATTCACTGCAGGAGAAATGCAGCATTGTTAGGTGTGGCCCATCAGGAACCTTCACAGACAGAGGACAAGGGGGAGGGGGATGTCCTCAGAGAATCCCCTTTAAATTTCCATTTACGTTGCATCCCGGGGCCAGTGGTCTATTGTGTTCAGCCAGGCTCACAGAAAGGGAAACAGGATTAAACAAGACACAAACTGTTTCATCTCCCGCCTCCGACAGACGCATCCTGTTTGATTTGTTGGTTTGTTGTTTGAAGGAGATGGCGGTTCCCTTCCCCAAGCTGGCTGTCTCCTGAAGTGAACTCTGATACTGTCACACTGGCTCCTGTTCACTGACACAGTGGCCGATGGAGTCTCTTCTTCTGAAGCATGGGTAAGGCACAGTGCTGCAGTTTTTGGCATCCTGCTCAGTTGGTGCTGATCCTTTCTGAGACAAAAACTACTGTTCTGCAGCCCTTTCTGACAAACTGCAGAATGTGACCCAATGTGACAACAAAGTGCTTCGTAAAATATAACTTGATCTCTTGATGAATTATGTAGAGGACAGAGATATAGAAGCACAAGGACAAAATGTTCCAATCTCTAGCTAATGCAGGGTTTGTTTCAGATATTGTTTTTGGTTCAAGGCTCTGCTAAGTAATGTAAAAAGTAAATGTTGTGGTTTCCACAAACTTTACATTCCACAATGTGGTTCTGTCTGTTTGTTGGTTACCTATGCAAAATGAGCCAAGGCAAAGAACTAGGTGTTTGATACCAGACTGCTATACTGGGCTGAAGGGCAAGCGTTGTATAGAGCTCATTTAGCTATAGTATCTGGGACCCATAAAAAGTATATTTCTGAGCTTTGGTCTTACGGGTGGGGTCATTCAGTTTTCAACACTATCGACATCTTCTATGTACAAGAAATTGAGATCTCAGTATTCAGAGGTATAGGTAGTTACGGTTTGCTGGTTAAACTTGCTTTTTTTCTCTCAGCAATATTGTATTATTTTTCAAGTTTAATCCTGTATCAGAGAGTCCTGGTCCCACAGAGTTTTCTATGTCTCTTTGTGGGATTAACATTTCTACACCAGTGTAAGAGGTATGGCAGTTCAGTCAACGTTATATTAGAGCTACTGAACCCTTCTTCAGTCTTCAACTCTTGGTTATGTAAAAACAGCTGGACCAGAGGCTGGACCACAGTCCTAGAGGGACAGAGGAGGGAACACCTGCACTATGTAATAAGACATTTATTTTTAATCCATTACTTCAGCAATCTTAATCACTTAACGACTTTGAGCTCAGGGTGAAGAAGAAGGATTTTGTGCTGACGTAAACCATTTGGAAACAACTTTTAATTAGCTACTAAAAAAACAAATGGGCAAGAAGGGCCAAATGGCTTCTCCTCAAGCCTCCTGAGCCTTCTCCTGAAAACTCTCTTTTACAGAGGGCATAAGACTGAAAGGGAGCAACTGAGGCAACATTCTGAAGCTGACAAACAGCAGAGATAAGAATGTAATTACTGCATTTCATGTCATACTGTAGCTGTTACTCTTTTACTGTCAAAAAAGTACAATCAAGAACAGTTTGTAAGGAAGTTCACTCATTAGAAAACATACTTTTCATTAATAATTAATTCTAATTGTATGAATTTATTTTTATACCTGAATTCCAGAACAATAAAGGCCCATTGGACCCAGGAACTGTATTTTCTAAACTGACAGATCAGGTTCTTCTCAGTGATACAGCCACTCTTGTATTTTTGTATTCACTTGAATGCTGTTCTGAAAATGGCTTATGCTGAAAATCGATGGACTGTGTGGAGCAGAGAAAAGGCAGGGACATTTTTTAAAGGAACTATTTGATCCACTCCAGTGGGAGCTCTGGAATGACTCTGTGATGAGGTCATGCTGCTCTTCAGTGAGGAGGCCACACTCTTCTGAAGCCGATTTTCTTAATGACCAATGACAAAGAGAGGGTCATTAACCCCCGGCAAACGTAAGATACAGTCACTGTGTGGGCTGGGAGTGTTAATGACAAGTCATTCAAAAAGGAACCACACACTGTCTGAGGTATAATAGGCCTGACATCAGCCTCTTTCCAAAAAACTGGAACCAGGCTGGATTTCAAGCTTCATTAATTTCACAATGAAAACAAGGCTGCTGTATCTTTTAGCTTTTTGTTGCTGGGCTACTTTACTAGTTTCCTTGTTTTATGACCATGCTGGTTTTAACAAGCTACAACTCCCCAGGCAATTAAGAATTCATTACCTTAAGCAAAAAAAATCTTACACAGTTTAAAAAAGGTATGGGGATCACAGATTCTTATAAACGCCTCTGAACAGCAAACATTTCCCCTGCACTGTGTTTTTATTGCTATTGTTAGTATTTGTTACAAGAAAGGTGAAAAAAGTTTAATAAAACTAATTTATATAGTGGCTCACAGGCATAAATTAATGTTTGAATTTGAGAAGCCTGTAGTAACTTAATAGGATATAAAGGCTGCAAAATTTTTAACTCTTTTAGGAACAGGTTTGATGGCCTACAATGGAATCCAGAGAAAAATTAGATTTGAACAATCATGTTTTGGGATCATACCATTTATGTGAAAGCTTGGCATGTTCCAGATTCAAATATCAATACACCATTTCACTCCCCAGCAAAACAAACTTTTCAAATTTGTGCATTCAACTACAGTACGCTGTTTTTTTCACCTGCTCTGAGAGGACTGTAAAAGGGCGATGTTTCCAGAAATTAAATTAAATACTCTACGGCAACAACATTCCTGTTTATCCAGAATTTCACTATGAATCGGTTTTGAAATTATGCCAGCTCTTAACAGAGAGAACTTTCTCAGCTGCAAGAGAAAAGGCCTCTCATGGAAATTCTTTTGTTTTTCAATTATTATTTTTAGCACGACCCTTTACTGAAGTGTAACAACTGTATACAGAAAAAGGCCGAGAGGGTGACAAATCCCAAATACTAGCCAACAGGAGCAAGGCAGGCTGTTGTGAAACGGGATCAGAGGTCAAAGTAGGAATTTGCAGACCTCAGACTACAAAAACCCTGCAGCTTTTCTGCAAGACATGCATGAAAGCCTCCTTTACCACCCTTTTGAAATTTCTGTGCTTGTTTTAATCCTTCCACAGACATTCATTTCTGTAAATCATTCATGAGGGCTGAGGTCTTGCTTAGGTTTCAAAGAGTCTGATTTTTGGAATGGCAGAGCAAAGTAGTCACAACTGGGGTCCAAGGGGGGATACTCACAATTAAGACAAGTCCTCAAAAAAAGGGTCAGAGGTCACCCAAGGCCCTGCAATGGAGTCACTGACCCCACAAAAAACCCAGGACCATTAGCAATGCGAAATTCCATTACAACATTTTTTCAAGTGGCAGAAAAATACTTAAGTACTTAATTACTTTTAAGACCAATAACACTAACTTGTTTGCAAATTTGATTATTATTATGATGATGATATGCAGGAATGGCACTAGCAGTAGTACTAGGAACAGTACTACTGTATAGTAGATTTAATCAATTTACTCCATTCTTTCTTTGATACAGCATATTAGTGCCCAATTAGCAGTTACTGTAGTACTGTATGTCATAAAACATACTACAGTATGTTGGCTAAAGCCAACTTGGTTAACTGGTTTCCCAACTAGATGATCACACATCTTTCTAGTAAAGGGCATCAGACAAGTGCTGAAAGATCAACAAAGGGATAAAACAAACCAGCAGCCTCCCTAAGTACGAAAAGAACAGTGCATCTGAGTCACGAAATGCCCACAGCTTTATTCAATACAATAGGGCAATGTGGAGCTTCCTAACTACAGTAAGCACAGGCTTATCTTTAGGTGAGAGTAGATAAACTGCCTTGGCTTCATCTCTTCTAACACCTACACATTTTGCCTTGTGCAATTTGTTAAATTTTAAAACAGGATCCTGCAGTCTTGTCCTTGAATGTTTCGGAATGAATCAGAGCCCGTTGCTGTTGATAAAGTACCGATTGTCAAAACAAATGCTGCTGTGGAAACCTGTTGCTTTCTCTCACAGACACTTCAAGAGGATTCACCACTAAAGCTGGTAAGGCCAGAGGTCAGAAGCGGAAATGATCAGGAAGTGTATTAATGACTCAGAGCAATGTTTTTTACAAAGAGTTGTAGGAGTGGGCAATGAACTACTGTATACAGCCATTACTGAAGCAGATTTTCTGGGATTGATGAGATGATGGGGAATTCCTAGCATCAGATAGCTTCAATTTACCATGTAGCCTTCTTCTTCTTGGCATCGTTCTTATGTTTCTAGAATTGTACAGAAAACTGTACACAGCAGAGATGAAACAGCCGCATACACAGTCTATTTAAGTGGATTATTTTCTAATATCATCTGGGATCAAGCAAGGTAGTTTTCATCTATAATAAAATATCTGGACCAGATGCATCACTCTTTGGAAGAACCAACCAAGCTGATGCAGAACTTTGCCTGTTCCCAACTCTGGAGGAATGCTGGTGGCTGTTGGTTTTCATTCCAGCTGCGCCAGTGTTAATTGGGGACCTAATTGATCTGCTTGGTGATTTTGACTTTTTTATTTAACTTGCTTCTTTGGTCAGTTCTGACTGTAAAAATAATCTACTTTAAGGGTACTGTTTCCAACAACATCAGCACACGGAACTTTACACAGCCTCTCCTCAACTTGCTTGCAGTTGTTTTGACTGAACAGCTCTTATTAACTGACCAACTGCTTGGGTGAAAATAAAACTACAACACTGTTCTTGACACACACACACACACAATACTTTTTTCTTTTGTACAGGTCCTCCTGGTTACATTTCAGGTAATACACCTGAATAAGGGAAGTTCTGAGAGAACTCAAAAATTGATGTCAATTTCAAATCCTTTTTGACCTTTTAAGAGTTTAAAGCAAATTTACAAATACTGTACTGCACACCCCAGAAAACTGTAATCAATTAGCATGTGATTAAGAACCAGCAGACAGTGTGCCTCCAGGACCAGGGTTATGAACCACATTTTTCCCCAATAGAATATATCCATTACTCCGAAGGGTTTAAAGCAGTCCATTTAAGTGTGCCTGACCTGTAAAAAAACAGCCATTCTTTACAACTAGAATTATTTCCCTCAACTGATGTATATGTATGAACACTTCACACTCCTACTCCATCTTCCCCTGCCCTCCTTGGCCTATCCATCACAGCTGACCAGGTCAGAAGGGAGTTGAGGAAACTCCATGCAGGGAAGGCAGCGGGTCCAGACGGTGTTAGCTCTAGGGTGCTAAATATCTGAGCGGACCAACATGGTTCAGTGTTGCAGTACATCTTCAACCTCAGCCTGAGATTAGAAAGGGTTCCGGTGCTCTGGAAAACATCTTGCCTGGTGCCAGTACCCAAAGAGATGCACCCTAAAATCTTGAATGACTACAGACCAGTGGCACTAACATCACACCTTATGAAAACTCTGGAAAGGCTTATACTGGACCACCTCAGAACCCTGGTGAGTACAGCACTGGACCCCTTGCAGTTTGCCTACCGGTCACACTTGGGAGTGGAGGATGCAGTCATCTATCTGCTAAACAGAGGTAACTCTCACCTGGAGAAGACGGGAAGCATTGTGAGAGTTTTGTTCTTTGACTTCTCCAGTGCCTTTATCACCATCCATCCACCATTACTGAGAGATAAGCTAAGGGTGGCACAGGTGGACACTCCCCTGGTGTCCTGGATTATAGACAATCTGACCTGCAGGCCACAGTATGTACAGCTACAGAGCTGTGTGTCCGAACAGGTTGTTAGCAGTACTGGGGCTCCACAGGGGACTGTCCTTGCTCCATTCCTGTTCACCTTTTACACCTCTGACTTCAGGTACAACTCTGAGGCATGTCATCTGCAGAAGTTTTCAGATGACTCTGCAACTGTGGGGTGTATTAGAGAGGGAAGGGAAGAGGAATATAGGAGCTTGATTACCAACTTTGGGGAGTGGTGTCATCTTAACCATCTCCAGCTAAATACCAGCAAGACCAAAGAAATGGTCATGGACATTCGAAGGAATGAGTCTCCGCTGAACCCTGTTTCCATCCAGGGTGAGGACATAGAGGGGGTGTAGTCCTACAAGTACTTAGGGGTACACCTGGATGATAAGCTGGAGTGGTCTGGTAACACTGACGCCCTGTACAAGAAAGGTCAGAGCCGACTATTTTCTTAGGAGGCTCAGGTCCTTTGGTGTGTGTAAAACACTGCTACACATTTTTTATGAATCAGCAGTGGCAGTGGCCATCTTCTATGCTGTTGTGTGCTGGGGCAGCAGCATCATGACAAGAGATGCAAATAGGCTCAATAAACTTATCAAGAAGGCTGGCTCTGTGTTGTGTCAGGGTGTGTAACACTGCCCTAGGCTAGGACTCCTAGCCCTTAATTTGCTCGTCTGTGGACAGCATGTTGCTCCATTGTAGTTTTTTTTGGGACACCCAATCTGTATAAACCTATGCACATTTTGCACATATTTTATTGTTTTTACAGTGACTATGAGCATATTTTGCACACACCTATGTATTTTTATTTAATTATTTTATGTTTATTTTGTATTGCTGTACATATTTTTTGTGTGTCTATTCTGATGGGATGGACTGCTGTAACACATCAATTTCCTTTCGGGATCAATAAAGTCTTATCTATCTAAAATATGAAACTCAGTATGTTTTCTAGAATTTGTTTTACTGATAAAAGTTTCACCAGCTACACTTTTCAACATTTGCTCTTTTTTTTTTGCAACAGCAACCAATTACTATAAGCCTTTGAGAGAAAGTATAATCCTGAGTCCCATGAGTAAGATTAAGCACCGATACAGCTTCAGTGTTTCAATTCATGGGGGCAGGGAGATGCTGAGTACTGCACGAGTGTTCTTGGCTTTCACAGGCCCCTGTCTGACAACAGACAGTATTGTTACTGCTAAAGTCTCAAACTAACAGGAAACAGTTGCTCACTATTGTTACCATCTCTGTTTTATAGTGCTATAAGGTGGCAGTGTTCATCACAAAACAAAACAGGTTAACTACAGTTTTAGTAGGTAGCTGCTTCAGCATGCGTAGGCAGCAAAGGAACAAGTAAAGGTTTATTCCACGCTGAAAAGAGAAAAAAGGAAACAATGTTTCTTCTCTTTTCAGCATGGAATAAACCTTTATTCGTTCCTCTGCTAACTACAGTTTTGTCTAGAGGCTACCCGACCCAACATTTAGTACACATGAAAAACATTTTTATTGGGTATTTTTGCAACAGGAGTATTCTCTGGATTATTGACCATTAGCCAAGATTATTTCAAGCAGTTTATGCCTTTGCTAAAACTGGGGAAAAAATACGATCAATAGTGCACAACAAAATTACTTGAATCCAAGATTAAATGAAATATCTGCTTCTTCCCAGAAAATGTAAATAATTAAATGAGAATTGATTTACATTTGCCACCCCTGATTGGCTACATTCATTAGTTTCCAATTTTTCAGCTACTTGACCAGAAATACATTCCTCTGTGTAATACATGTGGTTAGATAAAACCCAAGACCTCTTTCCTCAAAGCTTGAATCCTCTCCAATGTGTTTCCAATCCCTTTAGGCATGTAGAAAGCAATTAAGAGTCTCTAACTGCCTGTCTCCCGCATTGATCCTGATATGGACATATATATGTCATATAGACATAGACAGCTCTGAGGGAGGACAGGAGTGCACCACTCAGTCAATGGGTCCTACCTGCAGCAGGTTCTCCTTGGGTGTGGCCAGCAGGTTAACGGCCGAGGAGAGCTTCTGAAAGAAGTCCAGAGCTAGGTCCCCCAGCCCGATGCCCTGGATCCAATCAATCAGCAGGTCCAGATTAGCGCGAATCTGCACCCCTTTGGACCACTGATAAAATCCCCCTCCGGAGCCTGACAAGAAACAGACACTCAGACAGCGCCACTACGGAATCAGAAGGAACTTCTCACCTTCCAGACAGAAACACTCCCTCTTTCCTGTGGCCTCAATAAATACTGTCAAGAACACATTTTTAGATCTGTAAGAAAAACAACCATTTTAACCAAAAATGAAACTGCATCCCCCCCCCTTCATTTTCTCTGTAGGTGCGACTGATCTATAGAAAAAATAACAGACCATTCTTATCTCAGCCATGATCTAAGAATCTAACTAACAAAGGATTCCCTGATTTTACGGAAATATTAAAACATTTGCTTCTCACTATTCTACTCTACTCCTAAAACATTAAGGACTTCCTTTTTGTTTTCCCTGTAGTTGGCTGAGGCAGGAGTGTTGTGAATCTGCGTGGGTCAGGGGGCACCCATCCTCACCTCGCTCCATCAGGGCGTTGAAGAGGGAGGCGTTTGTGAAGAAGAAGAGATAGGCGAAGAGCTGCGAGGCGATCTCCGCGTGCAGCTGGTACTGATTGAGCAGCTGTAGGGTCTCCTTCAGGATGTCCAGGATGCTGCTGACCCCCTCCGGGATGCGGAGCTGCCCGCTCTCAGAGAAGGGGTTGCTGTCCAGCAGGCCAGGCAGAGTGGCGTAGAGGGTCTGAGGGGGCAGAGGAGCATGGCACAGAGAGTCAGCATCCCTTTCCGAAACTCTAGGACATCTAAACCCTTCTGACGAACACTAGTGTACAGCCACACAAAACCCCACTTAAAGATAATGCAGGCCACAGTGACTCCTCCATCCTTTGGAAGATTAACGTACTACATTAAACATAAATGCAAGTTTAACTATCCATTTTCTAAGCACTTTACCTAATACAGGGTCACTGGGGAGATAGAAGCTATCCTGCCAAGCAATAGGCACAAGTTGGGGTACACCCTGTACGGACGCCAGTCCATATAGCAGGGTACATAGACCCAGACGCTTTCACACCAGGGCCAATTTTCCCAGAAGCCAACTGACCAACCAGTATGTCTTTGGATTACAGGAGGGAACCAGAGCACCTGAAGGAAACCCATGTGAACATAAAAAGAGGTAGCAAGGCAAACCACTGCACCACTGTGCCACCCTTACTGCATAAGTAAGGTGTTGAAAACCTTTTTTTTCTCTTTGCTGGCCTGACTTAACATTCCTCTACTTTTACTGGACTTCAGCTAATACGAGGGATTCTGAGAGCTATTTTACGATTTTATAATTCTGTCTTAACTGTCCTGTTAGGAGTTCTGAAATGGTGTATAACAATGGGGACTAGGGGTGAAAGATTTGTACAATTCAAAGACAGCTTTTGATTGTTGTTGAAATGTATTCTTTTGAACGTACATGGAGTACATGGTGTGCTGCACCACAGTCCATGATTGCAACTGCAATGACTGTAATCATCATCATCAGCCGTACGTTTTGATTGGATTTTGAATTTTTACTCCAGCACAGAGCGAAGAACATTCTGTTCCTTTTGACAGGAATGAAACTGCCATGGTAAGAGAGCTTTGCCGACCACACAGCTGGTACAAAGGGTTAATTGAGTTCAAAGTTTCCACTCCTCAAACCAAGCCTGGATACTGTCTTTTTGAGCTGGGTTGTCTGCCATACATCATAAGGGATTTTTTTCAAAGCTCAGATAAGATAATATTATGCACACAGCCCCACTGTTCCCTCTCTGGGCACACAGCTGACTTTACAAATGAAAGTTCTCACCAAAATAAACCCCCTCACACTCTGTTCTGACAAACCACTGCACATCTGGACAGCTGACAAGGCTCTGCAGAGCACTGCTGTGCAAAACGGTCAGACTTTGTAAAATTTTACTCTGGCAGTTCATGGAAGTATAGTTTCAGTTGAAATATACACAGGCTCTCCTGATCAGGTTATGAGATTCATACTCTTTTACATTAATTGGTAACATTTTAAGAAGGTGGTTTGACAAATTTGTTATAGAAGATAATAGCGTCATCTTCAGTCAAACATCTGCAAAATATTGCTTGTACACAATAAACATAAATCAGGATCTCCATAGCCCAAAATGCTTGCTCCAACAGTTTCAGTATACAGTAAATCATAAATCTTAACACGAGATACAAACCTTCAACTACTTCAAAACAACCTCATTACAACTGCTGCTCCACCCTCCGAAACACTGAGAAACACTCCCCTGACAGTGAAATGAACTGCTTGGTCAAAACAAAAAAGAAGAGGGAGTAACCTATGACTTTTAAACCTTAAAAGAATTTGTGAATTCACCATACTCACTTTCAGGCGATTTCTTTCATGCCATTTTATTTGTGTCTAAAAAAGGTTTTCACGCAACACTTTAGAGGCTGAGCCCAATTTCATGCACAATAACGAGCTGGACAGGGTGAAAGGCCCACAGTGACTGGACACTCCTGCCGTTTCAATTTAGACAAGCCCACTCTGAATGGAGCTCAGTACAGCACTTCAGCAGCAGTCTGCAAGAGTGGTGCAAAACAGGCTCTTTATGTGAACAGAGCCTTACAAAACTGGCTTTGTCTGCTGACGTCCTGCTACTTTTACACAGGCAGCCGTTTCACATGGGCTAAGGCCTCACTTGCCAACACAAAGACCTGTCTCTTTACCACATGGACATGCCTTACAAACCTCTGTTTTAATTGACATGATCTTGGTTTCTGTTTTAGAGGAATGCCTTTAAACAAGATCTTGTTAAATATTATTTTAACTGATCATGTGCTTGATAACATGGATTCAGTACTGAAAAAGTTAAAAATTGATAACACATAGCATTTATCTTAATGTTTTTACAGTCTGTGACCGAGATTACTGTATGAGCAATACTGTCAGCTCATTTGCAGCTAAATGGAAAACATGCTTCTCTTTGTATATTTGCCTTACACTATTATTTTAACAACTTTGTTGAAAATATGTTTTTCATGTAAAAACATTCATACTCCAAAAAGCTATTAGTTGCATAACTTTTGAGATAAAAAGTTTTCAATACAACAAAGTGAAACAAATTATGTAGCAGATAAGGTGCAATACAACAAACATGAATAGCAAACCCACAGGTGAATTAAAGATCAACCAAGAGCTGTATGAAATACGAACGTTTGAAGCCATGCTACAGTGACATTGATCACTTCTTACTGCTGTGTCATTAAGAACTGCTGTGGTGATGTGTAATTGCAGGACCCTTCTTAAATCTCTTCCTTTCCCACTCAGGATTACCAGTCATTCAAGCAACGTTTCTCCAGATGTGACCCACAGAAGTGATAAGGAATTCAGAAACTTGTATTGGAGCCTGCAGTACATTTCACACTGGAAGGAACAACCAAAACATGCTTTTGTTTGTGGAAACCCTGCAAACAGCTGCTTCCTCTGTGAGCAGATGGAATTGGATGAAATTCCCAGAAAGTAAACTCAACTTTTAATCTTTGTTATTTTAGGTTAGCAGTTAGTTAGCCTTTCTCCGACTTGTTTACTTCTGATATAAAATTGCACACAGGGCCGAACAAGTGTAAGCATTTGGGGTCTCAAACGATGTTGTCTTATCTATCTGGGGGGAATTGTGGGATGTGGGAAAGCACAAGGCCCGCATGTTAGTTTTAGCCTTATTGATTATTTGAAGTTGTTTTCTATGGGAAAAGACAAGAATAATAAATGTTTTCAACAGCAGAAAGTCTAGGTTGTCTAAAAACATGCTCCTCATCCTCGTGATATTAAAAAACAAGCTTCAAGCAAGCCTCAAACAGTTTTAACAGGATTAAAAAACTTATTTTTAAACAAACATGTTACGGAGGAATAAAAGGTCCACATATAGTAATAAAAATGTTATTAAATTATATAAAACATAGAAAAGTGTTATGTTGGTCCTCCACTTTTATTTAGTCTCATTGTTGTTTGGAATTGCGGTACTTTTATAAGTACTTCACAAAAAAAGAGCAAACCAGCCCTAGAGCAACTCACTACTTCTTTTCACAGAGGGCTGTGGGAGCATGGAAAAAACTACTCTACCTCTACCAGGTTGTTGAAGTTGAAACTTTGGTTTCTTTCAAGGAACTGCTGGATGAGATCCTTGGAACAATTAACTACTACCTACCAAATGCCCTTCTTTGCAACCTATCCTCTTATGTTCTTATTTGACTCTCTGCAAACTGACACAGTTATTTCACAATTTACATTCATATAGTCTTGCATCATAATAAGGAACATGGGGAGAAACAACTTCAAGAGCCCTCACGTCAGAATAAAACCTAATCCTAATTCTCTGTTTTAAAGGATTATTTTAATCTGTAAGAAAACAGAACAAGGACCCAATAAAAGGAGCTGGAATTCATGAGAGACTAGCAAGTTGCCCCATGTGACGCTCACGCTTTTGTGCTAGCGAGTCAGTATTTGCCTGCCTGGGGATCCGGAGCTGGTGTCAGCAGGGAGCCACACCACACTGAAATCAAGGCCGTTTCTGGACCGGCACAGAGAAAGCCACAGCAAGCCCTCACAAACTGTTCTTGGCAAAGTAAACAACCACATACAGAAATAAACCAACCAGACGCTGCCTAATTTAGGTGTTTTTTTGTTCACAGACAAAATAAAGCTCCTAATCTTTCCACAGATGATACACTATGAATAACTTGATGGATTTTAAAAATGATCAATCAGGACAAAAAAAAAGGAAAATAAAGTAGGAAAAAAAGTGAATTCCCTTCATTGTTCCCAGACTCTCGCCCATACTTCACCGCTGTGAAAAACTTACATAGCTAGCACTCCCTGGGCAGAAACAAACCAAAGTAATCCCTGGGCTTTTCTAAATGTGGATCTGGCCACAGAATCATATCCTTTCACTGCCCTTCAACAGCCAAAGCCTTAATTCTCGGTTTACAATTCTAGTTGTCAAAGATGGACAGACCAGGCCCTGTGTTTTAGGCTATGCATAGGATAGTCACTGTTGTGTCAGGCTGTTAAGTGGATAGTCACTGGTGTGTCAGGCTGTGAAGAAGAGACTGATGTGGCAGGGATGACAGCCACACAAACAGAGGATGGTCTCCTTAGAGTATACTGCAATAACCAGTTTGTGTGGTGCTGGCCAGGAAAGACCAGGCTAACAAACATGCACCCCATGAGTTCACAGCTTGTTCCATGAATCACCACATTCAAGAAAATGATTTACAGTCCTCTTCCAAAAGTACTCTAGCAACCCCTGAACACCAGTCTTACCACTCTGCACAACATTTTCTTCAAGTACACCCTAAAGTTCAGTAATTGTTTCGAGAGTCAGAGAGTCATGTTAGATTAAGAGTTGGGTAAATCTATAATTTGTGTCAAAAGGACTTTTATGTTGCCTCTATTTTTTTCGATTCAGTCCTTTCTGTGATGGATAGCTAAGTAAGTAATTGACTCCTTCTGAGTTTGTGGCTCTTTCAGCTTAACTGTATTTGACAGGCATTCCTGTCAAAAACATCTTTGTCTCATGTTTCACTGTTTATTCTATATGAGAACCACCAAATGCAGATTATACAGGTGGAAACTTTATAAAAATGTATTTAAACCTGAACAGATAGCACTTCTTTATCCAAAGGGTTGTGGGGGCATGGAATAAGCTACTCTGCCACATGGTTGAAGCCGGTACTTTGGCTTCTTTCAAGAAACATCAACATGAGATCTTTTAACTACAAAATAACATTGTTCAAAACAAATCTAATCCAGAATTTCAGGAATTCCTGACAAAAGTATCTACTGAAATTTCACCTCAGCACTAGTGGCTAGTGAATGGCATTCTGCAGATCCAATGAGGTACCCTACTCTGTTAAATGCATTTATACTGACAAATACTGGATATACAACGTGCAGAAAACCACAATGTCTGAAAGTCAGACTTAAGATAGATTACTAACTATTACTTATAAGTAATTAAAAAAATTAGGATATATATACAATTAGGTCCTGGGAAAATTATAGTACTATAAAGAAGGAAAAGGTATCAATAAAATCAATAAAATTTAAAACTGAAACAGTTGTACTTTTAGTTTTTTTGCCTGGAAGGTACTGTAGCTTTTGCCAACACAGCATTTATCTTTTAATTGTGTTTGATTACTGGAAAACATTTCTGTCTTTCGCAGTTGACTCACACCTTAGCCTAAGGCTCAATAAAAACAATGACTATCCTCATTTTGAACTGGTCGCGCAACATAACCAGATATGGTGTACTTGACAAACGATTTCTGCTTTGTCCAAAGACATAGAAGTGACAAGCTTAGTGTTTCTGCCTGACACCGGCCCTTGAGCAGTGACTTCTTGGAACTCTTCCAAATGAAAGTGTTCTGATCCCACCAACGGAGGAAATGGGACACTATATCACTGGTGTCAGGCTCTCTAAAAAACATGACGAGCTACAGAAGGAATTGCAGATGTCAAGGCATGTTATTCACTGCTAACAGAAAGAACGGTAGTGAGTAATGCTGAGTCTTTGTGGGGCCGTGCCTTAATTCTGTCACATCTACCACCCATTTGCTGATACATGAAGATAATTGTTCCAATCAGTGAAGTGGCTGCAGCTGCTTTCCTAACGAGATTCCCACCTGATAGAGCAAACTGCACTTTATTGCCGTTACGATGGGAAAGGACTTTGGAATCTGCTGTTTATGTTATACAGTATAACATCCGTTATCACAAAGCCATTGATTCCTGGTAAGAGGTAACAAAGCACACACGTACAGAGACAGAGACACCGAGGCAGCATGTCTTTGTGAGGTGGAAAGAGACTGGAGCAGAATAAAAATTAACGGGGACATGGAGAGAGCATGCAAACTCTTCACTGAAGGTGTCACAGATCAGATCAGATTTTAATCTGGGACCACTGTAACTGCAAGGGTAAAATATACAGTGCAGTTTTCAAAGTAACAGAAAAGGAAAGCATGCTATTATGTACTGTATTCTCATTCTTGTCTTCCCTTGCTAAAAACATATGACCACATTAGCTCAGAATGTGTGTCCTTGACGGATGATGAAAATGACAGTTCTTAGATATTAGGCACATTTTGTGTTAAAACAAATATTTCATTTTGACAATCGTATAACAAACTGTCTATTACAACATACTGCTGCTCCTGCAAAAGAGGAATTTTAAGTACTGTAGAAAACCAAAACGTAGTTGGAGATTAATTTTGGGACTGATGGGTCCTTTGGTAACAGAAACTACCGAGGCAGTTGGATTTCAGGAAAAAAACTGTACCAATAATAGTCTGGAATGACAGCTTTACAGTGGCACTTCATCTGTGAGATGAAAAAGATTCATGAACGATGAAGGAATAAGAATAAAACACAGTGACAAAAATAAAATGATCTTGCAAAATTCCATATGAATTCCAGATTCAAGATGAAACTGGAACTGATGGCCCCTTCTCAGGCCTGCTGCCCACTGTGCTGTCATGACATCAGCTCTGCTCGGGTTCACTATTTCTCCAACAGCAAGTCAAGAAAAGATGCCTCAAATCTCCCAATTTCCTATACAAATTCATGTCCAAATTCCAGGACTCCCAGGGGCAGTCTGGGCTTCTGAGTAATGCATTTTACACGGAGACACACCTGGAAACACTGCTGATGAAAATTCCTGTCTCAGATTACTTATTATATCACTGAAACTACACACACAAAATGCAATTGTTTTTGAAAGGGAGATTATGTCAGCAGACTGATTCAGCAATCTGTTCTGACTATTCGAATAATTATGTTACATAAGCTTCCGCGACCCATAATTGAGCTCTGTAATCACATTTGTGTGTGTTGGTGTTAGCACTACTTAACAGCTTTTAATGCTGTCCTACACCAAATTTCCATCAGGATTCAATCAGGAACTGTCATAGCCACTACACTGCATGTCTAATTGAAAGGTCATCCATTTATGTTCCTGTACGTTCATAAAAAGAGGATTTTCATTACACAAAAGTGCACGGCAGTGAGGAACAGAGAGACAGCAATGTTGTAATAGCCAAAACTTCTTGTGTGCCTCTTAAGGTATGGCAAGCTGAAACAACACAACTATTGCAGAATTATTTGTAATAGTACATATACTGTACTATTTGTGACAGTTGCTTGTGTTTTACTTGGAGTAAAAAACGTTTTACTTTTCTAACTCAAGGAAATTTTATTTAATTTCTTTGTTAAACATAAATACTCAAATGTACAGTATGCAGAATTTGCATAGATGAAGTTACAGCCTTGTAACCTTTCTTGAGTCTTATTGACACAATCCTTCTTTGTTGTTTATCTTCTCACCAGAGTAATTTAGTTATTAGCACTTCCAGTTCTACACAGACACGCACACGAATAAGTAAGAGTGTACTTCCAGACTAAACACCACTGCAAACTGTATGGCAATAGCTGACACAGTGTGGTGCTATCTGGGTCGGAACTGAATTCATAGTTAGAGGTACTGTACTAAGTGTTTTCGGTGCTGGCTATGATCCTGTCGTTATGCTGGCCTGAGCTTTCAACAGCTGACCACTGGCCAACCTCATCCCTGCTCTCCAAGGAGCTTTCCATGCAACCATGGCAACCATGGCTCACTTCCTTTCATCTTCCTCTCAAGGAAACAGGCTGCAGCACCAATATACATCCCCCCAACACACATCTCCTCTCTCTACCACAGCTGCTTCCTGATTGGATGAACTTTTGCCGATAGCTAGGTGAAGTTTCCTTTTCTCTTTGTACTTGTCATTTCCTGCTTAGTATTGTGGAAACGTGTAAAAACGGGGCCTGACCATGTGCAGATTAAGCTTAAAAAGGGTGGATCTTGCCTATATATTAGCTGCTCACATACTGTACCTGAGGCTAAAAGAAAAAATCTGATTTAATGTTTGGTGAAAAGTAAGGCCCTTACCAATGGTTTTTCCCAGCATGGGAGAAAAGTCGTTCAGATAGGCAGAGCTCACGCTCATCTTTCTTAACCAGACGATGGAACTTTAGAACCAGCCAGCTTTCTCCATTCACCCTGACAAACATGCCCAACATGCGCTCAGACATCCTCCCCACAACTGCCTGAAGCCTCTCGATGGGAATGCAGGATTTACAAACAAGACTCTCTAACACCTATGCTATTACGCAATAGAGGATTCCACAAAGAGTAAAGCTCTTCATCAGCTGTCACCAAATCCAGGCATAAATTCCTATATTTATCATTGCTTTCTATTACAGCCTTAATGTTGAAATATTAGGGCTTATTCAGATAAGATTTGCATAGAATTCCCAACAACCTTCAAAAAATGGATGAACGTGACCATCAGATTAGTAATTTACTAGCAATGAGATGATGTAGATGGTCCACCTGCCCTCCATAGAAGTAACAGTTCTATTACCTTTTAAAACATATAATGTACGAACTTTGTGGAATGCACCAAATTCACCAATTTCCGCAGTGCGCCCTTGTACATTTTGTGTCGCATAATTCCCTTTGGCAAAGGTCTTGCGGAATCTCTTGAAAACTTGCTGGTGAGAAAGTGACATGACACTGACGTAGCCAGTTCAATCATTTTTCAATATAAATGCCACTATCTTCCTAAACAAACCTTTTGCGAAACACCACACTCAGCACAAACCCTGTGAGGACTTCTGTTGATTTAGAAACTTTAATCACAAGCGGTCTCTGGTATTTAATTAACATATTTCTTCAGACTTTAAATCATGTTGTTGTCCCTCCCAACCAGCTCCTGCGTGATTTGGAAATAGACAAAGAGATCACCGGGCTACAGAATGCATTTGATGTCCACAGCTCCTGGTTTTCAATATCTGCCGTCAGGCTGGCACAGAAGCACAGTCCCACAATGCCTCTGTTGTCTGGCGTCTGATCCGCAGTGGGCCACGGTGTTGTTGTAATAATGCAGCATTTATTCCACTGCTTTACTTGGGAGCTTGTACAAAGGAAACTGCAATAACGCCCTGCTGGGAGTGCCCTCCTGGGGCTCTTTGTGGAAGCAGTAAGCCCCTGATTGTTGTTTGTAGATCTAAGTATCTCAGCTGAACCACCAGCCTGGAGCATACACAATAAAGAGCACTGGCAGCATATTCCCAGGAGCTGCTGAGAAAGGAGGGATTTCACATTGGATTTGAATCCCCCCTGGACACCATAGCCAGTTACACACCGAGCCATACTGATCCCAGTAAAAAAAAAGACAGCATTTCTTAAAAGAGTCAGTAGTAACATAATTTGATTTCAAATGAAAAAAAAATGGCAAAGCGGCCTTGTGTCCAAGAAAGAGGTACAGTATTTGTACGGCCATATTCTGACCAGAACCGTAACTGCTCTTGTGGTTGGGAAAACACAGATGCAACATCCTGTAGTTGCTTGCCAACTTAATTTCTTGGTTATTTCCCCTGACAGTTGCAGAAAAAAGAAGCCCATTGATAGTTCTTTGCAAATACTTAAGTAATTTAAGAATGTTTCACAAAGACGAATCAGGCCTAAGTCAATCATTTAGCTTAAGGTTATATTGAGATTTATCAAATGAACTTCCAATTCAACTGGGGGTAGAAGAACAACAACCAGCAGGACATTCTCTTTGAAAACTGTCAAAAGTTCTTTCTAAATGCACATGGGAGTCTTGGTCCATTAACCTCTGCCCATTGAACTCTGGTGTCTCTGTAGACAATTATTTTTTAATCCAGTAGCCCTGTAAAGCCCCTTGCACTTCTCTTCAGACTCCTCCTCATTCTTTCTGAGTACAGAGAGACCTCTGCCCCCCTCTTTACAATGCCACCCCCCATAGATCTACATGTATTTCACACTACTGCAACTCTATTATGGCAGCTGAAGCACATTCTTTGGTTAGGAAAACTGTTACACACTGTTTAGGGAAATGCTGGGATTTAAAAGTGTATTAGATGTCCAGTTTGTGACTTGATAAGCAATGCTTATTAATCCGTAAAAATGAAAATGGCAAGGAATTGTAAGCATGATCTGTTTTTAAAGTTTTAATTTAGAAATCACTTTAAATGACTTTTGCTGTCATTTAAAACACAATTTGTCATTTGAAACTAAATGTATAATTAGAAAAGAAAGAGAAAAGGTAGGGACTACAGGGGACAGAAGAGGAAAGAGGGCAATTTACTATAATTTTTCCTTCAAAAGCACCACCTGGCCCAATGGAAAAGAAATGGGAAGTTGGTATCTCTGGTAGTCACAGAAGCCACGCGAAGAGTTAAGGTTTGGTCTCACGCATCAACGTTTTTTTTGTCATGAGGAATTTCGTGAGGAGGGCAAGCTCAATATGTGTCCCCTTCTTCAGTGTCCATGTGGAGTGAGTGCAGCAGTGATGCAGCCAGGGCTCTGGGCCTTCTGCCACACACAACAGAGGTCTGTGTCCCAGTGGGAAGGGTCTGGCAGAGGCTCGACTTGGCCCCACCCATCCACAGGCCGCACTGTTTACCCATCGCCGAAGTAACAGAGGGGCCACACGCAGGAGAGCTAGCAGAGCAGGGCAACCCAGGGCAAAAAAACACGACCCTCATATTTTAATTGACATTAAGCTTAATTAATAAATGCTTGGAGATGTAAAAAAACATCTGTATTAACCTTACTACTTTTCCAGTTTATGGTAATTTTATCAATATTATGAAGAAAATGCCTGTATGTTTACATTATTAAAATAACTACCGTTGAAAAGAGGTCAAATTCTCTCTGAGAATTTTTTGGCTAATGTTAAAATTCCACTAAAAACATTTGCTAGAAAGTCATGCTCATTTCCTCAGTGCTGATGACTTTCCTGTTTTACAGAGTCATCCCAGATATCCGGATTGAATCCGAGTCTTACCGAGCAGTTGCTGTTATTGAATGTTCAGGTGCTTGGAGAATTCAGACTCCCAAACTCCTTCCCTAATCCCCCCCAATCCCAACTCCCTCAGTGAACATCCCCCAGTGATAGCTTATAGAAAGCAGCTTTTTGGCTGGCTGGATGCGTTTTTTCCCAAGAAGTGTGGGAAAAGTGATGAAACAGTGTTGAATCTATACATTTCCACTGGCACACTTCTGATTTTGTCAGGCATGCTAATTGCATGTTAAACTAACCAGTGTCTGTATTTATAACTTCAGCCTCCTGTTTTGCCTATAGCTGAACATTTGATTTGCATCGGGAAAAAAAACACAAGCAGAATAGTGCTTACTTTGGTGAGGTAGTAGACAGACTGCTGGAAGGTAAACATAATGACCTCCTCAAGGACTGTCATTGCCTCCTCGCTGGCTGATCTGGTGGCCGACAGCTGAGAATCGGACATTTCTGAAAACAAATCACAGTAGAGACAACAGCATGATCCTTGTTCATGTGTTGAAATGCAAAATAATGAACAGACTTAAATTCTGGAACGTATGCATGAATAACATGCAATTCTTTTTTGTGTGGTCAGATAAGAGTCATGTACAATAACGTAATAATACAACAACCATCTGTCCATTTTCTAACCTCTTTATCCAATACATGTTCATGGGAGGGCCTATCCCAGCAAGCAACGCGCACACTCATACCACGGTCAATTTTCCCAGAAGCCAAATAACAAAGGTCAATTTTAGGTGACAAAGTTTGTGTTTTCAGTTGACATCAATGACCTTAGAAGTATTCCTGACATCCAGTAGGCATGAGGGGAGGTCACTGAATAGTTGTCTTATTTTTGTTTGAGTGGCCCAAAAACAGAATGCAAATCTACAGTGCTTCGATCTCAGTTCAGAATCAAAAGCAGCAGCAGGGAACATCTGCTCATCCCCACCAGCAGACCCAACATCAGGCTGCAGGAATACCAAGGGCAGTCCTGGGAGATACAGACTTGATGCTGACAGATGATAAAGGCTTTAAGCTCTGCTGTCCCGCTATAAAGCTACAGTATATAACGCTATACACAGAGACATACAAATTAATGTTCCCAGGCTCTTTATTACTTATTTCATGCCCCACTTAATTACCACATGTATTCTGCCTGTGAAAAGGAAATGCGTGGCTCATATGCAAAATGTCGTGGAGTAGCACCACTTATCTAGCGCTCTTCCTGTCCTGTGGTCACTGTGCACAGTGAGTTCAATCACCTGCTATGTCCTCCTCGCTGTCCCAGTGCAGGAGCTTGGGAACATCCTGCTGGATGAAGTGCAGCAGCTCTATAGAATTGGCCATCCAGAAGACCAGCGGCTGCAGGCCGGGGATGAGCTCCTTGATGCCCAGCAGGCTCAGCTCCTCGGGGTCCGGCTCAGCTCGACTGGAGCCCCTGGAGCGCAGACGAGATCAGATCAGCCAGATCAGCCTTCCCACACTCGTAGGAAAAGACAGCTTCCACTAAAGGACTTCAGCAGCAATCTCTCCAGAGCAACAGGGAGTGAGCCCCTTTAACAGCTGCAGCTCAAATAAAAAACCCTGGCTTAGCAATGCACTTGTCTCCCTCTTATGCTATCCGATGTTTATAAATTGCACTACTTTCCCCGTGTGGCTTGTTCTAAATGACCCATAGGTCTCTACATTGATATGATCACCACAAAAGTAAGGGTGGTTATATTTCAAGGAAGATAAACTGCTATAGGCTGTAGGGTTTGCTCTGGTGAGCAACAGTACTCTAGTATCCAAAAAAATCATATTAAATGATTTCTAGATTTCAATCCTAGAAAGAATACTGCACGGTAACTGCGCTTGCTCACATAGTGACAAGATGTTCCTACAGTTAGATCATGGACTTACAAACTAAGAGCAGGGTAGATTGTCATACTGTACATATATAAATTTTACATCTTTCATTTAAAAAAATGTTATTTTTCCACCACTACAAGACATGCGGTGTTATAAACTGAAGTATTCACACTATGGAGAGTGCTTTTAAACACTAGAAACAGCTTTAATGGGTTTACAAATGGGTTTCTCTCCTAATAGGAGGGACTGTAAGAATCTGTGTTTCCAGCCAATTTAAGTGTTCACATGAATGGTTCACATGAACAAAACAGCTCAGAATCCATTAAAGAGTATGCCGTAAGGCAGACGATTTAGCAATTAAAATGAGCTAGCTGAGGGTGTGGGAGCATTTCTTAAAATATGATTTTAACGTGAGCAAAGAATGATATAATTAATTTTAAAGTGTTGAGCACATAAAGAAGTGGTCTCACATTTCCGACTGGATGGCAGCAAGCTCCTTAGTCCTTTCCTAAGATACAAAAAGATAAGTCATATTTTTGAAAGCTAGAACAGCCAACATGTGAGCAAGTGCTGTAACAAACAAGTCCTCACATTTCTACTGCAGTAGCATGAAGAACTGCTGTGCTGTTTAATTCTGATCGATTAGTTCTGGTTTCTTCACAAATCAGGGCATTTTCCTTTTTGGGATATAAATTAAGATAAACTTAAGAGGCATAACACTTTAATTAAATATGAGTGATATATATTCATTAAAGAAACATTTTTGAAACACTAAGACACAGACACTTCATCCTTCTTTTACCTATCAAACAACTGAAAAGGAAAAGTGTTTTTTTTTTCTTTATTCACCCATACTGGGACACAGCATGGGTGTTCTGTATCTTGCAGAAAAGGATTTCCAAGCATTCTTTCACTGCAGGTAGTTAGATCACTTGCTGTCTGCCACAAGAATTATTCATACAGAAACAAAATAAAGCACAGAGCTGTCATTGTTTAAGATGGCAGCAATGAGGCAAGTTGGCAGAACTCTGGACTCCTGACCAGAGGGCTGTGGGTTCAAATCACAGGCGGTAACACAACCCCTATAACCTTGAACTCGAGGCTTTATTCTAGTATTCTATACTTATACTATGTTCTAGTATTCAATAGTATATATGTACCAAAATATATATTCAAAAATCATAATAGGTATTTGTAATCCCAAGAAACAGCTTTGGATTAAAGCATTCTGTCACTTGACATAGAGTTCTCACTACGGTTTATGAGAAAAAAATAATCTTATTTTAAAAAGAACAAAGTTGAATAATTAAGGCCCTAGTGGAGGACAATGTGGTATACATTGATACAGTAGTTCAATTGATACAGTAGTGCAGAGCTTTAGCAATTCAAATGAGTTCCAAGAGAATGTTGAAACGTTTCTGAAATTGCAGAGTGGCGTTTCCAAGCGGACACAACTACGCTTTTCCCCACAGTTCTGGGAGGACATCGCCAACTGGTTCTGACAGACTCAGCCCTACAGATACATACCCACATGGCTGTCTGGACCTGGCTGGCTATCCTGAGCAGAAGCCTGCGGATGTCAGCCATCTCCAGGGAAGTGGCCGCGTGCTGGATGCAAAGACACAGCAGGAAGGCCGGGGTGAGGCAGGGGTCGCTTCCCTTGGGGTCGGTCAGGTGGATGATCCTCCTAAGCAGCTGGTCCTCGTGCCCGGGGTCGTACGGGAGGGAGAGGTCTTCCCCGTCGGGGTCCTTCAGCAGGGGCAGCGGTCTCAGATAGGCAGCTTTGGACTTCAGGGCAGAGCCGCACGTTCTGCAGGTGCCCGTCGAGCCAGGGGCGTGCGACATCAGCCACGCGGGTCTCTGGTTGGCGGCGGGGGCAATGGGGTCCTTGAACATGAAGACGTAATGGTCGCCCAGCCCCAGGAGGTCCCCCGGTCGGAGCTCAGCCTCGTCTTTGAGGGGGGCGCCGTTGTGAGTCACGGGGGCGCCGTGGAGCGGCCGCGCCAGTGTCACCGTCCTCTTGGCTCTGTCCCCCTGGCCGGGGGTCTCCAGGCGACGCACGCAGCAGTGCTGAGGCAGGACGTCCGGGGCAGAGAGCAGGATGTCCACTTTGAGGTGCTCTACATCCTCCCCGGTTGAGTGCTCGCTGCATCGCCCAAAAATGTGGGTCACCCCGCTCAGTAAGTAAATGACGAAATCCTGGAAAACACAGATGGGACCCACGTCATAAACACACCGACACAGATCAAGACCTTTGGCCTACTCTTGATAGATAAAGCTCTCAGGTTTTACTCTCCTGCTGAACCAGGGTGGTTATCGCTCCTGTGCGAGGGCATTCATGCATCTATTCTGGTCACGCTGAGGCCTACAAATCAGTGCGAGAGCAAAATGGAATAGAATGGTTGAATAATCAAGAGCTGAGCCGGAATAAAATTCTAGGACCAGGTCTGGAATATTCTGATCTAAAGAAACAATCTTGTTTGTGAGCCTTAACAACAACTGTTTGTGATTTTTTAACAACTAAAAATCTGCCCCTTGTATGAAGATGCACCAGAAACCCCAGTTGAGTTTCCTTTGCAATCTTCAGGCTCGAGATGTGAACTCAGTTCTGACATGGACTCTGGAATGCAATTTATTGGACAATACAGCATTAAAAACATCCACCCACCCATTTTCTAACTGCTTTATCCAATTCAGGGCTGCAAGGGAGCTGGAGCCTATCCCAGCAAGGAACAAGCATATAGCAGGATGCATGCCTGGAAGGGAAGCCAATCAATTGCTGGGAACATACACTCACACCACGGTGAATGTCCCCAGAAGCCAGTTAACCTAACAGTATGTACTTGGACTTTGGGAGGACACCGAAGTTACCAGTGGAAACCCATACAAAAACATTAGAACAAACTGTACAATGCTAACCACTACGTCACCATACTGCCCACGCTTCAGACAAATTGAACATAATCTTACAATGGAAGAGCAGCGCGGGCCACATTCTAAGAGAGGCAACCCAATGTTGACACACAGCTCAACAGCTGTGATGGTTAATCCAGGACGCTGAGAGTTTATTCCAGCTCAATGCTTTGATTTGTAGCTCTGAGAGGTTTATGCTTCCTTTCACAACAGGAGGATCAAATGAGACTTTGGCAAAGAGTATGTCACAAATCCTATCCCTAATTTTCTTGCCCAAGAGGTGTGTGTCACCATTTCAAGTTAGTCCAACAGCGAAAGGCTTGGCTGCAGTTCTGGAAGCATTCATTGATTTCTCCTTTCATTTCAATTATGCATTGACCTCCCGCTAACTCTTTTTTTCAATCTCTAATGATAATGCCGGCAAACCCTTAGCTTGAATAAAGCTAAAAACCACCATCAGAACACTACACAACACGATAAAACAAGATGCACAAAAACTGGGCTTGTAAAATTTTATTTTCCAAAAGACACCAGGAGCATATCTATTGAGCTGTATCTGCAGAAAGTCTTTACCAGTGTCTTCCCATCATTTTCACCTGAATTCTCCCTCCCTGGAGCTCTGCTCTTATCTTTCACTGAAATAATCACTTTCACTGTCTTGTTATGAATGGTGGCAAATAATGTTGTGCCTGTAGAAACGTCTGTAAAGGATTATGCATGTTTTTATATTGTGTACTGCAGTGTTTACGAGGGTTTTGTTAGCCGCTTTCAAGTAAAGCGATGCTGACAAGTCTACTAGCAACCAGACGAACAAGACTGGTCAATTAGCTTCCTCTCAATTCTGTTATATTATGCTGAAGTACTAGAGAGAGAGCCAAGATGACCAAAGATGTCTGTTTGTCTCTTGCTATTGAAAAGAAAGATCTACTTGTCTCACTCCTCTAGAGACTTAGTCCTTGTTTCACAGAGATTCCCAGCCTGTCCAAACAAGGGCGATTATTGTGTGTGGCATTCATGTCAGTCAAGGTTAGTGGCCTATTCAACAGGGAAAGCTTCAGCATTTAACTTTCAACTAGTGTCAAGGTATGTGTACACAACACATGACAACAGTTTTCACAGCAGTATAAATGCCAAAAAGGGGGCATTTAAAATTCAATGAATGAGGCTAGTAGATTTTCACAACACAATGAAGGACATACCAAAAGAAAACTTGGGACTGGGCTCTCTCTAAAGGTTACAATAGAGACTGGAGCTCAAAGCCAGAGTCTGAATAATCTTGGTATCCTGTCTTGTCATTGTGGTTTCTTGTCAAAAGAAGAAAGGTGTGCCAATTCCAAATCCAGGACTGTGCCAGAATCATGGCACAGCCTGCTTTATGAATCCCGAGACAGGAAAGCTGGGAAGGTGGGATCTGATAAGGTGGCCGGCTGGATACCAACAATATGAGGAACATCTGTCACTCAACTGCTCAGGAAGTGTGGTCATTACAGCCTGTAACACAAATCCCATTCACAGGATGGGCTCTTTTATTCAGCCAAGCTTCTACTGACAGAGCAGAGCAGGGCTAATCAGGAGACAGTGGAGCTGTGTATGTTGCTCCAGTGGCTAGAAACAGTTATCTGGGCAGCTCCAAACCAGGACTGCTCTCTGTGGTTAGGATCTGGCTCCACAGCAACAGTTTTTGTCAAGAACTGGAGGGTGCTGCAAACCATAACAAATCAAGAATTGAACTGGCCTGGATTCAGGGTGAGTACTGCTAGTTAACATTAAAATGGAAAAAAATCCACAAGACACATACTGTAGGTGAAGAAGCATTCCAAACTGATTTAGGCAATTTGCTCAACACTGTATCAAAACTACATACTACAATTTTCAGTTACCTCAAGAATGGATTAAATGCCAGAGCTGTTGAGATTACATGTTTGACAATTATAATTCAAAAACTACACAAGCACTGAAAGTGAACATAGTTTTCACTTTTTAGTTCATTTGAATGCGTCCAAATCGGACAAAAGTTAACAATTCCGCCATATCCACACATGATTGGACACACATTTTAATGCTTAAATATGGCACAACACACCTGCCTTCAGCAAGATACAGGGAGAACCTGCTATATGCTGACACTAAACATTTTGAACACCAATGCATAAAATCACTACACAGCAATAATTATTAATAACGTCACAGCAGCTACATCTGCGGATTCGGATGACTTGTGATCTGCGACCAGGAAAGGCAGGTTTATCAAAAAATACACACTGCACGAACCTGAAAAACCTGAACCCGAGTAAATCTTCCCCAGAATGCCTTTGTACTGATTTATGCGTTATAAGTGTGATTGCTGAGGGCAATCCTGGGCCAATCCTATCGTGACAAAAGCACTGGGCACCGCTCATCACTTCCTTCACAAAGGAGCTTCTGGCAAACTTTCAGTGATGTAAGACAAGGAGAACATACTCGCCACAGCAAAATGCACTTGCAAAGTTCAGATGGGCTAAGCCTGCCATTGCAATTAATCTCACTAAGGTCTACTATAAAAGCAAGGCAGACAAAATGAATATTGACCCAGAAAAGTATATAAATGATTTATACTTAAAACACACCTTGCAATTCTATGCTTTACTGAGCTTATGGTCTCAGACAGCTGAAGACTTATAATTCCTATATGCAATGGATTTGGCAAAGTGCTCATTTCAACTTGGCAGTTCCCAGGATGTTCTCTTATACATTCAATCATTATCTGCATTTTCTTTAAGCTTTCTGCAATTTTCCATGAGCTTTAATTCATTCTAACTACTACACACTGTAGAGAGAGAAATTACAGTTAAGCGTTAAGGTTTTTTTTCAGCACTGCTTTGCCTGCAAAGTCAAAAGAGGATAAAACAGATCACAGTGCCCTGCCTTGAACTCAACTCCCTCCAGATAAAGCTCTGTGCTGTAGGAACAGAAGATAACAGCTCAACTGAAAAACCAGAGGAGCAGAGGAAGACAGACCGTGTTCTTTGATAAGTCCACAGAGGGAAGAAATATCGCTATAGGACAATGGAAGAAAAACAGAATGAAATCTGATTCAGGTGAAGGGACTTCTGAATGCTTCCCTTGAATGTCACCATTGTTGTTCTGAAATAACTCTGTTTCACCATGCAGTTTTCTTCAGCAAAAAGAAAACAACACTTCTGATCTGGCTAGAACACTTTTTATGTTTTAATCCAGGCCTTATTCTGTGAATGTTCTCGTCAGTGCGCATGAACCTAATACATTTCAAGACAAAGGCTGTCAAGTTTGGATTGTGCTGCTTTGTTAAGTTAGAATAAAGGCATCTACGGCACGAGCAGACTTCAGCATGCCTAGAATTGACATAATCCACTACAACATAAAAATGACATTAAAATACACATTTTTTTTCAGTTGCAAATGCTCTTCTTGCAAAACAAACCACTTATGTGGGTTTGAATTTGAAAACCATTGAAGTGTATAGAGATGGTATCACAATATAAGGGCTGAACTTTACCTTCCTGGATAGCTTCAACTGACAGGCATATTGCTCCATTTCAGGATTAAGATCCCTTATGTTGTGTGGGATGACAGCAGCTATACACTGCCTCTCAGAACACAATAAACAACCTCTGTTCCCTTCAGGTGGATCCCACCCATCGTCTGCAACCATAATCGCAGGGAAATCGCAGACTATTCATGTAAAATCCATGGTGAAATATCTTTCTGTAACCACAATGCTTTTACAATTACCTGCTGCCAAGGGAAAATGTCTGTATGCCCATTAACTTTTAAAGGGTACATTTCAGGTCACAATAAAACATTTCCTGGTCATTCTAATTTCAGTGTATCTCAAAGCTTGCTCAATTATAGGGATCACAGTCAATATTCTCTCTCCACAGAACTATTTAATGAAAAGTGAAAGATTTATAAAATCTTTCAATCGGCCAACTGGTTTTGCTCAGCTGGAAGCTTTTGCCTCACCAAAGTGTTTCATTTCTGAATGGTATAAACTACAATATGTATCTAAGACTCAGAGCCCATTTTTCTCCAGCCTAGGTTGTGAAATTCAACTTCCAACACACAGGAAGACATGGAGTTACAATAATTCAGCAGCACATCAGTATTCTGTATGACAAAACCTGAAACAGATCAAACTGCTATGCAGTAGAACTCACCTCTGCTGCTCCAAATCTGTATTATATGTGTTTAATTAATCAAATCAAAATTGAATCTTCAAGTGAGAGCTGGGAGAGGAAAACACAACGAGATTACATTGTTCATCTTCAACATACTGTATCAGAGTAAAAGGCTGGACTAAACAACACAAAGAATTCTGTTATTTGCTGAGATCCTTGGGTTGCTTACAAACCAAAGACAGCTAAGATTTGATATTTTTATCACCACAGTGGAAAAATGTTCAGGGAATTTTGTCTCTCACTGCCACTTTATACCACAGAAACCTTCCTCTTTCATTATTCCTGGAGTGTTAAAGACACTGGAAATACACAATGTCACCAGCTGAGAACAACTCTCTTGCTATAAGAAACTGGCCGATACATCAGCATGAACAGATTCTGGTGTTGCTAACTTAGTTTTTAAGAACTAGCGACTTCTGTACAAAGATACGAAGCTTGGTCTGAAGACCCCTTAAGAGCAACTTTACCCTGGCATGAAGCACCCAGATGAAAGGAATGTTTGAATTAGCCCTGGCCCAGTCTTTTCTAACACCATTGGAATTTAAAACTGACCACATCTTGCTCAGGTATGAAAGTGTTCTTTGGTTTCAAAAGAAAAAACAACAACTATGATGGGGATCGTGCAGTAACTTTGGTTGGTACTGTATGAAGAACAACATTTTTCTCCAGTGTTCGAGGGCATGCAGAGGTACCCCAGTATGCCCTGAGAAACAGTGCCCCAGTGTGTCCCCGCCAGAACAGGGGCTCCTACCTGTCTGTAACTGTAGCCCTGCAGCAGGAGGAAGTAAGGGAAGTCGAAAGGGGGGTGAATGGAGTACTGTGTGGCGTTGTCGTCGCTGCTCTCCGTCTCCTCCTTCTCCATCCGCAGACACTGGGCCTCTTTGTCCGCCTCCGGCTCCGTGTCCTCCAGCAGGAGGGGCTTGGCCTTGTGGGGGTCCTTGGACTTCACAGACAGGTCCATCTCGCTCACACTCCTCCACAGCGCCAGGCTGCTGTTGACGTTGCCGTCGATGAATGCAGAGGTGACCCGGGACCTGATTTTCTGCAGCTTGCGAGCCTGGGCGTTGATGCCTGAGAAATGACAGAAAGGTACCAGAACTGCTATCTTTCCAACTGATGCTCTAGATTAGGCGCAAGCAGTGCGTTTCAAAGCGCGTGGTTCTGAAGTCCATTCATTCATTTTCAGGAAGCTGCTTAAACCTGGTAAGGGCCATGTAACAGGAGCCAAGAAGGACTACACCCTGGAGGGGAGGGGATGCCTCTAAATTGGGTATTTAAATTATTATATGCACTCACACACACAGACAAATATAAGATACAAATTAACCGAGACACTCAGGTCTATGGGAAGTGGCAGGAAACTGAAACAACCCCAGAAAACCCATGTCATCATGGAGAACGTGCAAACTCCATATAGTTTGTATGGGGGGGGAAGCATCCCAGGCCAGAGTGAAGCCCAGGACTCAAGGGCTGTGAGACAGCAGCTGTAAGGACCAAACCACCCGATACGTTCATTTTAATTATAAAGATAATATATGAAATAGCTGAAATATGTTAAAATTAAAGATGCACAATAACTGCTTATAAGCCCTTTTCCGCAGAGAAGGAACTGAGACTCCTCTTGCTCAGCAGTTTGAACATGAACATGTCCAAGTTGTTCTTCATCTTCAACTTTTTTTTTTCCCATCATGACACATCATGAAAGAAAAAAGGATCCTCTTCCCAATGTCCAAAAGGAGCCTATGATATTTTACCCTAGTAAATGTGAACGACACTGGCCCTATAATCCTGTGGCTTACCAAACCAAGACAGAGTTTAACTTTTGTTGTCATGGTTACCAATAGCCTGTATGTTCGCTTACCATACTGCTTTACACCTGTTGTTTCCATACTACATGACTTTCCCCATGCTGCCCTCTCACTTTAACATCCGCTTCCATTCTCCTATCCAATCTCACTCATTTGGTTTCTGTCCAGCAGAAACACCAGAGCGTTCTTGTAGGCTGTTTGAGAAAGGTGGTGAGAAATACTTTATTAAAGATGTTTAAAACTCCCCTGAGGATCCTAATATTAAAGACAAACTTTTCACCCCCTGCCTAGGAGAGTGCAAAAATGTACATACAGTAGTAGCAGAACTTCTCTCATAGCACTAATGATGATCTGCTAGTGGCTGTTCCAACCATAATATTTTTTTAGAAGTATATCATTCTTAAATTTTAATTTTGGATAGATGTTTTAACTGAAAGCGACCTCTTTTAAACACAGTCCTGCTGACGGGAACTTCTGAGTTGCAAGACTGTCAAGAAATTTCACCTCATACAGACACAATACTCAACTTTCAGTCTGCTTTGGACTAAGTATAAAACAACACAAACTCTGCCATGTTCCAAATAGAGTTAGCTTGCAACCAATTCAATTTCCTTCACTGTGAGGAATTCAATCATGTTCCACAAAGTATCAACTTGTTTGAAAAATTAAACAGAACTCGAGTCATTAAAACATAAACAGATTCAAGTTCAATCCATTATATCCGCCGAGGAATTTACAGGAACCCAGCCTTCAGCCGGTCTCAGTAGGCGTTATCGGCTGTGGAAATGGGTGTTCTCGCATTGTTTTGCCAAAGACATAGGAGCTCATTACTGCTGCTCAGCTCCTCCCCAGAAAAGTCTCACTAAACCCCACTGAACACAACAGGGGTCAGCCAAAGTCAACAGAGTGCACTTCGATGTGCAGGAAGCAAGCCTTGATGGAAAGAAAAACAACTGACAGGTTGACATTTTTCACTTCCTCTGCGAGAGTGAGAGAGTCCTGCTCTTGGGGTGGGGTCTTCAGGAGTCCTGAGCCAGCCAAACCCACGAGCCACTCAGAAAATAAAGACAGCAGATAAAGGGAACCACTCAGGCTGTTTTCACTCTCAGAGAGCCAGCCCTCTGGTTCCTGCTGTTTATCTTAAACCTGCACGTTTCTGTATTCCTTTATCTCCGAAAGACCTCTGACCCCCCTCTCCTGCTGGCGGGTTGGTTACCATGATGGAGATGGATATCATCACCAAATGTGACTGAAAGGACAGTGCTCCCTCTCGAAGGAAAACTGCAGAGTGCCGCTTTTAAACCAGCCGCCTCTCCCCAAAACCCATTGACGTTCTTCACCTGCCTTCCTCCCCAACCCCGAAACTGGCATATTTAGCTCGAAAAACTGAGCTCCCCCAAAGCATGAAAAAAATTCTAAATGACTTGGACAGACAATATAGGTTTTGATATTCCTTTCTCCCCTTCCTCTTCAGGGTAAATTTACAGTCAAATAAAACACCTTAAGGATCTTCTAGACTTACTGTCAAGGAGCTATCAGCTACCTCAAGAGGATTAAGTTTAAAAGTTTTCACGCTTTATATATTATATAAAGACTCTAGACACCAAGACGGGGTCAATTCTGGCTTTTCCATGTCAAATCCCTTTCTCAAACCATTTCTCATTCAAATTCCGTTTGTTTTTCTTAACAGAATTGGAACTGGGAATTAGTTTGAGGCAGGAACTGGAACACTGGAATTTACCCAAACACTGCTGGGTGGTCATGTCTGCAGCCCCCTCCTCCTTCAAGCAGCTGCGGTCAATATGGTCAACCCAAATGGCATTGAAGAATGGATAAGAGCAGGCCAGAACAGACCATAACCAACAAGGGGTTGCGGGAATATGGCACATGGCCATTTTGGTTGTCAATCCAGTAGCAACTACCAACCAAATATGTTGTCATGCACGGTAAAGCCTCCTTTCAGTTCTTACCTTTCCTATGTTTCTACATTTGCATGGCAGGGCAGGGTAACAACTGTCATATTTAGAAATTTTCCAAAACTATGCTTGATCAGGTGGAATTTTCAACAACAGCAGTCTTCAATCTACTAGGGAAATGAGTATTTAGTAATGATATTCAATGCTCTCAAAAATGAGTCAAGGAAAGCCTCAGTTTCTGTAAGTTCTCCAATTACCGAACAAGAACATATTCAATTGAATACTGATGGATACCTTTTCTCTTAGTTGGCTATTGACAAACGCACTGAACTGCTAATACATGAATTAGTGGAAATGGAAGTTTGAAATGTACACAGGGGAAACTGGGGACAGAGTGTTACTATATGTGCAACTTGATGTCAGAACCAGAGTTCTGTTGATTTTATAAGTGTTTGCAGATAATCATGAGATAAATGGGTGTTTATTCTATTAATATAAGCAAACAATTGAAGCAGTTCAGAATCTTAGTTCTCTACACCCTAAAGACTGCTTCTTGGGATACTGGAATCAGACATCCATGGTACAGACCCTTAGCTATAATTTCTTCTGGAACTGTTTTGTACCATAAATCCCATTTCCAAAATTTCAAAAGAACATTACCTACTGAAAAGCAAGTCAAAATTGGCTAAGATTTATTTCTCTGGATATTTTACACATTATATTTCTCCTGTTAAAGGAACATTTTGCAACCATTGAGGCTTCACACATATAAAATGATTAAAACAAGGAACAACTGAACAATCAAAACTCTGTCATTTGTGTCCTATATTTTTTTTTTATTCTTCTCAATAGAGAAGCTTCCTTAATATAAGCATTACTTCAGTGGCAATGATGTCTTTTAGCACCAACATGTTGACCTCTACCTGCCGTAAGCGTGTCTTTCTCCCTGGCAGTCTTCTCCTCCACACTGGACTTTCTCTGAATCTCAAACCGCCGGGAGAAGCCTTCCTTGGGTTTCCATAGTGACTGCAGCATGAGGGGCTTCTCATGGTCGCCCACCACTCGAAAGCACTCTGTCCTCCACTGGTGGTCCTCCCCAGTCCTTCCAATCACGTCACACAGAACATAGTCCCCAGCCTCAGCCTTGTCCAGCGAGTACCTGTTTTAAATTGGAATGGTGTGTGAGGAGGTGCCATTTCGGGGACAACAGAGAACCACTGTCAAGGTCAACTCTATTTCCAAGAAAGCTGCACTGGCAAGACATTGAACATCATCAACCAAAGACTATGCTGATCCATGATCATACAGGAAGGAATGACTGTCCACCTTTTCTCTGCCTTTCCTCAAAGCATTTCACCCTACCATACTTCTGACTGCCTGATGATGATGTTCAAAATATACAGAGGCTACATGCATAATAAGACTCATATTACAAGTAATTATTCTGATACTATATTTTGCAAATTAATCAAGGTAAACTTGACCTTGATTTTAGGTATCAGATGTATAGTATGAAATACGTATACATCTGTAGAGAATATTGACCGATTTGTTTTCTTATAAACACACATTTCAAAGGGATTTGCAAATTATATATTGTTTAAATAAAACTTGTTCTAGTAGAATTAGAGGAATGATACAAAGATTTTTCTATGTTACTAGATATAACATTTATCTATAAGTTATTATATTTAACCACTCAATTTGGATTGCTGAAGTATTGCAGATGGTGATTCATTGTGGAGCTGGAACAGAAATGGATCTGACCTCAGCTATTTTTATGTAGAAAATGTAGACTTTTTAGGTAAGTGACAGTCCAAAAAGAGAACACAGATATAACAGTACGTAACAGAAATACAACATCCTAACGCATAAAACAAAAACAGACATTTTAAAACCTTCCAAACACCTTCCATAGTGCACCAGGAGCTTTCACTGAGAGCATCAGATTTTCCCCCAACAGTGAGGTGAAGGCCAAAAATGTGGTCAGTCTGGAATTTTGTTAAATCCCAGATTGCTGAGGGATTTGGTGCTCAGTGATTCAATCAGACAAGGGAGGACACCCTTCTGTCTATTTGCTGAGTGGCTGTTTTTTTTCAGCCTCCCCCACGCAGGGGACTCATAAGTAATGAGAAAGCCCTGCTTGATATACAGCCCTCTGCTGGAATGCAATACTGTATGTCCTGAAGAGAGTGTGCATGCACAGGTTATCAGATCATACCTCATCCCATGCGAGTCAAGCAAGGACTGCATCTAGACAACTGTTGCCTTCTTCGGGAATGGTATGAGGTCAAACCACAAATCTGCTTACAATGCTCAGTGATAGAGAGCAATAATTTACACAGGGCTTTTTAAAACCTCTAAGCTCTCAACAAACAGAGGACTGCTTCCCCCTCCAGATCTATTATCCTCACTTTCACTTTGAGAACACAATGTTTCTATAGCATCACTGATATACTACTTACATGTACCTATGTAATTTGTAAACTCTACTGAAAACAGCAATGCAATGGTGTTCACTGTGGTTTGAAAGCCAGTTGCATTTAATCTTCCCCTACAGGATTCAGAACACCTTAAGGAATAACATACATGTCTGGAAAACTAAACAGAATGGAATGCTGTAGGTCACACAATGCAGTTGGTGAGAATGCTGAATTTAATAACAATACAGTTAACCTACTACTGTATATATGTTTTTTATCAGTTTTTTTTTCCATCTGCAAATTTCAACAAGCAAACTACCCAGATTCACATCCTGCTTTCTTCACACAAGCGTGGAAAGTTTCAAGGCTTTTCAGTTGAACCTCAGTTGAAGAGCATCGGTTACCTCTTCTCCATAACAACATTCTCTCTTCACATACCTGCACTCTTTACAATTTTACATTTGTGTACAGAAAAGCGGGAAGGAAGACGTCAGTTCCTGCATAAGCCCTTTTCCAAACAGCTGCGGTGAGCTCCTGTCTGCTACTCTACAAACAGCAGCCCTCACCTCTCCAGGGCCTCCTTCACCAGCTCCTTGGCGCTGGAGCGCGGAGTGGCCAGCACGCTCTTGTAGTTTGCGCCTTGGCTGATCTCGTTGCCAAAGATCTTCAGGACGCCGGGGGCGGACACCTGCATGGAGAGCTCCGCTGGGTCGTCCGTCACCTGGATCCCACCCATGACCGCAGAGTCCCCCACTCTCTGGCCGTCCTTCAGGTAGGGGCTCCGGCTGAACACCGTCGACAGCCGGTTGTTGTGCCTTCGGATCTTATTTTTGGCTGGCTGCCTCACTCCCACGCTTTCGGCCGAGCGGGTGGTAACGCTGGAAGAATTTGACCTTCGGCAGAGACGGGAGAAACAAGTGAGAGCTTGGAGGCACAGGAATCAGCTCACACAGAGACACCGGCCCTGTACCCCGAACCGACATTGCCACCCGTGGGAATACTCCTACATAGCTGAAAAGCAAAACCCAGTCCACAACTTCAGAAGTGAAAATTAAGATACACAACTGAGAACCGGGAGATCTTCTTTATGTGGACAGTTGAGGGTGTCTAGACTAAATAAACCAACACATCCTTCAAGAAATGACGCCTCCCTGGGGTCCATAAATAAATGACCAAAATAGGCTAGAGGATCTCTACACCTTTGTAAAAGGAGTTTTACAAAGTTTTTGATTTAGGAGTACATGACCATGAAGAAGCTGTGTAAGCAAAGTGTTACCAGGGAGAGATACAAAACACAGACAACCTCTTCAATACTGGATCTATAAAACAATTAGAAAAAACGGGGCTGGATGATTTAAAACAGAGCGTTTTACCTGGGAGTGAATGAACAGAAGGATCGTCTTTACATAAAAGATTGTGGCAATCTTGAACAGGCTACCCACTCATATTGAAGAAGATACCCTGGCTTCTTTCAAGAAACAACGAGATCCTCTGCTTATTTAGCTTCTATCTACCAAACTGGCTAGATGTATTAAATGGTTTCCTTTCATCTGTATCCTTTCTTATTTTCAGATCTGTTATAACAAGGTTCGGTCAGAAACAACAAGAAATTTTTCAGCCCCTGTCGAGTTGGGTGTCAAACACAACCATACACAGTGGATCTGCTCTGACAACTTTTTTTTCATTGTGTTTCTACCAAAATACAGACAATCAATCCTTTTGGAACTAAACAGTCTCTTTATCAGCCCTGGAGAGTGTTTTTGTAGAGTGCGGCAACGATTCTTTGTAAGATAAACAGAGTTGGTTGGAAAGGTCGGATATTTTCCAAATATGTTCAAGGAAGGAGGAGCAAGAAGTCCCAGACTTTATAGACAACCAGAAAAATGAACCAAAGGGCCTGTCAGCCTGTGCCCACGATAAACACAACTTTTCAAAGATGTGCTTCTGCATGAATCTCTATACTTGCAAACAAAAACGGTGAGGAGAGCTCTCGTGGAATAAAATGTTAACACAAGTAATTGACCAAAAATATTATATAATTACTTAAATGTGATATTGACAAAAAATATTGTAAAACATAAAACATGCTTAGCTTCGCTGTAAACACTGTAACCTCCAGAAACACTAAGGCCAATGACAAAATAAATAACAAATTAACTTTGGGTTCAGGTTTACTTTTCTTTAAAAAATAAAATGATACAATTTATATATGCATTACTATGCAAAGGTTTTAAAATGTTTGCACTTTTTAGTCAAATACATAAGAAAACTAAAAACTAAAACTTTGTCTTCACATCTTCATTCAATTCAAGTACACCTTGATTATAAAGAAAATGTTATCCAAATAATTTGCCTTATTCAAATATGCCTTTTTTTGCTGATCATTAGGAAAAATCACACTATGCTTATATATTTTAAATAAAATATGCAGATTCAAGATACAGATTAATCTTTTTTGACATAATTTTTTTTATTTGATCATTCATGACTGATCCTGATATACTCTAGTGAGCCAAAAGCATAAACACTAAATCATCTCATGAGATACTGAACACAGATCATTAAGAGATTCAACCTGTTAAATGTCAGTAAAGAAAAACACAAAAAGTATCCACTCTGCAATGGTAATCAAGAGTGATACTCTGTGTGCTACGATGTTGGAGGCTGGACTAGGCCCAAGAAGAGTCACTCATTGTCCAGTGCATTCACAGCCAGCAATTTCTAACCTGGCAAGACATCTCAGTCAAACAGTCTGGGAGACCACAAGTCCTGACATTTCAAGAAAACTGACACTCTGTCATGTTGCATCTTGAGACAGTGATAGGACAGCCAGTCGTGCTGCATCAGAAAAGGCAGGCTACAACAAGCAAACTGATGGAACCTGAGAGCACAACACTACATTGATCACGTCCTAGAAACTCACTTGCCGCCCTTGCCGCCCACAAAACGAGAGCAGGAGAGTGCACATCCTCATGCTGCTGACTGATAATAGCTTTCTGATGAGAATGTACAGCACATTGCAAAAGATATAGTAATTGCCAAGAGGGAGAAAGAATACAATGTTGAAACACAGACAAAAAATACTGCAAAGATTTTTTTCAAACCTAAAAAGTTTAATTACTTTATGAGCTAATGTGGGATTAGTCACAGAACATGAAAAATATTAATAAAACATAATTACGATTTACTTCATACCAATTTTAACAATTGAATAAATTAATAATTTGTATTATAGAAGAAGCTTCATCAGCGTTCGGTAACTTAAGTATTTAAGTATACTTGACAGGTTCAGTGGAGTCTGGATCAACTTAAAAGTAACAAATCACAGAGGTCTGATAGTATTTTCCCAGTCAACCTGAAGGAAATGAGTAAGTTATCCATACAGTAGATCCCTGGCTAGCATAGTTCTGCGCTCACGTAGAATGGGAGCTATACTCACAAGCTGGAGAACTGCAAATGTAACACCAATTCATAAAACATAGGGGGTCAAAACTAAACCAGGAAACTATAGACCAAACACTTACTTCCGTTACTTGTAAAGTTGTGGAAACAATAGCTAGAGATAAACTACAAGAATACTTACAAAACAATGGCTTTTTAAGACAGAGTCATCTTGGATTAGGAAAAGGGAAAATCTTGTTTGAATTACCAATATTCTTTGAACAAGTAACAATTACAGTTGATACCACTAAACTATACAATGTGATCACTGTAGAGTTCCAGTACGATTTTAGTAGGATTTAGTAGGTTGATTCTCAAAATAAGAGCCATAGAAATCCTGGGCAATGCATGCATATGGATGAAGAACTGGTTAAAAAAAAGAAAACAGCATTTCATCGTAAGGGCCCTAACCTCTAATTGAGTATGTGTATGCTGTGGTGTCCCACAGTGATCCGTTTTAGACTCACTGCTCTTTCTTACATACATCAACAATTTAGATTATAATTATCTAGTTAGCAAACTCGACAGATTTGAAAAGGATACAGAAATAGGGGGAGTGAAACAATAGCATGTGTGTCAACACTGTGGATTGGGATGGGCAGATGACATTTAACACAGAGGAGCTCAAAGTGATCCACGTAGGAAGTAGGAATGAGTACCAAACCATAAAGATCTGTGTGTTTATATGGATTTTTCTACTAGTACTCTATGTACTTTTCAAGAAGTTGTGGAGAGGCAATGAAAAAGCAGACAGAATGCAAAAGGTATTAAATTTAAATCCAAAAGAGTTATGATTATGTTTTACAATGAACATCGGGACCTAGAACAAGGAGATTTTGAGGAGACTTGATCCAATCACACAAAATTCTCAAAGGGTATAGATATAGTCAAGACAGGGGATTACATCACACTCAGTACTGAGGCAAACACACAGGCTTACAACTGGAAAATAATTGGGAATTTATTTAGGACAAACCTGGGAACCAGTTTTTTCACAAAGTGTTGTGGGTGTGTCCAGAACAATCTTCCCAGCCAGATGGTTGAGGCCCAGACTGTGGGCTCCTTCCAGTAATTCTCACTTGCAAGCTTTCTTATGCTTTACCTATTCCCAGATAGTCTCAGATAACTTCAGTGATACTGATACTAAACTTGGAATCGGGTCCACATTCCTCTTTCTTTTGAAAGTCAATTTTAATTATTACAGCTGAGACATTCAGACCAATATGTCTTGCACCACTAGAGGCACCATGACAGATTAGAATGAATTTGTGTCTTCCTATAGTCAAAATACCATTCATGGCATATTGTGTTACAACACTACTTGAGGATTTTCTGCCTTCAAACACCAAACACCAGTTCTTGTTCAAGCAAGGCTCCATCCCTCCATTTTCAAACCTCTTTATCCAGTTCACAGCTGTGGGGGAGACAGAGCCTTGCAGAGGGAGCAAGGCAGGGTATACCCGAAAGGGGACGCGCACACAGACACAGACACATAAACAATCACAGCAGGGCCAATGTTCTCAGAACACAATTAATCTTTGGGCTGTGGGAGTACAATGGAAACCTATGCAAACACAGGGAGAATGTAAAAACTCCATGCAGGTAGCACCCCAGGAATTTAACCCAGGACTCCAGCACTGTGAGAGTCTTCATTCATACATATCAACTGTCATCTCACTAAATCCAAATGAAAACACTGAGTTTGTCTGCATCAAGCATAATCATTAATCTATAGTCCAGTTCCTATGGCCTCACACATTCTCAGTCCTGAAGTCTTGTTCTCCTTTCTAAAAGATTCTATCTGCAAGATGTCCTTTGAGTCTCAGAAATTACCTTTATAGTGTTGATGGACAGAAGCCGAGACTTGAAACTGCTGCCTGCAGTTGTCATTTCAGCATTTGCCTCCTTTCTATACAGTATATTAATGATTTTATCTTCCAACAATTGTTCATCCTTGCTAGCTTCTTCCAGTCCTGGGTTTGTCAATTGACAAATGACAGTTTTGTGATCTGTTTCATTCAGTGTTTTGTGCAGGAAAAAATATTTTGTGAGCTTCTACCTAAATTTTTGAACATTCTGTTTTATGTTGTTTCTGAATACTTAAGTAGTGTACTACAAAAATAGTCATATAGCTTGACGGATGTGTAGAGAGAGAATGTTCCATAATTAGGAACACCTGCAAAGTCATCACTTGATTGGTAAATGTGAAGGATTAGTTACAGCAACAACTCATATTGACAGCTCGTGTACAATAATTTAATTCTCTGTGATATAATTATTTATTAAATAGCAAGCAATGTGTCTTTTAATTCAAATTTAGAGGAATGAATAACACTCAAGGTTATTATAATAGTAAAAAATGTTGGTGGAGGATTTGAAATTGCTGAATCTTTATAACATCTGTACACTAACTCCTTTAAATGTCTTTGTAAAGATTATTTCACACCAGTTAATAAATATTTCTGACAAGGAGCACCCTGCGATGTGTTTATGGTAGCCTTTAAAGAGCATGCAGTTGCTGAGAATTATGGGCATTAATATTAATAAGCTCATATCACACATTAACCCTAATAAGGGTGAAACAGCTGTCTATGGCTGCTCACTTTGACCCTTAGCCATAGAAGGTAGAGTAACAATGAGATGTTATAAGATGGTGTCATCTCCCAAGTATTGTTATATAGCATGGGTTAGTGTAAACATATACATATGAATTACATATACAATAAATAAAATGACATCTATTCAGTATATAAATGTAATTAAATACCTCAAATTGAGGCAAAGTGGAATTCCTTTCTCTCTTATGTTACGTCAAGCTGATACAGCCCATACAGTATGTGACCCTTGATGGAGTAACTGGTTTTAAATGAATAGAATACTCAGACTTCACTACGGTAAGGGCCCTGTCTTGAAAGGTAAACTGAGCTACAGAACAATTGTAATGTCCAGGGTGGATACTGCTGCTGTGTATGGAAGAAATAAAGCTTTAGTAGCACAATATAGGTTTGCTGGCACCCTGCCTGCCACAAGATTTTCATTACTATAGGAGAGAGGTGGAGTTTGCAACTAAGGAACCAAGAAGAGCTCTTTAGCCTTCAGGTAGTCCTGTAACTCTATAATTGTCTGTGCTATTTCAGCAACACAGTGTCACAGGATTAAAATGAGAAAACACCTGCTTGTGATAATTTGAGCTGTGGTCTGGTGCTATTCAAAGGTGCTATACATTCAGCTCCATGTAGCATTACTAAGATATACAGTACCTCAGTTGTGGCTCTACAAGGCTTTAATGGGTTTAGATCAATATTCAAGTTGTTGAAAAGACCAGCTGGACTGAAAACACAGACACACTGGGACCCCAAAACCAGGACTGAGGACCCCTGCTTTAATCTGAAAATCAGCTATGTCAACCACTGTGCAGTGTGTCAATAACTGCAGTGAAGATGTCAAGCAGACATCTAAAAGCTATAACCTCTGCTAAAGATAAAAATATCCTGTTGTCTGCTATTTAATTTTTATCTTCAGGTGGTCTTGAAAATTCTTTAGATTACCATGTGAAATTGCCATCAGTCAAGACAGTTCTTTAAAAGACGCTTTCTGGCCAGGATTTGAGGAGATGCTTCATGCAGTAAAAATGTGATAAAAACCTAGTTCAAGTGATTTCAGTGCAAAATGACACAGAGACAAACTACAATCTCCATCAATTGTGTTAATATATTCTACCAACAGCTGGACATGAGAGAGTGTTGTGCTACTGATAAGAAACACCTTTCATGCTACAGTGATACATGTACGGTTTGTACGATAATACATATTATCAACATATTGAAAAGTTAAGAGGAACAACGCCAAAGCTCAGACAAACTAACAGTTGATTCCTTTCATTTTTGCTTCTCTGACTGGATCTCCGCGTACAGTAAATCATCAGATCACCGTGTAGCACTGCAGATGGGAACGGACACCCCGTCAATGCACGTGCCCTCCACAGCCGTTACCCTAACTAACCGGATTGCTAATGCAGCTACATCGCCGTCCACACCACACGCGAGACAGATTGCGGCACTCCAGTAATCTCCGTGGGCGGCAGGGCCTGACAGCACTTCTGATCTGAAGCTCTTTCAATCCTCTGAGCAAAGGGCTCCGTTAATCCTCTTGAACTGTCAAGGTTATTTACATCGAAACGACGGATGTCACCTTCTATCAGGCACTCCGAATTTTACTTGGTGTTCTAAGCCAGTTTAATTAAATATTTCTGATAACTTCACTACATACCCCCAAGACAACCACGCTAGCAAAGAGCAATTTTACAGACCTTCAGACTTAAGACACTCTTAAGAAATCGCCACAACCACAGTTTAACAAAAAATGTCTTTGGTTTGGAATTTTGCTGTGGATAAATCTTTCAAAAGATTACTAGCACTACATCAACGTCAATTATATCTTAAAAATAACATGTACAAATCCCATACTGTACTTATCTAAAATGTAGACCTGTCATGTTTTTTGGTTGGCAGAAGTTGGCTCCTGCTTATACTAACCCATAAGTTACTGTATCTATTAATTATATTTTGTTTACGTCAGTCAGGTCTGGTGAATGTTTCACAAGTGAGCCGTCACGATTTTACGACGTGTTAGGGTTTATGATATAATGGTGTGCTAGAATAGATTTATCTCCAAAGCTCACCAGACGTCCTGGACTTCGCTTGAGAGTGAAAGGACACCAGCACAGCTCTTCTCCGGTTCCTTAGCAGGATGAACACGAGTGCCCGATTCCCACCCCCGTATTTAAATAAATACCTGGACAGGTGGGGCCGGCTGTCACAACAAACGTACTGTATGACGCCTATGACACAGCGACCAGGAGTTAGCAATCAACATGAACTCCTTCACCCATACTTAAAACAGCAAAATTAAATAAAACCCAAAGACGTATGTGCTTTTATCTTAGTATCTCCAATAGGAAAACTAACGCTAATAGTTGTTTTTTTTTCTCGCTAGTGTTTTCAAACCCAAGGAACTGAACTTGCCCTTATAGTAAACTAGACATCCCTAAAGTAAAATTCACAAAGCAATAAAAACACACCACAATCCCCACGAGAAATATGGGCATCTAACTCAGCAAAGTTGGTGAATGAGTGAGCGCACTATTAGAATGAAGTTGTTGAACACATCATGGAATAAGCACGAAATATATTTTTTCATTGTGATAGGATTAGCTAAAAGACGCTGTAAGATTTCGGCGATTGATCCCTTCAACTCGATCGATCAGACTCGAACTAGAAACGACTACGAACTAAAAGCAAAACTGAAATCCCCCCTTGCTCCCCAAGTACAGCAGGTGAACAGGCCACCCCCGCCCGTGTGAATCTGTTCAAACCAAGAGGTACAGTACAGCACATGAGAAGAGGGGAAAGGCGCAGGTGCGTATTAACCCGTTACTTACTGCACGGATCCATTGCTGGGTTTCCGGCCCAGTTTAGCTAAGCGTCTCTTTGGCGAGCTGATCAGCAAGCCCACGGGGAAGTTTAAAGCCTGCTTGGCTACGTGATTACTTCGCTCTTCTGAAATCATTTTGACTCCTTTTTGTTTTCTACGTGCTCTCCCGTGTCTCTCAGAGTGTCCCCGACTGGAGCTGCAAGTCTCTTTTTCGCATTCCAGATAAAGTTCTGAAGTCTCAAGCTGTAAAGAGAGGACTGGATTTGCGAGCAACTACGTCCTTGATTCTTTTGGGTGCCAAGTGCTTTTTTTTTAATCCACAAGCACACAACGATCCTGTTTCCTGTCACTATGAATTGGCGCTCGGTGCCCCTCAGTGCGGAGATTCTCCCTGTGGCTGGCTCGGAGTAACAGGTCCGAGATGAAGAAACAGGCAATCTCATGGGCAGAGACTGACGATTTTCAGCTTTTCAGTCATGCCACACACTCCTCGATTTTCACATTGAAAAAAAGGGAGAAAGTCCACCCCAACGCGTAGGGTTTCAGATGACTCGTCTGAAATCAGGTGTTCACCTCATTTCTCCAATATCGTGCTTCGAAAAGAAAAACGGATCAAAACACCGGTATAAAAAAAAGCCTAATTACTTTTTAAATTCTTTTGTAGCCCCATTTCTTAATTGCTATTCATATGACTAATGTCACAGAGAGGAACCTTAGACAAGTCCAGAAAAAACTGTGATTTCACACAGATGAATCAAGTACATATTGAGGCAAAAGTCCCAAACGAGAGAGGTTGTTCGATATCGAAATCCCGCTAGGTAGCTCACAATTCGGCAACCAGATTTCGAAGCTGGCGTTCAACTTCACCCTTCTCTGTGCGCTCAAGTGTCGGTGCCACAGAGCTCAGTGCGTCGTCAGAGGACAAACACAAAAAGTTGTATTGAATTCCTCCCTTACGTCATCGCTAACTGCAGGATTGGGAGAAACTTCCCCTTCGGACAAGGAAGGGAGGATCGTACTCTTGCTTGTTTGTGTTAAACCGTAAGAGGTTTGTTTCTGTTCAGATATGAGGGCAGCCTGGTTTCCTCTTGTGTTTTCACACGCTTGCTTTGCAACTGCTTATAATTACGAAATGGCTAGTCCGCTGATAAATCGATTAAGGAAAATTGTTTAACGGCTTGAGTAGCCGGGTCCTTCTACAAAGCCTGGGGAGATGTTTTTTCAGACACAAATGGATTACAGTACGACTCATCATCTTTTCCTGCAACGTCTCCGGCACTATTGCCAACCTTAACATTTTCGTAGCTTTAAAACTGACTTTCGGGTTTCCCAAACCCGGGTTCAAACTCATTTTTAGTTACGTTAAAATTTAAGCGCTCTCAAATCACCAGCGTTGTTTAATAGAGTTAGGAGTCAACGAAATATATTCGTGCGAGTTGAATTAGATATGCGACAGGATTATGGTCCCAAAAGCAATGTAAAAGTAGAAAACAGTTCCAATTCATTTTAGGAACAGTTACACCGATTCATCCTAAGTATTCTGAATATATATTCTGAATATACTGTAGTTTAAGCTTGCAGATACAAATACAAATATAAAATTCCACACACAACCCCAGTTATCTTTATGAAGTCTGCAAAATGCAAAAAGTCTGTAAAATGAGTTTATTGGGGGGGTCGGATTTCAGATTTCAGATTTCAGCCTTCTCCAGCAGAGATGTGAACGAAATCCGAATACAGCTGGATCCTGTGCTGTTTAATACTGTTTAATGTAATTAGAATGACGTCAGCTCACCCCGAAGTGGAAGAAGGCACAGCTAGTGTTCAGGGTACTGTGGGCGCTGTATCTGCGGTTAACAGCAGGAAAGGGGAAGGGTATTGCACACAACGGGAAGGATATTACTTGATTTTTTAAAATATTGACTCGCGTCTTTCCTCGAAATTAAAAAATGGCCACCCGTATCCAGACTTGCTGATGATAAACAGCGGTGAAGTGTTTACTGATCGTAACCTGTGACATTTTCAATTTCATAATTTTTATTTTATTTTTACTGTGAATCAAATGGTATTATTCTGGCACACTTTATTTTCTTAATCTAGGGGAAATACTTTTTCTGTCTAAAGTCTAATTTGAAAAGTCTAAGTACGTGATGGAATTAAAACGTCTCTTAATACACCTTTTTCTTTTTTTTATGATCTTCGTAAGAACTAAAAAAAAGTTACAGCCAAGAGGAAAGAAGGCCATATCGCCCATTCTAGTCCATTAAGTTCGAAGTGTATTGATTCAATGACGTCAAAATGAGCTCTCAGTAACAACTGTCAATCAACCGATTAATTGTCATGCCATTAACGAGACCTTGAAGTGTTTTATAACTAATGGTAAAACTAATGTTTTGCGTCATTGGTTGTAAAAGACCTTAAGAAAAAATCCATGTATACTGTATCTAAATAATTAGGTTACTCATTGACTTTTCAGTTCTAGGGTTCTCCAGTCCAGCAGTTTCTATAAATTACCAGCTTCTACAGACTCTTCATAGTGATCAATTAAGCAAGTGATTTGTTCAATTAATTAACTTAGAGGTCTAGTGGGTCCACAGTCTTTTACTTCATACTTTTCCTCATCTCAATGAACCCATTAATTTAGACAGATTTCTGGTTTAAAGGTTCAGTAATTCACACTTGTTGCCACTTTTTTGGGAGCAGTAACCTCTACAACTACTACAATATTTTCTGGTGTGCGAGGTGCTCCCCCTGCTTGTGAAAGCGTTAACGTCTCTTGATCCCACTGCGTTGTCGTCCTTTACTTAACTCGGTTTAGAAAACGGTTTAAATACAGGCTGAGAAATGTCATCCACGGTACCACATAGCAAAATTAATCTCTTGGATCTTCCATTTCGTGCCATTACATGACTGAAATTTCACTGAATCGATCTTTATTTGTTATATTATCTCAGGTGCGAAGGTGCGCCTGTTGCTTGTTGGGATAGACTTCAGCTCCTCCGTGACCCCGCATTGGATAAAGCAGGTAGAAAGTGAATGGATAGATACACCCGTTCTTTAGAATGACTATTTCCTATTTGTTTTGGTCAAAACAACTGTCACCACTCATGTAATCATGTAATTATTGCTTAATAATGTACTGTAATGCGCGGGGATTCAAATTCTGCAGTTTCAATTTTTAAACCCTTTGAAAAAGAGAACAAGAGAATATATCATTTGATAACACTAACCTGGAGTGGGAGAGTGAGGTCAAAGGTTGACAGTCGAAAGATAAGAGACTGTATGCATATACAGTATACAATATACTAGTAAAAAGGAAAATTAGCCTTTTCTCTTGTAACCTAAGTCCTTTTGATTCCAAGTAACATTTTTTATTGATGATGCTGTGCCACTGAAAGGTTAAGATCAGCTGTAATGTGAAGAAATAATATATTGTAGCTGGTGGTCTTTATAAGTGTGATGCGTAAAGAGATAAGCAAGTGTTCACATTATAGTTTCTCCGTCTGTGCTGTGGTCAAATCATCCAAGAGCATAATCCAGGTGTATCTCAGTGGCCTCTGTTGGTAACGGTTACTAATGCACTAACCGCTAGTCCTACTGATCAATGCCACCAATTTGCAACTTTTTGCATTTTTTACAATAAGTTTTGTGAAAATTGTAGTGGAAATCTAATGAGTTAATTGATTCTTAAAAATGTAGAGAGCTTTACAAAAAAATATATTGGTGCTTTTAGATAATATTTCAAGGATATAACTGCTATGCTACAGTACGTGCAGAATTTTAGAAAACAGTTCGTCAACAAAGTACACTGTTTAGGTTAGTTTAGAAGACAATGTACCAAAACAATATATGCTGTCTGGGTCATTAGAATTAGCTGAAAGTAACTGATAAACTTTGAATAACAAATCTAGTTTTCTTCTCTCGCTCTATGATGTAATCTGTTTTCTCTTAGAGAAAGGGGAAGTTTTAGAAGGGACCAAGTGCTGAACTTTTTTACAGCGCAACGTCTTATAAAAACCCTGTACTGCTTGTAACAAATTGAGTCTCTGGTTGCACTTGGCGAAGTGGCAGCAGGGCTCCCAATATTGCAATATTGAAATAAAGACCTTACTCAGGTGAGAACTCTCTCTTGTGGCTTCCTTGATAGTTATATTTCCATGACAGTTTGGGGGCTCGTCCGGGATCACAAACCTGAACGCGAACGGCTGCTGAAACTCCATCCGGACCCGGACAATTTTAGCAAATTGGACGAACCTCGGAGGATAAACTGTTTATCCTTCCAGAGACGCGTCTGGAGAATTGGCAGCTGTCTGACGTCAGTAAGTGATCCTTAAAAATTAATAGTTTGAGAAGCGAGCCACAGGGGTGTTCTCACGCGGGTTTGATGAGTCTGGGACTCATATAAAGAACTTATCTTAACACAGACGTGTGGTTTTTGCTCTGCGGAGTAGTTAATGTGATAAGGTTCTAAAGTAAGGCACCGATCGGTAAAAATGGGAAATTAAAATTCAAAGACGAAAATGGGACCGAGCAGTCCAGCAAAAGTACATGTACGACAAATTCGGAGAAACAATTATAGCCTGGGTTAGGGAAAAAAATTATGTTCATGAACTGTAAAGCTAGGGTAATAGGTGTAAGGGAACTTGCACATAATTTATATATGATAATTAGGGGCCCATAACTATGAAGGATCTTTGTAAGTGAATCAGAATGGACAGAGGAAAGTTGAATTAGGAAAAAGAAGTTTCCTGAAGAAGGGGAAACTTAGAAGAGAAGGAGAAGAAATGAAAGAAAATGAATTGGAAAACTTATTTAATGGAAAGAGGAATCACAGAAATAATGGGAAGCTTAAAAAAAGACTAGTCTTGAAACTAAAGAACAGCAAACTGCAGCTAAAGTCATGGCCATGCGTACTAAAAAGAAAAAGTCTCCACCGAAATTAGAAAGCGGTCCGGAGCCACTTGTTTGTGAAATACCAATGTGCACTTTTTCAGGTCCAGAAGGAACTCCAGCATATGTACAGTACATTGACATTGGTCTCCTAGTGAATTATTTGCATTAGTTAAGTCTTTTCCTTATGATCGTAAAGAATTTAGAAGAAAGACAAGCGCCTTGTTCTTGATTGTCTTAAGCCTAATTATAGTGACATAACCTTGTTGCTAGATCATATTGTTCCTAAAGGTTTATAACGTCCTCTAAAAAGGAGGCAGATTGGCGGATACGTGACCCAAATGATGAAGAAGTATCCATCTAAATTAAACCACACGGACATGGGGAGGAAAAGTTAGGCGGCCGCTTCTAAAAAGAGGTAAGGACTCCTCTTTTCTAAAAAGTCCCTTGTCCTCTCCATGTTGCTGTGGTGGGTTCAGGGTTTTCCTGAAGCTGAAGCGAGTACAACAGAAAAATGAGTTAATGGTGTATGTGTTTTAGATGCCTGTTTTGTGAAGGTGGGGTAGAAAAGGAGGGATTGCTGAAGGAATAGCATCTCGCCCTGCCCGTGCGAAAAAATCCAGGTGTTGCATCCTGGTACACGACTGCAGTACGGCTGAAGGTAGTAACTACAGTAGAACTGTACTCGCAGAAGAGCCGAAAATGGTAACTCGATTCAACTGTGTGTTTAAAGCCAGGATTTCGAACCTGGTCCATGTTCCCGAATTGTGATAGTTCGTCAGTTTGTCTCGACTGGGGGATTCCGCGGGGCACGTGGGAGACATGAAAATGGTTTGGTGTGAAGGGAAAAAAAGTTTGATTAATCCAAAGTGAAACTTAAAAGAAATATTGACTGTCAGACGGAATTTAGGCTGAACAGGAATGTAGAAAAGTGTATGAACCTTTGGATAAAAATATTTAGAGGAATATTTGAGAATTCAACAGAATATCATAGATGAGACGGAAAAATCCCTGATGGAAAAGCTAAAAGCAATGGCTGAACGAAACGAAGTTGTATATGTAGAAAAAGAGAAAGCAAAAGAAGAAATAGAACGCCTTGAGAGAGAATCTGGGAGAAGGGTGGGAATTAGTGTGGAGATTTTTGAAAGAGCATTTCCCACCGAAAACTGATTAGAGAAAAGTAACAGCATGTCAGCAGAAGGAAGTGAGGATGTTTTCAGATTTTACAGAAAGGTTTATAGCTTTATGGATAGTATACTCGGGGTTAGCCGATGAAAAGGAAGTGAATAAAGATACTTCCACAGTAATAAAACAAATTTACTTGAGTGGGTTAAAACCTGATGTTGCCAAGAATGTGCAACTATGCTTTCCTGATATTACAAACAGAGACAGATGTGATTTAATAACTCGCGAAGCATGCATGCAGAAGTGCGAGCGCTGCAAATGGGAGGTAAAAAGACTCCCAAGGAGGAGAAAAGGGAGCCGCCAGTTTGTCGAAATTATTGTGCGACTTTAATGTTATACCGAGATATAAAACCTCAAAGACAAAACTACTAATAAGCTGGTGTGCAGTTACTAAAAAAAATGTGTTTTTTGGAGAAATTGTAAGAAAGAGGCTTGATTTCACAATTAAAGAACTTGTCAGAAGCTGAAACGAGAGCCGTGTGTGAACTAACAGTTTTAATCTAGTAAACCCCTCTGTAGCCTTCCTAAATTTATCTCAGGATTTAAATAAAAGTGAAATAATCTTACAGTGTGCAGTAACTGTGGGGCACAGGAGCACAGCTGTCCTGTTTTTAGACTAAAACAGCATAAAGATATGATATAACGTTTTCTAACGGATAACAGGAGGCTACAGGAGAAGGAGTGCAAGGGTTGTGTTTAAAGCAAATATAAGCTGTCACAGTCTGCTTGGGTAAAGATGTACAGTTTCAACTACTGATGTGGGTGGGGGACACCCCAGACCTATTTTAGGCCCAGACTGCAGCATTTTATAAGGAATTACTGCATGAAATAGGATTTATGTAAACTAACTCAATAGAGTTATGTGATATTGTGATTGTTTTACCTAATGAGGGAATCCATAAGGCCGGGCTACTCCAAGTATTGGATCTTGAGAAGAAAAAAAAGGAGTATAAAACCAACTACATGATAAAGCCAGGGTGAATGCCTTCTCAGAACGAGCTTGTCTAGTGACGTATTGGTTTAAGGGGGGTAGTGCAGTCTAAAGACAAAATTGCCTTGACCCCTGCAGCAGAAACCGTTTTTGATGTTTTGAAACAAGCTTTCTTGCAGGCACTGGCCCTGGACAGGATTCCCTCAGACGGAACATCTGTATGTAATCTGTATGTAAGTGAAAGAAATGGGTTATTATTATTCAGGACCCCTTGATGCGGTGGCCAAGGGGCCGTGTTTATGTGTTGTGCAGGCTACCTGCCTGGCTGTATAAACTGTGAATAATCTGGTGTAGAACTAGCAGACCGAATGAAAAGATTTAATTGAAACTTGTAAATATGCTAAATGGAAAATTGTAGCAATTTATATAGACTGTATATATACATTTGGTGTATGCCACAATTTTGGATGGCAGTGAAGGAATAGGGATTTCCCCAACATGGCAGGGACTCCAGTTAAGAATGCTGGGTTTGTCTCTGAACTGTTAGAAGCTTTGCAGCTGCTGACTGAAGTAGCTGTGGTAAAGTGTAAATCACATAATAAAGAAATGTTTCCAGTAACTCGAGGGAACAACTTTGCAGATGTAGCTGTCAGGTGAGCAGTACTTGTAGAACAGGAGTCTGAGACCCCTGTGAGACCTCTGTTGGTGAAAAGGGGACAGCTACAGGATATTCAGGCTGAGGCCTCTAAAGCAGAGAAAAGGACATGGTTAGAAAAGAGTGTGGTGCTACCAGCACACTGGACGCTCTGCATGCCCTCACAGCCTAATGCCCTTTATAGCTCGACAAATGCACTCTGTCGGACACCTGGGTGGGGACCGTGTTTGAAGCAGTAGCCACTTATGTGGTATCTCAATGTGATGCTTATCAAAGGAACTCAACTACAGTTCAGGTGCAGGTGCTACAGCTCAAAAGGCCTGCTCCTGAGAACCTTTCATGCAGTAGCAAATGTTTACAATTTACATTTGTAAAGGGAAACCTTGGCTCTTATAATCTGTTTTCCCAGTGGGTTGCTGTCACTGCCTCTGTGTCTACCAAACACTTGATGATGGAGATAAGCCCTCGGTGGGCACTGACCTACCGCTTGTATTATGATCAAGGGACAGGCTGTGGCTGGATTATTCGGGGTGAGATGGACTGAGATCACCCTCAGTCTGCTGGAACAGTGGAATGAAGGAACAGAACTCTAAAAGATCAACTAGACATCAGACTGAAGGAACGCCATGGAATGCGGGCTGGATCAAACAGAACTGTGTAATAGAGCCTGTTTGATATCATCACAAGCCAATTAACAAAACTTCCTGGAGGGATGAATTTGGCTAATGGATTGTTGAATTTGCTAATTCTCTATTGTAGTATTGTAGGTTGTTAATTGAAGTGGTGCATGGGGCTGGTGAACAGGTGCTGGACACTTGGAGACCTCCAGTAGAGGGAAGACACGACCTGATACCTGGCGAGTGGGTGTGGTGAGGAAGATATACCCTGCCAGATGTTTCAACCCTGCTGGGAAGGACCATATCAAGTGCAACTGACTATCGACTCTGCCATCTGAGTGACAGGACGAGATCGCTGGATCTACGCATTGCGCCGACACCGAACCACTGCACCAGAGACTGAGTGAACATTAATTATTATATTGTAACTGTTTCTGTGTTTGTTGAGCTTCCTGAGGGGGGGCGACAGTGTACCTGTTAAGTGTAATGAGTTTTACTTTGATAAAATGGGGATATGGAATCAATACTTTATCAGTCAGCCACAAATAATAATCAGAGCTCATGTTGGGATTGTATTGCTATAGAAGATGCTCATGGGAGTAATCCCCTTTGATAGAGGTGATTATTTAATTAATTAATTGCTTACACTTATATAGCGCTTTTCTGGACACTCCACTCAAAGCGCTTTACAGGTAATGGGGACTCCCCTCCACCACCACCAATGTGTAGCATCCACCTGGATGATGCGACGGCAGCCATAGTGCGCCAGAACGCTCACCACACATCAGCTATCAGTGGGGAGGAGAGCAGAGTAATGTAGCCAATTCATAGAGGGGGATTTATTAGGAGGCCATGATTGGTAAGGGCCAATTGGAAATTTGGCCAGGACACCGGGGTTACACCCCTACTCTTTTCGAGAAGCGCCCTGGGATTTTTAATGACCACAGAGAGTCAGGACCTCGGTTTTACGTCTCATCCGAAGGACGGCGCCTGTTTACAGTATAGTGTCCCCATCACTATACCGGGGCATTAGGACCCACACGGACCATTTAGGTTTATTGGCATGGGTAAATAGCCCTGCTTTTAGTCTGAGTGTAACTCAGATATATTAAAATGGAAATAACTGTATGCTCCTCGCTATAATCACAGTTTTAGGCCATTCTCTATTAGGGTGATAGACAGCTGTTTAGGTGAGCAAAGACTAAACAGTACTTGTATTCTAGACAATTATTAGCAAATGAATAACTTAGCAAAGTACATCTATGATGAAGAAAAATATATATCATAATTATAATCCAGATATTTGGGGCATTGGTGCATGGCTACAGTCTGTGCTAGGAACCTGGAGAGGGTCTCTGGTTCAATACATATTTGTGTGTCTGGTATTATTCGTTATGATCATACTGTTAATATCCTGCTTGAAAAACATGTGGACTAAAGCTGCTGCTTCTGTGCTAATTGTACGCCCTGAAGGGATCATGAAGGTAAAAAAAAAATGTAGAGAAAGGTTCTCCTATCTAGTGGCAGAACCTGATGGGTAGAACAATATAGTTTTAAGGGGGGTTACCCTTGGGAGTGATTCCCATAGATGCACATTATTATTATGGTTTGTTTGTTTATAATAAGATGTTTTGCAGGAACGGACCAAAGAGAAATTTTACAACTTCAGCTAGAATTGTTCTGCAAAACGGCACAGCTGAGGCAGTGGAACAATGTGTAGATTTTTCTAAGAGTTATTACCCAGCTGTTGACCAATCTTGTAAAAAAAAAACCCTAAGAAAAATGCTGGGCTCCAGCCCACAGGGATTTACCTGTGCTGTAAGAACTAATGCGTGAATAAGTAGACTGGATTCTGGTGAAAGACAGGAAAAAGAGGTGGTGTTCGCTCAGGTGGAGGGGGCCGTGCCAGGTGCCCTGAATTCATGCTTCCCACTGTAAAAAGGTCACAAACGAACTGAGCAAAGAGCAGGAGTGATGTCTCCACAGGGATAGATGGGGATCACATGCTTGGGACTGATGTGCACAGCCTTTTTCCTTTTTATGTGGAAGCCTGTCACCCAGAAGCCCAGAAAGAGGAAGAATCTAAACGCGAAGCCTCTTTGTATACAAACTGGCTGAATGAAACTGATAATGAGGGGGAATGTTTTTCTTTAAGTTACTAACACCGATTATAGTAGCTGTGATACTTGTATTTCTGTTTTTGTGTTGCTGTACAAAATATATTATTCCAATGCTTTGAAATATGGTAATTAATATGTTTGCGCATCAGTATGTTCTGATAAAAACGGAAGAATCTGAAGTATGGGAGCCTCCTGGGAGTCCATATGAAGAATCTAACTTTTAATCATTTTCAAGAATAAAAAGGAGGGAATTGTAGTGGAAATCTAATGAGTTAATTGATTCTTAAAAATGTAGAGAGCTTTACAAAAAAATATATTGGTGCTTTTAGATAATATTTCAAGGATATAACTGCTATGCTACAGTACGTGCAGAATTTTAGAAAACAGTTCGTCAACAAAGTACACTGTTTAGGTTAGTTTAGAAGACAATGTACCAAAACAATATATGCTGTCTGGGTCATTAGAATTAGCTGAAAGTAACTGATAAACTTTGAATAACAAATCTAGTTTTCTTCTCTCGCTCTATGATGTAATCTGTTTTCTCTTAGAGAAAGGGGAAGTTTTAGAAGGGACCAAGTGCTGAACTTTTTTACAGCGCAACGTCTTATAAAAACCCTGTACTGCTTGTAACAAATTGAGTCTCTGGTTGCACTTGGCGAAGTGGCAGCAGGGCTCCCAATATTGCAATATTGAAATAAAGACCTTACTCAGGTGAGAACTCTCTCTTGTGGCTTCCTTGATAGTTATATTTCCATGACAAGATATAAAGGCTTCGGCTTCGGCTTTAATTACTCTTCATAGAATGACTGGTTTCCAGAATTTTAATGTCTCCTGAAGAGCCCCACCCTGTTGCTATATTGGGTTTCTGGGTGGTGAAGTTGGTCACATATTTTCCATTGTGCAGTAGAATGGTTAGTCCTGCTGGCATTATTGCTGTTGATAAATGTCTTTAAGAATCAGAGGGTATCCAGCGATGCCTAAATCTAATGACAAAATGCAGGATTTTATCATTTAAAGGCTACTAAAATGCAATCTCAACAAAATGGTTAATTGAACGGAATATCGAGAAGAGTTGTCTGTGTTCAGGAATACATGCAGTATGCTGTATACAGTAAGTGAGGCTAGCATGGTGAAAGCAAAGGGCATGAAGTCCAAACCTTATGAAGCACTCAAACAGAAACAAGGGACAGATGCTGGAGAAGACTGCTAGGCCTGGTGCTTCAATAATCCTTAACACTGAGTAGTAGACATGCTGAAATATGCTCCCTCATCAGTCCTGCCTGTTCTGTTCACCTCTCCAGGAGGCTTTGTTTCTTTGTCCCCTGAGGTAGAACCAGCTGCTTGCCAACATCAGGACTCTGGTGACTCAGGAGACCCGTGCCTATCATACTGTCTACTGACTACTTCTGTAGATAAACTACTGTAATAACGAACAGCAGCATTTCTTGGCACTGTGTTATAGATCCATAATCTGTGCTAATCACATTATCTACTGACAGCTGTAGTGCTGCTGTTCCTTGCCACTGTGCTATAGATCAAGAGATCTGTGATTAACTCTTGTATCTGACTATGCAAGAACAATAAAACTACTGCATTTTACTATTGCACTTGCATGTTTTAAATTTGAGAGGTGATACAGTGGTACAGTGGTGCAGTAGATAGTATTGCTCCCTTGTAGCGCTGGGGTCCTGGGGTGCTGTTTGTGTGGAAATTGTATGTTTTCCCTGTGTTGGCATGTGTTTCCTCTGGATGCTCTGGTTTCCTCCCACAGCCCACAAGCATAGTGATAGATTAATGAGCTTCTGGGGAAATTGGCCCTGGTGTGAGTGTGTTTTTCTCTATGTGTTTGCTTTTTGATGAACTGGCGTACTTCCCAGGGAATACCCTGCCTTGCTCCCATTGTTTGCTGGGATAGGCTCTGTCTTCCCCATGACTCGGTATTGGATGAAGCTGTCAGAAAATGAACGGGTGGAAATAAATTTGAATTTACAACATTTTTTTTTTCCATTACAGTCTCCTGAAAAATACTTTTGCAAAGTGATTACAGGATAGAAAGGTTAGGATTCTGGGGGGGTGCATGTTCAAATCCCAGGCAGAGGTGGTAATGCTGTACCCTAAAGCACAGTAATTTACCCAGAATGCTGTCTGAATGTTCACCAAAATGTCTATGGGAAACAAAAAAGACAATTATAGCCCCTTTACTTTGGATAAAAGTCTCAGCTAAACAAATTGATTCATCCTAATAATGACAAAACTTAATTTCCCACATTCCACAAACATCACAGTACAGTATATCACAACAACAGCTCTCTGTACACCCCACAAAGCAAATAATGTAGTAAACTATTAGCACTGGGCAGCAATTTTAATTATTTAAGTGATTTTTCTTTATTTTATTTAATCAGCTCCTTAAACAAGCAGTTTCTCAGGTTCACAGAAATTGAGCCTGTAGTCTGAAGTAATATTAATACATTTCATTCTTAATATTTTATATGATAGTCATAAAATATACAGGAGTTGATCTAGCTCAGTGTGAAAGTACAGTATAGCGATTTTGAACTCCTTTGGTAGAAAAGAAATTTACTACTTCCTGCAGCAGTAGTAAATATATCATATTTCTTATTTGAAGCAAGTCCTTACTTGCATTTAGAATATGTTCCCACTAGAGGGAGTGAGCGATACATTTGTTTTCGTACTGAAGAGCAGTAGATTTACTGAGCAATATACAGTACTTCTATGTAAAGTTTAGGTCCTTACATTTCTCAGAGATGTACAGTACTTTCAGGAATTTGTTGAAACTGGTGTCATCCTTTCTGACTTACTGCAGCTGAACCCTTTCCTTTGTGAAAATGTTAACGTGTTAATGAAAGTTAATGAAAGTTTGTGTATTTTCCATCTTTGTTAGGTAAATATCAAATTTCATTCTCAATCTAAGTGTGAAATTAAATTGTCACATTTGTTTCCCCTATGCCAGGAATGGGCAACTCCAGTCCACAAAGACCATAGGGTCAGAAAACTTTCAGACTTTCAACATTCATTCAGTTTTTGATCTTTATTGCCATTTCATTACTGAACATTTTTCGCATACCTACACTACCTGATTTGGAACAGCTACTGTAGCTGTAGGTTTGTCATGACTCAGCTTGAGTCTATGAACCGGACTGCAGACTGGGGAGGATAAGAATGCAGACAGACTCCTCTGCCCAGTCCACCTTCGAACCACTCCACACTGAACTCATTACAGGCAGCACTGCCCAATCGGAGGAGAGATGTGTCCCTCACCAACAGCTGCACAAGCCTGCAAGTGTCCAGGAGGGGGCCCTGTGTTCCTGAGAGCTGGTAGAGCCCTGGCTGACTAATCCCATGTTGCGCCTGGATGTGACCCAGGCATGAAGCCATAACCATTGAGTTCAACCTGTGCTTAGGTGAGCACCTTCACTGGATAAGCCACACAGAAGACCCCAAATTGTTTTTTAAGACTGGGCTCTCCACAGCTCCTAAGCCCACTCTGGAAAGAATGTGACATTCAGAGAATGAGACACAGGGACATGCTCCTCCAACGCATCCACCTGCTGAGCCATTCACTTTTTGACACTGTGAAGAGGAGGCGCACCAGCTATAGGAAAGGTGCGTCTCTCACCGCCCTATCTGCAATCAGCAGGCACCCAGAAAGTAATTGGAGTCACTGTTTTGCCCAATAGCTGACGGAACTCTGGCAGGCTAGTCAGTCACCTGCGCAAAAACTTTCCAAATACCGGTCACAGTCACTAATGGAAAGACTCAGGTAAGAGCTTATGCCAAATGCACTGGGGTGCAGATCTCTCAACCTGCATGCTGAGCTCTGGTACAGGCGGAGCCATTTCGGCCCTCTGACTGCTTATAAAGCCAAATTGGATACATAAGTCAACGTAAGTGAAAAGTACCTGCACAGGCTGCATTTGTCCCATCTTTGCCTTACAAATTAAGCAGTTATGCACAGAGCTAAGTAGTGGGACAACAGAACATGGCTCCCCACAGTGACGTTTCATGAAATGAATCATTTTTCTAGTGGACGTTTACAGTATTTCAATACCATTAAATTGGGGGGATTACAGCTACTCAAAAATGTTTGGAGTTAACCTGAATTCTGTTCTGTTAAAATGCCACAGTTAAAATGATCAATTAAGACACAAAAATTGTGGTGAGTTTGAGTAATGAAACCCTGCCCTGTATTAAGAATCAATTTTCAACACACAAACAGAAAATAAACTTCTAGGTTCAGAATGCCAAATGGGAGCATTTGAAGTGCCTACAGTATATGGACTCTTAAATTACAACCATTCATCTATTATCGGAAAGCTGCTCATTCCTGGCCGGAGCAGCCTTAAGCCTGTCTCAGAATCACAGTGAGCAAGGCATGACTCTGTTCTGGACAGTGTGCCAGTCCATCACAAGACGCACAAACACACAAGAACACAGGGACAATTCAGAGACTTTAATTACTGCCTTGGAAGATATCTGTCACACTATGCAACTAAAGTTTGTTTATTTGTTTTCTTGTTAGCCAAAAACAAGTTTAAAAGCACAGCTGCTGATGATTAAGGCTATATCCCATAAGACATAAAGCAAGTCTCAACTTTTTATGTCTGCTGATTTGATTTTTGGATGTCTCTTTATCCATTTAGTATGCATTATTAACTTGAAATAAAAATACTATGAAATCTGAGTACACTTTTTTTCCAGACTGGCCTTCAGTTCCTTAAAGAGCAATGGTTGTTCCTGTTTTTTTCCATCCTGTGGCCTAGTAGTATTTTCTTCTTGCTGTTTTTGCTATAGGATTAGCAGTGTTGCTGAACTGGAACCCAGTAGATGAATTTGCATGCAATCACATTTAGAAAAGTTATTGCAAATTGTATCATGTGAGGTGAAGACTTAAGGAATGTGTTTCCTGTTTTAAGTTTCAGTACATTTGGTAATACTAAACATAGCACACCAAAGCGTAACCATCATGCTGTAGTTATATGGAAATGAAAATGCCAAAGTTTAAAAATCCCCTTGCTGTTGTATGTTTTACAACTTAGATTGATTCTGATATTTTAAGACATGGCTACTATGTTACAGTGTAAGTGGAGAGAAGGGAGACATCACAAGCACAAAAGCACAAACTAATCATCTTCAAAAGGTTGATCATTTTAATTCTGATGTCCCTTATTTAGAAAATATTGAAAGATTTTCACAGAAATATCAGTGCTACATTTTGTACCTTTCTATTACAGACATAAATATAACAGAACAACTTTAACAAGACTTTCCCTTTGCAAATAAATTATATTTTGAGGTTTTTTAGTTTATCTCGAAGTATAATTTCCCCAGCTTTACTAGTAACAAGACTAATATTGACTACATTTTTATGGTTTAGTTTTGACCTCTCTTTCTTGGAATTTGTATTACTTGCAACTGCCCCACCTACGAGTACAGCTCCCATTCTAAATGAGAGCAGAAATATGCTAACCAGGCATCTATGGATAAAATCCCTCATTTCCTTAAGTATAAAGGGAAAACAACCATGAGGCTTTGGTGATTTGTTAGTTCTTAGCTGACCTATCCCTGTAGAACCTAAATATCAGTTATACTTAGATTACCCAAAACTGATGGAGCTCCTTCTATAATATAGGGTATGCCATTGATTATGTCTGTACAGTAATTCAACACAATTATCTCACTAAATATTTTACTATTTACAGTAATACTTTTACTGTTGCAGTACTGAAATAATACTTTGCCTTATATTTTGCCACAGTTGTACAATCCTGTCCGTCATCCTCTTGGTGATGTTGGTGGTGGATGGTGAGGGCTCTCCTCCTTTCAGTTTTTTCTTAGTTTCTCAATCAAACCATTTAGGCCGTATTTTCCTTCAACTTTTGTGCTATAAGAATGAATTTGCTTTGAACCTTTACAGTCAGCTTTTCAAAAATTATAATCACTAACTTTAAACTCAGACATTGAAGATTTAAGTGAACTTTGAAAGCTACCATATTATTCTCACCATTTCCAAGTGGTTCTATGAAATCTATACCAGTACTATAATGTCATCTTTGCTACATTTCTTACTAATCTGTTTATACTTTAAACATTGTGCACCAATGTCTGCATTAGGTAGTCTATGGTATAGTATATGCCCTTTGATTAAACACTTTGATTTATTTTCCATTTGAACATAGAAAGATTTTACCTGAACCCTCTTGGTTAACATCTCTAGTTTGTAGTTTTATACTCCCAAACCAACATCCCTTTCATACAGTCTGTCTTCTCAAATTTGTATATTTTAATAATGTAAATTTTAAAATTGTCATCATTTTCTCCTCACCATGTTTCAGTTACTCCTATAATGTTGTAGTTCCCTGGTAATGTTGTGGCCTTGGATTCTGAGTTGTGTCTGGACATTTAATATCATTACATCTTTATAATAACACCTTTAAAATCAATACCCAAAAAAGAGATATGACAAAATAAACAAATTATCAGTCTGCATATGAACACAAAGCAACCACAAAACAAGTTCCCATAATACAAAGCTTCTGTGGGTGAGTCCCTGATTTCTGCTGGGATGGTATTCCAGAGCTCACAATGTCACCCTCAAAGTATAGTCGCAGACTAGAACACTTTGTACACCAGAATCAGCTGAAGGTTGTGTAGAGGGAAGTAAAAAGATAACATATCAGCAAGATACTGGCAAGTTGTACCATTTATATCCTTGAAAGTAAGCAGAAGACATGAATTAGTTAAGCTTCTTCTTAATTCTACCTTGGATTTTCCTGATCCCACCAGCATTGGTCTATTGTGACCTCCCTGTTCCCCCATTTACAAACTCCTCAACGACTCTACACAAATGCTTCCATATCATACCAGTCCGCCTCTAGTTCAAGTGCATCCTGTCCTGTTCAGACAGAACAACCCCCATTAACCATTAATATGTTAAATCTTATATTTCCCCTAGATTCCCTCGACATGCACAAAGCACTGGTAGATTTCTTGAAAAGTCCACTTCTGTAAATCCTGGTTCTAAGCTAAAGAGCTAAATCCTTCAGTTTGTCTTGGAAAGACACTGATTTACCTGCTCCTACTGTGTCATTTGTTCCAGTAAGGAGCAGATGTTCCAGTGCCTGTCTGGTCACTGGGGGAGGTCTGTAACCTGGGCACTAGGGAAACAGCACTAGACACCCTACCACTTGAGCTCCCTGGGGCCCTGTCATCTTCCAGTTTGGGAAGCATTTGAACACAACAGTCTCTTTGAAATACACACACTGCATATTTCAAAGGCAAGGAATCCTGTAGGATTAGGCTACTTTTATTGAATAGAAGCTGCTACAGAATCTGTCTTACAGTTGAGTGCCAAGACTGTCAGTATAGTGACTGCTGAACAGAAGATGTGGAGGTGGACATACAGTAGTATTAATAACTGTTCCACATGCCCAGACAAGATTCACTACAGATCTACCTTCTCTCTACAAATATGTGCTGTAGGAGAGTAAGGAGAAAGCATGAAGAAATCCTAATTCTCTTTTTTTCCTAGAGTGCAGCTTCATGCAAAAAAGCCTGCACTCCAATCACTCCAGCCTTTCGCAGTAGAAATATATTTTGTAATTCCGAATAATTTTAAAACCTAGGAAAATGAAGAATGGTTCATTCAAAAAGGAAAATAATTTACAAACCAATATTCACTCGGGTTCTGTAAAATAAGCCAAAGCTGTGAAAGTACTCGCCTAAAAACCATCAGCAGACTGGCCATTGTCACTAAAATGACATTCAAATAGTGATTTGAAAGCTGTATTATGTCATCTGGATGTTTTTTGAGGTTCAGCGTAAAAAATATTCTCAGATATTCAGAATTCATAAAGAAATTCGGAGAGAGTTTTTTTTTTCCCAATCAAAGGCGGCGTGCGGTCTTAGATTAAGACGAACAGAAAACCATCAAAGTCATAGCACGGAATGCCGAGATAAAATTAACGTTTTGTAGGCTGTGCACCCTTACTGGAGGCGACGTTGGTTCTAGGATTCTTTATCTTGCGACATTCAACTTTTATTGTATTGTCACACACGCAAAACCTCGTCAAGCCACCCGAGAATCTACAGCCAAGTCCAGCTCAGAGGCGGGACAGAGCGCGTCGGGGGCGGGGGCTCCTGCTCACAATAAGGAAAGTAAATTGCAGGGCGCACGTCACTCGGCCAAGGGGAAGAAGCAGAGTAGAACTCTGCTTCTTCTAGAGGAAATTGTCCGAGTGTCTGTGTGTGCGATTTGCAAAAACCAAAGAAAAGGCAGATTTTTACTTGTTCAAAAAGCAGGGACCTGCAAAAAGCGAAGCACCATGAAGCATTTCTGTGGACTGAGGAACTCGTCTTTCTGGGTAAGACGCAATAGCTAACTTGACTGTAACACAAATTACGACGTGAAAGGTTATAATTAAACACTGTACTTCACCACGGGCTTGTGGAATATTGTTTGCTTATCAGCTGCTTCCGTTGCACACAAAACGAAGCAAGCACCCCACGCGCGACCCCTGAAGTCATGCACTGAAGTCAACACGCAGTGCACATGCAGCAGTGCAAGATTTATCATTTTTCTGCGCATCAAAACATCGCCTGGTGTATGTCCACACCTAGGCTATCAGAAAACGCGGATCAAGTCGCGTGGGTGTTAGATGCAATGTTTTAAATGGCTGGGTAACAGTTCTTTATGGCTGGATTTGGGAAAAATGCTTAAGTTGCCGGAACCCAAACTTTGCGAAGAGTGTAGTAAAACTAAAATATCGTCGTTTCGCCTTCATAAGAATTAGCAAGATGCTTGACGTCGCGTACTGCTTTGAGTTTTCCCTGAAAGGTTTGCAAGCTGCAGTGATGTACTTTATCAGTCCCTTCCGCGGTATCTGTGATTTGCTCTGCGTGGGGCATCGCAGCGCTGGAGCGAATGGTGCAATACAGGTGCGCCGAAGTGGGCGCAGGATTGTCTGCAAAACATACTGTACCCCCTTTCGAGCCAAGGTGTGGTACAGGTAGCAGGGACAGCACTGGTGCAGCTTACCAAATTTTACAATAAAGCGCAGTTATTGAAGTCCTGTTGTACAAGCGAGCGACAGAGACTTGGCTAAGTACTGTCCGTGCAAGGCGACCAGCCGCGAGAGTGCTTCACGGTAACACTCGGTGACATTATCTCTACAGATATTTCACCTAACGACAGTGGATTAGTTTTAGTCGTCGGAAAAATAACGCACAGTAAGAAACTTAGTATTTTGTTGAAATTGTTTCACAGGTTATTGACTTTTTGGCCAACACACAGGCAAAGAAAAACTTATAAAGTGATTTAGAAAAGTGAGCTCTGGAAAGGAACAAGTCCAAAAGTAAAAGACAAGACACTGCGCAGAACCTAAGCACGCTATTTTTTCTACTGCTTATGCCGCCGAGGAAGTTTAGAATTGAAGGGGTTATTCTACCCTGCTGATCTCCTCGCTTCCCTCCTGTCAATTGTCTATAATTTAAACCCTTTTAACTCTCATCCACTACAAAGTTATCTAAGGTAAGACACCTGAATTGACATTCAATTCGTCATGGTATGTCTGAGGCCTCACATCATGTGTTCTTTTGTTGCAGAATGAGAGAGAGAGTATAAATCTGAGCAGTTTGCCCATAAAGTTGTTCTTGTGTGTTAGCAGTGTCTCAAAAATGTTACCACAAATCTGGTGAAGCTTGTCTACTGTGATGGAGCTCAAAAGCAGAAAGTAACAATAATTTGTTTATGGAATTTTTTCGGATGAGAGCAAGAGTTTCTATAAGCTTACTTTACTTCTCTTAGAGAGGTACTGACTGGAGATCTAATGTTTAATTTGGACCACCCTGCCATCTTCCTTACAGTGCTGTACACTCGATAGGCTGTGCTCTGTAATCCACTTAGGCATGGACAGGGGTTGGAACCAGTGAGAAGCAGATTAGTCAGAATTGGGGAACTTGGTGTGATGATGAGAACTGAGATCAGAAGGCACTTCTTGACACAAAGGGTTTTGGGAGTGTAGTTGAGGCTGATACCCTTGCTTCTTTCAAGAATCACCTGGGTGAGATTCTTGAAATCAAGAAGTTAATAACTAACAGATGCGCCAGATTTTATAACTATTCTTTTCAGAACATTTTTCAGATGAACAGCCCTGTTGGGACCACATTTCCCAGAAACCTCTGCTGCTTTCAGTCACCTGGCCAGTTGCAGGAAGACACTTGGTCAGATGACTGCTTAAAAAGTAGGAAACAGAGGTTTCTGGTGTTAGTATGTCAGTGTATATCTGCTGTTTGAAGGCCAGACGGTAGAACCCCTCTGTGTGCCTTTCAGAGGAGGAAAAAAAGACTGAAGATGAATGAATTTGTGAGTTTTAGGGAAATAAATTTGTGAGTTTTTGGAACTTTCAAAAGGGTTGTTTGTGAAGACTACAGTACTTATGAGAGTTGTGGAGAGAAACTCAGGTATGAATAATTAGAAATTTTGAGAACAGTCTCAGGGGAAACTGCAAAGTTATTTGTTGAGGCTTGTAAGCTGTTTAGCCACTGTTTGGCTGGGAAATTTAGGGACTTCAAGAAAAAGTAGGAAGGCTTTAATTTTGGTGTTTGGTAGTGATGCATTTTTTATTTTCCCTGCACTGTGGAGCAAAACGTGCATGTTTGGTGTGTCCATGGCTTGGACCCGCCTATTTTAAAAATCCCATTGCTTCAAGCTGTCACAAAAAAAAACTGACGTTTATTAGGTGGCTCAGATCTAATAGTGGCACACCTCGAATGAATGGAACTTCTTTAAAGCTGCTGTATCTCACATTTCTTTTCTGTTTCGAATGAAAGAACAAGTCTTTCTGTTATTATTTGTCGACTTGGCTGACCTCTTTATTCAAAGCAACCTGCATATATACAGTACAGCTGGGTAATGTACTGACACAATCTGAGTGAAAAACCTTGTTCAAGGGTACAAGAGATGTGCTATAACCAGGATTTGAATCTGCAATCCTCCGGATAAAAGTTTATTGCCCTCACCATTCCTCAACATTGGTGCCTATATTAATATTTCTTAATATGATATTTATAACTTTTATATTCTTATAATGATAAGAGTTCAGAAGGAAAAAAACCTCCAGAGACAGAAAAGGCTTTTCTACATGCTTATAGACAATGTTTAGGTATGTGCAACAACTTGTTATAAATAAACTTTTTATTCCGTCTTAATACAATTAATAGCAATGTCTTAAAATCTTTGTGCAAATGTGTTTGTCTCTAATGCAGGGTATCAAGGTGTCTGATAATTGTTGAGTGATCCTGTGGGTACAGTGAAAGGAAAGCCATGAAGTAGTTCTAGCAAAAATGGCAAATTAATTAAGGCTTTGAAAAAAGCAGGATGATGAATAACACACAGTGATCGGGAAATGTAGTGGGTGGACAGTGAGTCTGACAATGTGCTTTTGTCTAAATTGCATAAAGTTCAAACAGCAACTGATGTGTGGCTGACATATGGTGTTTACCTGGTGTTACCACAGGGGATAAAAGGGTACAGCAGACAGATGTCACTTTGCTTTCCCACCTGCTTTGTATGATAAAAAGAAGGCCTCTTCCTGGACCCTAGCCTCTGTCTGCCGGTAGATGCTGATGTTGGGGATGTTTCACAGGGTCTTCACTAGTCCACTATCATTGACCCTTTCACTGGGCTGAAAAGCAGCAGGAGTTCAGCTGTGCGGTGGGCCTTTTCCTCGAGTTTGCTTAATTATTGCTCAATAAGGCCTGGCAGTGCCAAGCCTGTTTAGCTCAGTCTTCCAGTGGGCACAAAGACTTTTCTACAGCTACTCGTAATCAAAGTTAGTACTAATTATAAGCTAATGAGGAACAATTAGGTTAGCATGGAGACACAGTGGTTAGCATTGCGGCCTCAGCGTAAAGACCATAATTCTGGACCTGGGGCGCTGTGTGCGTGAAGTCTGTATGTTCTCCCCGTGTTCATGTGGGTTTCCTCTGGGTAATCTGGTTCCCTCCCACATTCCAAAGACATGCTGTTAGGTTAAGTGGCCTCATGGGAAAATGGGCCCTGATGTGAGTGTATGTGAGTGGATGAATAACTGCCCTGTAATGGACTGGTTAACCACTGTACCTGCAAGTGGTACCGCACTGCAGCACCGTGACACTTTTACTGCACAGGTAAGATGGTGAAAACCTGTTTTTTTACTGTTTATGCACCTCACAGATCCCCCACTTAACATCCCTCTATTGTCACCAGGCCTTATCTAATATGAGGAAACTCAGGTGAAGATGCGGAGAACCTATAAAATCCAAGCAGGCAGCACCTGAATAGAAACCCACGCTCTGAGGCAGCAATGTTAACTACTGCGGCACTGTGCTGCCCTTATATATTGCACTCTGTCCAGGTTGTTATGAAACGGTGACTAAGAGGTGACCTGTAAGACCTGCTGTGGGCCACCAGTGGACTAAATCATGATTCCAAACCTCATAGCTAGCTGGTGAAGACAACCCTAGCGTGCAGGAATGGAGTCATGCTTCCAGCAGTGGATGGCAGTATAAAAGTGATCACATTGCAGTGATTCAGAGTGGGAATGTAGCCCGAGATGTTTAACATAGCATCCCTGAAGGTTTCTTTATCTGTCTCAGAAACTCTGTCAAGTTTCAAGATGTACAGTATATCTTGGATTACAGAGTGATATGGAAATTGATAAATGCATTCACATGGAGGATAAGCAGGTAATGGAGTAATGAATTAGCAATGTTATTTCTCTTTTATTACAGTAATGCATTAAAAAAAACTGATTGTGCATTTACATGCCACGGTGATTACCGTAACATGTACCTCAGTTCAATGCTTGATGCCACAATTACCATATCCTGGTGAATGTGGTGCTGATAGTTTCAAAATTCAGCCTGGTTACCAGTTACCAGTAAAAGGAATGAAGCAATTCTCTCAGCTTGACATGAGGATTGCTTCAGTCCCTGTCTGGGTGTTTCTGATATTATGGATGAATAACCTTTTGTGCACCCGCTGGAGAGACCTATCTGTTCCCTGTAAACAAATTATGCTGCTGGTATTAGTCACGACCGCTGTAACATTGTTTAGTTCTCTCTACGGTTTACTCTATCCCATCCCATTTCTCTTGGCAGGAAATGCACGGAATGTGCCTACAGTCTGACTGAGTTAAATACTGTGTGATTCAATTTTTTTGGAGTGCTTGTCGATTAGAGCTGGTACTGCCATTTTTCCTGCTGCAGGGGTCATGCGAGGTAACAGTTAGCAAATCTGTGAGCCGATCTCAGACTGCCAGAGCCCCAGTTTAAGACCCCGCTGTATTAATGGAATTACACTGCCTGTCTGAACAGTACATGCTGTCTGCGTGCTTTATCTATTTTGTCTTAATGTGTAAAGCGGAAAACCTAACACAGTGTTTTATAATGTCTCTGTCTCTTTTGAAAAATAAAAAGATTTCTGTGAAGGAGTAATTTTCTGTGCTCTGTCTGCAGAACATTTTCATCTCCGAAATGTACTGTAAGGCCTTTTTTTTTCAAATCAGTTGGAACCCCTTTGATTTTTCGCTTGTATTGTGTTGAAAAATAGTAACATCCATTATGCTGTGGGTCAAATTGACCTTATGGTTTAAATCTATTCAGAACAGTCAAATAAAAAAAAATCTCACCTGGCCATCCAGTAAGAAAAATACAAGAGAAGTTCTATTTCAAATGCTGAATTTAATAACTGACAATTAAACACATTTCCTTTGTATGAACAGTCCGATTTTGTTAAAAAGTGCAGATTCAGGTGATCTCAGCCTTGATCCCTTGAACCCTTTTAAAATGATCTCTTTACTTTATTTCACTCGCTTTATTAACCTTGTGTGTGTGTGCTGGTTACTGATGTACTTCTTGCATTTGGCAAGTGGCTCTGGGCGGAGGTTGGAAAGATCTGGCATTTTGCATGTTCTTTTTTACTGCCAGGGAATTGAGGTAGAGGCCAGATCACCAGAGGCCAGTGGGCTGTACATTTCTGTCACCTTATCAGGGCTGTCACCCCTTCCTTTGGTGAAATTGTAGTCCAGGATGATTTTTGGTTTCTTATCCTGTCTTGTCTCAGAGAGGCTTCTTTGTGCTTAATACACAGACATTCTTGTTTGTCTTGGGGCAGTATGACATGAAAGTAGTACTTTCTGAGAAAGCGAGTTTTGAGTAATTTACAGCTATGCTCTGCAGCTTCAGAAGTTCATTAGGGAGCTCTGGCATGTTTCCTTTCACTGTTCACAGCCTAGTCAGGTTCTTCTTTTGTAGCTCAGTTCTAAGTTGGTAGCACACGAAGAGCTATCACATGTTAATATTATGGCCTTGCAGCTCCTCACTCGTATCCAGCACCACATGCAACCCCTGATTCTTCTCAGGTGCTCCTCTAGCTCGGCTTCCAGTATAAACTTGCATATTCCATGCATAAATAGATTTCTCATCACATGGTGCCCCAAAGTTGGTGCTATACCTTGCTGGCGTGTTGGGCATGAACTGCCTGAAAGGACAGTGTTCTCTGAATGGAACAATGCGTTCATCCACTGTAACCTGAGGACCAGCATTGTACACGAGGCAGGATCTCCATCCATTTTGATTTGCAGCCGTGTCACAGTGGCTGTTTCTGATTGCAGCCAGCTTGTCTCTTTCATGTCAAGCAGGCCTAGTGTCACGGTTATTGAAACGAATCACCCTAGAGATGATATGAAATGAGTCCAGTGATGTGGTTGCTGGAAAAATTGCTCTTCCACTCTCTGCATTCCACAGACTAGCAGTTGCTTCTGCTTTTGGTTTGCAAACTCCAGCTAATATCTACAAACCTATGTTTGCATGTAAGTCGGCCTAATCACGTGACTTCTGTTTCTCTTGAAATGCATGCCTCCTATCCAAGTGGGTCATCTCACTATTGCTTAAGATATAAGAGTTCAAATGCTGATTGTACATCATGGATTCGATTGGCTGCAAATCCTGTAGGTCCTGGTGCCATTTTGATTATATTGGAAGCTGACTGCCTGCCTTGGGTTTGTTATGGTGATATAGACCATTCTGTTTTCACATCTTTAAATTTCTATATCCTGTCTCTTGAGGATAGTTGTGTTGTCCCATTGTTTTCATTTGATGAAGCCTTGGCAGATACCTCCTCTGAAACCTCATCAGAAGGAAAGACACAATCAGGATCACCAGAATCATCAATGTCTTCTGTCTCTGAAATGTCCTATGTCTGTAAATACTCATTCTCTATGTTACTATCATTACTTATGCAGAACCAGGGAGGAGCTCATTTTTGTCTCTGTTAGACATGTACTGATTCAGCAATAAATCAGGGAAGCTCTTTTGCCAAATGCTTCCAGGAGCACAGGCTGTGGACCAGAATTAACTCCAACACCATCTTTGTGTACAAAGTCTGCACAGTCATTCCAAAATGGATAAAAGAGTTAGAACACTCCATATGTATTCATGACACTAAATGGAAAAAAAAAACATTCAATTATAGTGAGAAACAGATTACATAGTAATGCTGTCAAGTTAAAAACTAAAATGAGTCAAATTGACCTGCAACTGAATAGGAGGGTTAAACATGTTTCCTGGCTAGCAGTGAAGTGTGTGTGTACCATTAATGTTTGCAGCACTGGTTTAATAATTGCCTTTGAATTGAGAATAACAGAAACATCACTCTACAAAACCATGGTTACAGATCCTTTGTGTCACGCAAGGAGGTGTCCTAATGTTTAACTTATTTCACTAAAAATCTGGCAATTTGGAGGAGAGCTTGTATTTGGCTGTTGTATTTTTCATGATTGATTTATGTCTTGTCTCACAGCTTTGGCTCTTTGGACAAATGGCGGACATGCTCCTAATACTTGCTCACCTTGTGATTTTCACATTCTGCATGTTCCATGGGGCTTTATGGGACGTTTAACATGTGCTGGAGGAGTAGTGTATCCCTCTGTGACCTCTCTCTGTAGGTGCCTGGGAATCGCTGAAGATGCCTATTCTGGCCGAAGTGCTAGCTGAATAATCCCAAGATGACCCCTGGCAGGCCTCCACCAGTTGTGCCAGGGGAATTCTATTAGTCACATGGCCCCTAAATGTGACTTTTTAACCTTTCTAACTAAAATGCTTTTCTAGTCATCACAGTATTCTCACCCTGAACACTCATGTGGTCTCCCACTACTGTATATTCGCTTCTGTTATGAAAGGGTGCCCGTTTGTAGTGCTGCATTCCTACAACTACTAGGCTTTTCATTTTGTGATGGCTGCAGATCAAGAGAAAGTGACGTTGCAGTTAGCTGTCTTAATAAATGGTGCGGTGGTTTATTATTTAATATGTGGTTTCCATGAGTTTTTCCATGGTAGTATGACAGTATTTTGTCTTTGCACTTCAAGGCTTACCATTTCTTTTGAATATCCTGCTTCAAATGTGAACATATGAGGAGAGTGGCTATACCCATCAGACAGGGAAGACATGATGTAGGATTAATTGTTGGATTAGGATTTGGTTTGAAATTTAATTATTCACAGCTGCATGCTGAGATGCTCTAGAATTAAGTCGATCTTAATAATTTGCTGTGATGTTTTTTGCTGGCGGGTCTAAGTGCAGCTAAAATTACTTTCTTGAGACTGGACAGATGCTGAAATACCCTTTGATTGCAATTGGTTTTATTTATTTTCTAATTTAATTTATGTGCTCTAATGGAAAGAAGTACAGCTAGATTGCATGTTGTGAAAAGTGGGTCCAAATAGAATTTCTTATGTTGCCAAAATAACCCTCCTCTTTCTTAGTTTTATTGTAAACTTCCTTCCTTTGCTTTATGTCTTAAAAATTATTGGACTTTTTTACCCACTTAAAGTAAATGGAACCCCCTAGTATAGCAGTAAAACAGTAATGAAATTAAAAGGTAAATTGAGAAATAGCATCTGACCACACTGTCATTGCATTAGTAGATGTACTTGTCTTGCACTAAAAAATCTAGCCATGCATTTTTTGCACAAACTATTTCTGCAAATGAATACAAGAATGTGAGGTATCGAACCATCTCCACCCAGCCACATCAAGCACATTTTTTTAGTGGCTGTTACATCTGCCTGTAATGGACAGCTGTCAGTTGACATTGTGCCAGGAGAATTTCTGAGGTAATTCAGGAATTATCACTGAGTAGGAGAAGGCTTGTGCTCTGTAGCATGGTCACATCTGAAAACACATTAATCACCAATATCTGAAAGGACTCCAATATAGGACATTCCCAAAATACTGTATATGTAGGTACTGTATGTACTAGGTACACCTTCACCTTACCTGTGAAGTGTCAAGTTTAAAACAGACTGGCTGTTGTGTTAGACTTGTAGAGGACCAAGCCCTGTCCTAGACTGCATCTCAATCACAACCACCTTCCAGCCTCTCTAGTTCTTAATCCCATATAACAAATGCGAAGGGGCTTTTAGGGATTTTACGTGAGTGAATAACTCAAGTAGAGACGTCTAGACCCCTTGCAGTGAGAGGTGGCATGATTAGATCAGCCACTGTTTGTGAGGTTAGGGTAGTGTCCCATAACAGTGTGAAGACAATAAGGCTGGAGTGGAACTGATGCATAAAAAATACGAAAACTCATGGCAGGAGTGTCTTTCCCTCAGATAAAGGAAATTATTTTACAGGAGAGTCACTAGAAAGTATTCCTGGTCGTCCAGGTTGAGTATAAAATGGATTGAGAATCAGTTATTAGAGAATAAAGGTCATCGGGCCAAGGAACTAGACCTGTTGTAGTGACAGTTGAAATGAGTAGATCAAAAGCTGGGTGGGAGTGTACAGATTGGCACTCATGACACCAAGGGCAAGACCCCAAGTTTGAGAACCATAAAACAGGAAGACCAGGGTGGGTGAGCAGGTTTCTTTCATTTCCTGAAACAGGGGCACTTGCTTCTCATCGAGGATGAAAGATTAAATACTTAAAATACCTCTTAATAACTATGCATCATGGGTTTCGGCAAACAGCGCATTCATAGTTAAAGATTGAGACTAAACTTTTATTATTATTCAGTGTTATGGCTAATTATTGTGTACATGCCAGAAAATAAAACTACAGAAGAAAAAGGTTGTGGAACACCTGTTCTGAGGCTATCATTTATATATGAATATATCATTGATTAGGGCTGGTGCCTGTCTAAAATCGCATAATTTTTCTGTTCTTTTATATAATTAATTTTTAATACTGAAAGTATGCTGTGTGCAAGCGAGAAATATCTGCTTTGTTAGCTAGTGTAACTTTCTTCAGTTGTTTAGACTTTGAGGTCCAGCCTTAGTGGAGTAATATTTGCCTGTTTTAACGACATTGGATTGTGTCCATTATCACTGTCTGAGATAGAGGAGCAGTCAGCTTTGATTTCTGAAGACCCTACCTAATGTTTTATGTCCTACTTTACGTAAATGAATGCCTAAAACCTGAAACCAAGAATTATGTATTGCATTATGGCTTGAATATTAGCAGGAAACTTGCTGTGTTTTGTCTGCTTTGTCTTGATGAGCAGTTACAGAACTCATCTTTCAGGCAACATGCACTGTCCATTGCAAGGGAATGTGACCTGCTCAGAAATGTCAGGACGCTATGGAATGGTTTGATAATGATTAACTAACACAAATTGTTGACAATTAATTCCGATGAAAAATGTACAGTGTCATTTTCTTTGTACCTGACAACTTCGAGGCAGCTGAAGCAGACATCTCTTTCGAACTCACATTGAAGATTTTTTTCACACTTTAACAGGTTCTGTAATACAAAACCTTATATGGGTAGAACAATAAATATGTAAAATAACAAGTCCTGCACTCAATAATGAATTGCATTTGACCAACTTGATGGTTGTCTTATTTGCTCATTTAAAGAATGGAAAACCATTTCAACAGCTTTTGGGAAAACCACAGGGTTAGGTTTCACATTGTTTTCTGAAGAGAATTGTTCTAATAGTCATTAGAGGAATTTTATCTCTGTAATGTCATTTCTTTCTGCTTGTTTTTAAGTGGTATGTGAACTAAACCATCACAGTCAGAGGAAAAGCAATGCAAAGCCAATTTAGAGCGATTTCAGCTGATTAATATGGTTCTTCACATGGGATCACATGGAAACTCTCAGAACCCTCCAGTGAAGATGGGGATTTTTAAGATGTAAAAAATGCTTCTTATAAGAAGCATGTAGTGACAGGAAGAAATTCTTTAAGATTAAAATAAAATCTGTTTTTCTTCACAAAGGTAGGGGGAGGAAAGAGTGGGTGATTGATAGTTGTGCAACAACACAGTGGGATTTCTCATTTCCTATGGATGACAAAGCATTCTTATTGAAAACAACAAAAACCAATAACCCACTTTGTGCCTTTGTGATGTTAAACTGAAATGAACTACAGAATTAGGTACTTAATGTCACCTTTAGTCTTAGTCACTTAAGATTTGGCTTAGTTTAGTCGGGTTTCTACCTGAAAGCAGCTCCTAGGGTTATTTATAAGGCATTAAGGGATTGAATTCCATGTCTTTCTTGAGAACAGGATGGACCGGCTTTGACAGAACAGCCACACATATTGGCAGACTCTGCAGGTATGCTTTTCGTACTAAGACATGTTTCAGAGCCCCGGGGTCCTGACTAATTGGTCATTAAAGATCACTTCGTGGATAACATAAAGTGGAATTTTTCCACTTTTCCTCCTCTGTGGAGGAGTAGGGGTGTTAACCCTGGAGTCCTGGCTGAATTACACTTTGGATGTGTACAGTCAGGCCTTTCCTGTTTATTCAGTGTGGAGAACAACCCATTCACCACTCATGTACTGTGTACTGGAGCTGCTGGCACATAATAGCTACTCTGCAATACCCAGGTGGGGCTGCACTCTAGTGATTCATAAAGTGTGTCCCCTGCTGTATGTGAAGTGCTTTGGGGTGTAAACAGCTCTATAAATATAATTGCATTCATTATTTTCCCTTCTTGTAGCTTGTGTAGCTTTTGTGGTAGACCATTGCACTAGTAATGCAAAGCCTTGGTGTACATTATGGCCTTTTTTTCATTAAGGAAACTGACCTTCATATTGCAAAAGGCTTGAATTTAATTTCTAAATAAAAGTGCTTTTTGGGTTTTATTGGAAAAGTGAAATGTATTACGAATACACCACATGGCGGATCTCCACTAGTGAGAGGTTTCTGTTGCTGCTTTGCTGTTTCACAACACTGGGAAAATAAATTGGATGAAATCTTGTAACATTTTGGCTGTCAGCTGAAGGAGAAGGTCTTGAAGATGAGCAGCTTCTAATTGGGCTCCAACACTGAGTTCAGGAACGGTGGCTGTTCTCTTACTGAACTAAACAAGCGCTTGTGTTTCCCAGAATAGTGCAGTGTGAATCACTACTGCAGTGCCCTATTTAACACTGACAAACTCTTTAGCACTTTTTTTATTTAAACAATATAAGCCATGTGGATTTTACTCGCTTAAAATGGAATTGTGTTTGTCCAAGCTAGTATAATTAGAGGGGATTTGAAACCCTCATTGGATTTTCCAGGTGGAAAAGATAAAATTGACTTAATGATGAATTGCATTTATTCAAACTAAGTAAACCTCAGTGAGGTTAATCCAGGAGGTCTCGTTAATGTGTAAAAGAAGTTGTACTTGGTGCATAGAATTTCATCCATTCATTTTTATACATGTACTTTCAACAAGTCCTTAACAGTATGATATGTGGTGTATACAGTACACTAGTGTGTAGTTGGTTACCTGGTTACCTGTATTTTCTATACAAAAATCTTTTAATATAGAAAACCTAGGATCCATAAGGAGTTCATAAGCAGTCTCAATCTAGACTTGAAGTAGGAAGATCTGAATATACTTAATCATATTTATTTCGGCCCTGGCTTCAGTTCTGGGCCTGGGATGCTGTCTGCGTGAGGTTTGTATGTTCTTTCTGTGTTTGCAGGGGATTTCCTCTGGGTGCTCCAGTTTACTCCCACAGCCCTAAAACATGCTGGCAGGTCAACTGGATTCTGGGAAAATTGCCCCTAGGTGTGAGCGTGTCTGTGTTTGTGTCTGTGTGTGCCCTGTAACGGACTGGTATCCCATCCAGGTGTGTCCTGTCCTTTTCCCATTGCTTCCCCCATGACTCTGTATTGGAAGAAGCAGTTAAAAAACGGATGGATAATTTTACATTTCCTACATCAGAATTGACTGATGAGCAAAGTATAAAATGCATGAAACAGTAAGAGATCTCATTATTACTTTTCCCTCGTAATAAGAAGTTAGCCTGATAGTAAGTCTTAATAATTTGTACTGAGTCTTTACCAGTTGAATGGAGATTTTAATGAAAGTTCAGAAGGGGTGACAGCAGCCAAGTTTCTCTTCACCTCTGCTACTCTTAACTTGTGATCTTCCATGACATAGCTTCCCAGAATTCTACAACAATCTCAGTGAGAGCCTCCATTTTCCTCACAATCATTTTCTGTTGCGTTCCTGCTCCACCCCATGTCCACGTTCAGATCTGTCCCTTGGATAATTCTTTACCCTGAATGAGAGTCCTTGCCTCTTTATCCTCTGGCGAAGAGTCCAGGGGGTTTGCCCTGTGACAAACGTGTTAAAGCCAACATTCTTTATGTCTAAGTTTTAAGTAAACATTCATAACACACTAACACACTAAAAAGAATGTGACAGGAATCTGTGAAACTCAGGTTTGAGATGTTGCAAGTGGCACACAGTGTTAACCCTGAGAAGGAAAAGTGTGAAATTAATAAGTGTTACTATAATCTTGAATACATAATTTAACATTTCAACAGACATAAAATTCAAATCTAAGAGATTAGACAGTGTTGCCAAGAGTGGAATAGTGGGTGAGGTTGTCCTTGCGATGCTTCATGCAGAAGATCTCAGCTGCTCAGTTCAGTCTGACCTGAGGTGCCTCACCCTTGTTTTCCAGGGTTGGTAAAACTGGATTGCCATTACCTTTGCATGGAAAGTGCAGTAGCTGTTAGTGCCTCAATCTAAGAAATTGTTCAAATGTTTGGTTATTTCCCTAAACCTGTCTGAGTAGCTCGTGAGCACTGTTAAATAAACTTACACAGGGCTCCCCTGAAATGCACATACCCACTTTTTTATTTTTAACAGTGAGTAATGCCCCTGACCCCTTCAGCAGTCAGTGTTTAGTCCTATTAAGAGATTTTTTCCAAAACTAGTTTAGTCACATTCCAAACTGTTCTTTGTGGATTGAATCTCAGCAGTACATTTCTTTTCTGTGAAAGTGCCCAAACCCGTTCTTTTATTTCAGCATTCTGACATCAGCCTGTGTTTTACTGACCAAAGGTCAGTGTCTGAAGAGTTTGATGGTTTTGGGTGGTGTATTTTAGATGCTTCGTTCATTCATTTTAATCTCAAAGAGGCTAACCTCTTTGTTTTTTTTGTCATGTCTTTTTCACGGTGATCTAATGCTGTTGCAAATCCATTATTTCGCACTAATCTCTGCCCCTAATCTTCATCATTATCTGCACAATGTCAATGGCTTTTCTGTGTTAAAAATGTCTGATTATTCTAAGGTGTTGTCTTGAAGCTGTAGTGATGAACTCACCTGTCATTCCTCTCTGAAAATTGGCTCCTTTAACAGCCCTAGTGTTTCTGTGATACCTTTCATAGAGTGGGCTTTCCTCGTTTTTTAGTCATGTTTTGTTGCGAAATTCTTAATGATTTTTATAAGTCAAATCTGGTTTTAATTAGTAAACAGACTAATGATCAATAAGTCGAAAGCATTAGCTTTAGACTGTTGTTGTACTTCGTTCAGTGTGGATATAAACAGGATCTTCTATTCTCTCCATAAGCAATAGGACTTTCTAAACAAAGATTATTCTGAATACCTCAAATTCCTGTTTGCAAACTTGTGAGTATGGTATCAGCCTTTGTTAGTTCTCCTTTAGATATGATATTGGTTATTCTTATGTTTTATGTTATAAATGTTTGGTTAATTGTTGTTTTGGCAATACTAATCCATTGTTCATGCCATTACATTTGAGTAGAGTAGGATCCATCTGTATCTGGTGGATTTATTGAGTGAATTATGTCATCCACAGGGTGGAAGCTAATAAAAACTGGTGTTTGTCAGAAGCATTCTCTGGTTAGAAGAGCAGACCCCTTTATCAAATTGTGCCTACAACACATTTCATGTTATCTGCACTGTCCCTGTCTCCTTGGAAACTGGCCTTGTCAGTTCCCAGAAGCTAAGACAGACCAACATTAAGAAACAAATACCTCATACCTCTGTTAGTGGTCTGTCAGGTTTCACATTGACAGAAGCCATGAAATGCCATTTTTGTTTTTAGCATCCTGCTGGTGTTGTGTTTCAGATATGTTATTAAATTCAGCTCCTTAGATTTGCCAAAGAGGTTGGCATGGTGACACAGAAGTTAACTGGGTTCAGTTCCTGGGGTGCTATCTGCGTGGAGATCGTATGTTTTCTCTGTGTTTGTCTCTTCCTCAGGGCACTCCAGTTTCTTCCTACAGACCAAAGACATGCTTAATTGGCTTCTGTAAAACTAGCCCTGATGTGAGTGTGTGTGTTAGTATTAGTGCAATGCACTGGCATCCAATCTAGTGTGTATTCAATCTTACACCCTTTGCTTGTTTCCCTGCGACTCTGTTCTGAATAAAGCAGATTGGAAAATGAATGAATGGATGGACCTGGATAAGGTTTACATTCTTGAGAGGAAAATTATGGGACCTTGTACAGTATCTTTGTTTTAATCTTATTCAGTTTAATTGGTCATATTCCTCTCCTGGTTTTGCTTGTGGCTTTTATAGTAAGTCTGACCTATGCTGCAAATCACATTTCACATAGAACAGCCACATACTGACTGAATTCACATTACTTAGATCTGTTTTATGTTACCACTTTAATATTTATTCCATTTATCTACAGACTAAAATCTTTTCATTGGGCAAGGAGAATATTGTTGTTAATACATCTTTATAAGGATGCTGTGAAACAGGAGGGCGGGGAAGCAATTCTGAAATGTATTGCTTATCTGTTGCAGTGCTTTTGAATTGGAGAGACAAACCCAGAAAGCTATATTTGCACAAATAATCTAAAAATGGCAAGTCGCATGTCATGGAAACAGGAATCAGTAAACAGGTAGTACTTCTAAACACTGCATCTATGACTCACCTCAGATTTTAGGATTTGTTAGTACAGTGTTTGATTTCTCGAAAGTCCAACATAAAATACAAGTGTAAAATGTATGTATATCATTTCCACACCCTGAGATGTACAGCATTTTATGGGTAAATAACTGTAGAGATGTTCTGAGGTCTACAAAATACAAACTGTAAAAACGTTAAATCTGTAACAGGTGTGTAATGATTACATTTAATGTTAATTTTCCCCTTACATTTTGCTTTAAGTGTTCCTGGAACTTAAGATATGGGTAGTAACCATGGGCTTGGGGATAGTTAATGTTAAGGGTGACCAAACTGAACCAAGTAACTATAAACTGACCTCCATTAACTGTAGTGCTTGTGGTGGGGAAAAAAAGTGCTTGGTAAAAACAACATCTCAGAAGACCTTTCCTTGGTAATGGACCTTAAAGATGGAAAACTGCTTTTCTTTGTCGTGGTTTTATCTTTATAAATTGGGAGAAAGCAATTCCTGTACTTTGAGAAAGGCTCAAAATTAGTCCACGGAGCATCAGAATAATTAGACGGGAAATAAGCTTAAGACTCTTTTTTTTTTAATCTCAACTCAAAAATAATTACATTTTTAGCAGGGTTAGATAGCAAGCCAGTATTATGCCAGTTCAGTGTTATGGGTTATAAATGAATGTTTTTTTAATCTAACATGATTCAAATTGTAATTGGTGATTATTAGGGAAGTTATTTAGCTCTGTGAATCTTTAAAAGTTCAAAGACTCTGTAAGCAAAATAAAGAAATGAGACATACCAGTACAGTGTTTTTCTCACTGTGAGCCCCATAATGACCACAGCTGAGTGAACATTAATTGGAAAATGGATGCATCTCTTATTGGCCAAATGGCAAGCATTCACAGGATTAAATTCAGGAGTATCGTTTGTAGTCTGCTGTCGACAAAGAAGCCCCTCTAAGCCATCCCAGTACAGCACCTACTGTAGGTAAAAAATCCCCCTAATTACGTAATTGACTTAAACAAGAGTCAGCCACGTGAAGAGCTAGCTGCTGAAGACAGGGTCCTCCTTTTTTGTGCATGGCTCTTAATGGAGTTTTAAATGAAGGTTTGGGAGGAGGTCACACTATTCTTGATTTGTAAAAATCGCATCTCTTTAACTTCTGCGTGTGCTTCTTATCTCACGCCCCGCCCCACAATCTAATAGCCATTACCTCAGAGTTAAACCAATAAAACATTAATCCAAGTCAGCCCTTGACTTTACATTAATTAGGGTTTGTCTGAGCTACTGAAAAGGTAGGAGCAGAGTAGGAGTTAATGACTACCTACTCAGCCCTTTGGACAGTCCTTAATCTCACACCAAGCAGTACATCGGGAGCATTGACTCATTCCAGGCCCTGACCTGCAGCTACCATTACGGTTGCTTCCATTTACTCTCCAGACTACAGATCTGGAGTTTGATCTTAGAAATTCTTACACTTGGACTGCAGCCACACCAACCAACACTCTAGACACGATTTACAACTGTTTTGAATAGATGTGCAGTATGTGCTTATTTTGCACTGCTTTAAACCAGATTTACTAACACATGTCCAAAGCTTAAAAATTGCCTTTCCAGACAAAAGGATACTTGTAGAGGAAAGTGGTTACAATATCTGAATTATTTTTAGGATTTCTTGAATTATAGGTTCTCAGACCATATTTGATAGCTACCTGCTGAACTTCAGCATATTAATAGTGGTGCTAAAGTACAGTCCCACAGGTCTATGTCAGCATGTGCAGGAACAGGTAAAGGTTTATTACATGCTGAAGGGAAAGGAAAAGAGACACAACGTTATGGACTAAACCTTTACCTATTTCCTAATTAATGATATGTTTGTGACCTCTAGGTTGAATTTTGACTGCGTCCATTCAGGCTGAGCGCAGCTAGGGCACACATCATTGAACAGCAAGTAATATTGGACGGCCAAATAAAACTTAGCTCAGTGAGAGAAGAAATAGCAACTGACTAATGGCAAACACCCTAAAACAGGTGCACAAATTTGCTAGCAGTGTTTTCCCTGGTTTCTCCACAGGTGGGGAGTTTGTTTCTCTGCCAGACTGGGGGCAGTGACTTGGGAGGGCTAGTTGTTCATGCAAGTGGGAGAGACGAGTGCTCTCTGTCATGCCCAGAGCTGCAGGCCTCCTGCAGAGAACAACATGCCACAGAGCCTTGCACCCACACTGCTACGGACCTGAACAAAGCAACACAAAAGGGAAACACTTTGTAATAACATAATAAATGTTTTTACTGCATGATGTATTTGGGCTCTGTGATTGATGTCCCTCTTTAGCACAGCTCCTTCTGGTTTGAAGGGTTGCTCCTAGGTAAACCAAAACGATTTTCTCTTTAACCTCTCTCTCATACAACTAAAAGAAAACTCACAGAGCTCTGCAACATACATTTTCTCTTTTTTTCTATATTCATATACTGTAGTTTCGGTGTGGCTATGTTATGGATTTATTTCTTCTTTATTTTCATATTTTTAAGTTTTTTCCCTTGCTTGGGACTTTGCCACCTTGAACCTAAAAGGGCATCAAAAAAGCACCTGGATCCTGAGAAGTGTGTGTTTATTACTGTAAGCTTATGAAGGAATTAATAAAATCAGCAGCTGTTTAGAAATCTCCTGTCCCTCCGGTCAGAAATAAGCAGAACCGAAAATAATAATAATAATAATAATAATAATAATAATTGCTTACACTTATATAGCGCTTTTTTGGACACTCCACTCAAAGCACTTTACAGGTAATGGGGACTGCCCTCAACCACCACCAATGTGCAGCCCCACCTGGATGATGTGACGGCAGCCATAGTGCGCCAGAACGCTCACCACACATCCGCTATCAGTGGGGAGGAGAGCAGAGTAATGTAGCCAATTCATAGATGGGGATTATTAGGAGGCCATGATTGGTAAGGGCCAATGGGAAATTTGGCCAGGACACCGGGGTTATACCCCTACTCTTTTCGAGAAACGCCCTGGGATTTTTAATGATAAGTGAGCACCCCCTGCTGGCCCCACTAACACCTCTTCCAGCAGCAACCTTAGTTGCTTACATTTGGTAGGTTTCAGTCTGGCTTTTTGGATTTTGGTTTGGATTTTGAATGTTAACATGCACTGAACTGACAGAAAAAGTAACTTTGCAGAAAAAAAGAACTAAAGATGAATAGCAAAGATTTGAGCCAGTAGCAATTTCATAGTAGTTGTTTACAGTGTGTCATTTAAAAATTACTTAGACTGCCCATGCTACTCTCTGTTATTCTGGTATGGGCTGATTAAACCCAGAAGTTGTTAGCTCTGTGTGAGCATTTACACTTACACTTATCATTCATTAGAAATTAAGTGATACACATTTGCAGGAATAGAGCTGCTGAAGAGTCTGAACAGTGGGTGCTAACGTGCAGATACATGAGTGTGAAATGAAAATTTGCAAAATGTAACACATTTAAATGTGGTGAATTGCTTGTAAATATATAGTAAAAAACATCCTGGTCTGTGTGGAATATCCATGACAAATTAAAAATGAATGCTGAATTAATCCCATCATCCATGAGAGCTAGAATACAAAACTAAAACACCATTCAAAAGTTGGTTTTGCTTTTTCCCCCTTTATAGACTTTGTTTCAGTCAAATGTGGAGTTTTTTTATTAATCATGATTTGGAGAAAAGAAAATTCATTATTCCACATAAAATAGTTAATATATTGTAGTATAATAAGAGGTGTTAGGGACCGAAAACAATTCTGAATTTTCCTTCAGGATGATTTTAGAATTGATGTTTGATAATTATATGCTGTTGATTTGTTTGATCTTGGGACTAAGAAGTTGCAGTAATGCCACACTGGGGCTGACATCTGTGCCTGCGACTAAACTGCACCTTTTCACTGGACTGATGGGAGCCAAAAATGTCCTGAACTTCTAGTGCTATTAACAGTATTACTGTATCTTGTAATAGAGGAAGTAGTCATTTAGATTACAGTACTGTATATTGCTATACATGTGAAGGGGGTGAAAAGTATTCTGGGTTAAAAAAGCACTTATGTTTGTTATCTTTCAGGCTTAAGATTTTATGGTTGTTTTATACTGTCTATCTTAGGTGATAATTTTTACAGGGATGCCAGGGGAATTTTGGGGCTGACAAACTGTAATCTCATTGCTGCATGTGGCATCTTGTGATTCTGTCAGCTTACGATATGGTGCTGTTTTGCAATTTACACTTCCTATAATCTTGCCATACAGTACTTGTAGATCAAACTCTAAACGACTCTAAATTCGAAAGCCCATGTTGTTGGTTTATATTTGTGTTTTTCCTAAAGGGCACCTGTTGATGTCTGTTAGTATCTATTATTGTATGTTGGAAAATTGTAACATTTGTAGTAGTGTAATGTACAAATGAAATGACAAATGCAGGGTGCTGATTTTAAAATGGTTTTGTGGTTTAATACACTATAATGCCGGTGATTTGAAAAGAAACTTGTGAATTTCTGCTGTCCTCCCTCTCAGAACACATTTTCTTTGTCTCTTTTAGCTCTCCGTGATGTTTTTGTTTCTATCCACTTACCTGCCCAGTGTGCTTTAAGCCTGTACAGGGCCCCGGTGGGAGAAACGCTGCCTGCTTGCATCTCAACAGCACTGTTGAGGAACAGTGAAGTGCTCTCAAGGGGAGGGCTTGGTGTGGGCTGCCGAGTGCCACAGGCTCAAGGGGAGCAGGGAAAGCTTCGCTGCTCTCAGCAGACATTTCAGCCTCTGTGGTCACAGCCGTTCGTCTGAAAGAACAACATCCTGCAGCCCATATGGGCTGTACCAGTCTGAACCAGTTTGTGTTGTCTGCCCTTCTGGATCAAATTATCATGTCTACAAAAGGCCACAATCCCATATTATGGCACAGCATCAAAGGCAGACGCTTTGTTTAAACTCTTAAATGCTTTGTTTAAGCTTGTGCTGGAGTAATGAGGTTTGTATATGCACTACTGTTTGGCATTTGAAAATTTTCTATTTTCATGGAGAATTTTTTTTTTCGATCTCAGACCACCTGCGGCATTTACTGCGTGATATATTTTATAGGTAAACCACATGTATGCTGTCTTCAATTAGACTTCTGTTGCTCAGTTGCTCTCTTGCTTGTCGCAGCTGTGATTTATTGTGGCCCTCTGTTTAAAAGCTCTTTCTGTTTCTACCAGAGAACCTTTGTATTAGAGTATTAGAGTCAGTTCTGCTGAGATGTTTTGCACGCTTGCTGTTCAGCGGGAGTTGTGCCCTGAAAACTCTGAAGAGCTGAGTCATGTCGCGAGTTCAGTTATTGCTGAAGGCTGAAGGGTAGAGATTGGCTGTGTGCCGGTGAATGATTTCAAGAGCATTGAGCTGTCAAGTACGGGAAGCGCCAGTGCTTACTGGCTGCATGTTTGCAAAGTCAGCTACCCCAGGTTGCTTCAAAATATGCAAACCTTTTGCAGTTTACTTGTCAGGAAGGGCAGACATGATCGGAGTTTGAAAACCTCGATGTGCTCAACTTGCATTTGGTACCTCTTCAAAGCTACAGAACTGCCATTCTTAGCTCTTACAGTGATAAAGCAGGCCCGACGAGATGTGCTTGCTGTAAAACATGAGCTATTTTATTGATAACTTTGATAGAAAAATGATACAAATCGGATTTCTTTTTTTTCCCACATATACATTGTATTGCAAATGATTTTTCTATGTCATTTTTTTAGAATTTCCCCACCGTCTTGTGGATCTGAAATTGTGTTGTTACATCAAACGATGTCGATCCCTGCGTCCACGTGGGGCGAGTCAGACTCCATGTTTTAAACGTAGGAAAGGTTGTAAACGAGAGGAGGCCATTTGACCCATCTAAACCATTTAGCAGTTAAGGGCTGAATGAGATCCTTGGGTGAATTAACAGTTTAGTGCAAGGAACCAGGGTCTTAGGTTCAACAATATAGCCTGGTAGTCTGTTCCATACTCCTGCGACGATTTCTGACCACTTAGGGGACCCAGTCTCAAACTTGCAAATGTCTTTAGAAGTTAAGGCACTCAGAAGTTTTAAAATTAAAATGTATAAATCCCCTAAGGAATGTTTAGTCAGATCGTGCTCATTGTCAAGCATATGAACAGACCCTGGGCTTCTGAATAGTTTTCCCAAATTTAACAAATAGTTAATTCCTGTTTTTTTATTATTGGAAGTTTGGATTCTGCTCATCTTCTGTGATAGCTCCACAGAACTATCATCTGGCAGCCCATCTGTCAGGAAAGATAAACATCCAGGGTCCTTATATAATGAACACTTCTGAGGAAAGTCCCTAATTACTGTGTACTAGTGTGGCAACTCGACTACTCTGATATCTGGTCCATATAGACTACAGTATAACAATAACATGCCCAGGTTTTAGATATATACTTTATTGATCCCGTGAGGGAAATTGCAGAATTATAAAGTTTTGTAAAGTGCTGATATTGCATTCAGAAGTAATGTTCCATATATAATGGGCAGCACAAGTGTAATGTAATTCTTATTAAACGGTAACTCAAGAATAATTTCAAACGAAACAGATATGCTTAATTTCCAAAAGTGTCAAAATGAAAATAATATATATATATATTGGGTTTGTAGATATAAATAAATACCTGGACTTTGTAAATTTGTGTTTCTGTCCATAAACATTTTTGCAGTTGTATGTTGGAAACAAAATGGTTTTCATATATGTTGCCTTCTTTATGCTTGCAGAATGCTTCCCAGAACCAAGGAAATGTGTTTCCCATAGAAGGCCCAGCTCCTTGTGACCTTCAACAAGAGATGACATGGTGTGAATTGACATTGCTGTCCAATGTGTACTTTCAGTTCAATTAGAATCAATTAATTGATTTAATGGAGTAATAAGGAGAAAGTACATACTGTATATACATTGCATTTATACATAACCAACATTGAACTGAGACATTTAAAGAACTTGTGAACAACATGTTAAAAAGTATGTTGAATTTAAAAAAAATATTTAAAACTGCTCCGATTAGTAAAAGGGGAGAGAAATGACTAGAATAGTAGAAAAGCCTGCGTATTGGAGATATTTCAGAAATCATTCTTGTCTACGCTGTCTGCATTTTGTGGCAGCCCTGTGTGCATTGAGGAATTCCCTTTATTTTGGTTATTGGATGAATTCCAACCTGTTACACAATCATAAATCCAAACAACATTCAATGAAACAATACAGTGCAGTACATTTAAAGATACTGTGAAAAGGTGCAGCAATAAATCAGTTTCACAAAATAATGCTTTGTTAAACAGTAATGAAGGGTAAAAGTGGTGGTTATGTGATTTGCAAGCTTCCTGGCCTCAGCCTGGATTTCCATCCCCTGTGCACTAGCCCACCATCAGTCTACTGCTGGCTACACACCATACATTCCTATACAGCTACTTCTACTGGTGCACTACTGTCTACTTTCCATCCTGGTAGAGGAGTAGATCCACTCCTTGCACCCACGTTGAGCTTTTGTTGAAAATTCCAAGAGCTTTTTTCTACATATGTGCCTTTTATATAGACATAATGTGTTTCTTTAAACCTTGCACCTCGCACGCACACTTGACTAATCCAGTATACCAGAATCCCGCTTCTTTGAAAATTCTAGTTTCTGGCATGCTCTCAGATTAATTAAACTACCTTTTCGCTCCACTGATAGAAGACACCTGTGTAGACAATGAATCGAGAAGCATCCACATGACACCCGGATGACAGACTGAATTAATCCGGAGGCCGGCCGGGCAGTCAGCATCTACATTCAGTAGATTTTGCATGTTGTGCTTTATGTATTTCATCTATCCATTTCATGGAAGTGCAGCCCCCGTCTGGGTGATGCACCAGCAGTTCCATTGTGCAGCAGATTGGGTGGAGAAATAACATTCTTTTTACCAGTTGAAGCCATTTTTTACCATGAAGGGTGTTACTCTAGGGAGGCCAGAGTTTGCAAGCCCCAAGCGGAATTTGGTCCCCGTCTGCGAGGTTGTTGGTCTTGTAGACTGGTGAGCAGTGTTTTGGAAATTACGGTCTACAGGATGACCAGCTGTTAGTGCCAACGCCACCTACTGTGGTAACCTAGTTTTTCTTAGAGATCTCCCATCTTAGAACTGACCAGGCCCAGTCCAACACCTCTCAGTGTGATATGGATTTGACTTCTTTTGCTGTAAGAGCCAGAAATGATCACCTCTTGCTTGAGAAGTGCCACAATAGCAATCACAATGACTTAAGAAGAAACGTTTTCCTCTCTGGGTGCCACGAGGGGGCATTGGTTAGCATTGCTGCTTCACAGCCACTGGGGTCCTGGGTTCAATTCCTGGGGTGCTATCTGCATGGAGTTTGTATGTTCTTTCCCTGTTCACCTGGGTTTCCTCCAGGTGCTGTGGTTTCCTTCCACGGTCCACAGACATATTCTTAGGTTAATTGGCCTCTGTAAAAATAAAATGGACACTGGTGTGAGTGTACACTGTGTGCTCTGCAATGGACTGGCGTCCTGCCCAGGGCGTATCCCACCTTGCGCCCAGTGCTTCCCAGAATAGACTCTGGGCCACTGTGACCCTGAATTGGATAAGCAGATGTTGAAAGTGATGTGACGGTGATGTTTCCCTCTGTGGTGGGGGCTGCTCAGGGCTGTTTGAAAAGGAAATGGTTAGTGGAACATGATCTGGTCATGTGGGTTTAAGGAAACATGAGAGATGAACTGAAAACTTTCACTGCTGGTTTTGCCTTTCTGCAGAACTGGGTGCATGAGAGCGGTCAGTGTAGGAGATCTGATGGCCTGTAGGGCCCGGATTTCCTTCTTTTGAGTCATGAGCTCAGCGACTTTTGCCACCACAGCTTTCTCGAAGGAAGAAAGAAAAGGTTATGTTGAAATCCTGAAAAGGTGAGTTAGCATTTTAAACTTTTTTTTCTTTTAAAAATTGGAGAAATGAAAGTGGTTCTGGAGCACACTACAAGCATGGTGTACAAACAAGCATGGGTGAATCCTGAAAATGTATAAGAAGACATCCAGTGAGTTATAGCAACTATAGACCCATCTCTGCTATAGATACAGCACAGTGTCTCGCACAGCACCTTGGGAACCCCGAGAAGGAACATGAAAATGACTTGTCTGGGTTCTTGCACCTCAGTCACTTAGAATAAAGGCTTCCAGTTACACGTGCTTCCTGGGATTTCCCTGAAAAAGAACATTCTGGAATAGTTCTTGCCTTTGTTTTGAAGTGTGATGATTCACTTTACCTGAAAAATAAATTTCGTACCTTTGCACGATTTGTCAGATTCGATGCTTGTGACAATATTGCATAAACACGATGGAGAAAACATTCAAACAGGAAATTGACTATATTTATGTAGAGAAACCTGTAAATTCAAATTCTAAATGATAACATTAACTTAATTAACATGCTGTGACAGACTGGTGTCCCATCCAACGTGTATCCTGTCTTGTGCCTGTTTCTTGCTGGAATAGTCTCTGGCTCCCCATGACCCTGCATGGGATGAAGCGGTTATAAAATGGATTGATTAATTACATGTCAATTAATATTCAGTCACTGTAATTTCCAGGGTAGCATTACGTTTTAGTTGGAAGTTTGGTTTTGATTTGGATGCTACCGATTTCAGTCATACTGTATGTGTGTATACAATCTATGCATCACATTAGAAATGAAGTGTTGTGTGTTTTTCTTCATTAATAATCAGAATGAAGTTTTCGGTTTCATTCGAAAGATGTTTTGCTTTAACAAAAGCTCACGTTTTTTGAGAAAATGTATAATTAAATTTAGTTTTTTTTCCTAGAGTATGCTAGTTGAAAGACATTTCCATAAGCAGCAAGAGTGTTGACCTCACAGTGATCATGCAGAAATGCACAGTGAGATGTACTGTAGCTGTAATGGGAGGCAGGTTCATAGTATATGGTGAGATTGGGTGTCTAGGGGAGGTCTGTGAAGTAGCTCTGTAGGCTACTCTGTGTGTAAGGCTTACATTTTTTGGTGCTGAGTAATAATAGGATGGGGGAGGGTGAGTTGATGTGTTATTCGTTATAGTGCTGAAGAAATTCGACAATATACAACACAAAAAACTACAAACTGTTTGTTCTTGTAAAATGCCTGTGGTTCTTTTTAAACTTTTTATAGTTATATAGCTAATAAGGAATAATTACAATCCATATTCTCAGAAAAAAATGTGGCTCATTTAAAATACATTGCTGAGCTCAAGCAGAGTGTAATTACTGGAGTGTATCTAATCTTTAATTTCAGCCTGCATTTTAAGGGATCTTTGTTTAGCTGTTTCAAGCGGATAAAAGAATGTCTTTCGAGATGTTTTGTATGTTGATATTGATTTAATGAAATGCAAATTAAGCAACAGAATATACACAAATGTGTAGCAAAATGTTCTGAAAGTAAGACAAAAAGACTTTAGTTGTCCTTCACGGGGATACTAAGTAATTAGCTGAATTGTAAAATGTTAAATAAAAACGTACTTTCCAAGTCTTAATATCAAGGGGATTTTAAACCCCTAGACATCTAAGATTCACTTCAGCTGTTCCAGTACTTCTGTAGGCGTACCTGTGGGTTGAAGAAACGACACACAAATGGTTTGTTTTTCTTTGCCACAACATTTTTGTGGATTAGTTCTTGATCTGGGTATAGCAGAAATATTAATTTATACTCATATGTGGTCTAGCCATAATTTAAGAGAATATCTCACCACACTGCATGTTTCATGATTCCTTAGAACCATCAAGTAGTAGCAAACCAGGCCTTTTCTTAAGTGTGTCATGCGGTGCCTAAGTGGGCCAATGCAAATTATTCTCCCAACAGGCATGATTAGACCAACTTGGGCTTACACTCTAATATTGTGGTAGCACAGTAAAGACAGCAATTTTTTTTCCTTGATGTGTGAGACAGTGCTGTAGTTGCTGCATGCATTTACTCTACATGCCTAGAAAAGGTGTTTCAGGAGTGGGGCTTAAGAATGTCACAATTCTTATCTACTGAGACAAAGGAGAATGTTTTCACATCCATTAACCTTGCTTTCTCATTTGAACCACCATGAGCTACCCTGAGGAAATCTCAGAAAAACTATGAAATGTCATAGGAGTTATGCACTAGATATCTCTCAGGCCGCATTCATGGTCTGTCTGTTGGGTGGTATCTGATGAATCAGTAACTGATCAACTGTAACTCTGCCTTCCCTAGTCTTCATTTTGCTTCACAGCAGCACAATGTCTATAGAATTAGAATAATAAGATATAAAAATCATTAGATTAGTAAAAGGGGAAGGAAATGACTCGAAAATAAGAAAATGGAACTTATGTATGACTGTTGGTAAAAATGTGTTTATGATATTTCAGAAATCCTTGTAGTCTACACTGGCCACTGTGGGTTAATGAAGTCCATGGCTGGTAATTGGATGAATTCAGTCCCCCCAGCCTGATTTCTTAAAGCTTTGTTCCTGTCCAGTGTCCTTTTCTGCTTTGTGTCTTCTGCCCATACCTGACATTCTGGAGCACTTTATATTCTACATGATTCAGCAATGTAGCCCTGCCCAGGCCTAATCTTAAGTAAATAAAGAAAAGTATTGGAATTAAAAAAGGAAATTTTACATGTTCCCTAGTGTAAAGTATCACTTGGCATGGAGCCAACTGTGGAACAGGCTGTCAGGCAGTCTGAGTTCTGCAGGGAATTAGACTGAGTTACTGTGATACAAGCCTGGTATAGTATAAAGTAATAATTCCTATGAGTCGAGAAGGTAGGGAGCAGAGAGAAAAATAACAGTTTATAAGTTAATAATAATTGAGAATAATTCCTTAAATTATATAGCGCTTTTCTGGACACCCCACTCAACACGCTTTATAGGTAATGGGGACTCCCCTCCACCACCATCAATGTGCAGCACCCACCTCGATGATGCTATGGCAACCATAGTGCGCCAGAACGCTCACAACACATCAGCTATCAGTGGGGTGGAGAGGAGTGATGAAGCCAGTTCATAGATAGGGGAAGTATTTCATGTACTGTAACAGAAGAATCCCTTTGGATTTTAGTGAAGGCTTTTTTTTAAGGCTTTTAGAATAACAAGATATGACTGGACCAAAACAAAGCATTTGAATTGATTTCTCCAGAAAATGTGTGAAGAGAGCAGTTCTTGAGATGAATGTGTTTTTTTTTACCAGATGTTAAATCCGGAAACTTGTGGGAAAATAAGGATGTTACCTATATTACTGCATTTGAGTGTTTGTTCTTACTTTATTACATTATTTCCTGGTATTCTGAGGCAGTTACCCAGGCTGATGTAGATAAAATAGGACTGTTGGCATAAGGAGCTGTTTGAACCATTAAGTAAATATCAATGCTAATTGGTTCATGAAAGCTTTAAGGAAATGGTTAATGAAAGCGGTTAAAAACATGTATATTACAGAAAGCAATTGACTGTCTTTGCTGACCATACTGTGTGTGTTCTGTAAACCTGGCTTGTAAATCTAGGTATCAGTCATTCGAGTAGAAATACTGCTTTTTTATTATAGCTGTACGAATCTGGTCTCTGCTTTTACCTTTGTGGCACTTCCAAAATGTTTTTTTTCTGGAATGCAACATGCACTCAGAGTAGTGCACTCACTTCTTTTCCAGAAAAAAACAGAATAACTCTGAGTGCCACAAAGTTAAAAATGCTGTTGCGTAATGTGGATTGCATTTTCTTCTTGTTAATTTTGAGATTTTTTTTTTACCACACTGTGTGAAGCAGTTCTTTTTGAAGGCAAGGCGACGAGGATCACCTCATGAAATCAATCTTATTCACTCAGCCATGAAACACTTTGAAACAGTGGATTAATTGCTGAAATTTGCAGTGAATATTTTTTTCCAACTGTGTTCATTTTCTCAGTTTTCCTTTTCACTCCACTGTGTAGTAGAAGCAAGCATTTATGTACTGTATAACACAGACCTGAATCAGAATTAATAGCCTGCTTAGATGGTTCTGTTTCGAGTATTGGGGAAAATGGTCACAGCAAATTCTTTTACTTAATGTATAGTTGTTTAAGTTTAAAATCGGTGAAGGTACACAAAACGAAGCATTGCGTATTTCCAATAGATTGACTGTAATAGCCCTTTATTCTATTTATATCTCAGTCTTTTAATTTCAGGAGATACTTCTGCAGTGTTTACTAATATTTGTAATTTGGTGCAAACTTGACTAGTTTACTATCCCAGAATCTCAATTTTGATGATAATTAAGTGTTTCGAGCAGTGTTTCTAGTACAGATCCATGTCTTAATCAACATCCAAGTAAAGGGAAGTTCTTGACTTCTTAAGGTCTAACTGTGCCTAATAATTTACCATGTCTTGTTCCCAGAGCAAGTATTTATTTTGTGCTGCCATGCATATTTAAAAAGACAGTAAAGTTAAAACAGCTGAAAAGGTCCCATACACTCTCTTTTTATTATGTTACCAGAAAGCTGCAAACATTACCCAGAGGTAACTGCGATTGCAAATGTTCAGCCATGGGAAATACATATTTAAACTTGTGTGTTAGTTTTATCATATTCAGTCAAAGAGATTATCATATTTGTTTAGAGTTAAATATGTTCTGTAGAGGTGGATAATTCTATAACAGTGAATGCTTTAACAAATTTACTGTATTGGAAAAGCAGCAGAGTAGAGATTTGATCAATAAAAGATAGCCCAGTCTTTCTATGTCACTGGAGAGGCAAATAAGAATGATTCCATTATAAATTCGCCATATTCTGGAGGTACCTTGACTTTGAACTTCAGTGCACAAACTATTGTCTTCCTCCTGTACTGGAGGTGTGGGGAGAATGGAGAGTAACAGATAGGATAGACATTTTGAGAAGGTGCAGTGCACAAAGAAAAACAACAAAAGGAAGAAAAAGAACAGGAGACAAACGGTTCATTCCTTCCTGGAATAGATCACTTTTCACAAAGGCCTCTAAAAACACCCATGTGGCAGTTATCTGGCTTGTAATCTCTGGGTTGTACTGCGCAGAATCTAATCTGTTCAGAATTTCATCTGTCTAGACAGAGGTTAGGAAATCTGGATTTTAATTGTTTTTGGGGGGGAAGAAACAAATAAGTAATGCATTCAACAACACAATAAAAAATCAAACACATATTCTCATATTCACTTAGCCAGGGGATAAACCTTCCTATCCATCTCTTACCTTTTCATCGTACTTTCCCAGGTGAAACATTAGGTTATTTCTGCATTATTGCAAAAAAGCCATGAAAATGTGTAGAATTTAAGGCCCTTTTCCCCAACAGCACTGCAATTGACCAGATTTTGAAGTGTTGGTGTACCGACTAACAACAGAACACGCTGATTCCATTTTTTATTTTCCAGGTTTTCGAGAGCCCCAGTGAGTCTGTTCAGTGTGTTAGGGCACTTTGTGTACCCTTTAGTTTGTCTCCCTTCAGTTGTGAAACAAAACCAGTTTCATGGCACTGGGGTAAGGAGATAAAAGATGTGGACTGCAACCACAATGAATTGCAGCTGATACTGGTAATTCGTGGGAAGAAAGTGCCTGACAGTGGTTTTCCTAAAAGCTTTGCTTCTCCAAATTGCTCAGACTTTTGTAATTCACTCCCAACTCTTTTGTCAATAATTTTTAAGCAGGTGCAAGAAGGACATGCTTATTGGAATTCAAACTATGCATCAAACATATTTGACTGCCCTGTCTATGGATTTATGGCATTTGAGTGTATATTGCAGAAATTGTAAGGATCCTCCTTCTAGTGGGCTGTGATGCTGTTTATATTTATCAGTGAGGGAAGTGTTCTCTGATTAATAGAGCCTGGCTTCATACTAGCCTAGGAGCAAAGTAATAATATATGCTTGAGCTGGTTGCCCAAGCGACCAGTCTGAAACTTGCACAGATACAGGAGTTCACTTAAATATTGGAATGGCGAGCTTAAAATAGAGGCATTGTGTTACATTGCAAAGAACATTTAGTCCTCCCTACTGTATGTGATTAATACCGTAAGTATGGTGATTCTTCTTGTCTCCTGTCATTATACTGTAACATTTATTTAGAGCGAATTATGTTGGGGGTGCACACAGAGTGAAGATACCGCTTGTGAGACATGGAGTCCAGGATTCTGGGTTCTATTCAAGATTGGGGTACCTTCTTGAGGTGGCATTTGTGTGTTCCCCCAGGTTTGTAGTGGATACTCTACTCTTGTTTCTCATGGTCCCAAAACAGATTAATGAGCATGATTAAATGGCTTCCAAATTGGTCTATGTACCCCTTGCAGTGGACAGACTTCCTCTTCAGGATGCTGTCCTGCCTTGCACCCTGTGCCTGCTGGATTGGGCTTGGTACAGGTACACCCTCTAAGGATCAAGAGGCTACTGAGGGCTAGATGTGAGAACATTAAGGGCCCGAGTGAGGAACAGTGGACTGTTTTACAGCAGCTTATTTTGGTTGATCTTTATGATGCTATTAAATTTCTAATTAAGCCATTATCTCTTTTGCTTAAGGGGATTTACAAACAGCTGCTGTCTGGTCTGGCCATTTGCACTCATCTATTCAAGCGTTTTTTTCTTAGCTCTCTTACGAAAAACACTGGGCTAGTGAACTGTTCAATTTAAATGTAAATATACTGTATATTTAAGTCTTTTGCAGAATCAAATTGATTAGTTGCAGCTTCACAACCAGAAGATACCATCGGACACCTGTGTTTTTCTGAGTGTCTAAGAGCCTTTGAATTCCTTGTTCTTTTGCATTTACAGTAGAACCGTGATTAAAATCTTACATTTCTGTTTACCAAGGTAACTGTCACATGGGAGACTACAGTAACCGTTTCTCGAAACAGACTTTGAGAGGCTTTCTGTTCTGCTGCAGTTTAATAAAGGGCAGCTGTTGCTGCTGACGATCAGACTGGAATTGACATTGGTAAGAACCTTGTCATCATGTGGCACAGAGGGGAAATGCACTTGTTTCCCTTCTGCTGATAAGCATCGCAGCCTTGGTTACTGCTCCCCCAGCAACACTTTTGTGATTGGAGCTGCCTTATGGATCCCAGTCGCTTGTCGTCCGCCCGTCACTCTGTGTGTAGTGACGTCCTGTTTGTTCAGCTGCTGCATTTATCCCAAAGAACACTGCATGGTGGCGCAGTGGTTAGCAGTGCTAGGGCCCTGGGTTCAGTTCCTGGGGTGCTTTCTGTGTGGAGTTTGTATGTTCTCCCTGTGCTTGTGTGGGTTTTCTCCGGATGCTGCTGTGTCTTCCCACAGCCCTAAATCATACTGGTAGGTTAAGTGGCCACTGGGAAAATTGCCCCTGGTGTGAATGTGTTTGTTTCTGTGCGTGCCCAACGATGGACTATATGTCTTGTATATATTGCTTGGCACTGTGACACTATATTGGGTTAAGACATTATAAAATGGATGGGTGGATGTATCCAAAGGAATGCACGAGGTCTACCGTATAAATCCAAATATACACATAAAAAAAATGTGTACATTATAGTCCTAGTAAGCTGAATTTTGTCATTGTCACACATGTTTTGAAGTGTATAAGATGAAAGTAGCGAGATGTGGGAAGTAGAATTATCTGGAGTCTCTTTATCATAGCAATGCCCTTCAGTTATGTAGTCAGATATGTGTGTTTATACAGTACTAAACAAATTTGTAATCTGGCCAATTTATTCTGGGCACCTTTTTTTTCTGCTTAATAATAGCTCTGCATATCTAGTGATGACAAAATCTTGTGCCGTTTAAGTTGTCGTAAGAGAACTGCGTGTACTGGACAGTGCCTGGTACAGTATAAGTTATCCAAATAGCAAAGCTTGAAGGTATTGAGTTGAATGAGGGAACTAAGTTGTAAATTTAATACAGTATCTGTTTTGTTTCTGATTTATAGCTAAAAACAATTAGCCCAGACAAAACTAGAGCAGGAATGTACAGCAGCTGTTTGTAAAATATGTGTGTTCATTACTCCAAACAGAGGAAAATCCTGTTTACGGTCATAGCCTGTTAGTGGACTTAACTTGCCTTTATTAGTTTATGTTGTGTCTACCCACTTGGTTGTGGTTTGTTTTGTAATTTTAACAAATAAGATCTCATTTTAAAGAGTTACTGTACTTGGAATGAATTATATGAATGTGGAATGATTACTGTGTGTGGAATGAGTGATAATTCCACATACAGTAAGCAGTTTATATGATGAATATTTCTAAGGGGGAAGAACATTCCTTCTCCATAAAGCATAGTAGTTTAAGCAGCGGGGTCTGGTGAAAGGCAGCACCTGGGACTGATAACATGTGCTGGCTGAGCGAAAACATAAATGTTTAAACTAACATCCATAGTTGTATTTAATACTGGGAACACCCACACAACCACACAACTATCTGACCTGCAGGCCACAGTATGTACGGCTACAGAGCTGTGTGTCCGAACAGGTTGTTAGCAGTACTGGGGCTCCACAGGGGACTGTCCTTGCTCCATTCCTGTTCACCTTTTACACCTCTGACTTCAGGTACAACTCTGAGACATGTCATCTGCAGAAGTTTTCAGATGACTCTGCAATTGTGGGGTGTATTAGAGAGGGGAGGGAGGAGGAATATAGGAGCTTGACTACCAATTTTGTGGAGTGGTATCATCTTAACCATCTCCAGCTTAACACCAGCAAGACCAAAGAAATTATCTTTGACTTTCGAAGGAATAAGTCTCCGCTGAACCCTGTTTCCATCCAGTGGAACATTCCTACAGGTACTTAGGGGTACACCTGGATGATAAGCTGGAGTGGTCTGGTAACACTGATGCCCTGTACAAGAAAGGTCAGAGCCAACTCTATTTTCTTCGGTGACTCAGGTCCTTTGGTGTGTGTGGAACACTGCTATACATTTTTTATGAATCAGTGGTGGCAGCGGCCATCTTCTACGCTGTGGTGTGCTGGGGCAGCAGCATCATGACAAAAGATGCAAATAGGCTCAATAAACTCATCAAGAAGGCTGGCACTGTACTGGGGATGAGCCTCGACCCCATGGAGGTGGTGGCTGAGAGGAGAATGCTGACCAAGTTCACAGCCATCATGAACAACACCTCTCATCCGCTTCATGAGACTGTTACTGGGCAGCGGAGCATGTTTAGCAATAGACTGCTCCTGCTACGGTGTTCAAGGGAACGTTTCCGCAGGTCTTTCCTCCCGGCGGCTGTCAGGGTGTATAACGCCGCCCTAGGCTAGGACTTTTAGCCCTTCATTTGCTCCTCTATGGACAACATGTTTACTCCATTGTACTTTTTGGACAATCAGTCTGTATAAACCTATGCACAATTTGCACATATTTTATTGTTTTTACAATGACTATGATCAGCTCATTTTGCACACACCTATGTATTTATTTATTTTTATTTATCTTGTTTGTCTTTTGTTTTATAACTATTCTGATGTCTGTTTTGCTTGTCTTGGGCTGGACTGCTGTAACACATCAATTTCCCTATGGGATTAATAAAGTATTATCTATCTATCTAACCTTTCACATACAGAAAACCTTAATGGCCTTCCCACACCTGTGTCAGTTAATGGAAAGGTGCGCCATCACACATGCTCTTTACATTTTTTTCACGTGACATCACTGGAGGATAAGGTATCATGATGGATTAACCCAGTTTTATTGTTCCCTGTGACGCAACCTCAAAACTGCTTGGCGCCAAGAAGGGGGAAGATGTCTTTCACATGTCGCCCAAATGAGCAAACCTGTTACACACAGCTCATTATATTGAAAAAGTAGTTGAAATGTAATATGGAATTATTTTGCATAAAACATACGGAAGCTCTGGGATACTTTTAGTAAATTGGCACCTGATACATTCCAGTGTTTAAAACAATCTCTTACACTGACAGGCTAAAAGACTTTTTAGTCTTGAACAGAGCATCCTGGAACATGATCTAAGTATTCAGAATCCTCCCTCCTAGGCTGTGACATAGTCAATCTAGGGCACTTCTTCTAAATGAACAGTGAAATGAGAACAGACACAAGTGGAAACTATGCTCATATTTAAAACTGAGAGCAGAAGGCCTCCTCTCATTTTAACCATTGTTATGTTCTTATGAAGAGTGTCTCAATACAAAGAAGTCACTCATCTGAAGTTACCAGAGAAAGACACTTTAATGTGGCTTCTTTTTTATACTTATTATTATTTATTAATAATAAGAGTTTTCAACCTAATATATGAGTTTGGTAGTCCCTATGCATAGTTTTGGCACAAAACACAACAAAAAGCATATTTTGCATCCAGCCAGTTCTTCTCTTAGGTCGAAGGGTGTTTAGGAGGTTTTTTAGTGTTGTGGGAGATTTCTACATTTTGTGATTTATGTTATTTTCTCCCTCTCTTTTCTTCATCTTGGAAATGGTGAGGAACCGGTTTGAGTATTAGTGTGATGTTCGTTGTTCTTTGGAAGGCTATGGAAATGTTTGGATGGGTTTTTGAGAAGCTCTCTGCTCAAACAGACATTGGCATAACATCAGCAGAGCTGTCTGTTTTGGAAATGCAGTCACGAAAACATCTGTTAAACAGGCAGCAGCAGTCACCAATAAACCCACTGGTGTTGTTTTTGTGCTAGTTCATCCACTCAAGGACTCCCACTAGTAAAACAGTGTGCTAGTGTGTTTTTGCTGTTGACCCCGGGAATTGTTTTTTTCAGTAGGACGAACTCGTCTATTACAGTGGCAAAGAACATAAAATTGGTTATGCGCCGAATAAGATATGTAATAAAGAAAAAAGGCAGATATGACCTAGGCACATGCTTTTAAAAGAGGTCACTGCAGTGTTTAAACTTGAGAGAAGCAAGTCCCAACAAGCTGCCCTGTTTCATACTACATCATGCTACATCTCCCAGCCATGCAGTGGCCTTCAGCATGGCCTTGATGATAAATATTTGGACAGCATGTTTTTTGTGTGCATTTCTGACTGCATTGTGGTTTTTCTGTTTATGCATGTTTTCATTCTCGTGTTTCTATTACATTTTGAAACCTGAGTCACCCTTTACAATATCAGTTTCCTTCTCATTTCTTACACACGTTGGAAACACCTGGGACTTCCCTTGTCTGAGTAACGATTAGGGAAGCAGCTGTTTTTGGCATATTGAAGTCATTTGTCTGTGAAACCTGAAAATCGTTGTTTCAATGCAATTTTCACTACTCCTAGCTAAAAGTGGTGGAACACAAGGAATATATTGTAATCCTAAATAAAAATTTTATTGAAAACTTTTGATTAATCTCGAGATGACATCTAGACAGTGATTTTACAGCAAATGTCTTTAATAATAACAGCAGGGCTAGGTATTCCATTACCAAATTCAGTAATTTTTTGTATAAGAATGTAAAAAAAAAATAGAACAATGTCAATAATTAATGTAATCTCTGACAGTACTGTCTATAGATTATCCTGGTTGACAGGTCTTTTTAATCAATTTTAATATGAAGTATTTAATGGGAAGTTTGTCTTCTAATGCCATGTAATAAACGGCGATAATTGGTTTGCTGAGAAATCTTAGATTACTTACAGTGAAGCAATAAATTTAGCATAATACGTGTGTACACTGATAGCAATAGTTATCACTTGTATACTGTTGAACATCTTATCGCTCAGGCAAAGGAAGCAGGAAGGCGTCCCACCCTTATTTCACAAGAGGAATCTTGCCACATTGGCCTATTCTGTTTCTTGCTGTCTACTTCCCTACTCTTATGTTTATAGTCATCCATTTTATAATCACTTCATCCAATTCAGGGTTGCGAGGGAGCTAGAGTAACAGGCACAAGGCAGTGTACAGTGTACATCAGCCGTCAGGACGCCAGTCCATCACAGGGCACACACAGACACACCGAGGCCATTTTTCCAAGAAGCTAGTTATTCCACCATTATGTTTTTGGAATGTACACAGATAGCAGCCCAGGTCTGGAATTGAATCCAGAGCCCCAGCTACTAGCAGTGCTAAACACTACGCCACCGTGCTGTCCCCATACGAGTCTCAGTCCTCTTTTTCCTTCCTCTCTCTCTCCACACAGCCTTTCAGCTTTGATTTGTTTTTGGCAAGCAAAAAGGGCAATTGAGTCCCAGCTTGCAAAACCAGAGCTTCCCCTGGCTCAAACCTGTTTTGTTCCCCAGAGTTAATCTCATTACAGGTTTCCATTGTGATCAGAAAAGGGACATGAAAGCACATCAGACTCAAACTTTATTGAAGAGTCGTGCTATTTTTTCCCTTTTGGTCACAGGAGAGTAAACTTTGAACTTCCCCTTTGAGTCACAAGTTACAGTATGCACACATCCTCTATGTTGTGCAATTAATTTTCATGGCAGGCGTCAAACTTTCAGTGTAATAGAATTACATGTGAGGTTTAATTAGTGTGACAACCTGGTTTACAATTTTGATTATTTCCTTGTACCTTCAGCACAAGGCAGATGCATTGTATGTACAGCAAATCTTTGTCTGATTTTGTACTAAAATACATCCATCTATGTTTTAAAATGCCCTTTTCTGTACAGGGTCGCGGAGGGACTGGCAAGCAAGGGGCACAATGTGGGATAAACCCTGGGTGGGATGCCAGTCCAGTACAGGGCAAACACAGACACAAACATGCTCATACCAAAGCCAGTTTTCACAGAAGCCATTTAACCTCCCAGAAAGTCTTTTGATTGTGGAAGGAAACCAGCGCACCTGGCGGAAACCCACATGAACACTGGGAAAACATACAAATTCTATGCAGAAATCATCTCAGGAAATTAACTTTAATTTTAAAAACAAACCTTCCTCCATGAATTCATGAAGAATGCAGACAACCTCAGCAGTAATGTGCTTGATTTAATTGCCCAAATCTTCTCTCTGACACTGAAGCTGCATTTTTAGAACTGGTGTATTGTGGATGAAGATATGCTTGGTGTTAGTAATATCTGAGTGCTGAAAGGCATTCTAGATCAGTTTATGATTTCCACTTTAATCTTCTTAAAAAAGATTTTCTCTTCAACTCAAGAAGTATACTCAAAGCAGGGGTCCTAATGTGTACTGTGTTGGATAATTGCAGGCTTTGTTAAAGTCATTAGCACTCTTGCTTTTAGACATGTTAATAGTATATTAGAGAAAATGGGCAAACTTAAAAGGGCAAGATGCACGCATTAATTCATTTTGTCACAGCAGGGCACCCAAGCTTTGAAAAGAGCATTGGTAAAGTTTGTGACACGATGGTTTGGAGACACATTAATTCGTTTTGCCATTTTGACTAATTAAATCAGCCAGCAGGGACATAAGTGAAGCTGTGGTTTGTGAAGCTGTTCTCACTTGGGTTCTTAGGATGTTTTGTTCTCATTCACTGTGTTTCTGTGAATCAGATATGCAGGTAACATTTAATATTCTGCCTTAATTAGCAGATTTTCTGCTGTGCTGTTTGGCCATGGTGCCTTTGTAACTTTTTGTTTATTGATTGTTTTTGAAATTGTTTTTTTCTGCTGACACCCCCTTTCTAAAAATGCACCCTTGTGTCCTGTCTGTTAACCAGTGCTCAAGCCAAAAAGGGAAAGGAAGTGCCAGCGTACCATTTTAATCTTTCACTTTTTAAGTAGTCTGCCCTGCTCTTCCAAACTCTCTCTGGTATCCAAGGTAATACTCGGCCTTCTTTCTTCTGTTGGTATCCCCCTCTCTGTAACACTCAACTCATGACTCATTACACTCTTAAAAAGAAAATGCAGTCCCAATTAGACTGGTTATTAAATCTCTGTAACAAAAATAAAATTAATTGATATTGTTGCAAAAGTGTCCCAAGTTCTGAATTAAGCAGAAAATCGACAAATTTGTGAAAGTACTGTATGGTTGCCATATTGTCGGAAACCACTGGTCTTGCCACAGGCGAGAACGAGAGCTTGCGTGAATTGCAACATGAAGCGGCCCTTCCTGCTCACTAGTTACTGTTATTATCTAATGAACAAGAGAATAAGTGCAGTTGGTGCAGCAGATATTTCACTCCAGAAGTGTTCCAACGTGATCTGTATGCAGAGTTAACAGGTATGTTGTCTCTAAAATCTAAACTGTTTTAAAGTTGAGAATAATGTTTCTGTTAGATTAGAAGAGATGTATTCACAAGCCTACTTGTTTACAATGGAGTTTTGTTGCCTCGTTTTAAATCATACACGATGACGGCAATATGGCACTGCGCATGCCTGGAAATGTAATCTATTTTGTGATGTAAATTGGAGGTCTTACACTTTACAGTGTATATTTTGCTTTCATTATGGTACTCATCAATGCCGATTATTCTAACCCCGAAATATAAAAATAGCGTTGCAGTTCCCCTTTAACTCTTGCAGTTGCTCCACGGGTTTTCAGCTTGATTTACTCTGTGATATCCATTTCTCTGTCTCTTCACTAATCTAATCTGTAGCATTTTGAGCCCAGTTGGCGTTTTTCTCACAAAACTGCTGTAGTAACAAAAACTATGTGGATCATGTGTAAACCATGTTTATTTGTCACCTATTAGAAATAAAGTAAGTCATGCATTTTCTGTCATTTTTTACCTTCTCTCTATTGCAGTGTTAAATAAAGTATTATGGGTATATTGTTCTTTTATTGTGCCTTTAGGCAATATATGTCTTTGTTCGGTGTCCTACAGGTTATTATTATACATTGTAAAAATGACTAAGGATTACATTAATATTTCACATTTGAAAAGAATGCTGCTGATCATGGCCATGACTGGGGGAAGCTGCATGCTGTCTGCATTATTACAGCAGTCTGTGTGACGTCCTGTAATTAGTAACTGCCTGATAATGAGATGGTCTTTCACACAAGCCTGACTTTAGGGAGCTAACTGACTGAGCTGTGTGACATGGAGGACAGGCTCAGTCTGATTGGTTACTTTAAATTGTCCATTTTTGCTTGTCTCTTCTCTGGTCTGGTGTCTCATCCAGGGTGAGAGCAAACGTGCATTGTTCTGTTATGCTACAGCACAGTCGGTTTTGATACTGGATGGATCAAATTCATATTATCTGTTTATTTTACCTTTTATTATGGTTCTTTATTTATAATGAAATGATCAATATACTTATAAGGATTTCTGTTGTTGAGAAATGTTTTAAATATTCATGGTGCTGTGAATATTCATAGAGATGTTATGTTACTGGATTTAATTCCTTTTTTTCATGACTGTAAAAAGTCGTTGGAAATGCAGATATAATGTACTGCAGTTATAATTTTCTCTGAGCTGCTGTTTTACACTACTGTGCAGTAAATCACTAGATAAGACCCACTAGTTAATGTTGTCTGACTCATGATTTAAAGTACTGTCAGGTACAGTAGTTTTTTTTTCAGTAGAATAGCCTTATTCAATGTGTCCAGTTCCATTAAAACAAGCCTTCTTGCACTATAGGATCGAAATCAGTAAAAATATCTCTTAACAGTGACATGGAGAGTTTAACAACGCTTGTGGTTAACAAATTGTTTGGCAGGAACATTTGAAACCATGCAGCTGTTGACTAGAAACTTCAATTTAAAATTGTCAATCAACACGGATACGATGTTAAAACAAGGTGTTTCCATTGTCTTGGGAAAAGCTAGACAGCCATGGAACAGCCTGTCTTTTGTAAACAAAATGTTTGCTCATTTTATTTCATTTGTGAGTGATTGTAAATAAAAAAAGTAAACCTCCTTAATTGAGACAGAGCTTTTTGTTACCCAGTCCAAGATTTTCTCATGTTGAAGCTGTAATCCGATGAAGGTTAGGTTAGTTTTGCACTGAATGTTGTGACGGAGCAACTGCGTGAGTCTGCGTGAGAATCGAACATTAATTCCGAGACAAGAGTAGCATTAGCAGAAGCCATTTATTAAATAAGTGCTGTATGGTAACATTGTATAAACTGACGCAAGCACTTAAGCCTTCTCTTATGTATTGAGTGTAAGCACTAAGGTTAAAGGTTTTAGGTTTTTCAGGTTTGCTTCTTTTATTATTATTATTTTGCAAGTTAAAACATCTACGACTCTGTGATGCCAAATAAAACCAATTCCAGCAACAGAAGAAAGGTGTAGAAATATAGAGAGCAGACTAAAATCTCTGTCACAAGTGCTGCATTGAATGTGATCCGGACCTATGACAGACTGTTACAGACTGTGCAGTCAACCATATGCACAGTACCTCACTGCTGTGTCTTAGGCAGGTCACAGGGCTTCATACATGTGGGAACAATATCCCTGTAAGCAAGGACAGAGGGCTATATAAAAGGAGAAGCAAAAATAAAGGCCATAGCAATATGACAATGTTCGTGAAGACAGCACTTCTGTCTACATTGGCACCTTAATGTCTGTTAGAGTGAAAAAAATAAGTGTGCCCAGTCAGACAGAATTCACATTAAAATAACTTAAGCTTGGAGATATTTCACTATGTGGAAGGACAGCTGGCCTTTGTCAGTGCCATTTAAAACATTTTCCCTGGAGTAGAGAATTTTAATTTTAATTCTTTACTTTGTTTCAAAGCTGGAGGTCAGTATTTATTTCATGACATTACAGTCCACCTCTCTGTGGGAGCATCAGTAGGCCTTGTTTTTCCACCCAGCAGTCCTGTGTGTCAGATCATTTAGTGGAGACGGTCAATCAAATACAGTATATTACATTAACATTTTGATATTCTAGTAAATAACCTTCAATGTAAATTCAATTATGGGGCTTCCAGACTTTCTTAAGTAATAGAAGGTAGTGTTTACCTGAAACCCTAGGGAAGAAGGCAGACTCCTGGACCATGCCACCTACGCAGAAATTGAAATAATTAATCTTTCCCAGCATTCATCTCTTCACAACACTCCCTCCTCCCCTGCAGCATCTTTCTTTCTACCCTTTTGAAGTACATTTCCTCAACAGCCAACTGCAATGCCTCAATACACATCTGCACTATGCACTTTTTGCATGGTGTACTATGTTTTCTATTTTTTGTCCCACAACATATTTATTGTTCCTTTTGTTATTATGAATGTATGTAATGTACTGTCTATATTGTGTGGTGTTGTCTTTTGTACTGTGTATGTCTCGAGAGATCATCGCGAATAAGAATTGCAGTGTACAGTACATGTACTGTACATATGGCAATAAACATCTCTACTCTCTCTTCTTGGCTCACTCCACCTAGTGGTGGGGTCTGGTATCCATATCCTCAACACCATACTGTGGTTCCCTGAAGTGTGCAGCTTGGTGCTAAATCAGTGTCTCACAGTTCTCACTCACCAACTCTACAGGCTTTGTCTGGAGCTCCTGAATGTTGTTGTTCTTTCTTTACAAAGTTGAGTGATATTGGATTGGGAACAAAAATATATGAACCAGTGAATGTCCCCGTTCTGTACCTGACCTAATGACAGACTACCCATTGCTGCAGTATGTTTCCCTTCCTTTTGAATCCCTGTGTTATAGGGAGTCTTTTGTTTGTAAGGTAATTGGATAGGGGTTGAATTTCTCTATGCTTTGTTAATACAGCTTATTTTTGACAATTAACAGCTTTTGTTGTCTGGGGAAGGAGGTTATTACTACTGTGGTATTATTAGTAACTAGAATTTAAAAAAGAAAGGTTTCCAGGGGACTTTGCACAGGTTTGTCTTTAAAGAAGAGTGAATGCCATGTTCTGCTGAGAATTGGAGCTGAGAGATTGTTTTGTTCTCTCCCTGCAGGATTCTAACCTGACTTTGCACGCAGACAGTCCCGACCTCCCAGATTGCTTTCAGAAGTCCGTGCTGTCATGGGTCCCCTGCATCTACCTGTGGCTAGCCTTGCCTGCCTACGTGCTCTATCTGAAGCGAAACAACAAAGGATACATCATGATGTCTGTGCTGAACAGAGCCAGAACTGTAAGATGAAAAAGATTCTGTAAGATGGTTTAGTATCATTTTGATACAACACCTTTTGGAGTGTAACATCCATTGGCCCCTATTACAAGAATAGTTGTGGCCTTTTCTCCTGTTAACCGGAAGTCCGCCCCTAGGGGTAATTTGGAATGGGGAAGTGTGCTAAATCTTTGATCTGTTCTGAACCTGAGTAAACCCAGCTCTTGGTCATGATACTTTATACTTTGAGCAGATGTTCAATGTTAGGCTTTCAATTGTGAAACAAAGACTGCAATAAAACCTCTTTTTCTAAACTAACTTTATGGGTTTACAGTACTGTAGGACTGGAATATACATGCCTATAGCATTTAGCTGTAGATTTACTGTATTTGTGTTTTAGTCTGTCTGTGTCTGTTTTTCTGATAATTTAATATGCTCCGTGGTCAATACATTTGCTTCCACATGCAAAAGTTAAGTTTGGTACCCTGTTTAAGGTAAAAAATCCACATGCTATTATGTGTGTTTAACTGCTACAGGCACATCAGTTTCCTCATTGTGTCTTTGATTGAAGCTAGAATATTGTGAGGATTTTCTTCCCTTTCCAGTATGTCATTAGCAGAGTTTTTGTGCATTTCAAGGTATTTTAATTTTTTAACAGCTGGAATAGAATCACTTGAAATTAGCATTGAATAGTCTTGAAACTGGATTGTCAATATGACACATTCCTCCCTTGCAGATTAGTAATATCTGACCGCTAAAGGCAAAAATCTCAAAACAACAAGGAGGAAACAGGCTATGCAAATGTATAGTCTAATACAGTGCTACAGTATATGCAAATGCATTCTTATGTTTTTAGAATAGTTTGAATAAGCTCAGCAAAATTACAGTGTTTAAACAAATTTGAGAGTGTAATTCCTTTGGGTTGTAAAGCATCTTGCGTGAATTTCTGTATGGCGGCCTATAAAATAAACAATATGGGCTTGTGTTCGAGATTAATGAATTAACATGTTCAGGGACCTTCAAAACCAGAAAACAGATTGAGGACATGGAGGCAGATATTAGCCATTCTACTGATCCTGCCTCCAGCCCTGGTCTTTAGAAATCCTCTAACCTTTTCAATTTCCCAGTGCTTTTTTTTTGCCATGATGACAAAACAGTGTGGAAGATTTATGTGGGCCTGAGGAAAGAATGCACATTTCCAAGGGTTTTCCCAATCAGAAAATCCTGGTTTGTTTATTTAAATAAAAAGCATGGACATGAGAAATCCCTTATTTTTCTGTGAATGGAAAGAACGTGGCTCACGTTGGCTTGTCTTGCTGTGTCACTGCAGGTTTTCGGCGTGCTGCTGTGGATCACCTGCTGGATAGACCTTTTCTACACCTTTCATGAGCTCCACCAGGGCCACGTCCAGCCTCCAGTTTACTTTGTTTCTCCTCTGCTCGTGGGCATTACAATGGTCAGTTGTGCATCCATTCTGAAGATAATACAGACAGTACTAAAGTGAACTTTATGTGTTCTCGCCTTTTACCTGTTTACCGCATGGGTTCTGTGTGATTTTGAATACTTGAATCCACTTCCCTTAGAGCCTTCTCTTTTGAAGACTAAAAAGATTCAGTTCTTCAAGCCTGGCAGGGTAGTCCATTTCTTGAATCTCAGAAATTCTCAGGACGAACCAGATACTTTCAGTCCATCAGGCCCTGGAGATGTTTATGCTTAAGTACGTCTACTAATTGTAACACATCTGTTTCTTCTTTGCTAATATTCTTGAACAAAGTGCTGTCTTCTCTCTGCCTGAACCTCATTTCCCCTTCCGTTTCCTTTTTTTATCTCTTATAATTTTTTTCATCCTTTACTGTTCAGCAAAACTGTTGTAATTTTGAAAATAAATATTTTAGTCTCCATTGAAATATTATTTTATCTCTTATCTTGGTGGTTCTAAGTTCCCTTTTATTAAAACATATAACAAACATATTTGTTAATTTTTAAACTGTATAGAAACATTTTTTTCTCTCATATTTCTGTTAACTGATTTATTCAACCATTAAGAAATAAATAAAAAGAAAGGTCTGCCATTTTTGGATGCAGCATCCCTATTGTTTTTTCTCTTAATTATGTCAGGAAAATGAAAATACTCCATGATTACCACTTCGTCCTTTTAAATCTAATTGTAATTGTTCTTGATTTCATTATATGAAACTAGCATGATGCCAAACATTTTGAATGTTTTTTATAGTCTAACCCATTTACTGTAGTTTCAGCTGAGTTCATCTAGGTTAGCCTCCTGTGCCTGAATGATCTTTTTATGTACCTTGCAACACATCTCCCTCTTCCTTCTGCTATGTCTTTCTGGAACATTCTGTATCCATTAAAGTTGTGTTCATCACCACTACTCTCTATTAACCCTGCTTCTTTGTTACCAAAAACATCATAATTGACTGCTACTGCTGCACATTCTAATTCTTGTATTTTGTTTTCAATACTCTTGGCATTTACTGTAGGTCTAAATACTGAATTCATTTAAAGTTTTTCACTTTTTGCTGTGATCCGTATGTATCCCCCTATTACTGAATTTCTCTGCAGATCTTTGTCCCTACTTGTCTGGTGCCTGTTTGGTTCAGATGTAACCCATCATGTCTGCTGAGACAGCTTTTGTTATAGAAAGATTTCTGGTACCTCAAAAAGATGAAGCTTTCTTCAGCACATTGAGTCTTCAGCCATGAGTTGTGTTGACAGATTAGCTCCAGTTTTTCACCTTTGGGTGCCAATGGTGTTTGTCCCAACAGTAACGGTTCTTTTCTGCCTGTGCTAGGATCTGGTCTATTCACACTTTTGTCGTCTTAGGGTCCGTGCTGCATACTCATTTGCAGAGTTTCTGTACTAGAGAGTTTCCTACAAACCAGTGTTTGTGATGGTGTCTCATCATGTCCTTGACTTGTTTAGCGATGTGATGTCAGGATAGTCTGCTCTATTTTACTTCCTTTGACAACCTTGTCAGTTGCTCAGTGCTTGTGTTCTGAGGACGTTGGTACCACATTTGTTATGGAATGTGAATAATTACATACTGTATCATTTACCATTTGCAAATATTCATCAGTGGATGAATTTTGCAAGATCTGGCATTTCATGCTGCTGTCTCAGTTCCTGCAGCTCTAATTACAGTGCATTCACTATTTCAAGGTGGTACTGGATTTTTAAGCTGTTTTGTATGGATGCAATTTAGCTGCTGACTGTCTTTCAGGATGCAATACATGCTTAAATATTTTAAATGAATTATATTCCTACATTCTACATTGTAATTTATCCGTGAGCTTATATGCTTTTGCTAAACTACATTTCAACAATGTTTATCTATCTGTTCAAAGAATTCTTTGGAGAAGCCATATAGAGAGGAGGTGTTTTTAAGAGGAAAGAGAAATCATTATGGATTGTGGGACATGTGAATATGAATCTGCCATCTCCATATCTTTGTCATGAAAATGGGATATCAAGCAGCAAAGCAAGCTGTCTGTGGTTGCATTTCTTAACCTAATATAAGTGAACCAGAACTGGAAGTCTCAGTATATAGTTCTGCTTTCTCACATTGTGAAAGAGTCATGGCTAAGTAATATTCATCAATGAATTTTTTTTATTGTTTATCAGCTATGTTTTGCGTCAATTTGAAAATGTTAATCTTTTATTATGATAACATTGACAAGAAAATGGACTGAGTTGCTGGGCATGTTTCTCAAAAGTGGTTGTTTGGATTTCCCAGTGTTACATCGCCAGTATGGCTCAGTCTATGAGGAGAATGGGGACTAACATATGAGCCAGGGTTTAACAGACGGAAATACACACAATTACATGTAGGATGGTGAAAAATGCTAGGAAGTAAAAAAAAAACCCACAGGGGTAAGTGAACAAAAAACCCCAATTAACTACACTATTCTACAACACAATTACCCGCTAAACCTGTCTCCCGAGAAAAGGGTGGTAAAGCCAAAGAAAAGTTTCAGCAAGCTGTCTTTCTACTCTATACTAAACTAAGCTATAATGGAAAGCCAAAAAAAAACATACTGGTGCCACAACAATCCCAACCCTACACCACAGCTAAGAAAACAAATCTGACACATCTCATGTTTTCGCTGTTTCTTTTTCTTACACCTCTCTTCAAACATACCCTCAGGACGTCTCGTACCGGCATTTAAAACCGGATCGCTCTCTTCAACCAATCCAGAGAGAGACTTAATTTAGGGATACTCCCACTTCCAAAAATGGATTCTCGCATGGGAGGGGAGTAAAAAATAAAACAAAACGTAACACCAGACTATTGAAGGGCGTCCTCTAACCACAGGCTGTGTCTGTATGGTCCTTGTGTTACAAATTCGCGTCTGGATATCAGTAGGTGATCTGATTGGCCAGAGCCAGTCTGTAGACTGGCTCTGGCCCTCTTTGACCTCCCTGGAGCTAACAAGCATGCCGTGCTGTCAGTGAGGGCCCTGCCTGTATTCAAAGGTGGGCAGGTGGGAGGGGTCTGCCTCAAACTTCCTTCTTCTCCCCTGTGTGCGGTTGCAGGGTTTGTAGTTGCGAGCCTTAACCTGAAAAACACACAGTTTGGGTGGGTCAAACAAAAATGTACAGTTGTCAGCTCTCAATTTTTAAAACAACCCTTGTAAAAAAAGCCCTGCTGTATGTGTGGCCCTGTTTGCTGCAGGCCTGTACATGTGTAAGACCTCTTGTTCCCAGTGAGCTTTTAAACATGGTGCTGTCCTGCCTGTTGTCTTGAAGACCTTTGCGCTTGACTAATGAGTGTTCTTGTTCCCTTCCCAGCTCCTTGCCACGTTCCTCATCCAGTACGAGAGACTGAAGGGGATGCAGTCCTCAGGGGTTCTCTTCATCTTCTGGTTCATATCTCTGCTGTGCGCCATCGTGCCTTTCCGCTCCAAGATCTTACAGGCCACATCCCAGGTGGGCAGGCGGGCAGGGGGATCTCCTTAAAGAGATTAGATTCAACAGAGTTGAAGCAAGGACAGGGGTGTGTTGAGAAAAGAATAGTAGTGCTGTTGTTTCAAAAACATTGCCAGCAGTCGGATTATTAAATTAGAAGTTTTCAAGCTCACTGTGTGGGATAAAAAAAGCTTACAGGACTGTGATGTGTGCAGGCATTGGTTCTCATTTGTGGTAATATATATAAAATAAAGGAATATGTTTTCATTTAATTTACCAGACTCAAAGTCAAAGCTTAATTCTAATTTGTTTTTATATTTAGTTTGTTCTTCTACTTTTATGCTCTCGCTGAAACCTCCTTGTTGTATCATGGACTTTGTGGACGTCGCCACTCCAACATTTTGACCTCCAATCACTAGGTTTTCCAAGTTGAAAAGACAGCCCTTCCCCTAGCACCTATTCTTTGGAGCATTTTAATTTTTTACTTGAAAAATTCAAAGGGTTCAGTTTTCTAAATAAGGAATTTCTTTTGAAATTTGAGAAACCTTTTCTCTAGCTAGCTGTATGACCAAGGTTTAAATAATTTCAGTACTTTCACTATGTTTTTTTGGGACATAGTGTTCATGCAATGGGATGTACAGTCGCATTGTTTCTGATGCTTCCAAGATCATCATCATCATCACCTATGCTAGTCATCCAAAATAATACCACTACCCTCTTTGTCTTGCAATTGGATGTGTAACTTTTAATAGTACAAAAGAGAGAGGAAAAAATACCAACACAAAAATTGCGGCAGTGCCATCCAGAAAATTTCTATGGTTGGGGAACTTGTGCTGTGTATAGTGATTAAGGCTTGGTTGGTGAAACTCTGACAATCGTGATACAAACCTTTCAGCTGACTCTACTGTTTCTAAAACTTTGAATGTGTGCCTTTTAGACATAATTCTTCAGAGGGCTTTTTTCTTCCAAAGAACCACAACAAATTGTCATATTTTAAGTTGAACATGCAAACATATGTGTGGCTTGGTTCTTAAATGCAGTACTTCCTTGCCATGTGTTTTCTTACAGGGCAGAATTACTGACCAGCTGAGGTTTACCACCTTCTATGTGTATTTTGGACTGCTTGTGGTGCAGCTGATCCTGTCCTGCTTCAACGAGAAGCCCCCCCTGTTCTCCAGCGTGGTCACTGACCCAGTGAGTTTGTGTGGCCGGGATCACTCCAGGCTTCTTGTCTGGTTTCCGTCGGCAGTGTGTTTCTGGAGAAAATGAAGTGCCCCAGAAAACACCTCATACTGTATGTTATCAGTCAACCCATTAATAATAATAATAATAATAATAATTGCTTACACTTATATAGCGCTTTTCTGGACACTCCACTCAAAGCGCTTTACAGGTAATGGGGACTCCCCTCCACCACCACCAATGTGCAGCATCCACCTGGATGATGCGACGGCAGCCATAGTGCGCCAGAACGCTCACCACACATCAGCTATCAGTGGGGAGGAGAGCAGAGTAATGTAGCCAATTCATAGAGGGGGATTATTAGGAGGCCATGATGGGGTAAAGGCCAGGGGGGAAATTTGGCCAGGACACCGGGGTTACACCCCTATTAAAATTAAATAGCCTCTTTAGTTTCCTGTCATCTGTCCATTGACCTGCCTGTCTATTTAACATGCCAAAGCCGACATTCTTGAGCCACCTTGTTTTTGACATTTTGTATACTCCTAGAAATTGAAAATAATTGAAAATCTGTCTTTTTCATTTCTTACTTTAGGGAAATTAAAATGATCTGAATAGTTTGCACTCTTATAAAAGAATCCTGGTATTCTCTTTTTATCAGAACCCTTGTCCAGAAGCTTCTGCTGGTTTCCTGTCGACCTTAACGTTCTGGTGGTTCACAAGGTGAGTCTTCCTCTATTCCCGGTGTGACTTGTGTGGTCTGCGCAGTCCAGGACACGGCTGTGGCTGTGGTCTGCGCAGTCCGGGACGCGGTTGTGCCTGTGGTCTGCGCAGTCCGGGACGCGGCTGTGGCTGTGGTCTGCGCAGTCCGGGACGCGGCTGTGGCTGTGGTCTGCGCAGTCCGGGACGCGGTTGTGGCTGTGGTCTGCGCAGTCCGGGACGCGGCTGTGGCTGTGGCCTGCGCAGTCTGGGACAAGGCCATATCCTTATGTATGTCATGACATATAGCTTCTGAACAAAATAATATTGATTTAAAGTCATTTGAAAATGAAGAGCTTTAGAGGAAGAGGTTCTGGAGAAACATTCAACTGTATTCAATTGCTATTATGGCTTTTGGAGAATCAATCAGTCTGCTGTGACTACAAAGGCAAAGCTAGATACAATTAGATTTGGAGGTAGTATTTTGTAAATGATATAACACAGTTTCATTTTGCAAGCATTTTATTCCTTTATACATCATCATTTTTTTCTGATTTTCACCTTTTTACTTTCAGTATGGCTGTCAAAGGTTACAAAAAACCCCTGGAAAACAAGGATCTGTGGACCCTGAATAAACAGGATAGCTCAGAAGTCATCGTTCCAAAATTTCTCAAGGAGTGGGAAGTAGAAAAGACAAAAGTTCAAAGGTATAGTTTGCGTTTTGCACTAAAATAACAGTCTTTTCAAAAAAGCTTTTAACTTCATCACCTTCCAGACAGCCAACACCATATTACTTCCTGCAGACTTCTGATACAGTTCTAAGAAAAAGTGCATTTCCATCTCACTTTATCAAAAAGAATGATTCAACCATAATAAAAACCCATTCAGCAAAATAAAGTTAATTCCAGAAGCACTACACAGACTGTAGCAAGTATGGACGAAGTTCAAAATCTTTTTAACAAAAGAACAATACAGTACATTTTGTATGCAATGACCACTGTGTTTTTGCATATTGCTACTTTAGCTAAGGCAAGGTTTTGCAGGGTCTGTTTTTAATCTGATATTGTGAGAGAATGTCTGTCATTATTGCCTGAAGTGTATTTTCAGTTTCCCCATAGTGTCCTCATACTCAGTCTGGTTATGGAAGCCCACATTGTATGTCTTTAGCTCTGTCCTTGCAGTTCACTGTGTTTTACTGTACTATGATTTTACTGTTGTTTAGACCTCTGCAGGGGCCACACATTAGCTCAGTGAACAGAATCCTGTTCTTGCACGGAAAAACAGTTGGGAGCCCTTCACTCACTCAGTATCTTCCAGCTTCACCTGGTACTGTTAGACCCTGGCCTTGCAGTAATAAGAAAATCAAACCAGCTTCTTCTTCTGTAAAAAGAGAAAATACAGTCTGTAATTTCTCCTCTGGCGTAGGATGTAGTTTATCAAGTGCATTAAAAAAGAGGGAGTAAAGAAAAACTTATTTCGGATGTGAAAGGCTTCATGCCACAAAAGGGCAGCTGATAGCTGGGCTGTTGAGCTTTGAATTAACTGTGTGCAGTGTGATTCTCGTGACATAGTTACACTCAGGGGTGCAGTAAGCCTTAGGGCAGATCTTCCAAGAGTACATACAGAACCGAATTACCTCATCTTATAACATTTCTTGCCATTATCTTGCACACTATAAAACAATAACATCTTTCTACTCTCTAGGTGTATTGTTCAGTTTTTTACCTGTCTTTCTGACTCATTCCATCATGTATAAATGGAGCAACAGCTGTGTGAGAGCCAGGTCCTGCCTGTACCTTTGGTATAGGACTAAATTAGGCCCCCTTGTTCTTAAATATCAGAACAAACCCAGATCATTAGATCATTGAGCTACTAGCAACCAGTTAAGTTAGATGGGCAAAATATCCTTGTCCAGTTAGTAATCTTTCCTGTGTTTTTATAAAGTAAATGCTGGATTTGGAAAGAGATTAAATGATGTCAATGATTTCTGTACTGCAGGGGTTATGATTGAGTTTTATTTTTTGTGTAATGCCCTTCATTACAGGTTGTGACAGAGCTCTTTCTCAGTTATTTACACAGACTGAGTGTGTGGCATTAATTACTGTAAGTAATAGGAGGTAGTCCTGCGTAGCTCAGATGCTCTTGACTGAGTACAGGTTGAGCTGCAGCTCCATTTATGGGTTCTTTTGTCTAGTCTGCAGCCCCTGGGACATGTCTTAACTGACACTAACCGGCTGTGTAGAAGGTTTGTACAAGAATTAGAAGTCTGTAATTATAAACTAGTATTACATTCATTTCAGGTATCATATTCTCAAAATGTGTTGTTCTTTTGTGGAATGGTTTTATTAATTTAGAGAGCTAAATCTCTCTAAATGAGGCTGAGCCCAGGGGAGATTGTGAAAGACACATAGTCAACTCTCAGTGTTGACCAGCTGACGACATTGCTTTTAGACCATCCATTGAAAAAGGTCTTCAGATCACATTGCTATTTTTGTTCTCAGAACAAAATACTTTTAAACTTTATACTTTGTCCAGTGTTCTTTATTTCAATACTACAAACTGCCATATATCTTATCTCTCACTGAGTCAGAACATGACTGGGATAATAATTTATCATGGCTTTAAATCTTCCGAGATGAACGTGCCTTGTTTTTTCTTGTTGTTTTGTGACAGGAAGAACCAAGTGCTTTACTCCAAATCCCCCAATGTCCCTAATAATCACATGGATGGGGGCCCCGAGGAGGCAGAGGTGCTGCTCTCGGGGAAGAAGGAGGCTATACAACCTTCCTTCCTCAAAGCGTTGCTGAAGGCCTTTGGGCCCTACTTCCTCATCGGCTCTGCCTTCAAACTGCTCCAGGACCTGATCAACTTCGTCAACCCACAGCTCCTGAAGTAAGAACTGATCCAGGGACTCGGGTGTTATTCCTGCAGAGCAGCTGTCTTGTTGACTGGTGACTGATGACAGTACATGATGTACATGCCGATAATGTGCAATCATATTCTCATTTTGGATTGCATCTGTCTAATGCATTTCCAGCAGGTAGTTGTTTCTCTGATTATGTGAGGTAAAAAAACAACTAAATTACAGCTTTAAGAGCTGTCTGCTGCAGGAGCTGTCGATGTACTAAAAGGCACAAGGTGAAGAAAAGGTCTTTAAACTTTTAATGGGTCCTAATTTAGCAGAATAGTATGGTATTGAATGTGCTTTGTATATGGCTAAATACATTTGTGATTTATCTAGCTAAATCTTTTCTTCATAATTCTTAAATTAATTATAGTATCTATCTAGGATATTTTAATTATACATAAGTGGGTTCGTAATTCATGTCTCTTGTACCTTATTTTGTCTTCTGAATTTGCAATGCAAACCAATTATGTAAATTTCCCAGTTCATAAACAGCACACTGAACCTTTTTGTTTACGCTGGGTATAATTCTGAATAACAAATTTCATCATTTGAATTACTTTGAATTTCAAATTAATGTCCTTTCAGTAATTCGGTAATAATGATATTCTCCTAATCCATTGAGCCTGTTACTACAGAACTGCCAATGACTCCTCATTCTTCTAAAGATTTAATATGTCATATGGGAGCTGATGCATTTTTTTTATAACCAGACCTTATAATTCACCATTATGGCTATGAAATAATTTAAAAAATGAAGAGACTCTATGCAATCTCTATGCAAGTAAATAAGGCTGACTGTATAGTTTTATATTATAATATTATTTACAGTATATTATAACATATAATATTATCTGTGAAATCTATTATTTATATACAGTATTAGATGCAGTACTATCACAATTGTAAGGACGGGGATAGTTTTTTGTTACATACTAATGAAATTTGAGGAAAAGATTAATATGAGGTAAAAGTATGTAATTTCAGCTTTTGTTTCTGGGTATTATTTTGCATACATGTTAGAACAGTGTCACTTATTGTGTTCAGTACCCCTGTTGCTGGTGAGCAGAAGTACTGGAAAAAACTTAAAGTACATTAAACAAGAGCAAAGTTAGTATTTAATCACATACCTCTTACATAAAATGACTGCTTCGAGCCTGCAATCCTTTGACATCACTAGACTATAAATATGTTCCTTTGAGATACTTTGGCAAGACTTAACTGTACCCACTTTTAGTTGTCTCTTGTTTGTGGGTTTTTCTGACTTCAGTTTACTATTCAACAAGTGAAATGCATATTTAATAGGATTCAAATCTGTTGATTGACTTGGCCTGTTCAGACGTTTTCACTTCTTCATGATGATCTCCTTGGTCAAGTGCGCAGTCTATTTTGTGTCATTGTCTTGCTGCAGAGTGAACTGCTGTCTCATGAGTTTGAAGGCACTTTTTGGACATGGGCAGACAAGGAGTTCATGTACACTTTATAATTTATTCTGCTGCCATCTAGAGTTACATCATTAAATAAGGACCAGTGAGCCAGTTTAGGAAGCAGACATACATGTCCAAGCCATGACACAACCTTCACCATGCCTCACAGATGAGGTGGTGTGCTTAACATTATTTGCAGTTCCACTCTTTCTCCACAGTTTTGCCTTTCCAACATTTTGATAAAGGTTTATATTCATCTTGTCTGCCCATAAATCTTTTCTCCAGGATTGCTATGGCTCAGGTACTTCTCTTTGTACTTTTTGCAAATTCTAATGTGGCCTTTCTGTTTTTAGAAGTTAGCATCTTGCAGTGCACAGTGAATTGAGAAACTTTCACCCCTCTCTATAGATTATTTTACACTGTTCTTTACTGCTCTAATGCTTTTTCTAATGCTTTTTCTGTCTTCTGTTGTTTTCCTTGCACTTTGCTGATTGCTTACTCTTCCATTATTTTTTTTTCTTTATCACGGCATTCCATATTGTTGAGTATGCCATCTAATCTCTCTGCGATATTTCTAGTGGGAATTTGATTTGCTCTCCAATTCACAATTCAATGCTTTTTCATCATAGATAAATTTCTAGTCTTCATGATGGTTTATGCCTTTTAGCTCAAGTTGCAGACCCAGAAAGTAAACTCCAAAGGCTGACACCAAGGCAGTGGATTCACAGCTCTGTATTTCATAAATGCAACATGGAACACCTGAGCAATTAGAAACCACTGTCACCATTTTGACAAAATTCAACTGCACACTTGAAATAGGGGGATTGAATACAACAAGTGACATTGTTCTAACATGGCTAAACATATGCAAATAAATACCCAGAAAGAGGAGCTGAAATTGTATACTTGTGCCTCATATTAATCTTTGGATTTTAAATACAAATTTCATTAGTACACATCAAAAATGAACAACTCTCACCTCACTGTCCCATGCTTACACTTTTTATTTTTACTGTATATAATGATTATATAATTCATCAAGTCTGCAATTGTATTCCTTGAACAGTGATTATTTTGACAGGTTCTTAAATGAAATAACAGATATATTTAAAGAGTTAAACTGGCATGACCTTTTTGTATTTCTGGTCATTTGACAGTTTTTAAGTACTTTTTTGTAACAGAGTTTCAGTTTGCCAAGTGTTTTGGATATAAAATACAGAATATTCAGCTTCAAAAATTTGTTTAATCTGAAGATGAAGGGTATTTACAATGTACAGGCTGTAGTCACAGCTTTCAGAGAGGCTACAGGAGGGCAGTGCTCTGTCCAGAGGCTCCAGCTTGATAGCTGATTAAGTCTGCTTTGAACAGAGCTGCTGATGTCGGTCTTGTTATTGGCATGACGGGTTGTCAGACTGCTGCTCTTTCTCCCTCTCGGTGTGTGCCAGCCTGCTGATCTATTTCACCAACCAGAAGACAGTGCCCTCCTGGTGGGGCTTTGCTCTGGCCTTCCTGATGTTCTTCTGCGCCATGCTGCAGACCATCATCCTGCACCAGCACTTCCAGTACTGCTTCGTCACCGGCATGAGGCTGCGCACCGCCATCATCGGAGCCATTTACAGGAAGGTTAGGGACTCTCTGGGTCCGCTCCATCCCCAAATATTCAAATATCCTGCCACACAAAGAGCAGTCTGTCTCTGCTGGCCCTCTTTTCTGCATGTTATTTTTTTAACTTTCATAATACATGTTCTCTGCTTCCCGCTGTGATTAAAGTCCTGATTGTACTGTGTGCAGTAGCATTTATCTTTTCCTTCTGGCTTCCTGGAGAGGTGGTTTGAATGATTAGTGGAGTTTGGAATCCAACACACAGGACATCCAAGCCAAATTTAAGAAATAAACAGTGTCTGGGCTCTTAAAAAGTTCACCCATGTTCGGCTGTACCTTTGATGACACTGGATCAAGCCTGGGTTGTGTCCTTAGATGTGACTTTCCAAGCCGCAGAGCACAATTAGGAGAACATCATCTGGGTTGGGTCTTCTGAGCTTTTTGAAGCAACAGTGATTCTTTGGACCTGCCAGTTTCCTGCAGGCTTGCAGTAATGTCACTGAGGGCTGTGCTGCTCCTCCAATCAGCATTGGAAGCTTGTGCCATGGAGGAATGGCATTTTTGAAGAGATTTTCTACATGGCCTGGTTTTCTCTGTTTTGTTGTTGGCACTAACCAATAGTTGAAAAATAATAGGCAATTCCAGAAGAGAGAGATCCAGCCATCCATCCATTTTCTAATTCTAGGTCATGGGGAAGGCAGAGCCAGTCTATCACATGGCACGAGAAGAAATAGATATAATATGGAAAATGGCAAACTTTGCTGAACTAAATATTGTTAGTAACTATTTCTGTGTGGGAGTTTACATCAAGTGTATGTATATGGGAAGCAGAAGCTGTAACGGATAGGAAAATTATGGTAATGTTGAACTTATTCCAGGCGCTGGTGATTACGAATGCAGCAAAGCGCTCATCTACTGTTGGGGAGATTGTGAACCTGATGTCTGTAGATGCCCAGCACTTCATGGATCTCACCACCTTCCTGAACCTGCTGTGGTCAGCCCCACTGCAGATCATTCTGGCCCTGTACTTCCTCTGGCAGGTACGTCCACAGCCCCTGTCTTATCAGTTCCTTTCCGCCCCGCAGGCAGAATCAGCTCAGGATATCTGCAAAGGATGTTGTCCATGAAGATTTTTTGTAACTTTTTCACTCCGTACTTGGAGGAATCCACATGAACCCTTTTAATCTGCTTTGCAGGATAACCCTCATAATGCTATTTTGAGTCTGATTCAGCTCCTGAAAGCTATTGCCTTCTTCAGTAGTAAAATAAGCTCCCTTGATTAACCTTGGGAACATATTATAAAAAACAAATTGTACCTAATTTGTGAAATGCTTTGCTTCAGATGGTACACACGGATCTTCAAAAGCCACTTAATAGCACATTTTAACATTTAATACAGCAACACTGCTTTTTTGTCTCTCAGTATGTTTACTCTTCTTATACATGGTTGTTACCTCTACTGTAAAGCATTCAAAGATTTAAATAGGATGAAGATTTGTTACCATTTGAGATAACAAGAAAGGTAACAAAATAAAATCTTATTAAATTTCCTGCACACGTCTTCCTGAGACTCACCTGCATTTGGAACATTTGCAAAGGGCCAGTGTTGAATAATTTAATTACTTGTTATGTTCTGCAGTGAGAGCCAACTATGCCCTGAGAGCACCTTGTCTGTTCCTTTTGTGCTACAGAGAACTGGCGTTGTGGTTTAGATAAAGCAGTCCAGACTCAAGGTCCACAGTGAGAAAGCAACCCATGAATTATGAAAAGATTGTGTTTTTTGTTGCAGGCAAAAATATCTGGTCCAAAGCTAAATGGCACAACCCTCAAACTTTTATTTTTTTAAAACTTTTTACTTTATTGTGTATGTACAGTACTTTTATATCGGCTCAGGGTACACTTGTTAAAATTAGACTTTTCAATCATTTTTAAGAACCGCCTTTACAGTTTTTTTAGGATATTAAATTTATTTTTTAATGTTTTCATTTGTTTTTAAACCTTTTTTTATATAAAGAAGATTCATTATTTCCTCTGTCTAACACAGGGTAGGCAGAGTTCTCTTTCTATCCACACAGTGTTCCTTGTTCTAGGGATTGTCAATGTTTTGTTTTTGTGTAGAAACTTGGTCCCTCTGTCCTTGCTGGTGTGGCGGTGATGGTGTTACTCATTCCTTTTAATGCAGTCATTGCCATGAAGACACGAGCATTCCAGGTAAGACCTTCTCAGGTTTAGATTTCATTTTCATGTGCTGTTTCATGCGCTCCTGTGTTTTGGAAAGTGGCGAGCAGTTGCATTCTCATTCGTGTGAAAGAGGGCTCATTCAGTGTTGTGAAATAACCCTTTGGGCGTGAAGTGTGTGTGCATGCGTGCAAGTCTTTGTGTGAGAGTGTGTGCGCTCACGTTGTGAGGTGAATACAGGAGGAGAGATTGAATCCCAGCTGTGGATGAACAGCTTACATGACTTACGTGACACTTGCTGTTTTTATTAATTATCGTTTTGGGGGAAAAGAAAAGGGTTTAAGCTGATTCTTGAGATGAATGAATATGTAGCTCAAATGCTTTATTCTGCATGTCAAAAGATTCTTGAGATGAATGAATATGTAGCTCAAATGCTTTATTCTGCATGTCAAAAATGGTACTTGCGTTACAGTGAAACAATCCTTTAGAGATTAAATGTTGCTGAAATGTAAGAAAATAAATGTTGATTTAAGATTGAGCATGTTGTTGCTTAATAAGCTGAATTTTATCTCTTTAAAGGCAGTATCACTGTAGGCTGATAGGTTCCAACCATTTAAGATTTTTTTTTATCAGAACGGTAAAGATTCTGAACAGACCTATCTCGTATCATCTTTTTGTTTTAGATAAACTTCAGTGCATTTAGCTAAAACACCAAACTTCTTTGGTAAAAAAATCAGAAGAGATATTAGTGTTCTACTTATTAATATTGATGCATAAGTATTTTAAGAAAATACCATTATGTGTATGAAACACTGATATTATTACACCTCATTGATATACTTCACTTGAGAAAACATATCGGGGGGCAATTTGTTCATGGTTCAATATTGTAATTTGTTTTTTTAGTTTTGATCTATCGAACAAATTAACAGGATTGGTTATAAGAATGTAGACATCTCATTGAACCGGTCTTGCTCATTTGGTTGCTAGTGACTTAATTTATCCATGGATCTCATCCCACTAATGTCTGGAGGATAGCAAGGGATCTGCTTGAACAATATGGATGGGTACTGTACCTCCTGGCTGCAGATTGACACGTTATGTTTTTTTTTGTCTGTGTGTTTACCAAGCAGAAGCATCAAACTTGTTGGGTTAAAAATTAAAAGTGCTATTAGTGTTGTACTTTTTCACAATCTAAATTTCACTTTCAGATTGAAGTGAAAGAGAAGCATTTTCTCCACCAATACGGACCAGATTCACAGGCTCTGGAGTTTAGGACAAGTAAAAGCAGTTTTAGACAGGGCATACGATTATTAACCTTTACTAGGATTTAAATGTGACCTAAAGATAAAGCCCAAGTGAACAGAATGGCTCTACTTATTTTACACAAGAAGATTACTAATGGTGCAGCACAGCTAGTCTGACATTTTAAATTTTATTCCCTTTTTTATATAAAGAACAAACATTGTTTAAATGTCAAAGATTGAAATATACAGCTACAGCACTGAAGTCATTGTCTTCCATTAAAGAGTACCTGTTGAACTATTTTGGCATCAACAAGTCTTTTTCTCTCTCTAAAAAGCTGTGGCATTGACATTTTAGATTTAAATGCCGAGTGGAATTACCTATTTCCTGGAGGTAATATAATATGTTCAAAGTGGACAGAAATGCAACTTTTTTTTCACTTTCATAAAAAAACAGCTTAGGGGCTAAAAGGCATTACAGATTTAAAAATCAGGGGATTTCCGTGTGAAATGACTCTGTTCATTCTGTTCCTTTTTCAGATGGAACAAATGCAGTACAAAGACGCACGCATCAAACTGATGAATGAGATTCTCAATGGCATTAAGGTGCTGAAACTCTATGCCTGGGAGAATTCGTTCAAACAGAAGATCATGGACATTCGACAGAATGAACTGAAGGTCCTGAGGAAAACGGCTTATCTTGGGGCTCTTTCAACTTTTCTTTGGACAAGTGCCCCTTTCCTGGTAAATTCATTTTCAACTTACTCTGTTTTGATATAGAGGATGTTCTATGTTCAAGACAATTCCAGATATTCTGTTACAAAGTTATATATGTATTCTTTCCAGTATCTGGGGTCAACTTTAGATTTTTAAGGCAGAAAAGTTTACATTTTCTAGTTAAAAATAACACCTTCATGGCACACCCCGTGGAGAGGTGTTGTAAACAGGAACAGTGCTAGGCAGGTGTAGTTAAAATAAACACACAAGCATAACACAGAATTCTCTTATCTCCTGAAACACTGCTGTACTGTCTTCTTTGTTGGCAAATGTTTGTCTTTGTTATATCAGACGGCACCATAACACAAATTCCCCCAGGGGATAATAAAGCTTGAATGGAATGAAAGCATCCATAAAATAGAGAGAAATGTTTTCTCTTACGGTGTGAAGCAAATACTCCAAACTCTAAAATATAAACTAAACTCTAAGCTGCTCTTTCAGCATCTCACTATACTTCTTCAGATCCCTCTCTGTCAGTAATCAAGGAGCTAAAAACAAAGTCACCATATTTGAAACTTTAAACACAACGTTCTCAGATGCTCTTTCTAGGGCTGTTTGCATGTGAGACTATCTGCACCCTGTTTCCAGCCAGCAGATAAAAGACAGACTCTGGAAGCCTCTGCTTCCTGGTTTTTAACTTTCACCTGCCCAGTTGTGTTACACCAAACAATCTGGTGACAGCAGGTCATTTTCCACAGCCCTTCAGCTTTCTGTGGAATGTTGTTCTTAAGGTTAACAATTGAGTGAATTTGCCAGCCTTCTTCTCTGGTATCTGAAGCTTCCAATCCAGCTGGCTCAGCAGCCTCTGCACGGAGGTGTGCACCAAATCTAGTCTGCAGCTTACTGTAGATAGGCATTTCCTCCCAGACCAGTCTACCTCCAGAGACACTCTGCGAGCTCTGAACCCCATCCTTCATGTGGAGATAAAATAGTTTCAGGGTGTAGTGACAGAATCAGCGGTGCAAAAAGTAATAGATAGTTATAAGCTATTTAGTTTATTGATGCTTTAAATTATGTTTTTGTTTTCAACATAATCAGTTTTATTGATTTCACAAATACAGTACATTTTGCAAGAGTACATGTTTTGTTTAAGTATGATAAGCCCATACTCAATGGCCATTTGTCTTTAATCACTCTTCTTGTGTAAATTATTAACCATCACAACATGCTGTTACTATTGGTCACTCAGGTCCTGTATATCTCTCAGAATGAAGAACTATAAGAACTGAAACTCAAGATCTTGTTGTTTTGCTTTAAGAAATGCACATCATGCAAAACTGAGCTGTGGTTTAGCTGACTCTTATGTGGTAACATTTTGGATAGATGTACTTGATTTTTTTAGACATCTTATGTGAAAAACAACTGCTTGTGTTTTTTAATTAGAAATAGCTGATTTCTGTTCAATATTACTTTTAATTTCAGTTATTTGTAATTATACAGTAGTCGCTTTCCTTCCTCGGGATGATTCTGAAAACATGAAAGAAAAAATCACACAAAAGGAATAAGCACCAGCATTGCAATATACTATATGTAATGGATAGCTACTGTATGTTGGAGCAATTGTTTTTATTTTTGATAGGAAATAACTATTCATGCCACTAATCTATTAATAGATTAATTAATAATACCTTGCAGTGTGCAAACCAGAAGATTTGTACTCCTTATTTTTCAATCAGCAAATTTCTGTAAAAATATATTGGAAAGAGCAACCCGGTTTGTTCATTTGGTTGAAAAAGCATATCTTTTCCTTTCTATTCTGGCTTTGCTTTTCTTAACTTGAGTAAGAAGCTGTGAATCCATACTTATTTTGAGGCTTTCTCACCATGAGCTCCTGGAGCTCCTCTGCACCAAAGCTGCAGAGCTGCCAAGTGAATGTGGTGACTGCTGCCTACTGCCTGTTCACACTGCGGTGCCACCCTCTGACCTGCAGGCGCAACTGAAACACATTCATCTTTGTCACAGCTTTCGAATACTGCATCCGAGCTGCAGTTGCTGAGCAGCACTATTACCACCTGCTTCTGGAAGTGCCTGCAGCAGGGTGGTCTACCTGCAATTCTGTTTTACTGCTTGACAGTGCCAGGCCTATATTTTTGTGGTTCATAAAACACATGGGCCCCCAGTCCTGGTCCATGAAGGCTGGTGCATTTCCAGGTTTTCAGTCCAGCTAGGGCTCTTGAACAACCTGAAACAGCTCATTATTGGCTTAATTGGACCAGTTTAAATGCTTCTTCCAGTTCTTGAGACACTGAAGCTTTACAGAGACCTGGAAACTGTGCTGACATAGCAGTCCTTCAGGACCAGGACTGGACACCCATGATATGAATCATTCGGTTTTGATTTCTGTGAACACATGTTTAGTACCATTTAGCAGGAAGTCCTACCTCGCACCCAGCACTTTTGGGATGGGCTGTTGGGCCGTGGGCTACTGTGTCGTCAAGAGACGCTGGCTTCCTGATATTTGGTAGGATAGGAGGTTGATTCGCCTCGGTGTGAAGACGGGTGGCTGTTGTGTTGCTAGGTTGCTCTAAGTTTCCAGGTCTGGTTTCTCTTTGGCATCTGTACTCAAATAAAACAGTCATGTTATTTATGATGATAAAAAATAAACATAGGTATCACGGTGGTGTAGTGGTTAGCATTGCTGCCGTGCATCACTGGGGCCCTGGGTTCAATTCCAGACCTGGGATGCTATCTGTGTGGAGTGTCTGTGTTCTCCCTGTGTGTATGTGGGTTTCTCCTGGTTTCTTCCCACAGCCCAAAAACATACTGGCAGATTAATTGGCTTCGGAGAAAATTGACCTTGGTGTAAATGTGTGCATCAGTGTTTGTTTCTGTGTGTGCCCTGCGATGGACTAGCGTACCTGCAGGATAACCCTGTGTTGTGCCTGTTGCATGCTGGGATAGGCTCCAACTCCCTCATGACCCTGAACTGAATGAGTGTATGGAAAAAATAATTTTACTGAGTTAGAGAGAGGAAGCTTAGAAACAATTCTGTTCACAGAATGAGGAACTAGAAGTGACCATATCTTATCATGTCTTAAAAAAATAAAAGCTTAAACTAATCAGTATGAAGGTTCAATTCTATTCCCAGAAAAACAAAAACCTTTTCTCCTTCCTGCTGCTCGGCTGGGCCTCATTCATGTTGTTTGCTTGGTTTTTTTAGGTTGCCCTGACAACGTTTGCCGTTTACGTGACAGTGGATAAAGATAACGTGTTAGATGCTCAGAAGGCCTTCGTGTCCCTGTCACTGTTCAACATCCTGAGGTTTCCTCTCAACATGCTTCCACAAGTCATTAGCAGTGTTGTGCAGGTAAGCAGGGCGGGCGCTGGGACTCTGGGTGTTCTGTGCTGGGACCGCGAAGGGACCAGGCCTCACTCACACAGCACATTATTCCTGAAGTGGTGGGTTGAAAGGGTGTGTGCAAGCTTAAAAAAAAAGCTGTAGCATTAAAGGTAACCACCCTGTCACCAACAATACAAAAGGGATGGCAAAGATTTGTGATAAAAGTCGTGATGGTAAAAATCTAGAAGTCTAAATCAGAAAAGTGGATTACACATTTCTTTCAAAACCCTTTAATTTCATTGTCAATGATGGAAAGACAATGTGTCATCAGCAGCACATGCCTGGTTTCACACACATTCAGTTTGAACTCAATAATTAAATTGCATTAAGATTTGTTGTAAAGTGTAAGTGATTAGTGTTTGTCAGTAATTAGCTGTATGCAGCTCATACAGCTAATTAGATCTGAGTAACACATGCTTCTCAGCTGTGGAGAGGGTTTTAATTTTGGATCCCACTGTAGCTCTCCCGATTTTCCCATCAGGAGTTCTGATTGAAATTTTGCATCAACACTCTGGCCAGAAGTAGGATTGTTCTGCATATTATGAGAGTGCCTGTTGGTTTATTGCTGTAAACCGCAGTGCCCTAGGTTTGAGTAAGAATAACTGGGTCTCAGCTAATCCAAAAAATTACTTTGCTGCTGAGCTCATTAAATCTAAAAAAAAATTAATAGACTTCTTCCTTAATTTATACAAGTCTATTTTGTTCTAACAAGTTTATAATAAATATTCACTTCATGCCATGTCGCTTCAGTAGTGTTCTTATCAGTTTATCTCTCTCTTTCCTGTGCTTCTGAAAAAAATTGGTTCTTGCACTTAAGCTACATCTATCTATAAGAATCTGTTTTATACAAGGAAATGGGTCAAGGACTCTGTAACTGTGATATACTGTAAAACAACTTGAAGAGCAATCTTCATGCCATCATCTGAATAACGGAAGTTGAATAACTGCTGAATAACAACTTGTGCTCCATTTTAAAAATTCTGTGTTCTTTTTTTTTACTGGCGTGTATTATTTGTTTTCACTAAAGTGAACTCTTTTGCTTAAGAGTTGTGCCAACAAGCATTTCCTCTGCACCAGTAAAAAAGGCTGGGTTTTACCTCTTTGGCTAGTGCGGACTCAGGAAGCAGAAACAGCTCTTTGTAAATGTATGTAAAAAACAGATTGGGATGCAATGAGTAATTTCAGTGGTTAATTAGGACATTTTTGTGCAGCTAAAGCTAACTCTGCTCCCCAGCTTTAGACACAGTAAAAAACCAGAGAGGGGAATCTGCCGCACAACTGGTGGCTGAAAAGAGATGTTTATAGCTTTTTGGTCCAGCTGGGCTTTTAAAAACCTGAATCAGCTTATTGGCTTATTAGGATCAGTTTAATAGCTTCTCCCAACTGAATTACAACAGGCCTCAGCCTGGCGAAACCCTCAACACCAATAAAACTGTGCAGAGCTCCTCCCATTTCTAGACCTAGTGGAGGGGGCGATAAAAGATGATGTGAGCGTTGCTTTCCTGATGGAAGCCAGATGCTAAGCCTTTGTTTCCTTAATAAATTACCCCTCTACCACCACCACTCTGCATCCCACCAGCTTTCCTGCCCCAGCGTCTCTGTGTCCCAAACATCTAGATCAGGATACCCGACTTCTGAAATATTTTAGGATCATTTCTGATACATTTGCATTTGAACTTGGGATTTAATTTATTAGAGCCCTTTATTGATACTTTTTGTAACACACCCTAGAATAGGGTGTCTTAAAATCTGAAATTTGAAAGACTAGTCAGAGTAAGGCAGACACACAAAGTGGCTGTAAGTTAAAAGAGTAAGTGCATTATTTACACTGCACAGGAAATGCCTAAGCTCTCTTTTGAGCTGCTCAATAGACCTCTTCATTCCCTGACTAACAGTAGCCGGGCAGCAAAGCCTCTTTCTGACTTTAAACAACCGTCTCTGTCCAAAACCTTCAGAAGTCAAAACTCACACAATATTCAGCTGCTTTCTTGGTCAACCCTGGTCTTCCTTCTGTCGCTCCCTCTGGTGCATCACAGATGATCTTCTCTCCATCTTCAAACAGTGATGGTGACTCGCCATTTGAAGCCCCTGGTCTTTAAATTGCCTTGTCAACCTGTCAGGTGACTGAGTGCAGCAGCCCCTTGCCCCACAGCATTCTGGGGAATATGGTTCAGACAAGGATCTCCATCTTGTCTGATCCTACTACCCTCTCACACCCATGTTCTTGGTGGAAAAGAAAACAAAAAAAACAACCTATTTTCTGACTAGCCCATGTTCAGCTTTATGAACAGAAAGGTAACAAACAAGAGACGGCTATTTACCTCATCCTGCTCATTGTGTGGCTGATCCATTGTGTATGATCCAAGAATTCTGTAAGCCATCTCTTAGAATCAACATCAGTGCTATTGTATGTGATGTGTCAGAAATAACTGTTGCACATGACACCTCAGAAATAACTAAAAGGCAGGAGCGGCATTATCAGAAGTAGCACTGTGTCATAAGTAGAAGAATTTTCTATGGTAATGGCCACTTATCAATACATATTGATGCTAATAATGTAGGGTGACCATGGCTGTATTACAGAACTCTGAATGCTGCTGAAATGTAAGAAACTGTTAGAAGATCCATCTTCTGTGTGTCTTTTCTGGAAATGGTCTTTTTTGTCACAAATTAAAACTCATCTCAGACCTTCACTGAAATGTACTGTGACTGCTTGCATCTCTGCAATCCCAAAGCACTTTACTTATCGGAGAGGACCCACTTGCTCTGCCACTTGAGTGCAGCCCCCACCTGAGTGAAACACAGTTGCCATTCTGCACCAGCAGCCCCACTACACAGCAGATGAGGTGCAGAAGGGAGAAATTACTTTACCAATTGAATTGTGAGGGAACTTTTGGTAGGATAGCACTGGGATTACCCAAGGGTACCCCAACTAATATTGGTTTTAATGGCAAACTAGCCAGGAGCTTGGTTTAATGTCTCAGCCGAAGGGCAGGACACTCATGGTGTCCCTCAAAACCATACCACAGCCTGAAAATACTGGACCAGATGGAAGTATGCCACCTACTGGTCCACTCACACTGCAGACCACAGCAGCATTTTCTTGTCTGTTTCCAATCCCAGTATTGATCAAGCTCAACTTATGATCAGCTTCTGAGATGGTAACTCTGCTGTCAAGTAAAGTAAAGCCCAAGGAAAAAGTAATGCAGTGGACTCCCGCTTTGAAAGAGACGTATTAGCTGCTAAGTAACAAGTATCAGGTAATGTTGAAATATAGCACACTGTGACTTAAAATGAAATATAAATGTTATTAAAAATTTTAAAATGCGTGTGCGTGAGAGGTTTTTAAACAGGACACAGATTTCAAATTTTGCGTTTATCATGGAAGCAGAACAGTTTCCTAAAATTGTGTTGTACTGTGTTTGTGTTTTTTTAGGCTAGCGTCTCCTTGAAACGCATTCAGGACTTCCTGAGTCATGATGAACTGGACCCAGACAATGTTGACAGAAAGAACATAACCGCAGGTACGCAACTGGCCGGAGGCTTTTCTGAAAACAAAGGTCGCCCCTTTCAGAAGCTCCAACCCAGATGACTGGTCTGAACCAGTTTGGGCTTACTCAGCATGATGCTCAAGATAGTAAAGAGACGGTTATTGGGGCTTGTTTGTAGTTTCACACTCATTTTGCAGTGTGAACATACAGTATGTGGTTTTAAAAGCTGAACAGATGAAAAAAACAAGAAATAATCATTAATCTTGTATAAATATTATGGAGGGACAGGATACAGTATTCAGGTGATATGAATTTTCTTTCTAAATTTATCTGAGTCCTTCTATATACTGCATAATGTACATACTGTACAGGGTTAGTCAAAATGTTGTCGACAAATACAGTTAAAATCACCAGACCTCACCCCCTTAGATTTTTATCTATAGGGTTTTGTGAAAGATAGTGTGTTTGTGCCTCCCCTACCCGTCGCTCTGTAAGAGTTGCGAGGACGTATCACTGCAGCTGTCGACCAGATTGACAGCAATATGCTGGTGAAAGCGTGGCAGGAATTTGGTTACCGCATTGATGTGTGCAGAGTCACATGTGGGGCCCATATCGAAGTATTGTAAGGTAACTGTTAGAAATTTTGATATTTATGCTTTCGTTTGAAAGCATTTTTGTCAGAGTAAACCATGTAATTTGTACTAAACTGTCAAAGTTGTCGACAGCTTTTTGACTAACCCTGTATAATTAAATGTAACACTTTCTGCTTCAGGTAGTTCTTGATTTAAGTGCTCTTAATTTGCACATTTGTGTTTTAAGGCGTGTCAAAACTATAAACCATTTCTTATTTTAGGTCAAATCAGTTCTAAGGCAACTACAAGGAGCGATTGAGAGAGTACACATATCCAACTTTGTGTAGGGGTGAATAGTCTCTTGGGTGACACTTGGACAGCTGGGTGATCTGTCCTTCCAGACACTGACTGTCTCCCACCAACTCACATATACTAAATAAATCAAGAATAACTATCATCTTAGTGTGTACAGTATGTTTATATTGTATAAAATCTACAATAAAATTATGTTAGGGACTGTGTGAGAAGAAATCTTAAAAACAAAATTCAATGTAAAGAATTTGCAAATACAACTATAATATGCTGTACTTACAAGAAGTGCCCACCTCTGAACTCAAAGAGGGGATCCAATGGCAGGTCAGGGAAGATCTGTAGAGCTAAGCAAACAAGCAAACAGGGCAGAGAAACACAGCCCAGGGCTGAAGTAAACAGGCAAGGGACAAATCCGTAAAAACTTCAAATCAAGGTGCCGAAGGAGTATCCTAAAAGCCAGAGAGCCGAGTAGGAAACAAAGTTTGAAAGCCAGAGCAAGCACAAATAACAAGCCAGGCAGTAATCCAAAGCAAAAGTCAGAAAGACCAAACATAGTCCAAAAACCCAAGGAAAGTCCTGAAAAAAACGCCAAAGCCAGGTGAAAAACACACTAGGGCTAAGCGCCTTAGTATTGCCAGGGCAGGTCTTAAATTTATACATTAATACAGATTAAATACATTCAGATGGGATCGATTTCCATCCATACCTTGTTGTTTACAGCCTGATTTTCTGGATTGTCAGTCATGGTGTTCTCCATGTGGTTGGCAGACTTGCATAAGCAAAGATGACAAAAAAATCGTGAAAGTTAGTTTTTCATCATGCAAGGAAAGTTTTGAAAGCACAGTTTGTTACCAAATGTTTCTAGCAGCATATTGTGTGTACTGTTTCTTCTGCTAAGAAGAACAAAATGCATCTTGGTGCTCCATATTCTCAGAGATTCTGTTTCACAGGACATTGAAGACACTGTAAATGTCTTAATTATTCAGAGTGCAATGCAAACACAATTTTCCTAAGTTTGTACTGTTAGAGAAGCCTTCTTGTATTGTAAGAAAGACTTTTCGTGTTAAGGTGTAAAGGGGAGCAGAGAAATATTTGTTATTGTGAGTACATTTTAAGATGACCCCAAAAGTTTTAAACAGTTGGATGCCTTTGCACCAACATTCAATAAATAAACCTATTACATAAAACAACAGTCAACAGTTAATAGTCAGCTGAAACCTGCATATGGAAAACATACACATTTTTTTTACAAGACTTCAAAGTAAATGACATCCAAAAGACTTACTGCCAGGAAAAAGATTTAAGATAGCTACACAGTCCAGATGTGGCTGTGAGTTTGTGACATTTCCATCACAGTTCATCACCTATCACTAGCAACAGGTGTCCTCTCCTGATTTTACATGAAATTGATAAGAAGCATGTTGTAATACATGTGTGTCATTGTCTTGATTAAGGAGTTCAAACATCTAGCTGGAAAAGGAATGCATTCTGCACTTGCATTCTTTACTTGCATTCTTTTAGGCAGTTTTAATTTCTGTGTTTTTGAATTACTGTACGTACGTAACGGATTTTCACTCTGCTGCAACAGAAGTAATTAGTAGTCGTTGCATTTTGAATACATTAAACAACAACCTTGTGTTCCCCTCTTTCAGGCTTTGCTGTCACTGTTGTAAATGGGAAATTCACTTGGTCTAAGCAAGGACCTGCAACTCTTCACAAGTACGTTTTCTGGGTATTTTACTGGTTGTGCCAGCTATACAACATGTACTGATTTGGAAATACTACAGAAACACTGGATAGGAGCATAGTGAAATCCATACATATATGAACAAGCAAGATGGTCAAATGGAAAGGAACCTGATTTTAGTGACTTCAGATGCAGTGACCTCATGAATTGGTGGTGCACTATTATGTAATAAAACAAATGTTTTACATCCTAATGTTGTTAATATTTTATAATAATAAAATCAGTTTTTGATTATCTTTTTTCAGAGAGCTCTATAGAAGAATGGGCAAAGTATTAATATTTAGGAATGGCTTTATATATACAGTATATATACTGCATACAGCTTTAATATAATCCTGCTTTTCCTTTACTTATCCTTTACTTTGTTTCATATAGTTGTGCTTTGCCTTTCCTAGTTCTGTACAGCTTAGACACAAACGTAGTATTCTCTATTTCCAGCTGCAGGATTTGTGAGCAAGATGAGTTGAGAAATGCAGTCAGATCTTCTCTTAATGAGCTTTATGAGCAGCAGGGACCCACCTAAGTAACATGGAAAGATGGAACTAGACTTAATTTCCAATGTGTTTGATTTAAAAAATGGCAGTTCTGGACAATTACAGTGGAGCTCCATGCAATGCCTTCAGTGTAGTAGCTTCACTCCTAAAAATCATAGCCCCCTAGATCACTGACAGTTCTATTGACCACAGGAGACTGGACTGTAGCACATCTGTCTTGATATTGCTACACTAGTAGTAGTACTTACTGTGACAGGGTGAAATTGATCAATCCCAGGTGTGGGCCTTATGTTTTCCATTTCTCCTGTTTCCTAGCAGTCTGTAGCTCTTTTGTACACTTATTGGCCAGAATATTAGGACACTCCCAGTCAATAAGGTACTGGGCCCAAGACAGCAGCAAGACCAGCTCAAACTGAAGTGTATTCCACCATGGATCCTTCCTTGCCAGCTCAGTCTGAAAAAAAAAAGTTTGTGTTGCCCACTCCTCTCAGATTTAGCCAGAATAATCCATCTGGTTGTACTTTTTATTCTAATAACTGACTAACATGTCTGTACTCAGGGGGCTGGAACCCACAGGTGAATTTTACTCACCTACAGTACAGCAGCTATGTGTTGAGCTGGTACAGAAGGACTCTGGCACACGCAGTTCACCAGAGCAAGGGTCTCAGTTTGGCACCTAATGCTCTCGTACAAGCTCAGATACATGGTTTGGTGTCAAATAAATAAATAAGGAGAACAATTTTGTTCTTACTTCTGGTGCTTTCCTCTGTCTGCAGTATCAACCTGATGGTGCCTCAGGGCTCCCTCCTGGCAGTGGTTGGCCACGTGGGCTGTGGGAAGACCTCTCTGATATCCGCTTTGCTAGGGGAGATGGAGAAGCTGGAGGGGGAGATATCAGTCAGGGTTTGTTATTTGTGTTTCATACTTGTTTGATTTCTGCTTTAGTCTCATAAGAACATAAGAGACGTTATGAACAAGAAGAAGCCATTTGACCCATCCAGCCTGTTTAGAAGCTAGGTCAGTTGTTTCTTAAAGAAGCACTTTGATGTAGTTTCCACTTTTGCCTTCTGGTTTTTGTTTTACTGCTCATTGTGCAGAAGTCCTCTGGGTTTACTTTTGTCAGTGCATTTGAGGATTTTGAACACTTTAATCAAGTCGTCTTTTAGCCTCTCTGTTCATATTAAAAAGGTTTAGTTCTTTCAGCGTGTCACGGTATGGCATTACCATAAGCTCCAGAGTGCATCTAGTTTTACTTCTGTGGACTGATATAACTTTTCTATAGCATGGTGACCAACATCATACACAATATTCTAATATACACAAAAGTCTCTAATGTGGGTGTTTAACCTCTTTTCAATGTGAAGACACATGGCAACATCCACCCTGACCCTGGAATTGGTTATGGTAGCCTTGTGGTTACAAGACTAATGTGGCTTATTTTTAGAAATTCTTTTCATGGTACATTTTTTTTAAACATTACAAACTGGCAACAATTAGGCTTTGTGATGGAAGTTTGAGAGCAAGAGCTAACCCTCTGATGGGCCTGACTGAGTATATGTATGGGTATTGTACACCCATTCATCACTTCTCAATCTCTCCCTCCATCCTCTCATCAGCAGGCAATTATTATTACAGCCTATATTATTATATTGGGCCAGTCAGATTAAAGCAAGAGCAGTATCTCAAGTTACTTATGTACTTGATTGCTCAAGAACTAAGTTAGAGTTCTTGTTAACTTAATTAAAAGTCAATTCCAACCAGCCAAGTAATAACTTTGCCGCCCAGTTCATAAATGTTACGCCTGCTTCACACGGTCCCCTCCCGAAAAATGAAATAGCGGCTCTGACTGTGAGAAGGAAATTGATACCACATCCATCAGTGGACCGGTCGAAGGCATCGTTTGCTGGGAGATCGTTTTAAGATGGCAACTGTGGTTTTCTTCTTCTTTTCAGGGTTCGGTGGCCTATGTCCCCCAGCAGGCCTGGATTCAGAACGCCACCCTGAGAAACAATATCCTCTTTGGGCTTCCCTACAACGAGCAGAAGTACCGCAGTGTGCTGGAGGCCTGCGCACTGGTCACTGACCTGGAAGTCCTGCCGGGAGGGGATATGACAGAAATTGGAGAGAAGGTATTGATGGACAGGGAGGGGCTCTTATCAGCTTGCAGCTGTGCACCAAAATGTCTGCTTGATCTGAGTGTTCATTGCCTGAGCAGCGGTGATGGACCCGAGGGCTGCACTGATGTGTTTGGTAAACCGTGATGCTGGAGCTGTGGCAGCGCAAGCGCTTGCTGATTTAGCTCGGCTTCCTTCCCCTCTTCCTTATTTACCTTCTACCTTCTTGCCTTGCTTCCTCCAGTTTACCATAAAAAATAATATATCCATAAAATAAAATCCCCAGTCAGTTTGTGCAGGTTGAGAAGGTCAGTAGCCGTGGGAATAAAGGAAAACTCCATTCTGTGACACTTGAATCTCGATTGTCTGAAACAACGCCAAGCTGGAAGGAGCTCAGATGTGCAAGATAATCACCGTGGCCGCGGCAGTCAGTGATTATTGTGACCTTCCACTTTGACTGCTGTAGCTGTTGTGCACCAACAATTGTGCCACAGCGGGAAATGTTGTGACAGATTGAGTAAAGGTTCTATAGAATAAAGTCTTCGTTGTACTACACACATTAAAAGAGCAGAGTTCGCAGGAAGAACAGTTGCTGCTGGCTCTTCTTACATATCGCATCCATGTTTTCTTCAATGGTTAGCTTTTAATCAGCAGTACTGCAAAGATATTTGTAATGGTTGAGAATTGTAATCTATTGCTTCTCAATGACTGTTGATTTTGTAACTTGTAGTTGCTTTCTATAATCAATAATTTTATAATCAATGACCATTTGGTTTCAGGCACATTAAGTTGAATGAAGGAGTTGTTACATCACTCAACGAAATAATCCACAATAATCCAGACTGAAAATGACAGAGTCATCAGCAAACTTAATGATTTGTCTGTCAAATCACATGAGTTTCTACAGGTGTCTGTATACAAATGTACTGTATGGGATGGGGGATAGCACACAGCCCTGAGGATACGCAGTGGAAGAATAAAGATATTCTGACATAAGATCATTTACCACTCTTTGTAATCTTTTGGTCAAAATGTCTTAAGACCCAACCTATGATGTTAAAGTCTTAAATTAGAATTTGATTAGGATAAGCCCAGTAGATGTTTTGCAGTAGCCGTGTATGCGCATGTGATGGAGCCAAGCACAAATCTTTCCAATATCTATCGGTTTCCATGAAGAAGACTGATAGTTCTGATTAAGTAATTTGGGTGACTTCACATTTTCTTCATAGATCACTGCACACGAGACTGATTGGCCTGGCCCAGAATATAAAAGAAGTGCTGTACGTTTTGTGTAACAAATGGGCCCTTCAAGACACCTGACTAGTAATGTTGTATATAAAACATATTACGAAAACAATAAAAGCAATTTAATGGAGCAGCGATGACAAATGTGCCTAGTGTTTAAAGTACACAGAACATGATAAATTTACATTTGCAAAAAAGACAATAGAATACCATAAAGTTGTTCTCTGCATTGGGTAACTATGGCTTGCTGTTCCTTACACGATCTTGCATGTGCCTTTTCTATCAAAAGGGTTAAGGCAGGGTTTACACACAGGTTTCAGAGTTTCTTGGGGTTTCCCAGGTAAACGTTCCCAGTTTAAAATCTTTCACCCCACTCTTTCATCTCTTTAATGTACTGTTGGTGTCTCTGTCAGATTCTAGTAACTGAAATCTTGTTATAGGAAACCGCTGTCCCTGAATTATTAACTGCAGTACAGCACAGGGATATACATTTTACCAGGGCTGAGCACAATTGCTTTTGGAAGAGTTACAAAAATGTTAAAGCAGTTTTAAGATTTGCCTGATGAAGGGTTTGGGGAAGGCATTATAGTCAAGAAAAATAATGAAGAGATGGTTTTCTTAAAGTATGGGTTATACAAAGTGTAATGTATATTCTTTTCAGTAGAGTCAAGTAGAGTATTATACTGTTTTATACAACAAATTTGCAGTTATAACAGCATAGGACATAGCTTGGGAATATTTATATGATGGAAAAACAGTACCTTTACAATATTCTGGACCTGGGGCTCACAGGTCACCCCCCCATCTTTCATTTCGGAATTAAACTCTTACACAGTACCATCAATTAACATTGATACATAATTCATTCACTTAATGTTCTTAACACTTTAAAGGTGATTAACATCAGAGATGCAAACTACGATACAAGTAGGAAATGATTAGACCCTAAGAGCAAAACATAATTGTCTCCATCCTTGTGGAATGTTTCAATGATTAAATGTATTATCACATTTTGTGAAGTACCTCATTATAAGAAGGTAAAAAATGTCATTATTACAAATGAGGCTAACATTTATGAAATAAATTAGAACAGAGTCAGCACAATCTTGAGGGTTTCAAACACAATTCCTGGAGAGTTTTGTGTCTTCTGTTTTCTGTTCAGCCATGACCAAGCCAATTAAACCGTTAACCCATTTATTATACTGGCTGGACATATTTTTCGCAAGCTCTTTGGCAGTGGATTAGTCAGAACATTCACATCATTGAAGTACAGTTCAGTTACGTACAGAACACCTCAGAGTGGAGAGTAGAATTGTTATTACTATTTACTATTCTGAATTACTGTTACTCCTCTGAATGAATAACTGTGGAACTGAGAGTTTGAGTAGAGGCGTTTGAGAGATGCCGGAGAGGGCTGGGAGTACCTGGCTCTTCTCTGACTTGTGTTGTCCCACCCCCAGGGCATCAACCTGTCCGGAGGCCAGAGGCAGCGTGTCAGCCTGGCCAGAGCTCTGTACAGCGAGGCTGACCTCTACCTTCTGGACGACCCCCTGTCTGCAGTCGACGCCCACGTTGCCAAGCACATCTTTGACAAGGTTATTGGGCCAGAGGGGGCACTCCAGGGCAAGGTATGGCTTATTATTTGTGTTATTGTACAAAATGCTTTTCCTTCTGTTATCTGAGCAGGGCAGTTCTCTTTAGGAAAAGCCCCTCTCTGTGATGCAAGGAATTCAAGTAATGGCTTTTTTTTCCTTTTTTCATTACTTATCACTATAGGAGTACCTTCCTAAAACAGGCCAGCACTGCCCAGGACATTGATAGCTCAGTGATAAGCTAAAGGTCCAAGCAGGTTTTAGGATACAAAGGAGTGAAAGCTGTGAAAGGAAGACAACCTCATGTTGAGTGCATGAGAAGAAAAATATTTTAGGTAGTTTGAGTTTAGTCTCAGTTTTAGTTAAACTGCTGATTAGGTGTTCTTAAACTTTTAAAGTTAACAAGGCTTGAATAATAGCACTGATGTTCTCCCCTCCAGTCAGCAGTATTTTGTCACTGTACCTTGACCTTGAAGTAATCTAGTACTCGGTGGGGGGGAATTAATGCTGGCTGGCTTGGAAGTTGTTTTAGTTGTCAAGTAAGAAATCCTACAGTTGCTCTGTTTTGTGATCAGAGAGTACAGTAAGAGTAAGGGGAATAGCAGGACCAATCTGCAGGCGGGTGCTCTGTCTTGTGATTGGAGAGTACAGTAAGAGTAAGGGGAATAGCAGGACCAGCCTGCTGGCGGGTGCTCTGTCTTGTGATCGGAGAGCACAGAAAGAATAAGGGAAAAATGAGGACAAGTAAGAATCCCTGGACTCTGTTGCTTCACACTGTATGTTTTCCTTGAATCTGAAGCTTCATGGTAGACTGAAAGTGGCCATAGAAGCTCACCTTTTCCTGATTATGTTACAGACCAGAATCCTTGTGACCCATGGCATCAGTTTCCTGCCTCAGGTGGACAACATCGTGGTGATAGTGGAAGGCAAAGTGTCGGAGATGGGTTCCCACCAGGAACTCCTCAAGCAGAATAGAGCCTTTGCCGAATTCCTCAGGAATTATACGATGGAAGATTTCATTGAGGAAGAAGAAGCTACAAGTACCTTTTTTGGGCTTTAAATATTTTCTTCCATTATTAAAATTATTGTTAAATTCTATTATTATTTAACTGTTTGGCACATTTATGCTGGATGAAATTTGAGGGTAGTTGAAATTTTCAATATATTGTTCTGGGGAAAATCCTGCTAGGAAACTACATATTTTCCTTTTAAGGATAAGCGCTCAAAAGGTTAGAACTAAAAATATTAACTTATGCTTCCTGAAAAATGTGTTACTCACATCTGTTCCAGAATAAGTAAAATGTTTATTTGCATTCAAGGTGGGGTTTAAGAACGGTCGTTTTATTTATATACCAAGAGAATATATTCTTAGGGGCCATGTCTGTTAGGCTTGTTTATGTGTGGCTTGTCAAAAGCTGTCACAAATGATACTGTGTATTTAAATTTCATCTGATTCAGTGTCAGTGCTTGAAGACGAAGAAACCTTCCCAGATGATGCTCTGAGTAACCACATTGACATGGTAGACAATGAGCCTGTTGTTAATGAAGCGCGCAGACAGTTTATTAGGTAAGATTTTAGCTACCACCCATTGAGCGGTGTATTTCTTTTAATGCCCCCAAATTCCGAAAATAATACAACCTGTGTTTTTATTGAATTTTTGATGTTCACATGTAAGGAGTGATTAAGAGTGCTACCTTCCCTCAGACGTAGCCTCGAACACAAGGATAGTTTTGCAGTTGAACCATCACATTTACAAGATATAAATATCCAACAAAGGGATTCCAAACACCAAAAACTTAATCATACAAACAGAACCACCTCACCAGTTGTTGGAGGAAAAATACAGGCTGGTAACTTGGCAAGAGTGAAAAGCCATTTTTCCTTTTTCCGTATTTACAATTTGCATTTTTTGCATCCCTTGCAGGCAGATCAGTGTCGTGTCTGCAGACATGGATAACCCAAAGAAAATGTCCACACGGCGGAGATGCAGTGAAAAGAGGAGGGTGGAACCTCCCATGGAAAAGAAGAAACCGGAGACCGAGAAACTCATTCAGGCAGAGACAGCCGAGACTGGCAGAGTAAGTGCCGGTCTGCCCTCTAGTGGACATGACTGAATCTGCTTAAAAAAACAGCATCTTAATTGTATAAGGATTATATACCCTATATAAGTAGGTATATAGTGTATAAAAGTATATTTTTTTGTTCTGAAAAAAACAGTTTAGGGGTTGTGAAAAGCACTGTGATAGAAAGGTTGGATAACCTTTACAGATTGTAACCTTCAGAAGATCTATGATAATGTTGCCCTGTCTGATGACATTGTGATCCAGGAAAACGTATAATTTTAGAGTACAAAAATGTTTGGTCATTATGGTCTACAGTAGAAGGGTGAGGTCCTGACACTTGTGTCATAACCTCAGGTCTGTTGAGTTCTACTGAATCTTGAATTGTTTTAAATGCGCATTTTGCACAAAGGAACAAAATCTTAAATTCACAATGCAATTTGAATGTAACAAACTGATGGCAAGCTCCAGTAGCATTTATGGCAGATTGTCTGCTGTGGTGTGTGGCTGTGGAGGAGTTCACCAACCACATGAAGGGACTTCTGTTTGTATGGCGCTCTTAGTTTTTAATGTAGACTATTCAGGGAATGTTTCTGTCTTAAGAAGTGGAACAGGCAAGCTCCTTGGACGCAGTGCCTTGTCTGTGATACGTTTCCTAACCTCTGCACTCCTCTCCATCAAACGCCCAGGTGAAGCTGAAAGTGTTTCTGGAATATATCAAGGCCGTCGGGCCTTTCTTCTCCGTCTTTATCTGCTTCCTGTACGCCTGCCAGAACGCGGCAGCTATAGGCGCCAACGTGTGGCTGAGCGCCTGGACGAACGATGTGCCCAAGAACGGGACGCAGGTGGACACTCAAATGCGAGTGGGCGTGTATGCCGCACTGGGGATGACGCAAGGTAAGGGCCCTCTATCACCCTTTCCAGCTTGTCTCTGTTGGTGTAGGACGCTAGAGAAATACAGGAACCAGGTAAGGTCAATTCCACACTGCACAGTAGAAAGAAGATGCCAAGTGAGTCAGCTTTCATCATGTGTGAGACATGGCGCGTGTTGTCTTTCTATTTCTCCGTGTGGAATTATCTTTACTTGGTGCTTGGCAGTCAGTGGCACATTGACACAGCTCCCCACTCAAACAGCTACATAAATGTGAAATGTGAGAGAATTACTGTCATTTGCTAAAATAATTATTTTTTTAAATGCAAATGTGCATTGTATTGTGTTTATTGCAAAAGAGTTGGCTTGGTGTGTGTCAGCATCACCTACAGCTGGGTGAGTCAGAGTTGCAGAGGGAAGGCAGTACAGTAAGACTATTAAATCAGGATAGTGGATGGCACAGGTCTGACCACACATAACTGCATTGCATCTGTGTAAGATGTACCTTTTGGTTTTCCACTTTTAAAATTGCTGAGGATTTGATTAGTTTTAAAATGTGGATGCCCTGTTTTCTGCCATGTACTGTAAGTAAAAGAAAAATTGGACTCCTGCTCTCTGAAAGCCTTTCCCTGATCTTCATTTCTTAACAAAGGTGGTCTTTTATTGGCTTTAAACCAAACCTTGGATTTTCTGCAGTGAAATGGAAAAATATAATTAGAAAATGTTAATAATTTTGCTAATCACCTGGTGTGATTATCAGTGCGATATTGAACACAACATTAAACATCAATTCAGTGCTTATCTCTAGTCCTGATCATTAATATCTGAAAAAGGCTTCAGTTGTGTTCTCTTGTTCACCCTTTATACATTATTAGAGGGAATATAATGTGGAAATAAAAAAGTGGACCCATTTTAAACGATGTCAAAAGATGCAATATAAGCAATTTAGTAATATGATGTTTTTTAATTATCTTAACTTCCACATGTTCTCTTTCAGGGATACATTTTTTGAAAGTTTGTTCCTGTTGTTGTCCTGCCAAAAGAAGTGGTTGTTGTGCTCCCAAGCGAAACTTTTTTTTAAAATACACCATAAACATAGGCAAATTTATTTTCAAACCAGCAGAGCAAACTCATGACTTCAGTTTGTCTTGCTGTGAACAGTTCCAGTGCTCCAGTGGTGTTCACCTTTTCCTAACCTCGTGTGGGCGATGCCATGTTTCCGCCACACTTTTTCGTTCTTATTTAAGATGTCATCTCATTTGATTGTTAACCAAGGCACCACCCACTCATGTCACAAACCTTGTCTTTTTTTTTTCAGCTGTGTCCTTCCATCATTCCAGTCACTCACCACTCTCTGTCCTTGTCCTCTCCTCAAACAGGCCTGCTGGTGCTCATCTCCTCCTTCACACTGACCCTGGCTGGTATTGGAGCCGCCAAGAATCTGCACTCGGCTCTTCTAGAGAATAAATTTCAGACGCCTCAGTCTTTTTTTGACACCACACCCATAGGGCGCATTCTCAATCGCTTCTCCAAGGACATTTACGTGATTGACGAGCTTATCCCGCCCACAATCCTAATGTTCCTGGCCACCCTCTTCGTCTCACTGTCCACTATGATTGTGATCATGGCCACAACCCCCATCTTTGCTGTGGTCATTGTGCCCCTCGCTCTTGTTTACGTTTTTGTCCAGGTACTTTTTCATAAACTCCCAACAAGTTAATGATTGAATTGCCAAAGAAAATGCCGCTTAATGTGTGCTCTTGTCCCTGGTGAATGATCGTTTAGGTCCGTTCTTTGACTTCACTTGGCTTCGTCATGTCCCTTAACTGTCATTTGGCTCTGGCTGCTGAGTGGCTTTCTGTACGTGTTTACAGTGTTTACAAAACTGGATATTAAAAAAAATAGGAGGGGGGGATCAAGATTTACTGGAGGGCTTAAAAATTGTATTGTTGTCATGAAGTGACAACAGCTCTTTATGCGTAATTAAAAAGCCATTGAACAGACAGTCCACATTACAAGCCAAATTAAAATCAACCTCTAATTTTCTATGTTTTTTGAAAAGTGTAGGGCTTTAACATGGACTGCTCACCAAACAAAGAGCAGTGTTTCCTCAATTGTTTTTTCTGCAGCTCAGCCAAATGACAGTATTAACAGCGTAGTTCACTAGTCATTCAAACTCTACAGGAAAGCTGCAAGAGAAAAAGTCATAAAAGTAGATTTCAGCTGTAATACTGTAATGCTGTGTCTCCCAAACCAACCTGCTCAAATGTAACACAAACAGAAACCAAGTGTCTTTTAAACGGGGCTCCTTTCGGCTGTGGAGATGTGGTCCTTTGGGCCTGTGAGTTCTGTCTTCACGTCATGTTTTCTGTCTTTCCTAACGGCACATCACCATATCCTTTTCCCTCTGCAGTCCTCTGATTCCAGGCCTTCTGCTGTTTTCCTCCTTTCCATATGTAAATACATGAACTGTCAAATCCCATTTTGCCAGGCTGGTTGATGGTGGGGTGAGGGTGTGGGTCCATAGCAGTACAGAAAGTTTGTACACTTTCCTGATTTCAGCTGCAAGGTTCAGGATGATTCATACAGCTTGAAAGGGCTGGTTCAAAATCGATTGACTCGACTGAAAAGCATTTTTAACTAAGCCCGGCCAGGAACAATGACGTGCGAGCATGTGTACCATAGTATTGGAAATTTGAATTACTGGATTTGTTCCAGTTTAGTTTAAACTTAAATGACTTATTTTTATTTGCTCTGGCATCAAACAGCAATTTTATATAGCTGAACAGGAGCAAGTGAAGGAATTTTAAGTGCAGATTAGTACTGTTTTCCATACTGGGTATATTGGGAGAGGGGGGGAATTTTAAATTTACTTGGCCTATTCCGGCAGCTGTATTGAGACAGCTGTATTTTATTGGAACGTTCTAGTAGAAAATTGCTACACAAACGGAGCCTTTGGACGATTCATTCCTGTGGGCAAAGACTGCACTCACCAGAGGGCACTCTGTTGGCTCAGCATGTCCAACAATGTACCCATGATGGTGTGAGCCCTTAGATCTTCTTCAGCCCTGCCCCTGGAGGGTCCTGATTCATTTGGGGTAACATTTCAGTCATCAGTTTTTGAAGACCTGGAAAATGTTCATTCTGAAAGAAGTCATTTAAAAATCTTTTGGGACAGAAATTACCAACTCTTAAGGACCAGACTTTCCATACAGTACATCCGCAAATATTTGCTTAACTGATCAAGACCTTTGCAGCCCTGTGTTTGAAAACGGGTGATTTGGGGTGACTTATAAGGCTTACTGGATTGATTCTCTCCTGGACCAGGCGAGGAGAAACCTGTTGTAGAGTTCTAATGATGACCGTGGCGCCCTCTAGTGTCTACGATAACCTATTCACCATTTGTATTCCTCCCATCATAAATTACACTAGTTTCTTGTTTTCATAATAGTTATTTGAATAGTCCTACTAATTGCATTAACGGCCTGTAATACTATTTTTGTAATAGAATTGAGCACACTACCATACAGCAAACAGTCTTGTTCCTGTAATTCAGTAGCCATGCTCTTTGAATAATTCCACTGTTCAGATTGTGGTGTGCAGTAAGTCCAGACAGGACAGTGTCAGGCTTGTATTGCACAAGCTTCAGGGTGGAGGGAGACGGATGGCTAGCAAAAAGATTTAAAGGTTATTGCTCAGTTCATGTACTATAGCCAGGCATTAAGTTGTTTTTTTAAAACTGTTTGTTGTCGACCCATTTACATTTGATTCAAAGATGCTGTAAGCCAAGCAAGCACATACTTATGGTATAACAGCAGTATTTCAGCATTTTGATTTCCTTGTAAAACAGATCCAAGGTATGGAAGAAAGCTACTGTTACATGTACCTTATTTCTTAATGAATTTTTTTTTTTAATCACAGCATTAGCTAAGTTGCTTTTGTCTGTAAATTGATTTTTTGTATGTCAGATAAGTGAACTTTTGATGTTTTCTCTTCCAAGTGGCCTGGTTCATTCCAGCTGACTAATCTAGCCTGGAGAGAGAAGCCTGGACTGTGTCAGTGCGTATGTGATGTGTTTTTATACAGCACAGTGGCGAGGGGCTTAGCAGCTTAGTTCTCACAGCTAGGGTGGGGTTGAATTCTGGGCTGAGGAACCTTCTATGCAGAGATTGCATGCTCTGTCCCGGTTTGTGTGGTCTTTCTCTCACCTTATGAAGACATACTGGAACTGGTAACCTGTTCAGACTGTACTCCCACCTTGTAGCCTGTGTCTGCCAGGTTCAGCTTTGGCTTGCCACACCAGTCTATATGTTGAAGCAGCTATGGGTGATGAATGGATTTGTCCATTCATTTGCTTCAAATAATGGGGTGAACCTCTTGGCTCAGTTTATCAAGTGCTGTACTGCTAAAGCAAAGGAATGGGGCTTGGTTCCTGCTTGTTCCAACTATCCAACACACCTAGTCAGTATCACAGCTAATTACCTCCTAGAGGATACAGTGTTCTGCATATTGGAACTTTATAGAGGTAGACTGATTTTTTACGACATTGAAAATTTAACATATTTAATATTGAAAAATGATGCTGTGATGGTGATGCCAATCACTGGCGATTTCAGCAGTCAACTTTGGCAACAGACTGGGCTTAGGAAGAGGTGATTTGACACTTGATTTGCTCGTGGGCTTTTCAGTGTCTTTAGTGAAAATATGATTCCACATATTTGGATTTATTTAGTTCCAATCTTATTTATTAGATATTTCATGTGCATGGTGTAGGCTCATGTTCAACTCTTTTATTGAAAAGAATAATGGTACAAACCAGGTGTACAGTATGTTGTGTTTCGAGAGTATTTATGATCATAATGTACCTTGTTTAAACATTTAAACAAGTGCCAGCGATATGGGTTTATTTATATTTTGTACATGTAGAAATGTACTCTGTAGCTATAGAGGTTTGTTTCTGACATCTTTTGACATTACACCTTTCATCGTTGCAGGCTTTGATGAAGCACTTTCCACAGTTCTAGGTGTCTGCCTTTATTAGGTATTCTGTTTAGGAAGCAAGAAACAACTAGACACTATTTCATGTTATTTGTCACATCAAATGACAACATTTTTTTTTCTTCAGTCAGAATACAGCTAACTAAGATCGGTATTCATTACAGGTGCTGTTCAAGTGAGGAATTCTTTCAGACTGTTATTCTTTTCCAGCTGAAGGGGAGGGGGGTGTTGTGACTTATTGGGGAGGAAGCAGAGTTCGGGAGAAGGCATTCTGCATGGCATTCCAAGAAATATGTGTCTACTGTAAGAGAGAAAGAAGAAAGGTTGTCATTTGTTCCTCTTCCATATTAGAATCTTGTACAGTATTTCTAGCCCTTATGTAACTTGTTTACAGTGACAAAAGACAGTGTAATACACTGAACAAAGCAACTAAGCTTCACACATAAGTCTAGAAAGAACACTAGCCTGTATAAATGAAGTGAAACATTGGTTCCTAAAAACAATGTTCACGATATGTATTGGGAAATATTGGATTAGCATCCTGTTCTGTGTTATTTACAACGTCATGATGTTTTGTTTTGGTGAAAGGATTTCAATTTAAATCCTTCCTGTCACAATGCTTGTTTGTTTTTCGTCCTCTCCAAGGTAATTCCTCTATCTGGAGTCATGCGTGCTGTTATCTTCCTCTATTTCTGAATCATTGGTTCCCTGTAAATTAGGGATGTTCTTTTGTTTTAACACCATTTTTTCTCCCCTTTGAATTATAAACCCTGCAGTGCCTCATAGCGGTCAAACAGTGCTGTGCAGGACTAAATGGGTGAACAAACTGTCCAAAGAGAACTCAATACAAACCTTTTACTTAAGTGTTGCAGCTATTCTGTGCTTTGTGAATTCATATTATTCTCATTGTGCTGCTACACAGGTGCACTTGTGCTGGGGCTCTGTTTTCTGTGCCGAGCCTACAGCATGCTGAGGGCCTCCCGGATGATTCACCAGAACATGCTCCAGACCATCCTTCGCTCTCCTCAGGGTTTTTTTGAAGCCACTCCCTCAGGGAGAATTTTGAACCGCTTCAGCAAAGATGTGGATATTATTGACAATTACATCCCTGACAATATTGATATTTGGATGCGCACTTTCTGGTACACAGTAAACGTGCTGCTCATATGCTCTGCCCTCACCCCTGTCTTCCTCATAGTGATAGTGCCATTAATGATGTTCTATTGGTGGGTCCAGGTAAATAGGACAAAGCTGGCTAACTATTTAATACAGCATGTCACGTGTTTGTTGTGTTATCGTCATGGTTTGACTGACTGTCCTAGTGTTGTAGGTGCCATATGGTTTGGTCGCTCTAGCTAGGCGGTTGAGTCTCAGTCTTGAATGGGGCTTGGTTAATTGATTTCACTGCTGTTCTTTCAAACCCTGCCCATCTCCAGGCATCTCCAACAGTTGAAATTGGGCTTCACTTTCTTAAAGTTTTTCTGGGAAAGATTGCATATGAAATTATAAACTAAAACTAATTTAAATTAGATGACTAATCAGAGTTTGTTTAAAAATCTTCATTGTAAAAAAAAAAGCTTTTCGGCTGCTTCATAGTGATATAACAAAACAGCTTAAAGCCTGTGTTATTTGAAAAAAGGAAGAAGAAACAACTTTTTATTGGCAGTATGGATTTCACATTTTGTCTGGTGAATTATTCAAAGGGAGTAGAGTGGGAATTGAAGATCAGCAGTTTTCTGTAGTAGTCTTCTTTTGTAGTGCTAGTCTGTGGACATGGGCCCTGGGTGGAGTGTGGAATAGATCATTATATTGTGGTTGATTACTTAATTTTGTATGGCATTCCTTTATAAAAACTTACACTGGTATACCATGGTACAAGTATAGTTAAATTCAGGAAGGAACAGAGACATCATAGTACATGATAAAACAGAAGGGGGTGTGATAGATTATAAAAAACATGGATCATCACCGTGATCAAGCATGGTATACAGTAAGTACACTTAAACCATGTGGAAACTGCAGAAATGCTGTGCAGGACTATAGACAGGTAAACTTTTATAAGGGCTGTTCTGCCAGTTTGCCAGTTTAAAAAACTATTAACTGCAACTCCTGAAATGCCAATCTAGCCCTTTATCATTCATTCTTTCCAGTAACAGCTCATCAAATTGAATCCATTTACTAATATTCTCTTTTTTTCCCACTGCAATTTTGGACTGGACATATATTAACCTGTTGCTATTGATATGTTTACTTGGCTACTTTACCCAGAAACTGTTAACTACAGTACCTTCCAGGATGTGGTTTAAAGTATGTGAAGTGTCACTGCTAAGCTGTATGCCTGATATACAGTGACCTAGCCCTTCGTGAACACTGTCAGTGACTGATTTTTAAAAAACGTCTGCATTAGTAATTTAACAAAACTTTTTGTTTTGGTTTGGTTTGCTCGTGTGTGACTCTTGTGAAATAACAATCTCACGTCCGCAAGGCCCGATTATTATTAAAAGCCATTTTACGAACACTCCTGAGCAGTTTTATATGGGATTCAGGAGAAAATGAGCTTGATGGTTCAAGATGGTATTTTTGACTCCAATCTTTCATAGGCTTGAGAACGAAAGGTTTAAAACTTCAAAACGTCTGCAATCTGTAGAGAACTACAGAGCAAGATCTGATGGAGGCTTTATTTACACAGACTATTTGTATGATTTTTCCCTAAGATGATTCAGGCTTTCTTCTTTCGTGTGGCAGAAGCTTGATTTGAATTTGTTTCTTGCTTTCACTTTAAATTCCATCAGATTATATATTTGTCTAGTACCTGGTATGTCAGAACCTTTATTATATCTGGAGAGGCATTGTTTTATAAAATAGTATTTTAGACTTCAGTACAACTCTTGTAGAAACATGCGTTTTCCTTTTAGGCAGCAGAACCTCTAATCTTGATGGGAACAGTCTTGGTTAAGTAGATTTGCTGGTCTATTTTGATGGCCGATATAACTTTATACAGTCACTCCTTTGCACTTTGAAGTACAGTATTTAGAGAGATTACAGAATCAGAAAGTGCTGCTGATAAATTGAGCAGAAAGTTGGATAAATGGATTTGATTGTTCTGAGCTTATGAAAGAAGGGGGAGAGGATTAAAACCTGGAACTAGCAATTTCCGAGAAAAATGGAGGTCACGTGGTAAATGGTAATATGAATGACTAAGGTCTGGGCCTGTTGCACTGTATGTTTTTCTAAGGGTTTCATTTAATAAATCCAGCCTACAGAATGGAAAGCGACCCCTTAATAGGAGCCTTTAACATCTTTATGGAGTTCTTTAGATGTGCTTACAGTATGTTACAGTTTTTATAAGACTGAACAAAACAGTCTTGTAGAGTCTCATAAATATTAGTTGCTACATAAAGTTATTGATGTTAAGGATCATTTCGCTTTAAAATCAAGCTGGTACTGCCATTAAAAAATCAATTCGCACCATGTTCAAGGTCAGACAGTCTTATTTTGGTTATATGATCTTTCTTTTCTATTTTGTTGTTGAGGCCGACGGTACATTTTTGGTATGTCAAAAGTCAGATAATGATCCAAACAAAAAGTTGCTATTTTGGTCAAACTAGAAGCAGGAAATGTCTTGAAGGCTGTTGTTGAGCCTTGACAGGCACTAAGTCTGTGTATGACTCAGAAGTATGCTTTCTGAAGCCAAGGTATCATTGACCTCCTTGGCCAGTGACAAATGAAAAGTGTAACACAACTTTCTCTCAGACACATTAGTCCCACACAGGCAGTGTGGTCTTACAGAAAACCGTTTCTGTCTTAGGAAATCCCTCATAGGATATTTCCTGTCTCATCATAACAGCTGTCTAAATGCACATGTAGGCTTTCCGTAAATCCTAAGTTTTTTCCAACAACTGGTTGATGCATTTTCCCACTCTCAAACGCGAGTTAAGGAGCATCCTGCTACTGTAACATACAGTACTGTGCCAAAACTATTGTGGTACTGGACTTGAGGTTATTTATGAACATTTCTTTAAGAAGTTTGGAATCACCAGTTCGTGTTACTATGAATTTTAACTACCTAATTTGTAATTGGTGACTTTTAAACCACCTGTGCAGGCACTCTTGTCTGTGCTCTGATGCATTGCTGGCTCCACAGTGTCTTGTAGGACAGTCGGTATTGATTGGAGCTGCAGCACCTCTCTTACTGACAGTACTACAGGCTTGGAGATGCCAGGCAGATCGCAGGACTGGCTGCTGTGGCATGAACCAAGGATAACCTTAGTGATGCTAGCCCACCCAACCCTGGATGTGCATAACCAAATGTGCATCTCCACGAGGCAATCCAGGTTACATCTGCTAATGGTATAGTCTGGGCATGTACCAATGACATCTGAAACAATGTGCACTCCTATCGGGAGTCATCCAGCACGCAGTGCCTTATTCCTGTCTGGGGTTTCCTACCAATTCCAAGTAGCAGGGGAGAGTAGAAGGGCTTGGGTCTGTCTTAGGCCAAATGGATTGCCATCATTTGCACTCCACACAGTGATAGCTATAGAGAGGCCTGTTTCTGGAATGATTCCTGCTTTTTAGTGGTTACAGTGAGTGTGCTGGTGAGGCAGCTGTGTGGAGCAGCCATTAGGATTGCTGTTGGGCCTTTGAGCAGCTCCTTCACTTAGATTGCAGCTGTAAAATGCTGGTGTATAAATGGAAGCAAATGTAAGTAACTTAGTATAAAGCATTAGCAAAATAATAATGATAACATTGAACTTGGGGGGCACATTGGTTAGCACTACAGCCTCACAGCACTGGGGGGTTGGGTTCAGTTCTGGACCTGGGATGGTATCTGTGTGGTTTGTACCCTCTCCCCGTGTTCATGTGGGTTTTCTCAGGGTGCTCTGGTAGGTAAATTGGTTTTTAAGAGAACTGGCCCTTGTGTGAGTGTGTCTGTGTCTGTGTTTGTGTCTTTGTGAGCCTTGTGATGGACTGGCGCCCTGTCCAGGGTGTATCCTGTCTTGTGCCGTTTGCATACCGGGATAGGCTCCACCCCCACCCCCCCTTCCGTATGGAATAAAGCAGTTAGAAAATGTATGGGTGGAACTTTAAAATTCCCTCTTTTTTATTCTTCATCTTATTGTATTCTTTTTGGGAACAATCTGTGTTCTGCACTGACAGCTCAGCTGACTAAACTTTAATCTGCTTAAGGTCCAAATTAATTGATTCATATTCTGTTCTTTCTGAATTGAAATTAGTTTCTTAAAAGCAAATCTAGACTCTTAAAAGCAAATCTGTGCTTTACATCCTGGTTTTTGCAGTGGGTAATTTCTTTGCATGCCTGCTTAATTCTTTTAACTGTTGGCTGTGGCTTGTGTCCTGCTTGTATTTTGTTTTAAAAAATACTGTATTCTGACAAGAATAGTGTTTATTACCAGCATGCTGTACATTGAAGAGACTAAAGAAAATATTGAGGAATTATCTCCATCATTTTAGTAGTTGCCAGTGTTGCAACGAAAGGGAAATGTTGTGTTTAAAAGAAATATACAATTCTTACCAAACTGTTAAGAGACATATTCTACAAAACACATTTGTTGTATAGAAGTCAGAAATATAAATGTCCAAAGCCAAACCATATACTACAACATTATGATAGCATTTTTAAACATTTTGTTAAATAAAGTAAAATGATTAGTATGATTTTTTCTTGTATTATAGAAATATAATGTTGTTCATAGATGTGAATGTTTCTTTAAACAACTTTGGTTCAGGTTCATGAAGCATTTACTTGTAAGATATCTGTATGGCAGCACTGCACTGATACACCTATTAGATCTGGGAAATACAGACACAGATTTCTTCTGCAGTATGTCAAGATGTTTTCACAAAAACAGAGTATTAATTTCATAATGTATTTTCTGATTTGGGAATAAATGTAAAAAAAGTTTTAGGAATAAGGGATTCTTCAGATTAATATTGGTGACTTTTCTTTTTTGAAATAGGAATTTTTAGATTGAGATCTTCCCTACCTTACCACTAAGTAGGTAGATTCTCTCCAGTATGTAAAGTAAATGCTTTCTGATCTGAACCTTCTCTTGTGTGTTGTGTATCCACTGAGATTATGATGAGGTTTCAAGTTTTATTTTTTTTATCACCATAGAGGTTTTATGTGGCCACGTCTCGGCAACTTAAACGCCTGGAATCGGTCAGTCGATCTCCTATTTATTCCCATTTCTCGGAGACCATCACAGGCACAAGTGTCATCCGGGCCTACGACCGACATAAGGCCTTTGTGCTCATAAGTGATGAGAAAGTAGATGAGAATCAGAAGAGTTACTACCCTGGTATTGTTTCTAACAGGCAAGTTTATTTTTTCACATCACAAACTCCTTAGACAGACAGCATTCAAATAAAGCCCACAGACAGGTTTAGAAAGAACAGATGCAGACACGGGGATTTAGAAAGAATGGATGCAGACTTTGGATCCTCTATGACTGAATGTCGTTCTGACATCATGCAGCTCCAGCTTCACCAGTTCATACATCAGAGCAACGAGTAAAGTGCCCCACTGTTACATTTCTTTCTAAACAGCTAAAGAAAACTTATATTAAAAACATAATGAAACAATTTTTGAATCGTTCAAACTGTGTGTACAGCCTAATAACTTAAATTTATTTTTTCAGGCATTCATTTAAAGTAAAGTAATAATAATATGAGTGAAATTGGGCTGCACCTGTTTACATAAACTTCTGGCTTGGTAAATATCCTAGGATCACTTAACGTCTATAGCATCTATAACACAGTACAGTACATACACTGTAGTGATCAGTAGAGTACGTTTGTTGTGATAAACTTAGCTTTGATTGCTTGCTGCATACTTTAAGGGCTTATATTGCCACAAGTACGGTATCATGGTGCATGACAAATTTGTGCATGACAAATTGCAATGAAATTGTATTGCATTGGTAAAATGAAGCATTGCTTTTTTCCACCTGTGCGCTTTGCAGATGGCTTGGAGTCCGTATTGAATTCATTGGGAACTGCATTGTGCTTTTCGCTGCACTGTTTGCAGTGATTGGAAAAAGTACGCTGAGCCCAGGCCTTGTGGGACTCTCTGTGTCTTATGCCCTACAGGTGAGTGAGACACAAGGTTTTGTTCAAATGTTAGCAGATTTGTGCTCAAGGAAGGAAGCTTTTACCTTACTGTCATCTTACTTGTGCATGTGCATGTTTGAATGTTTATTAAATGCAGTTTCACCTCACATTTTTGTTCCCTAAGAGATACAGTTCTTCGTTTCAGATATCAGTTTAATAACAAGCTCTTAGCTTTACCTTTAACTTAATATTTTTTTTCTGCTTCAATAACAAATGGGGATGCTTTTATCCATTCCTCTAAGCTTGTGGAAATATTTGTATTCTACAAGAATGTTGAATCCTGAGGGATGATTGTTGGTACAACTGATGCATTACAGTTGTTGTTCAAGCAATAACAATAAGCATAACATTTACAACAATAACTTATTGTCGTTTGAAAGGCTGGATAAGTGTTGACAGTTACTTTGGGTGTGCTGGAATAAGCTTGTTTGCAATGATACTGCGTAGGTCACCATGTCTTTGAACTGGCTGGTAAGGATGAGCTCTGACTTGGAGAGCAACATCGTGGCTGTGGAGAGGGTGAAGGAGTACTCGGAGACAAAGACCGAGGTAGGTGGCTGTGACAGCAGCTGTATCTTCAATGTGAGGAAAAAAAGTTTAGTCTGAGGGCAGCTGGGGAGAGACCCACTATTAATTTTGCTTGTTCTGATCCCAGATGAAGTCAGATACTCCAAGTGTAATTTATTTGTGCCTGCGCTATGTCTGTTGTAACTAGAACTACCCAGACAGGAGGGCTGAGTCAGCAGGATTATCTTGCTATGCAGGCACCTGGATCTGAGCCTGGTAGCCCTGGCAGGGTCAGCTCTATCCCTCCTGCAATTGAGGACAACTCTCCTGTAAAGAACTGTGAGGGTTGCAGGGTGTAAAATGTCGAAATCGCTCTGACACAGTGAGAGATCTGCACTGTTTTTAGTCGGGGATAAAGATGTGTACAGGGTTTTAATGTTGAGGAAAGAACCATCCATCCATCCATTGCCAGAAACTCACTAATTCCTGGAAAGAGCCTGTTTTGGAAGCAAATGGCGCAAGGCGGACTACTGTACATATTGGATGGGATGATGGGACACACACAAAAACACAGTGACAATTTTAGAGACGCTAGTTAATCTTGCCAGTTTGTCAAGATTACAAACTTGCACCTGAACATGATCATAGTGAGCATATACAAGCTCCACACAGAAGGTGTTCCAATCCAGATCAAACCTTGGGGTAGCAATGCTAACCACAGCATTACTGTGTCACCCCTGAAGAATAGATCCTTAAGACAGCAGAATTGATGTTCTTTTCACAAAAAATATACCATGCTATTTAAACATGCTTCTCTATTGTCACATCATGGAATGTTAAATGATATGCTTAGTTTTTGGCAAAAGGTTTCCAGAGATTGCTATAATATACAGTATGCTGACTTATCTTTGGGAACTACTGTTTTAGATAGGGGGAGATCAGCATATATTTGCCTTTTAGAATTTGTAAACTAAAAATGTTTTAAAACTAAGGGTCAATCAGACATTACCCGTAACAACAATTTGCTCTGTAACTAGTCATTGTTGCTGCTGTTCTGCTGTTCAGGCCCCCTGGGTCATTGAGGACAAAAGGCCCCCTCCGGACTGGCCCTCTCAGGGGACGGTGGAGTTCCACAAGTACAGTGTGAGGTATCGGGAGGGGCTGGACCTGGTGTTGAAGAACCTCACTCTTTCCGTCAAGGGAGGGGAGAAGGTCAGTCAGCCAGGAGACACGTAACTACCTATGAACAGCCAGGTCCATGAGCTATCACTACAAGAGCCTTTCTAATCAGTGCAAGACAAGTAACATTAAGGGCTGTTATAGTTGTCGGTGTTAACTTCATCTGCCGATTTACAGAAGCCTAGTATAAAGGTTCAGGGTGGAACTATGCAACAGGTTGCATATTACAAATGTAATGCAATAAGCTTAAACAAGTGTTCTGATGTGCCTTCAGTAGTGGCAATGTAGTACCACCATGCTTGTGGCCGTAACAGACTAGGTGGTTGCTAGACAGATGGAGTTTGGGATATTGAAATACAGTCTGAATAAGCAAATCCCGACTTTGTGTTGTACAGGGCAAACCTGCGAATGACCTCTGTGCTTGAGTTTGACAGACTCATCCAATTGTCTGGTCATTCATTAGCTGATCTGGTGAAAGCCCTAGAGAGCAAGAGAACATGCATCTGTCACAGTGCCTGCTCTTCTCCATTTTGTCTGTCTTCTAAAAACCAGTGGTAGCTGTAAACTATCTGTAAAGCTGTAAAGTGAATGATGGGTGCATTCTCTGTGGGCCTTCTGCAGATTGGAATTGTGGGAAGAACGGGAGCAGGCAAGTCCTCTATGACCCTCTGCCTGTTCAGGATCCTGGAAGCAGCTGGGGGAGAGATCACCATTGATGGGGTGAAGATCTCCGAAATCGGTCTTCATGACCTCAGATCCAAACTCACTATCATTCCTCAGGTGAGCTCCTGGTCCACACTTCCAGCCATGATTCTGGTTGCATGTCTTTTAAACTATTCATGGTTTTTAACATTTTGACTCAATAGCTTAAACTGTAAATGAGTTTGTGTAAATTATAACGCTTATCAATTTAAATAATAGATTGAAATGTTCTGTGCACAATAATCCTGTTTGTTATTTTAACAAATATCTCTGCATGATTTGGAAAAGCCATTCCAGTTCACCGATTCCAGTCGTGTGGTTTTCACGACTCGGCTCACAGCTACATTCCCCAACACTGCACACAGGTGGAGATGAGAATGTAGGCAGACACCTTTGACTTGTCCACCTTTGGAGTCGTTTATCCTTTTCACTGTGAGCTTGCAGGTTACACTATAAGTCCTCAGAGCTGAGGAAATCCCTAGCGGATTCAGGCCCACTCCCACTTTGGGAGAATCCCAGCTGGCTAATAATACAGCCCCACCTCCTACCAGTCCCATCGGGACTACCCACGGTCTTGTTTCCTTGACGTTTATAATTATTGTGTACTGCTATTGAGCCTAAAGCCCATCCTGGGTGATGTGCAGAAATTAGCTAATGAAAGCCCTGCTAATTCTCATGACTGTTGCAATCAATCTAGGAACCCGTGCTATTCTCTGGCACCCTGCGAATGAACCTTGATCCCTTCGAGCAGTACACTGATGAAGACATATGGAGAGCTCTGGAACTGTCCCACCTCAAGAAGTTTGTTAGCAGCCAGGAGACAAAATTAAACTATGAGTGCTCAGAGGGGGGAGAAAACCTCAGGTAAACAACACCCCACTTCCTTCCAATGCGCAAATAACATTGTTTCCAGGTTTCCAAAGCTGTACAAATACACCAACACGTGTCATTTACCAGATGTACTAATTGTGTTGCTATCACCTTAGCTCCCCTCATTTCTCTGGATGGCTTAATTCCTCAAATTATCCTTTCACTGGGATTAGGAGTAAGGGCTTTGTTAATACAGGCCAAAATCAAAATGAATATGGTATGCAGTAAAAATGTTTTTTTTATTTGAAAGCAATCACTTGATTGTGTTTGACATTTTAAAACGAAGTTTCTTCTCTTTATTAACTTCACAAGAAGAAATAAACTCATTCAAAGTCAACATCATGTTGGTATACCAGCAGAGACTAAAGAACTGTTTGAGGAAACAGAATTTGTGTACCATTCAAGTGATGCATCTTGTGCTTTCCTCAAGAAACTAAAGAATAACTGAATATTTTGTTTAGCGCCCTAAAAATTCTGTGTGCTAACCTGGTTTAAATATTATTTTAAGCAAAATACATTTTCAAGTATTAGAGATGAAAAGACCCTACTTTGTAAGAGCCCAGGTGTATATAATCTCGGTTTCTGGGTTAACAGTGTAGGGCAGAGGCAGCTGGTGTGCTTAGCAAGGGCTTTGCTGAGGAAGACGCGCATCCTGATCCTAGATGAAGCCACTGCTGCCATAGACCTAGAGACGGACGACTTGATCCAGTCCACCATCAGGACGCAGTTTGAAGACTCCACAGTTTTCACAATCGCACATAGGCTTAACACCATCATGGACTACACAAGGTAAAATGTCTAGCACACAAAGACTCTCCACAGTGATTTCTTCAGACAGATTCAACTGGTATTAATACTAGCACAGAGCATGTTTTATAAAATACTTCTTAAAATTGTATTGGTTACACCATTTAAGAACTTTGAAAGTATTTGTTGAAGAGAAAAGATTTCAGACTAAAATGTGATTAGTGTTTCTTGGTATGTGTACATAATGTTCATTTAATGACTGTTAAGGAAAATATTTCACTCAGATTTCGACTCATTCATGGTGATCTTGTTCAAGGAAAATAAGCCTTTCTGGTATTCTTTTTAGCCCAAGTTACTTATTCCTAGCTGAATCTGAATAAGCTCTGCTGTAGGAAACAAGAGAAAGCATTCATCAAAATAAAATTAGCTCTTCACAGGATGTTTCAGTTTTAATGTGCATACCAGAATATTGCCCATTTATTCCTTTGACTGATTGTTTAATTTATCCACAGGATCCTTGTTTTGGACAAGGGCCAGATAGCAGAGTTTGATACGACATCAAACCTACTAGCAATGAAAGGCATTTTTTATGGTATGGCTAAAGATGCTGGACTAGCATGATGCCATGAAACGCTTACACAGTGCCTTTTTGAAGAGTCAGAAGACCTGAGGTGAATGTATCATTTTATACTGAGCTTTGTCCTGTACACAGGATTTGTTAAAGTCACCTATGCAGCTGTAATTATGAGAAGTGCACCAAGTTTGTAACAAGCTGAACTATTTTTGTACTGTATTTTAAGTTTTTAAGATTCTTCTTTAGGGAAAATTGTTCAAATGCAAGTGTGCAATTAAATTACAAACCGAATTTGTAAAAAAAAAAACTTGAATTGTATAAGAATACCAAAATGTATGTATAAACTTTGTTACAGTGAAAGTTTTATTAAAGATTTGTTTTTCCAGATGTGTCAGTTTTTAGGTTACTTCACAGAACTACACTATTAAGTACCAACAGCATTCTGCTTTCATACAAGTGGAATACACAAAGTTCTACAGATACCACTTTTACCATCTTGTCTGCATAAAGATTGTGCTGTTGATGGCACAGGACTAAATACACAGCATGTCAGCTACACATTTACAATAGTTAACAGTAAAGTAATGAAATTGCTTTACTGACACTGGAGATGGAACCAACGTAGATTTCAATTTCAGACTTATGATGGATGTAACTATTTTAAATGAAAACAGACTATCCTTATATTATTTTGGTGATGATATAGCATAAAGGGTAAGCTCTGAAGTGGCTGTATGACTGTCTTATAAATACTTTTTTACTTTGTAGTATAATCATATGGCCTGTGTGCAGAAACTCAGTTTCACTAGAATTTAGTCCAGAATTTGACCATTGCAAAATATTGGATAGTAATCATTATATTGATGTATACCACCACAACTCCCTTAACAGACCTGTGACAGTGTTAAGTTCAACTTACTTGAATGACAGAAGAAAAAAATAATGAAAAAACCTGAAGCAGAAAGTAGGGACTGGTGTAGCTCTTTCAATCTGCTGCTCGACAGAACGTACTAAACCTGTTGCAAATGTAATCCAAACTACACACACCACTTTAAAGAGCCCTGTGCTGTAGTAAGAAAAATCTTTCAAACTCAAATAAAAAAAAACACTGAACAAGAAACAGTTGTACTTTAATTCATAATCAACACAAAAATATACAGGTTTTTCTTTAATTCCGAACAAAAAAAAAAAATCTCAATCACTTCTCTTAAAACCAGAAGTGATCCAAAAGCCTTCTGCAAATATACCTTACATGAAGGGGAGGAAAGGAAGAGGAGAAACCAATAATGGTTTCCATCCAGAACTTTACAAATACCAACAGTGTTGAGATCTCAAATAAAAAAGACTGTAAAGTAGAACCTGAAGATACAAACTGAACAAGCCACACGTACAAGTTTTTAATTGTTCGTTATTAAACATGTAAACAAAACAAAATTACACAACTTAAAAAAATTCTTGGTGTAAGTTGTAGCAAATCATGTAAAGATTGTGACCAGTCCTGAAAATGAGCTTTAAAAACAGCAATTGAATCCTAGTTACATTTTTGTTTGATTTGTTTCTAGGCCACTACAGCTCTCGTTCACCTTGTTTTAAGCAGCAGTATCGCAAGTTCAGGACAGGTAGTCTTCAGGTCTTCCTCCCAGGCTTCTCAGATGTTCCTGATATGCACAAATATTTAGAAACCACACAATTAGGAAACAGGAAAAAGGCTGCAGATATACAGTCAAAGCATATAAGGACAGCTGGTGTTCCCATAACTGAGAAACAACCATGCCCTCCCCAAACCACTACCATTTAAATTGTCCATTTTTTTTATAACTGGCAGTCAAAAACAGACACACAAACTCCTTAACATTTGGGCTTTCAAGCACCTGAAATACCAGCACAGTGTCTAGGAGGAGATGTACTTCAATTAAAAATAGATTATTATATCTTATTACCCTACCCCACCAATTCAAGGTCTTTAAGCAGCTTTATTTAAAAAACAACTTGTAAAACTATATCAAGGAATACATGGGTACTGCCAGATATAGCTTGTAACTGCAGTAACCTTTAGCAGCACAGCATCAATTGTCATGGCTACTTTTTTCATTTCATTGGCATTCAGTCTTTAATTCGTACTACCAGTTGGCTTCACTGCTTTCCCAAATAGTTAAAAAATGTATGGTGAATATGAATTAACAAGTACACACAAAGGCAAAAAATACCTTTATAGAGTCTAAGAAACAAAGTCACAACAGCAAGCTTAAAAAGTTTACAGGCAACAGCATTCAGACATTGATGTGGGTAGAGAAAGGAGTACCTGGGGTGAGTACCTGCACAGATTGACAGTATCCTTGATTTTTAATTTGGCTTTTCATGGGTCGCTCACAACACCAACGCTGTGTGAGGTATGGAAGTCAGCTGCAATAATTCATAAACCCTACACTTCCATCATCCCAATGCTACCGGCTCTCGAGTTTCAGAACAAACTGCATTAGAATGCAAGGCAATCAAGCACAAAACTGCAAAACATCCTTGTCATTTACAAGACTAGCAGACTGAAAATTCATAAACAAAACTCCTTCAAATGTGCCTCGGGAAGTCATTGGAAAAAAAAAACGGACTAGAATTTTAAATGGTAATTGAGCAATGAAAAAAAAACAAATCTGAAGTACTGCAATTAACCGGCACAAGTGTCCTTGTTAAGTGGTGCGAGTGAATTAACAATATATGTTTAGCTATAGTACAGGTAGAGGCACAGAATTTTATCTGTATTATATTTTGGGAATGCCCTTTCTTTAATGAATGGTTATAACATAGCCGATACAAAATGAGGTACCTCCAACATGTTTTGCAGGGCTACACTGGCCTTCCCTTCTGGGTTTGTTTTTTTCTATTTCTTCTCATCGGTTTAGTTCCATCTTCTTCCGTGCATACTTACGCTGCACGATCAAAAACGAAAAAAATCAAAAACAAAAAAAAAAGGCCTAGCCCATGTTGAGAGATTGTACTTACCTCGGCCTGATCTGAGGTCCTATCAGATCAGTTTTAATTGGACTGAGTGTCACCTTCAGATTGTAGGTCTTCACTTGTGCCGTTAATCTCTGACTTTGGAGCCTCCACCTCCATAGGCTCTGCCTTGGGAACTTCACTTGGCTTTTCAGCACTGCTGGACTTCTTGCTACTCCTCTTCTCATCCGAATCTTTTCGATCTGACAGAGAGAAAAGGAATTTCCATATTTACACACATCGAATTTCCAGTGGGAACCTTCATATACTTCCTTTATCACACACAAAACACCAAAATCTGGATCACAGGGTACTACCTACCAAAGGGGCCAGATGGCCTCGTTTGGAGCCTCTAATGTTCTTAAAACACTCTACCATGAAACCGCTAAGCAAATGAACACTAATCTGTTATGTACAGTGTTCTTCACTATTATAAAATAAAAATTGATTATTCAAGGTAAAAGGTAAAAGCAGGAATATGAAATATGGGAAGTAAATTTTATCACCTTCAGTTTCAGAATCCCTCGGCCTATCCTTTATCAATAAATTCCATATATTCTATAGCTCCTTTAATCATTGACAACTTGACAGTGGTGTGCAACACAAGAAAGCAAGAAGAGGAAAGAGGGCAGTTCTGTGGAGAGTCTTGCCTTTGTCTTTGGACCTCCTCTCTCTGTCTTTCTCTCTACTCCTGCTCCTGTGCTTGTGAGATTTTCGATCCGGGCTCCTGGACCTCCTTCTCTCTCGGCTGCGGGAGCGGTGCTTCCTCTCTGAGCGATCTCTGCTCCGACGCCGCTCTCTGTCCCTGCTCCTGGGAAACCATTGGAACGAAGGTTTGCATCACAAAGAAAACCCACATTGATGAGAACGGGAAAGATTTGCTTTTTCCAAAACTGGAGAATAATATTTTCTGCTTTTGGAACCACTGACTGTTGAACAAGTGCTGAATTAGAATAGGCACTGCCATCTGTATACCTTAGAAGCAAGGGTGGTAAAATCTAACTGCTCAATAATGACAAACCCTATCAAATGCAGAACAATTCTTTTTAGTCCTTGAAAAATAATTTGTTGTTTCTGAGAAGCAGAAATAGATTCTCCTCTCCTTACAGTCAAGCTTTATCAGACTTCCTGCAGCACACCCACCTGCTCCTCTTTCTCTCCCGGTCTTTGCTCCTGGATCTTTTGCGATCTCTTGAGCGACTGCGTCTCCTTTCAGATGCTTTGCTTGAGTGTCTGCTGTGTGAGTGACTGCGTCGACGCCTTTCCCGATCTCTCTCTCTCTCCCTCTCCCTTTCCCTCTCTCTCTCCCTCTCCCGATCTTTCTCTCGTTCCCTCTCTTTTTCCTTCTCTCTTTCTTTCTCTCGTTCCTTCTCTTTCTCTTCCTCCTCCTTCCGTCGCCTCTTCTCCCTCTCCTCTCTCTCACGTTCCCGATCCTCTCTTTCCTTCCGTCCTTTATCATCACGCTCAGGATCTTCCGATCGCCTCCGGAGCTTTTCCTGAATTACAAATTAAAATATACAGTATTATGGATCAGGACTAACAAATCCATGTTCTGGGGGCCTATACGCATACAAATTCCATCAGATCTCAATTTCCTTATGAAAGTCTTAATGTTGCTAACAAGGTGCTTGGTTGGAATACTCACAGGATTACTTCTACTCATAGGTCTGGGGTTGTATGTTATGAAATGCAACAGTTACAAGGCAACCTCCTGCATATTTGAGAGCTGAAAATCAAGTCAAACAGTGTAAATTAAATCTATTAAGTAAATTAAGAGTTTAAGATGTGTGGGCCTCCGGCACCAGAATTGGGAACCACTGTCCGAAGCAACTGAAGAACGAATATACTATGATTGTTTTAATTTTAATGTTTATCTACCATAAATGTGAGATTAGCTAACTGATACCAAAATTTTCATCCATTTCTGTCTTGAAAGAAGCCAGAATATCGGCTTCAATGACACAGAAATTCAGTACCTGACTAAAGGGCCTTATAAAGATGGGTACATTTATTGTGAAATCATATGATCCACTACTATTGCACACAAAAACCATTCAAGTATTTGTGACTCATTAAGTTAATTTTGTGGACCTAAATTAGATTTGGTAAAGGAACCAAAATACTTATGCAATCATTAATATGAAATGTACCATTTTTCTTTCATATGGTCTACTTATTCTATACTTGATCATTTGTGAAAGATAACATATACAACAAACAATACTACTTCACAATGCCATAACAGCAGGCTTTAAAGCAACAAAGTAAAAACTACATAAGGACCTGAAAACTTTCAAAGCAAAATTTTCCAACTCGCTTGGTTCTGGAAAGTAAAATAAAAGAACCACAACATGACAGAATACCATCTATGAGAAGAAAAAATAACCTACAACAGACCTTAAGCTCTTCAACAGTAGATTTGATTTTAGCATAGCCCATGTGCTGCTTTCCCATGAGGTGATCATCCACTCTGGACTGGGCATCACCCACGATGAGAAATGCCCCACACACCTCACACACCTCCATCTGCTTCTCCTGAGCAGCAAAGCTTTCAATTGTCTGAAACAAAAATTAACTGTATCAGGTCTCTACATAATGACAAAGACAATGAACATACAAACTCTACATAGATAGCACCCCAGGTCCAGAATTGAACCCAGGGACCCCTGCCCTGTGGGGCAGCAATGCTAACCACTGCGCCACTGTGCCGCAGTCTACTATAAATTCCAACTCTGAAAGTTAATATTACAGATCCATCAGGTGAGAAAAAATAGTCTCAGATTTATTTAAGACGTAGAAAAGAAGATCAGAATGTGTCTCATCTGTAGTGTATGGAAAAAAACAAATCTTTAAAAATTAAAAAATGTATATGAAAAAGTTTTACCCATCCTAACATACTCACAGAGGTGGTGGAGCGCAAAAGCTCTCGTTCGTCTTTCAACTGTTCAACAAGTTTCATCATCCCCTGGGCCTCTTCCACTTTCCCCTCTGAGCCCAGTTCCTCGATCTGCCCAAAGAATAAAGACTGTTTTAACATTCCAGTGCTCTCTTCATCTTCCAATTTTTCATCTGGGCATAACGTTAACATTACAAAATTCAACAGCCCCATCTTAACGAAAGAGCTAGATCTTAAAGTAAACTAGACCTTACCATCAGGTACAGGTTTCAATTATAATTTCTAACTAGATAAAAATTACAAATAAAACAAGTTACAAACAAGAAGAGATCATATGGCCTTACTACCTTGCTTGTATATTAGTTACAAGCCTTTGTACAAAACAGTGCCTCCAGGTCTCAGCTCCAATTTCCACTTGTATCCTCTATTTAGCTCTTTTCTGTTAATTCTGAAGATGATTTTGAATATCTGAAGTTAGGTCCCCCTTATTTGTTCAAGACTATAAAAGTTCAGTTCTTCAGTACATTTACAATTTTCTAATATCTGGGTACTACCCCCAAGCTTAGTGAATGCTGGAAGACTTTCATAAATGGTCTGCGAATAACATTTAAGTACCACTAGTAGAACACTTTAAGGCCTAGACATTTTTTAAACCCTTTTAATAACCATAAAACATTTTCCCCTTCTACACTAATACTAACTACTATATGATGTTAGTGATGCTTCGCTTGAGGAATATTGCTGATTCTCCCTTGGTAAAAACCTCAGTCAAATATTAACCTTTCATAGCCACACAGTTTTTTTTTAATCATTTAGTATTTCACTAAAAAAAAATTCTCTTCAGGTTTTGTGGATATTTCTTACTTTTACTATATTCTTTAACCAAACAGTATTTTTTTAATTTTAGGAAGTTTGTTTTTCAATATTTTACTTAACAGTTTCCTAGTTTTTTGTTCATTTAGTCTGTTATGTGCTTCAAACTAAATTTCTTTAAATTACCACCATCCGTTCTATACTAGCTATAGCGCTTCTATTGTTCTCAAATTACCTCATTGACTGTTTTCCTAAAAACTAAAACAAAATTGCACTCTACATGTAGTTTTGAATTACTCTTCAAAATGTACCATATGATCACAGCTGCCTACTGCCACTCAATACTGCATTCCTCATTGTATCTGGTTTGAAAAGACCAGATGAAGGGCTTCCAGCTACTAAATGTTCTGAAACTGAGTATAAAAAGCTGTCCATGTAAATTACTTTTTCTTCTGAACTCAATTTTGAAACAAAGCACAAATCCACCATGTTGCATTGATTTTACCAAAAAGCTTTGACATACATTGAAATCTGCATAGGAACTGTTGTTGTTTATCAATGAGAGGCATTATGATGAAAAAAGACATCATAATGGAAAATCATTTTTTTAGTTTCTTTTTAAGGTGTTAATAGGTAAAAAATCAAACCTGAAGTACAAGTTCTTCTATTTTCTCCGTCAGCACTTGTATTTTTTCCTCATTTTTCCCCGATGGTCCTGGTGCCTGAAGAAAGAAAAAAAATTAGGTTTACAATTGCTTTAAGACTGCAGTGCCACTAAATGTTGAGCTAGCTAAGCCGTTGAAGCAAAAAAAAAAACACTTTGGTAATGCCCATTAGACCAGGAAAACAGAGCTTGTTATGCAAAGCTTTCTCTATATAAAATTCAGGGACAATGATTTTGTGACTATTTAATTAAGCAATATCACACTATAAAAGATTAAGCACTTTCTAAAATATAGCGATATGCCCCCACACAAGTATTACAACAAAATAAGTTACACAATTAATATTATGTACATGCAGAAGTCCAGCAAGATGCTGTTATAGCTATATTAATGGAGGTTTGATACCATCACTTTCTAGAAATACTTTTACAATTAATTTATACAAATAAGATAAAAGCACTACAAATAGAATGCTGTAAATATGTAGAATATGTAATCATTTAAGTCTACAAAATTTATTTTGATGCATACATATGTCAAGATATGCCAATTTTGAGATTAACCTACAACTTTCAAAATGCACAACAAATTTTCAGGTCACTGCTTATTTTCATATTTTCTTCTTACATCTGATATTAGATCATAAGAACCAATCAATACAACTGTTCAACTTAGTGACCAGAACATATTAGTCTAGTATGTCTAACTCTACCACCAGAAACAATTATTTTATTTCTTAAGCCTTTCTAGTTATGTTTATGAGTGAATACCAAAGATGCAGATAACCATTTTTAAAAAATCACTAACGCATCCAACACTGACATTTAAGAAGCCCAGTTTCATATGGAAGATAATTTGAAATCAGTCAATGTATAATAGCTACAACCATTTCAACATTTGAAATAAATTCATAACTCTTGTCCACAATAAGCTTCAAATCACTAGGATAGTGCTGACATGTCTTAGAAGTGATTATATGGGGAGGTAGATGTATCTGCTTCCTTCAGCTCTGAACCTCCTGCAAGGGCAGCCTAGTCAGTGGCGTGTGAAAATACAATGGGCTTGAATGTGTGTAGGTCAGAGGAGTCTATCTACTCTTCCTTAGTCTCCCCTGGTCAAGGAGGCAGGGTTCATAGCTTGGCACCAATACACCAATTGGCCAAATTGTACAAACTGTACACATATACAAGAATAAGTGCAAATTCTAAATTAAGAAAGAACTTTAATGTGAATGTTATTTACCTCCGCTTGTTCTACATCTATCTTTTTCTATAACCTTATTTCCTGAACTCTCCTGATACAGCTGGCAGCAGTTGGACCAGTGTTATCCAGACTAGCTGGTGGTGTGTTAAAGGCACAAATCCTATAGGTTCTTTAGAGAACTCAAAGTGGTGATGAGTCAGTATGTCTTTTTTCAGTATCTCTTTCACAGATTCTGAGAAAGTCTCCATGTATCTTTTATCGTCTTTTCTCCATAGAATTTTATCAGCTTAAGCTTCCCTTCAGAAACCCCTTTTTCAACTGTCTTTCATTTGCTAACCCCTGAGTCTATTACTGAGCTGACTTGATCCTATTTAAGTCGTACCTACTCAAAGCTACTTTATGTTGACATTAAACAATTTAACTTTCCTGTTTAAAACCTACAATATACAACTTAATAAACAATTTGAGCAATTTAGAGATGCTCTTAGGCAGATATTTGCACTTGGCTACCCATTAAAATTAGAGAATAACTAAAAACAGTAAATTAGTGTGCATGTATTCAGTTGTTTTAGCATAGCTGTCAGCATTGACAGGTTTGTTTTACAATGTTAATCCGAAAAAGATGACAAAACATTTCACTACACCTTATCAAAGCACAGGACATCTTGTTCAACTAGTTTACAAATGACACCAAAAGCTTATAAGAAAATACTTTAATCTTGCATATATTTATGAGATAAAAGGTGCAAAGTGTCATAAGTGTAACATTTATTCATGACAGTTTAATTCAAAGAAAGATATAAAGGCGTATGCTTCGTAAGAAGTGCAAAGGATGTGTAGAGATGACCCTAAAAACATAGCTGGCTCTATCTGTGCTTCATTAATACTAAACTTACAAATGATCTAAAGGAGTTCACACAGACAACGTTTTTATTGCAAATATACACAACAAATCTGGATGATATGGAAATAACTAGCTGATGTTTTCCTTTAAATATAAACTTTCATTTTTTTAACTAAATGTTTTCAACTTTCAAGTCTTGAAGTTTTTCTAGATGTGAAATCAAGTGAAAAAACATGTCACTAAACGAATGTTAGCTATATTCAACAAGTCTAAAATTAAATCAATTGTGACCAAAAACCCATACTTGCAAGAATGTCAAAGTTGTCAAACTTGTATTACTCCGGCTCTCAAGAACAAGGGAGGTATTTTAACCATTTTTGTCAAATTGTAATTTAGACAGAGGTGGCACAACAATTGTGAAGTGACACTTGTTTCCACCCTAAAAGAGCCCCAAAAACACACTAAACTGGGAATACAAACCAAGGGATCAAGAGAAGAGAGGCAGAAATAATAGGTTTCAAAAGCAGATGTGTGGGTGTCTTTTTAAACTGCAGATCACACTCACTCCAGAATTCTGCTGAGCCTGAGACAGAGCCAGTCTAGCATGGCCTCTGCGAATTCTCCGCTCCACCTCAGCCAGCAAGCTCTGTAAATAACGGAGGAAGTCCCTTTCATAACCTTCTTTCATGAACCGGGAGCTTTTCTCATACCTACAGGACAAAACAAAAGTAAAGCTGGAGGACAAAAAATGAAAGAATACACTAACATGGTTTTCAATAAGTAACTAGACTTACTGTTTTCTAAGATTTTCATCGTGAATTTTTTCACAAGGACCTATAAAGAATACACTAACATGGTTTTCAATAAGTAACTAGACTTACTGTTTTCTAAGATTTTCATCGTGGATTTTTTCACAAGGACCTATAAAGAAAAAAAAGTTACATTTTTTGCAAGATGAACAGTCATGGTCACAGAACACCTAAATAATAAACTGATTTCAAAAGCACATTTCCAAACCTAAGGACGCTGAACATAGTGATAAGGTAAAGGGCCAAAAAGTTAAAAGATATAACTTACATATCTGCTTCTAATCGTTCTTGAAATTCTCTCAGCGTCGTAAAAAACATCAAACGGAATACAGAATATCAAGGCTAGTATACTAGTAAAAAATACTAGTAGAAAAAGCTTACCCAAGTCAGATCGTGTATTTGTGAATAATTCCGCAGGGCAAAAGCCACACAGGTAATATTTGCAAACCTATGAAAACAAAAATAATTATGACTCGCAGCGTGGCCACAATAAGAATGCTTAGAAAAGGCAAGTTGGTAGACCAGCTACCAGTGAGGTTTCCAAGTGAAAACTAGCTACATAAACTGTCAGATTTTCAAAAAAAGCAATGGATGAGCGAATCAATGCAAAATGTCCGAGATAAACGTTTAAGTTCCAACAGTAATTCTCCTCTTTTTAGCACAACTTTGATCTGAAACAATGCACCTAGTTTTGACTTTTTTTTCCCCGTTGTGTCCTCAACAGACCTCTGCTGTGATCGCCACCCTCCTATCCGCTCTTCATGGGTCAGGCAGGCCTAGAGGCGCACTACGGAGTACGAGCCCGCAGGAAACGGCCTAGTTACCGTCCGGCCGCTCACTTCAGACCGGTACCTTACCATGCCCTTAAAGCACAGTAACCACGACAAAGTGCACGTTGCTTAAACAGAAACGCCGCTTAGTAGTCAATTTAATTAGAAACAAAAAAAAACGGAACGGAAACTAAAACAATCCCGTTTAATATTATTAACAATGAGCACCACGCTCCAGTAGCTTCGGAGAAAAGTGCTAGAGGACGGACATCCTTTGCGAGATAAACCGAGCGGCGAGACGTTGGTATTTGACTGCCCAGCCTGGCGAACTCCGGCGACCACGGTTAAGTACGAAGGGTTGTAACCGTGTCCGGCCCGGCGCTGCCAAGCAGAATGGGCTGCCAGTGACTGTTACAAACACCACCGTTCGCCCACCACTCCCCCGCTGCATGTGCCTACCCATCAGCTCTGGCTTCCCCGCTTTTCCCCGGACTATGTCGACTGAATGAGAAGAACAAAAAGAAAACTCACCGTCTCATGATCCCAGCGAACGTTACTTCGTTTCTCATCCGGGGCCAAGTTTCTATCTCGGCCCATTAACTCGTCAAGTAACTGGGCGGCGGAAAGCATTTTTATATTGCGATAATTATTCTTTTTTTTGCCTTCTCTCTCTTCCTCTGTTCTCCCTCACTCGTTTCTTCCCGCAGTGATCCGATTTAACCAACAAAATGGCCGCCAGCCCAGCAGCCCGTACCCACAACACACCGCCGGCGCGTGAAGAAGTGTCGCTCCCTCAGGAGAGACCTGTCCGATCAGAGACTAGTGCCCCCCTACTGTGGATGACCTACAATGAGCCGATTGCATGGGAGAGACGCATCGGATTAATGTCAATATAGACGAAAACTGTCTTTTGCAAAAGCAGCCCAGAAACTTTACATTTGTTTTAGTTATGTCCTGTTGATAAGCATTTTGGATTGATCTGCAAAATGACATAAAGATGGATTCTAATATCGGCTTTTCTTTTGGAGAAACAGAAGCTATGCTATTTTTAATCTCCTTGAAAACAAATACAAAAATATCGTTGGTCATTGACGTTATCATTATACTTCCTCTTTATTATATGCATTCAATTAAATGGTCTGGGAAGAGACCCCCATTTGAACAATTTGCAGAATAGATGTAAGGGCATGTTTCCAACCTATTTCTACATTTCTAAACATAGGAACGCGTAAGCTGTGCATACCTCATATGTATTTACTTAAATTAATATTTTTTTATAAAATGCCACTATATTATGTAACTCGGATGATGTTATATGTTCCATTGTGTATTGTTTATGTTTTATTGTTGCAATAAAAATGTTTAAAACATCATATCAGACGCTAGTGCCCCCCACTGTGGAAGACCTGTACTGTAGTACAGAAACAGAAGAAATAGTCTCTCGCCGGTTACAGACGAACGCCCCCTACTGCCGAGGACCCGTCGAGGCTACTTCATTAAGGTGAAGCTTGTTTTAAACTTGTTGGCCTGTTCAGATACCTTTGTTTTAAAACAATGTCCCTTGGGCTAATGAAATGTGGTACATCTAGAATCACAGAGAACATGCTGTCGTGGACAGCGACAATACGCATAAACGGTGGTCACGTTATGTAATGTCCTTGGGAGTTGTAACTACAAATGCGCTTCAACGTACACGATCCTGTATTTTTAAAATTTAGACATTTGAATACATGCTGAAGCCTGTACATTAATAAATTCTACAAAAACAAACACTTGCAAATTATACATCTTTATTTAAAAATGCCCCTTCTTCATGCAGAGCAGTAACTAGATAGCGGCAGTAGAGCCTACAAGCCTAAACATCTGATCTTAAATTTTAAAGAAAAACTGACTTATGAATGTCAAAATTGAAGTTGTTTTCTAAGGGGTGTATTGTTACCTAGTTACACTTAGAACTGAGCAAACATTATAATCGCTCGCTCTGGAAATGGACATCACAGAATAGTAATTTTAAAGCCAGACCTTGTGCATTGTATACAAATTGGCAATACAAATCTCTGTTATCACAAGGCACCAGCAAATAGTACGTCTGTTCCAAAAATAAAGTGGAGTAGTAATAATTGCAGCAAACTGAAGCCGTCTTTCTCCGGAAGCATTGTCAGGGTAGGAACTAAAGTTGCAGCCTAGCGTTGTTACAGTTAAAGCTGCACCCCATGGGAGGAGTAGTTTATACCGCAACGGCGACTTACTGGACACCGGGAGGCAGTCAAAAACGGCTTGGCACGGGTTGACATTTTATAAACTTTTGGTGGATTCAAAATGAACAACTTTAGTTTGAAAAGGCCTTACTAGGATACACGGTGCATCTTTTTGAGCGTGTTTAATACGGCTCCGATATAGTGGGCGATCGCTGGCGGAAAAAAAAGGTTGTTTTGTCAGAAAGGAAAAGTACATCGATCGCTCTTTCCTTTCATGAAGACATCAGACTGTGGTAAAAATGACAAGCCCCTCGATGGATAAGGAACTGCAAGAGCGTCTGAGAGAAGCGTCTGCGATCGGGGATATTGATGAAGTACGAACATTAGTGGAGAAGGGAGTTAACATCAATTCGCAAAACGAAATAAATGGATGGTACGTTGTATGACTGTGTTATATTGTGTTTTCCTCCTCCACTTAGAGTTCTGTATATCGCCTTTAATAATACCGGGTAATCCAGTTAGTGGGATAAATAACGCATGCGATATTTTACGACGGTAGAGGCAGAAATCTGATCGGAGTAAAGATCAAATGTGCAGATCAGTTAAATGTTTCGTTTTGGTTACGTGGGCCCGATTATTATTTTCAGTAATATTAATTGTTGTGGTTTAGCGGGATTGTTCGAATATAAGCACGTTGCCCACGTTGGGTGGATGTTCAGGAGTTAATAACCGCTAAAGCTCCGAATAAATGAGAGAGTTTCGAGATTGGCTGCTCGTGTGTGTATTTCGGTCGGTTCGTTTGTGCGATAACAACGGTACCACCAAGTTATGCCGGCTTAGGCAATTCCGTGAATTAGAATACGAAAATATTCCAAGAATGAACTACAGATAATGCCATCGCTTACACACTGTTGCCATCTTTCACGTCTTAAAACACAGTGAGGTCTGAGAACATTTTTCAAAATTTCATATATTTTCTTGGACGTGCAGTTCTGCCAAGGACCTGCTTTGAACCCTTGAACGTGTAACTAATCAAGTAACTTATTCTTAAGCAGTTTATATTGCAGATATATCACCCATATTTTAGAAACTGCCTTCTAATATAAAATGAATATGAACTTTAGGAATCACATTTAATTAGTAGTGACTTTGATTGCGTTTCTAAATGCCAGAGAACGAAAACTTTAATTGGTAGTATTACCAGCTTTCTTGAAGTTTGAACAATAATATAGGTGGTTCCAATAATTTTTAACTGAACTGTACTTTCTTATTGCAGTTTTGTGCAGAAAATATTAAGATGTATTATACAGTCTTAAACTATATTAAATAATAGTGATGCAGTTTTCATTTTTGTTGTATTATAAAATCTAACATTGCAGCAAGAAACTTGCTGTAAACTTTAAACATGATTTAAGTAATACAGACTTTACATAGACAGTATATACAAATATACCAAAAAATGTTTTTTTTGTCTTCTGAAAATCAGAATTATTGGTAATTAACAATAAACTTATTGTAGCCCTCACATCAGTGTAATCTAATTATTGAGACGATAGCAAAAACAATTTGCGAAAGAAAAATGTGATATAGCAGGATTTTTATTATCCATCTTCTGCAAAGATTCAGAGCAATGTGGTTTTGTTTTAGATTATGGAGGTAGAGTTAGACTTACATTATCCTATTCACAACACAAGGCTCTCATAGAACAGATGAGAGTTTGACAAAAATGACATCAAACTGCACATTTTCCCTTCTCAGCTTAGCTTTATGGAGGCCTCTGTCACCTCAGGGGAGTCACAGAGCTTTCTTGTGCTCTGTCCTTCAACTGGGCTCTTAAGCAGAGGCTTTGTCATACTTTGCTGTACAGAAGCAGCTGTTCAAGTATATTTCAGTGTTAAGTCTCAGTTAGATGCTTTGGATAAAAGTGACAGGTTTACATAGTCCACGCATCCACTTTCTAACCGCTTTATCCAGTACAAGGTCGTGGAAAATGCTGGAGCCTGTCTCCACAAGTAACGGGTGTAAGGCAGGATACACCCTGGACAGGATGCCAGTCCATCGCAGGGCACACCCAGGCAAACATACACATTCACACTCTGGGACCAATTTTTCCCAGAAACCAATTAACCCATCAGTACATCTGTGGACTGTGAGAAGAACCCAGGCGAATATGGGGAGAACGTACAAACTCCATGCAGAAACCACCTCAGGAATTGAACCCAGGGACCCAGCGCTGCAAGGCAGTAGAGTTAACCTTTGTGCCACATTACCATCCACTTTACTAATCATTTGGTAAATGTGGTGTTAGTATGGTCCAAAATAAAGTTCTTTAAGTACTGTCCTAAATAGTCCATATCGACACCCTTCTCATTTCCCTGTTACAAGCCTGGTTTCGGGGTAGGTTAAATGTCTGCAAGTGGATTTTATTCCTTTCTTTAGGACCTGTCTGCATTGGGCGTGCAAGAGGAACCACCGGCAAATCGTGGCCTACCTTTTGAGCTCGGGAGCTGACACAGAAGTCCTTACATCCAAAGGAGAAAAGGCAGCACAGCTCACTTCAAGACGTGACATCAGAAAACTGTTAGGAGGTAAGCCAAAAATCGCATCTAAAAATCCCCAACACAGAATGAAAAGCCTTAATGTTGAGATCCAGCAACCCTGAATTCCAGGAAAACAAAACCAGAATTGTGATGGATTGGCGTGTGCTCTTCTGTTTTCAGTCAAGGGTCAGACTTGTCAGCTGTCTCAACACAGCTAAGACAGTTTAATCAGTGCAGCAAGACTTGCATCTAATTTTACATTGTTTCTGCACAACATTCCAACTTCTTGTCAAGTTATTTTTGGGAGCAGTCAATATATCCCATGCGTATTTACTTGCAAAGAAAAACCCACAGCTTTTTAAACATTGTGCTCTTGATCAAATGTTTCTCTGGCCTTGCTTGCTGATGACTGGTACATTATAGTTTCATACTTCAAGTCATAATAGTTTAACTGAAGAACCATTTAGCAAAAATCTGCAGGCAGTTAAATACAGAGAGACTTTTAGTTTTTAGTACCAAGTGGAAGTTCCTCTGGTAGTATTACATTCACTTAATGTGCTGTATTAAATTTTAGACCAGTAAAATTGATCCTCTCAAACAGTTATTTGGATAGTGTTTCTGGCAAAAAATAAAAATAAATCTGATTCATGACTTTCCAAGGGGTGCAGAAAAACAAGTTCCTCAGACTAAACTGAGAAACGTGTTGATTGAAAACAATTTCAATTGAAGACTTTTTGTTTGATTAGAGCCAATGAATAAAACTTGAATTTCTGGTATGTAAAAAATATTCTTCTCCCATATTTGGCAGGGTTGTTTTAATTTCTTCCCTTGAGGTATAAATTGATGCAAACCCAAGCATCTGACCTTTATTTTATGGTGCTTATTCAGCACAGCCAGCTCTCCTGCAGCATGACCAAGAAGAGTCAATCCAAATGGTTCATGCAGCTCTAATATGCAGCACGTTGTGTTTAACATTACTGTGCAATTAATGGCATTGGATTATGCAGGTCATCTAGCCATTGTAATTCGAGACTTTTTTAGAGATATTAATTAGAAGTTAAGTTTTAAGCACTTTTGAGTTGAACATCAATCGTATCTGTACTTGTGCCATGTTATTGTATTTGCTTTGATAACATACATAGCTCTTCTGTGCTTAACACAGTTTAGTCCAGTGTCTGTTTGACTTTGATTCACAGTGGAAGAAGATGAAATAGAGGAATTGACAGAGGTGGAGTTGCCAATTATTCCAAATTACCTTGTGAATCCTCCATTCCCTTATGTTAAGACGGAAAAGCCTAGCCTGATTCCAGAAGCTCATGTCCCATCGCACAATGGAACGGTTGGCACCTCGGAAGTATCCCATTGTGAGCAGGCACCTTTGCCAGCCTTGGAGAAGGAACGGAACCCTTTTGCTGATGCCAGCATACCGAGAGAGAGCGCATACATACCAGTGGCTGAACAGAATGGCCTCCAGCCCAGTTCTCTGGGATCTGTGAACGGAACTACCTTGGATTCCAGTCATTCGAACCACAGTGAGCACTCACACAAGACAACTCAGAATGGACCAGTCTGTTCTACCTTACTGTCCCCTAATGGGAACCCCAGCTCATCGGTGTCGGCCAGCAGTGGCAGACAGCAGTCCATACCTCAGCAGCTGAACTGCAATCAGATGGGCTCCATGCCAGCGTTTCAGCCATTTTTCTTCACCAGTGCTTTTCCACTGAATATGCAAGGTAAAACCTTGTTGTTTACGTCTTTTGCTCAAATACAAAGCCTCACTTCAGTGCTTAAATTTAAATACACATAGAACTGCGCAAGCTGTTCAAAATGATTTGCAACTGTTTTGCTCCTGTAAGCAGAATGAGCAATTTAAATGACACACTGACCTCTTTTCTCTTAGCCTGTAATCATGCCATTATTTGGAAGTCATGATAATTTGTGTTAAAGAATATTTCACCTAGCTGTTGTTGTAGGTATGCCCAGAGGTATAGCATTGCTTGTATGTTTTAATATTGATCTCCTTGGGATATAGGTGGGAGTTTTATCCTCTGTGCAATTTGAACTTTGACATTGCTGGGACATTTCAGCATATAGAGATTTGTGATACACCTTAATCCTCTGAGCATACAAAGAGTCTCAAAGCCAAGCGGGTTTGATGGGGGTGTTCCATTTACACTATGCTGGGATTGAGACACAGTTGACTGTTAAATTGCCAGGACATTACTTTGTATGGAGAACCTGTTTTTAGCTGTGCTTGCAAAATAGACACAAATATGTAACAGTGAAATTCAAGGTGATCCTCTCAAGCTTTAAAGATCTAGTTTAATTTAAAACACATTTACCGGAACCAGATTTCAGCAGATCACAGTATTCTTGACAGCCTGGGTGACCTTCAGATATGTTTCCTAGCAGCCTTTCCAGCATGGCCCTCAATAAGCATTTTAATATTTCTGACTGGCATTGCAGAGCTGGTGCTGAAGGTGCGGGTCCAGAACCCCAGTGTGAGAGAGAATGACTTTATCGAGGTCGAGCTGGACCGCCAGGAGCTGACATACAGATCCCTGCTGCGAGTGTGCTGCCGGGAGCTGGGGGTCAGCGCCGACCACGTGGAGAAGATCCGGAAGCTTCCGAACACTATGCTGCGCAAGGCAAGCGAATCCCAGCGCTTTAAGAATTGAGTGTTAAGTTAGACAGGAAGCGGCTAACTCACAGTATTCTTTTTCGTAGAGAACAGGATTTTTTACAGCACCAGGACACAGACCCCATTCTGTAGCCAGCAGCAGGTCGAGCATTTTCAAGCTCGTTTGAAAAAGAAAAAAATCTGTTTAGATAAAGAGAAAAAACAGTTTTTTATCCACCCTTTCAAACATTTTCTAAAATTCTTACCATTTAGGGTGGTAGGGGGAGTCGGGGCCTATCCTGGCAAGCAAGACAGGAAACACACTGCACTAAAGCCAGTCCATCACAGGGCTCACACACAGAAACAAAACGGCACACACTCACCTCATGGCCAGTTTTCCCAGAAGCCAAGTAACCTACCAATATGTGTTTGAACTGTGGAAGGAAACCCAAGCAAACGCAGAGAGATCACACAAACTCCACACAGATAGCATCCCAGGTCCAGAATTGAAACCAGGGCCCTAGTGCTGTGAGGCAACAAAACTAATCATTGCACCTCCGCACCATCTGAAAAAAATTAACTAAAATATTAACTAAAAACGGGCCACTTTAGATACGTTTGTTTAGTGTAATTTGTCTTACTTTACCCTAAATTTTTATTTTGGGTCTCTCCTGCCTAGACTAAATAGAGGTTCTGAAATGTAATTACAAATTTATAATAAACAGGTAACAATAAAATTTCCAAATAACTTTGTGCTACATTTGGTGTTGTCTACTACTGTAACTGGGTTAAGCACTGTTAATATGTACCAGAGGTCAGAGGTTATACAGTAAACATGATTATAACATGGCGCCTGTGGTTGCTATGGTTCCCAACATCATATTACAAGTGTACCTTTAAATGCTTTCTTGGGTATCGCTATTAAGCACAGTATACTACTACTACTACTAGTATACTACTACAGTTACATAAAATATGCAAAAACATTAAGTGCAACAATATGTAAAGTAAAAAAAAATCCTACATTCAAATTGTAATTCTCTTCTTGTTCCTCTCTGGCACTTCTAAATCTATTACACCTCTGAGCACCACACTGGCTGCTCCTTGTGACAGGAAAAGCTCTACAGTTGCATTTACAGTCCTTTACAAACAGATAAAAGCAGGAAAAACAGAGTAACGCATGAAGCCTCCTGGATCACTGCACTGTGCACGCCTCCAGTGTCAGAATGTGTACCGTGACCAGCAAGAGGCGCTCTGGAGAAAGGCTCTGGAAATGCTCGAACCAGGACCCAGTTAGACACATCGAGTGGCTAATCAAGTAAAAGTGCAGACTCAAAAGTCAGTGATCATTCTGAGCAAATATCCATCAAAGCTTGCAAAGAGGCTAAACATCATAAACTTGTTTGTGATTTTGAACATGAAATTGTCAGAAGTGGGAGTGATATGGAAAGGATCTTGAATTCCAATGCAGCATGCTCAGACATTCAGCAACACAGTTCCTCAGTGCTGAGGAGGTTTGAGAAAGACCATCGTGTTCGTAGAATCTGGCTAGTACTACAGGAGGCTACTAGATTATACAAAAAGTGTCTTGTTGTTAGACATCTGCTTGTAACATTTTTAAATAAAAAAATATATTTAAATGATCGTTTCATATTATGGAAAATAGTGAGAATTATATGCTAAGAATAAAATATTTGTCCTTGAGGTTACCCAATAAGGACTATACTGTACATGTAACAAGTGTAGCCTGTGCTCTGCCCCTGCTGGGATTTGGTCACGGTTGATTGCTTGCTTGTAGCTGAAATGGCGCAACTCCATAGTCTACAGCAAAACACCACTGTGCCAAAAAAACAGTCTTCCACTGCTGCAGAATTCTACAGTGTTAAGCTTTCAAGAGAGTGATGTCACTTCTGCAACATGTTTGCTGCACTGAGGCTAGTGGGCGACAATAGTTAGATTGTGAAACCCTACCATCGACAGGCCCATCGGAGTTGCAAAAACACAAGAGGCCTCATAGCAAAAGAGTATGGGATTTGAAATCAATAATTAAAAATGTTTTAAATTACCTTGTTAGCATGTCCTAGAAAGTGTTGGCTGGAAAATGCACTCTGAATTGTTGATTACATCATCTCTTTTTTTTTTTTAGAGTTACAGTCCTAACCAGGGTAACATTAAATTCCCACAGTATTTAATATTTATTTCTCTTTTAGCAGCCTCCTAACTATCTGTGCAGACTGGGATGGGTTCTTAGTGTTTAATTAGACCATTGCTGATTAAATGTCTTGTCTAGGGGAAATGGGCTACTATTTTATTGTTTTAACCACTAGACTGTTAGTTTGAATGAATTTGAACAAATAAAGAGAAGCAAATCCAGAGAGACTGAACAAGCACAGTGGGACATGTCCTAGTTGTTTTATCAAAAATTAAGGATATAGTTAATGGAATGTCATTAAATAAAGGAAAAAAAAAACATTGTAAGAAGCACGCTTCTTATTTATGATTTCCTCAGTCCTCACTCCAGGACCATGGAGATCCACAGGATTTTACTTGGACTTAATTAATTTTAAGCAACTTCGGACAAGTACTGTATATCACTGTTTTCAATGAAGTGAAATTGCACAGGAGAAATCCTCGAACTCTTACTGTATTAAAAGCTTCCTGTAATGATGATATGACACCTCACATGCTGAAGAAGTTGGTGTCCAGAGTTCGCTCTCTATAAACACAGTTGTTCACAGTATGTGTTCCTAACCCTGGGGCAGAGCACAGACACATGATGCTGAAGACAGATGGCAGGGCCGACCTGGTAAATTCAAGTTCTTGGAAGGCTCAGGCTTAGCTGCCTTCAAAAAGATTTCTGTATGGGAAACAATCATGCTGAATTAAAAAAAACAAACTATTTTTTTCTCTTGTCAGGACAAAGATGTTGCCAGGCTGCAGGATTTCCAGGAGCTGGAGGTTGTGCTGGAGAAGACGGAAGGCCTTGCCTTGTTTTCAGCCACGGGACAGTCCTCCCTGACAGACAAGCCCTGCTACAATATGAAAGCGTCGAAGCTCACTTACTAGCTTGCCCCGGAGCACACCACGCAGCATCTGTTTACATGTGTGCTGGTGAAAACACTTGAGTAGGCTGAAAGGTTTATTCCCCCTCTGGTTTCTATTACATTATTCCACTTTCAGAGGTGTGTGATGTGGTATGATTCAGTTTGCAGTATGATACATATTTCTAGCAGTGATGTTTTTCTTTGTCCTTTTAGGCAAAGTCTTTTTGTTATACACCACATGGTATGGGTCACTGCTGTGGCTTATGTTTTCATTTCGGCATATTTGTTTTTCTCTGATGAGTGACTAGAAAGGGTTTAGCTCCCTGAGAGAAAGGTATTTTAGTGATAAGAGTCAGAGATTACAAGAATTCATCTTTTTGCTGTAAATTTCCTTGAAATCTATTACTCTTATTAAAGATACTAATCTACTATATTATATGAGTCATCCTAGAAGAAAGATGCATACACAGTAGATATGAAATTAACACTTTAAAAGTGCTGAAACAACCTCTAACAAGCATGAACAATTTTGTTTTCCTTATTTGTCTTTTAATGATATCATCCATGTTTTAAACGGATTCCGTTTTTATTTTAGCGAATCTAAGGTTTTGACAAGTGTTTTAAGCAGTTCCTTTCCATTTTAAGGGAGATTAGGATTCTATGGCACATAAAGACTGGGATCACGAGACAGCAATTTAATATATGAAATAAAAAAGAGAGGTGAATTTCATACTTATTTTCAAGTGCACCATGATATGTAAGTAATTGGTATGTGAAAGTGAAATATGGAAAGTAGGTGTTTGAAAGTCAAATATTAACACAAATAGAGAATAATTTGAATTCTGCAAACAAACAAGTTAAAGAATGGACTGGACATGACTCAGTTATCCACGACTGGTGTCTTACTCAATTCTTTACTTACTACTTATTATTCATTTTTATTTCAGAGCAGTTTTAGTTGTATTTCTTGTGACGTAAACATTTAGTGACTGACCAGACAATGCCGTGATTTTTTAAAAAGCACATTTGTACCTCCATTTATCATGTAAAAGATTAAGTATGTGGACTGCAGCTATGACTGTTTTTTGGAAAAGGAATAGAAAAATACATATGTACAAAATGTATTTTCAAAAGCTTTCACATATAATATCACTTCATTGCATTTCACTGTAAAAATACAACATACTGTAATACAACCCAGAGGCTCATGAAAAACAACACATACTGTCAAGGAACAAATCTGCGATACCACTAGTGACTGAAAATACAAATGTGTTTATAAAACCAATGAATTGAAAGACACAGCAGGAAGCCAGGAGATGTTAATGTTGTGGGGAGTGTCTGTTGAGTGTTTTAAGTAAGTTTTCCATGTTGATAAAAGCTCCAGTAACTCTCAGCCTTGTATCTTAATTATTCCATTGTTTTTTTCCAGTGATGTTTTGGAATTATGAGGTTTGTATTTTGCATAATCCCCCATCAAAATAGATTAACTTCTCTTGTGATTTATACTGTAACTAAAAGTAGCAACATTGAAAAGCACTTTGTTAAACTTTGTCTGGAAAGGAAGAGAGAATCTTTTTTAAAGTAGGAGTACCTACAAAACACTAAACAACTGTGTATGTTAGATTCTTTAGGCGAGTAATGTCTAATCTCGTAGTTACTGTCTCTTTAAAATGCTGATCATTTCCCTCATAATTTACGAGTCATGGAGGGGGGGCAGTTTTCAGATTTCAGACAGTATTGCTGTTATCAGTAAGGTTGGGTCACCCTTATTGGTGATAATTAAGATTTTGCAGAGGAAAGCTTGTTTGAAAGAAAATGGTAACTCCCGTTTAGTGTTTGTTAATTTGTTTAATACGGGGTGAGTTTTACTCGCTGTGTGACAGTGCACAGAATAATGAGTGGCAGCCTGAGTGTCTTATAGATAACAGGAAGCAGGCAGGCTCTTCTGTGACCTATTTATTCTCAGAACAGAGGTTTTTTTAATTATTGGCTGAAATAATGGAATCTTTTTTTTACGTGTATTCAGCAGAAGCCTGGTTTGAACTGTTTTTTTATCATTTTTGATTGAATTGGATTTTTAAGACCTTTGGTGATAATTTTAGAGGATATATTTTTAAAATGAAAAAAGCACAATTAATAACTTTATGTAACTGGTACCTTATAGAGAATAAACATGATCTATTTGCTTTCTCAGGTTTAATAAGGTGGGTTTTTCCTGTGTTAACACATTACACTATATTTTTAACAGTCTGTAAAGTAAGCTTCAATACTGTTATGTGCTGACTGTGACTAACATTAACTTTATATTACCTCATAAACACTTCTACTGCGACTTATCGTATTAAAACAGAACTATTTCTCCTATGGCAAGGCGATTGATTTTGAGATCATATTTTAATTGTGTCGTCAAAGCTGTTTGTTGTTTTTCTACATTAAAACAGTATAAAACCATGAATGATTTTTGAAAAAGTCTTAAGCAGCCCAGAGTTAAAATGTTTTCCTTCATATAATATTTCTGATAACAAATAACCTAAATACTACTAACCTATTTATAAAATAATGTTTTGGAAGCGTTGCGAGACTTGTGACAGTTTACTCATTAAGCTGGTACGTGAGGCTCATAGTAGCAATTGTACTGTATTACGGTGCTCTGAAACTAGAAGTTACTTTGTAGTTCTTCAGAGTTAGATAACTGAATGTGGTTTCTGGGTGCTGATCACGATAATACTGACGTTATGGCATTTGGCATATGGCATATGTCTAAAAGTACTTTTGGACTAAATGTTTCTTTTTAATCATTTAAAAAAGCATAATGAGCTTTGCAAATTCCAAACCTGATTCTTGATGCCGGTATTCTACAATTTGGCCACAAGACATGTCATTGCCCACAAAATATCACCAGGACAGCTCCTGGTGGATTCATTAAAGTTTGAAGTTGATTTGGGGCTCTATCTTTAGTGAGGGGTATGGTTATTAGAAAGAGTTTAGCCATGTATGCCCACATGTTTATACACCACAGTGGGTTGCGGGTTCAGTGGGTTGACTGTGTATTAAATGGACATACTTTGCTAGACTGAAGTGACTTGCCACACAAAGAATCTGGACGTCTAGTCTTTTTAGGTTTCACTTTCTTAATAAAATCTTACATTCTGAAAAACTGCTTAAAAACACCAAGCAATCCACATCACTTCACTTCCGGATGTTGACTTTTCCATCTAACAGTGTAAAAGTCTTTCACATAAAAAATTTAAGAAAGCTTGAGAGAGCTGGCTCCCAGAAATTGCTTTTATTTAAAAAAAAATCCTGGTTTGTTTTATGAAGAGTTGGAGATAAAAATGACTCAAGATATGGCTCATGTAGCAATCTCCACACTGTACAGCTGCGATTTGATAAAAAGTCTTGAATATTGAATCATGTGTCACTAGAATGCGGGCGAAGGTTTCTTCAGAACCAAGCAGCAGAAAGCAAGTGCTGAGGATTCAGCTAGAGCCCCATTATCATTGTCCTTTCGCCCTGTTAACACGCTAGACTTTCTGTCAGCCAAACGACTGTCTTTCAGTGTCCAGGTGTACATCTGTTGTTTGACATTGACACTAACCACATTGCATCGTGCACTTTTGCTCTGTTTTCAAACACTTTAGCACTACTGAATCTGAATAGTTTCTGTCTGGCAAATCATAACTTTGCACTGTGAGAATCAACATATTTGTGTGTATGAACACCGGGGCTCCATACACTTGCCCCTGCTGTCTGTGGAATGCTGTTTCTAAGAATACATAATGAGACAAACATAATAATACAAATTGGGATTTCCTGTTTTTATATTAGATTCTTGAAACTTTAAAAGGTTTCAAAACCCCTTTGAAAAGCGCAATGTTTTAAAAGTAATGCAAGAAAAATATCCATGCCAAACAATTGTCTTCAACATCTTTTCTGCATCTCTTCCAAATCTGTTGCATTCTGCAGTGTTTCCTAATTAATGAATTTAATGTTTTTGTGTGCAACAATTTTTTTGTGAGTGAAAGCTTTTAAAAAAAATAAAATAGACCTATGGAATACTGAGGCAGGCTAGTGTAGGTGGACTTATTTGAGTGGCAATTTTTTTTAAAAGCAAAGTATTAAGTCAGAAGTAACTGAAGACCTTTTAATCTCTTGATCTCTTTCTGCTGCAGAGTTCATAATTATGAGTACATGCTGGGCAGGATTAAAGACTAATACTAAATGACAAAAAGAACATTTCTCAGCTCTTGCATTTTGAGAGGAGTGTTGGCTAATTAAAAAAATTGAAATAGACATGGCTAGAACTTTTCAGATGAAGGAAAGAGTTAATATTCATTTGTGAAAGTGTTGCTTTTTTTTCTATAGCCTTAAGGCTGCCATGTTACTTGTAATCAAGGATGGTATCATTTGCCCACAGTGCACCCTGCTGTCCTCTCTTTTTGGTGTGAAGTGGAATATTTGGTTGAGGATCAGTTATTCAATTGTTTTGAGTCTTTTTTTTTTGCTTACAACCCTTCTGTGGATAAACACTGGGAACGGGGGACTGGGACTCACACAAAAGTGAGCTGGTATTTCTGACAGTGGAGGATTAGAAATGTCTGGAGAATGTGAAAGGTGCAAATGCAATTGTGTCGCTGATGATAAAATTGCAGATCTGCCTAAATTGTGGTCTTCCTAGTGTGCTCCATTTTAACTCTTTGCTACAGCTAGATCTGTATTTTTTTAATTGGTTGCAACAGCATTGCAGCTGTTATGCTGATCCTGTTTGCTACCAAAGTAAAAATGGGAGCATTGTATAGGTTATTTCAATGGAATTGCTGATTATCCAACTTTTTCCATGTGTTTTATCATGTCAAAGGCCAGTTAAAACAATACCCTATTAAAAAAACCTTGCAAGTTGACAAAAGCTGCATTTTGCTCTCATTCACTAATTCGGGGGTTGGCGCTTAATGAGGAGAAGACAGTCCTCTGACAAGTAAACAGTTGATTGTACAGTATGCATTGAGAGATTTGGTAAATGCTTTGAGTAAGCTCGTCAGAGCACACATTTTCCTTTATAAACGCTTAGCATTGAAAGTAATGTGATGTTTGAAAAATCGAGGGAGGGTCATCTCAGCTAGTTGGGTCACTCTCTGTATGAACCCCAAATCTTTGAATGAATAGGAAAAAAAAACTTGGCAAATATTCCAATTTAACAATCTGTTAGTTCAATTAAGGCTTCGACTAGATAATTACGGTCAGCTGGAATAAAAACCAGCATGGCTGTGGCCCTCCAGGACAAGGACGAGACCACTGGGTCATAGCATGCTTTATAGGGATGAGGGGGTTCAGACATTCCTTTAAAGAAGCCTGTTCCTTACATAAATCATCAATGCAAAGTTCTTGTGGAGTTAACTGGAGTGAACGGTGTTCTGTACCTTTGACCACATTTATGGATTAAAGCTTTCCTGTCCTGGTTCTTGTGAGATCTTAAAATTACTTCATGGATTCCTTAATTGAGTTGGTAATTGCCTTATCTTGCCTTGTTTAATCATTTCAGACCCAGAAAACAACCACTTGAACTTTAAAGTTTAGAAATAGTCACACAAGATTTAATAAGGTAGAATATCAGATGAATGGCTTTAGCAAACAAATTGATTACTTGGCTTAGGAAATACAATCACACAGTAACGTGATCCCAGGTGAGGGTAAATGTAAAAAATGCTGTATCCAGATTAGTCCTCCACTTTCCAGAAATAAGGGCTTGCAGGTCAGTTTGCTCCATTGAGCATAATTCGTGCCAGAAATACAGTATATATTCTGGAATGGGATTCTTAATTCAGGACTTCCTATACTCAAATACTGAACCTTTAGGTCTGGTCTAGATCGTCATTACAGCCTGCTCCTTAGTGATGTAACTGAGTTTCTCATCAACTAATGAAATTATTAAAAAGGTTGCTTGGGCTGAATTCATGCTAAAAAATGGAGTGTGAGGTCCAGCCCTAGTGAAGACCTGTAGCTGTTTCTTAACACTAAATGTAAAAAACCATTCACGTCCATGGAGAAGAGATAGATTTGACTTAACCTATGCATTCAGAGACTGATATTTTTATATGTCTAAAGTACTTTGATAACTTCTTAGGCACTTTTTAACCCCTGTTACATATGGAGACCTTAACCTGTACTTTAATAAAGCATGGTGAACAAATTATTCATGTTACACTGCAGTGCCTGACTTTTTTTCATATTTTTTTTTAGATTTTATAATTACATAATAAAATTATGATGATTATTGATTAATCGAAAACACTAAAACCATTAAATTCTGGAGAATGTGTCAGCTACCCCTCCTGTCTCATTAATTAGGATTCGATATATTTTAATTTTAAATCTACCTATGATTGGATTTGCCATGAGAAGATTGGAAAACTAATTCTAAATAACATTTTTATTACTTTGTGTAGGCAGTTAAACAAAGCTGAAGTTGTAATGTGGTAACAGCTTGTATTTTGCCTGAAAGATATCCAATAGAATATTCTCTTTAAGTTTAGGTATTGTTTATCTCTTTTGTGGCTATTATACCTAAAATGTGCCTATTGTGACTTGAAAGCAGTCAAATCCTATTTTCTTCAGTACAGAAACCACGGGCTATAAATATGCAAACAGATGTGCGTGTATAGAAAGGAGAAAAATATGTACAATTTTCTGTCCTGGAACAGATCTCCAGTTTAAAAAACATCCATGGGTAATCTATCGTGCACCACAAGAGGGGGTGGTTTAGTCATAGTTTTGAACAGGTTAGCTTCAGCAAAACATACCCCTAAATGAAATGTAATGTACCCCTTAACAGACAGTGCTGGAATGTTCTATGGATGTGATTATATTTTAACTCAAACTAAAACACTATGTTCAGTTTTTCAATTCGAGCAACATCGAGCAGTCGTGAACAAAAATTGCTTGTTAGGCACAAAATCCATCCATCTATTTTCTAACTTTTTTATCCAATACAGTTTCGTTGGGCAGCTGGTACCTATCCTGGCATGCAGTGGGAACAAGGCAGGATGCACCCTGGACGAGATGCCAGTCCATCGCAGTAGGCACAAAATTAGAGATGAAAAATTTCACTGCAATTCCTTATGAGTTGTTACCTCACACTACCCGTTCTTGTCAGCTCTCAGGAGCTAAGCAAGGCAGGGCCTGTACTGAAGTACTGAAATAGGACACCACTAAGGAAGACCAGGTTGCTGCTGTAAGTGGGGTTGTTAGACCTGCAGGTAACACTTCCTCAGGACCAGAATTTTCAGTCCAATGTCCCAGCATGGTTATGGGGACAACTGTGTTGTACTATTCATGGTGCTGTCCTTCAGATGAGTTGAACTGAAGTCCGGACTACTTGGTCATTAAAGATCCCATGACGATGTTTGAAAGAGCAGGGTATGAACCCCAGTGTCCTTGACTTAAGCATAGCAAAGCAATTTCACGCTTCTCTACCTGGTTTTTGGTATGCCGCAAAGTATTCCATGTGTCGAAGCCATTTGGGAAGCATTGGTTTGAGAAATACAACTGGTGACGGGACCCAGGCTAGAACTAGTAATGTCTGAGCTGTAGAGTTTCAGCCTGCGCGCAGAGCAATCGTCTTTTTTGAGAGAATCCACAAATCATGCTTTTCCCTTGAATGAATATCTTTTCAATGATAGGTTTATCTGACATTTCTTGACACCTGCATTTAATTTGTGATAAGAAAGTTATTTGCAGCCTGAACATCCATCTATTTTCTAACAGCTTTACAACCAGTAGCCATAGCACTCTGCAACTCATGCAGGTGTGAGCCTGGTCAGTAACTGGATGGGAGACCTCCTGGAAAAAAAACTAAGGTTGCTGCTGGAAGAGGTGTTAGTGGGGCCAGCAGGGGACGCTCACCCTGTGGTCCATGTTGGTCCTAATGCCACAGTATAGTGACGGGGACACTATACTCTAAAATAGGCGCCATCCTTCGGATGAGATGAAAACCGAGGTCCTGACTCTCTATGGTCATTAAAAATCCCAGGGCGTTTCTCGAAAAGAGTAGGGGTATAACCCTGGCGTCCTGGCCAAATTTCCCATTGGCCCTTACCAGTCATGGCCTCCTAATAATCCCCATATATGAATTGGCTTCATTACTCTGCTCTCCTCCCCACTGGTAGCTGATGTATGGTGAGCGTTCTGGCGCACTATGGCTGCCGTTGCATCATCCAGGTGGATGTTGCACATTGGTGGTGGTGGAGGGGAGTTCCCATTACCTGTAAAGCGCTTTAAGTGGAGTGTCCAGAAAAGCGCTATATAAGTATAAGCAATTATTAATTATTATTATTTATCCACTACAGGTCTGCAGGGGAGCCGGAGTCGCTCTCAGCAAGCAATGGCTGCAAGGCAGGATACACCCTGGATAAGACGCCAGTCCATCACAGACACACAACATGGCCTATTTTCACCAGGGCAGATTGCATCCATCATACCTTTAAAGCTTCCAGATCTGTCCTGTGTATTGATTTGGTTTACTCACAAATTGCAATGTTCCTCTTAAGGAGGTTCCTTTCTGGCACAAAATTCCAAGCACAACAGATCTCAGTGTAGGATTGTGCTTATTCTAAGGTAAAATATGTCATCAGCCTTTCCGGTTTGGTTGTTTTCCACATATTCACTGCACCTTTTTTTTTAATTACACTGGGACAGTTCCCAAGACTTCTTGACAGATGTGCCCCTTGGATTGTGCTAATATACAAAGTAACTCTTCCCCACAGGTAAGCCAAATGAAATATGAAGATTTTGGCACTTGCACAGAACATTTGATACTGCAGGTAGGCACTTAATAACACACAGATCTGCACTGATGTTTTAACTAGTGACACAGCAGGAAACGTTTTTTTGTATGTGAAAACATAGCTATTATTGTTATTTCAGTGACTTTTTTTCCCCAGAGAAACTTAGCTGGCCCTATATCATTCCCTATAGGATGTCTGAGGTTATAAAACCAACAAATATTCCCTTAAAGGCAAGATTAAATATCGTTTCTGCATGTCGAGTGTTTATTTGATGTGCACATGAAAGCTCCTGCTGGCGAAAAACTGGAAGATCATCTGACACATGACTTGCTGTTTATATAGAAGCATTTATAGGGAGGGAATTTCTGATTTTAATGTAAATCAGTGAGAATCTTTTCTTCATATAGATGTAGTGGTAACCGTTTTAGTTGTACTGTATGGCTAATAAACAAATGCTTCATATATCATCATCAGTACTGTACATACTACATGTTTTCACCAATAAGTGCCTATCTTTAGAAATATAATTTATAACCAGGTCATAAATTGAGCCCAATGACGTTTGGAGTGGCACTCCTGTAAACATTCCCAAACCCTTATACCAGCCATGTCTTATTATACAATGTTTATACCAAGGGCTATTGTGTAAATATTGAAGCAATTTGTTTTCATTGTGACTATGGTAAATGAATGTTTAGCACAACATGGGAATGAACTCTGCACTTGCTCATCTCCAGGCAATAATCTTTATGAATTCAAGCTCTGATTGTAAGACATTTAAAACCCAGAAAATAGAATTAATAGCAATAAAGAACTTTCAATGTCTTAGAATGTATGACTGCAATACTTTGTTAGACCGGCAGTTATATTCACAAAAAGAGAATTGTTCAGAGATTAGTAATAGTTTAACATTCCTTGCATGTATGTTACACTTTTCATTCCAAATAATCCCAAAATGTGGGTGGCATTGGTGCCTCGCAACTCTGGGTTCGATTCCAGGCCAGGGTGCTATCTGCTTGGAGTTTGTACCCTCTACCCACATTCTCATGGGCGTCCCTCAGGGTGCTAAGGTTTTCTCCCACAGTACAAAGATATAGTGGTAGAATAATTGGCTTCTGTGAAAAATGGCCCTGATGTGAGTGCATGTCTTTGTGTGTACTGGCGCCCCATCCAGGGTGTATCTTGCCTTGAGCCGGGATAGACATGACCACCCCTGTTTCCCAGTACTGGGAAAAGTTATTAGAAAAAGAATGGATGGATGGTCCCAAAACAGGATCCAACACACGGAGGGGAAGCTTCACCCATGGGGGGGAGCCCCCATGTAGTTGGTGCATGGTAGCAATTATATACCAGCAGCCCCACGGCACAGAAGATCTGGAATCAAGAAAGTTTTACAGAGGCTAAAGTGGAATTTCATGCTGAAAAAAAGAAGAAAGAGAACACAACGTTTCAGCCGTGGAGCCTTCTTCAGGTGTGAAGAAGGCTCCACGGCCGAAACGTTGTGTTCTCTTTCTTCTTTTTTTCAGCATGGAATAAACCTATTACTTGTTCCTTTGCAGCCTACGCATGCTGACACAGCTATCCACCTAAAGTGGAATTTGCCTAGGATGCCAGTTTTAACACCCCTACTCTAACAGAGTCCATGGGATCTTTAAGAGTCACTTTTGCTTTACAGTGTATAGCACTTTTCAAGGAACATTATCTATGACCAAGGTGTCAGGACTTCAGTTTACGTTCTCAAGTTTGTATCTGGAGAAACCTGTGCATTGGTTAAGAAATTCTGATCCAGAGGGGAAAGCACAATCCCACTGGTCCACAAACAATGCTTGCAGCAGTTAACTGTTTTTGGTTAGAGGTTGGTCCTCCCAGTACAGATCAGTTCCAGGCTTGCTTAGCTTCTGAGAGCTGAAAAAGCTGACTACAAGGTAAGGCTACTGTGAGGAATGATGGGTGTCTTTGTGTGGCACAAAAAGCATATCAGGTGTAAAAGTTAATGATTCACTTTCAATATTGTTCATCAAAACTGGTATTTATTGGATCATTCAAAGGGGATACAGAAATAAACATATTTGACAATGTTTTAAAGGGTGCTACAGTATTGCTATATGGTGTAATGGTTAGGAAAAAATACATCTTTTATTAATAAAAATGTGTTGCAGTGACCTTAAGCTTACAAGTAGGAGATGTGGTCTGTCAAATGTTCTTATCAGCTTGAGAACTTCAAACATAACTTGAATACTTCCAGGAAATCATTTTCTAGTGAGATCCAGTCCCTGTTACAAAGGTTTCTCTTCAGTCCAATTCTTCTGACAAATGGTTTATTAACCGCCACTCTTAAAACAAGACCAGGCACAACATATTTCATTTAATTGGCAACTAATAAAAAAACAAATAATTTTACATTTACCAGGCGCTGTGGAGCAGGTAAGTAAAGCAAGGTCTGTTGCAACAGCCTTAGAAGAATGTAATATGTTTGACTCTTTCAGCTATCAATCAGACCCTAAGATCCTTTTAATGTACATTCTCAGTGTGCCAGCGCTTTGAAACGAAAAATCACTCCTTGCCTGAAAAATGTCAAACAAGCTTTAACAGCACTGGAAGCTATGCTATCCTGAACTTGAACCTGAAGACATCAATAGCCCAAGTCTTTAGCTCTAGTACTTTGCAGTTGTTTTTACCTTCTGATCTCCACAGGAGGGAATAGTTAATATAACTGTCTGTGCCCCAGGCTACTTCATTTGTCTTTGACATAGTAGTAGCGGACTTTCCTTCCACCTACAAATCCAAGACAAACTCCTACAATTTGCTTTACAATGTACCTCAGTGTTTTACTTTTTGGGGATTGTATTTTAAATCGGAAAAACATGAAAATTCACGATTCTTTCATTTCTCTAGAAAGATCTCCGAGTCACACAGAACATTACCATTCCTATTGAGCCTTGGGTGGTGTTTTTCTCTTTTCACTGGTTGTTCCTTGCTGGTCTTCAGAAGTTTAAAATCCAGTTCTGGGATTTCTCCAGGAACATATGAAAGGTACTTAGCAGTGATGACAAAGCCATTTGGCTCATCTAGCTTATTTGGTTATTAATATCTAATTGATCTGAGTACCCTAGCCATCAATTTTCTAAAAGAAGCCATTGTATGTCTATCAACAACATGGCTTGGTACTGTAGCTTGTTCCAGGGACCCACAACCTTTATGTAAATATGAACCTCCTGATAATACTGGGTACATTTGTGAATATTTGGGTACATTTGCTATTTGCTATTGCACCCAAATATTCACAAATGCATACAAATGTACCCCAATGTTAACAAATGTACTAAAATGTTCATAAGTAGCAAGAATGTACCTGAATGTACCATCATATTAATATATTTACCCAAATATACTGTAAGGTTCACAAATGTACCCAAATATTTACAAATGTATGCAAATGTACCCAGATGCTCCCAAATGTATCCAGTAAGCATGAAAATGGGTACTTTTGATTGAATATAGCAGTTAATGATGTCAAACATATTAACACTAAGTAAGTTAGAAATATAATACCTGTTTAGAAATACTCACAAAGCATGGTGCTGGCAGAGAAATGAACCCCAGGCTGTGTCGGGCCTAGACTGGTGCGCAGAGCACCGATTTGTCTTGTAATCAGATCATACACAGTGGATTTCACTGTTTTTTTAAATGAAACATTCATCAACTGAAACTCAGGCATTTGAATTAATTCAGGCATTTGGAAAAGAATAAAGTCATACATGCTTAGAAGGTTTTACTCGAAATAATCTATGGGAAAGGGTCTAAGGCTTTTAGATTTAAAGTTGTTTTTTCTCACACTGTTGTTGCTGCAAGATTTTCACTATGAACAAACACATTAAATCCCTAAATACTATACTGTACATACAGAATGTAAGTATATGCTAAAAATGCAATGTTGGTTCTTTTAAACTTCTTATGACTAAGAATCCAATAAAAGATTAATTTAAGAAAAGATCATTGAATTCAAGGAAGGTTGTTATAATGTCTTTCAGACACTTTGGAGAAGGTCACCTTTGTTTACACCTGTTTACTTCAGACTCAAACACACACAAGTGAGTTTCTGAGAAGCTGAAAAATAAACCTTCCCTGTTACTTTTCCTAATTCAAGACTTTACAACTATGCTTTGCACAGTCATCCTCACTATAAACACTAGAAATTTAAACATTCTCCACCTTACAGCAGATACTGTAAAAAGATTTGACCCGAAACTAAGACCATGTTTGAACTTTTGTACAGTATGTTTAGCTGTTAGTAGAATAAGTATATAAGACAACTCTTATATGTTAGTTTTATTTTGTGCTTCAAACTGTCTGAACTATGAATTGAATACAATTCTCTAGGCTTTTTTGCACATGATTGTTAAGAAGAACTCCCATTTTTCCCTCTTTTTCTGTACTGCACAGACAATAATCCTTTGCCACAAACAGCCAGCACAAAGGAATCTTTTACCTTTCTGGTAAGTGCTCAAATAAGGTCAAACAGTATCTTTGATGACAGTGATGTTACTGAAGCCTCTTGAACATGTATTACAAGTGCTTGTGATCTCACCCATCTGTGCTCTGAGTCTGGGAATAAGATTATTCCAGCATTCTGGCTCTCAAAGTCCTTTTCCTTTGTCCGAAAGTCAGACAGGATAATAAGCTTATGCTAAATCATAACACCTTTATTGTTTTCCTTATCCCTGCTTCCTCAGTATTGCAGGCATAGATAACCTTTTATTTTGCAATGATTCTTGGAACTAAAAACAGTCCCCCACGATTTGGGATTAAAAAGAAAAAAAGAAAGGATCATGATACTGAACTGAATTTTGCAACCCAAATCCCTTCAAGCCTCTCTCACAGCTAGAGCCACTGTGTTTGTACAGTGGTAGGGCATAAAGGCTTTGTTAATAGGGTCAAACTCTGCCCAACAAGCAGAGTGAAATTGGGCTTCTTGTGACCATGATCTGCACAAACTACAGCGCTCCAACGCAGAAGATTTCCTATCCACTGAGTGGTTTTTACCACATGTACAAAAAACCTCAATCTTAACAACTGGTGATTTTAAGAACATTTTTGTTTCATACTGAGGAATCCCACCCTCTGCCCAGTGAATTGTTGAAAAGAATATTGTCTTTGTGCTAAACAAATTGTATTGATTTTCTCCCTCAACAGCTGGGATTAAAGGCTGACCCTCATGCGTCTGACTTCCGTCTGCTTCTGAAGTTACACACCCATTGCAATGAAAGATGCCATTTGCGCCATTAGCAAGCATGGAGCATCAGCAGCACAACAGAGCACGAGGTCCCATGCACTACTTTGTTTTCACTTCAGATGAATCTATGCTGGTTCCACATGTATGTCCAACGGAATCTGCAGAACTCATATATGGTTTTTTTTCCCACTTAGCCAGGTCTGCCTGGCTGCCAAGCAGACATGGAAACTGTGGTCTGGAAGACACTGGAAGCTGAAAAGGTCTTCGGTGAATGCCCCTCACTCTGCCACATTCAAGTACCAGTGCTGACAGAGAGATGGGAACTGTGCAGGCTCCACAGAGTGAAGGCATACCTCAGGGAGTCTCTCGGGAAGCAAAAGGAGGCTTCTTTGTGCGCAACCATATCCCTGCTCCTGAGAAGCTTCACGTTGAGGCTCTGCTTTCCTACCTCGTTCAGGTCTGTGTGGAAGAGGTGCCCTGCCCGGCACTCCCGGAAATTGGATCGATTGTCACCATCATGCATCCAAACCTTCTCCTGTTTAGTGCACCACTGTAGTCTACTGGGTTAAAGCCAAGCAGAGCTACAGGGGAAGCCCAAATGCATGGGTAGACAACAGCGGCTGAAGCAGGGTAGCAGTGCTTTAAGGACCTGTATGAGTTGCTGAGTTGGTAGATAGGGAAATTGTATCTTGGGGCTGTCATGGAGGCATGATCACAACAGCCACTCCAGGTTACTTCCTGGGTAAAGGAGGGAGGAAAGAAATTAGGTTAAATCAGGCTCACACCCAAGAAGGGAGGTGATGAAAGGGGAGAACCCACCAGTCCTGAAGCCTTAAACCGGGCGGAGCTTGGAGTCTGGAGAGAATCCGTCACAACAGGGAAACGAACCAATACCACTGACATGTCTCAGAGATACACTGCAAGCTTTTCTAGCATTGACAGCATAATAGGTTTACATTCTAATAGAATACTGCACTTTGTTTTAAACACACATATGGTCTAGTATAACAGCATTTTCATTATACAGAATATAAAATACACTTAGGACCATATTTAAACGCTTGTACATTTAAAGAAAGCTGGAGGGTCAGGGGTTAAAGTCTCCTCTGCAGATGTGTCCTTGATCACTTCCATCCAATCAGCTGTGTGAAAAGGCACCAGCTCGAGTGTGCAGGATCCCTGTGATGGACTGGCATCCTGTCCAGGGCTAAGTTTTACATTTACACCATGAAAACTGAGGTCTGGCCTGTTAAATCACTCAGTTCGTATAAGGACATATAGTACTTTATCTCCTTGAGAAAGTTCATTTTTTAAAGGAGGAATTGCAGATAACTGGGTAAAATTCAGACACAAAGGATAACGTTTAGCAAGATTTCCCCTCATGAGGAAGAAAGACAAAAAGACAGTGTGTTATAGAGAGAAAATAAAGGTGGTGGAATACGTGTCAGGGGAAGTCATTAAATAGTGAACATTCTGTAACCTGTGTTCTTAATTAAAGACAAAAGCCTAAACAGGCTGCAGAGCTCTTACTCAACCTTCATCTATGTTGTGTTAACAGTAGGAATTTTGAAAACAAGCCTTTCAGTTTGTTTTATTGTGCAAAACAAACCTTGTGACATTGATTACAGACCTGTGAAACAGATTAGTTTTTTTCCATTTTTCTTGTTAGCTCTCACCGCCTCTAAGACCATAAAATATTCCCAAGTATGTGTATGTGACAGGCAGCAAATAGCCCAAAGGAATTAATCCTGCTAATATAAGCACCCAATGTTTTTATCTCTTTAAATTGTACATCAACAACCACTATCATAAATCTGCACTCCATGTTAATCTAACAGACTATGCTGATGTACCTTCCCCACAGTCATCTTATAATTATTACCAGAATTATGCAGACGCCAGGTAACCAGTATTTACAAGGAGCTCATTGTTAAAGAAAGGGGGTCATCTACTATGAATGCTTCTCATCCATTTTTTCATATAATCTACTGACATTAAGTTAATTTTATTGACCAAGTTTAATTATTGTATTTCAATAATATAATACATACTATTATTGACTTTACAAAAGTATTTATAAACTGCTCTGTATATAAAGGATTATATATATTTTTTTAGGATGCTGCTTTAAGCCAGAAGTTAAAGAGGTAGGAAAAATAAAATACATGAGACAATAAAAATCACTTTGTGAAAATCAATCAAAAAGTGTTGATGCCTTGGAATGCAATCTCAACAGTTTAAAAAAAAAATATCTCACAAGATTTTGTACACAAACCTCATCCGGTATGTTGGAATGTTGAGGATTATCAGTAGAAATGTGTGCTTGATTAATCTACCCCAGGATTAAGGAGCTGATAAAAAGGACAACAGGAAAGATAAAATTACCTGATGGTTTTTGGCAGTAATGTATGTTTACTTCTGTCAGAGCTGCTAGAAGTATATTGTTTCCATAACTTAAATCTTGTGGCTGGATTCATTTATTTCATTTTTATTGCTATTATTTTTTTTAATAGCCTACAGGCAGTTTTGTGGGACAAAATGATCAGACAAAGTTAAACCCCAGAGTCTTTTGAAGAAGGGTTGAAACATTAAAACCTGTAGAGAGACATTCATTTTTGCCAAAAAAAACAAACTGCTGAGGACAATAGGTCTGTCTGTAAAAGAGCAGCGTACACATTGAAAGTAGATTTGACTGAACATTGAAAATAATAATTTTACATCTTCTAATTATACAATGAAGCAAAAATGTTGTGAAATATATAAAAGTGAGAATTTTATTTGTTTTGTTTTTTGGAACAAGTTCATAAAGACTGCAAGCAGATCAAAGAAGGTCAAGTCAAAGTCTGTTTGCAGACAATACATGTGTTACAACTCAGTCCCCTCAGCAGGGGCTCTGCACAGATCTGTTATTCGATTTTTGACAGCCTTCACTTAAACATAACTGTGCTATGTAGAGAATGTGAGGTCTTAGATTCCAGTTGTGAGGGGGGATCGCAGGGCACTTGTAACCTGAAAAGAAATAGCTTACAGGATGTAGAAGCCCCTGAAAGAAAGCGATTAATGTTTTCAGGATAATAAGCTACAGACTGGTTGATTTTAAGGCGCCCTGAGGAGAGCTTGGACAACAGCAGAGAGTCTGGTTGAAGAGCACATTGGGGAGACACAGAAGACCATTTAAAGCAGCTGACTTTGGTCTTACAGGACAGAAATTAAGGTTTGTGTTCAAGGATCCAGAAGATGGATTTTCACGACTTCTTACTTAACAAAACTAATCCCAGTGTGAAACTTGCAGGTGTTGATTACAATATGTATACTGACACAGTTAAGATGCATTTGAGACAAGGCAAGACTGTAACCCCCTCATATTAATTTAAATTAAAAAAATGAATGTTAAACTGAACTTATTTATCAAGATCTATTAATTGAAAATTCCCATCTCCTGAGCACACGGTAGTTGAAATGTACCATAACATTAACAAAAACATATTTGACAATATTTTTGTCCTACAGTATATAAATGTCATACCACAGTTTGTAAGCAGTGTTTACATCAGTGTTGGTTGCAGCTTTTGGACTGGGAAATGAAGAAAGTGTACAAGTGTTCTCTAGCAACACTTTCTTGTATGAACTGGACTGAAAGAGCCACTTTCAGACATACACATGTTCCCTCTTACTGTGCTCAATAAAAGTAACATACAGTAACCAGCTCGCCATTTAAGGACAGAAGAAAAGTTACAAACAAGATGAGGCCACTAGCCTTTTTAGCTCGCTTAATTGCTGAGGTCCGAAACTTAGTATTCGAACTATATATTCATATAGAAGCATGAATAGTGGTTGTTTTGGTGATATGTCTTTTAAATGAAGTGCCTCTACTACTGGATACTTAGACTGAAGGATACATACTATCTAACACATTAATAAAAATATAACTCAAGTGGAAACTATGTGGAAGTTCATTTAAAACTGAGAAGAGGAAGCACTTCTTTACCCAAAGGGTCGTGGGAGTGTGGAAAAACCTACCCAGCCATGTTGTTGAATCCAATAACCTGGCTTCTTTCAAGAAATGGTTGGATGAGACCTTGGGATCAATTAGTTACTAACTACTAAATGGGGGAGATGGACCAAATAACCTCTTCTGTGTAACATATATTCTTCAATCCTAATATCTGAAAACTGACCAATATTGTTAATATTGTTGTCTGAATATTCATATGTCAAAACTCAAACCTTAAACACCACAGTAAATATATTCATGGCTGCAGAATGACAGTCTGAATGAACCTGAATTCAGCGATTTGTTCTCTGTGTGCATTTAACAGAACCACAGAAGACTGGGATACCTGAGCCTGTTCCTATGGTTCTGAAGTTCATTGGCAGAAACAGATGCTGTCCCAGGTGAGCTACAAATCTCTTTCAGCAGCACACAAAAGGTACAGAATCCAGGTGTGTGTCAATATAATGTATCCACAAGGATTACTGTAACATCTGTCCATTTTACACACCACCCTCGGCTGAATGAGGTTCCAACTCGGAGGCATGCAATCCATCCAAAGAAAAAAAATAAAACCTTAACTGGATCAAGTTCTTAGCTGCTGATTTAAAGACATGTTCAAAACCCACTGGGCAGCAGTTTTTAGGTCAGAATATGAGAAGTTTTATTTCAGTACTCAAGAGGGGGCTGTTTAAGACAGTGTTGCCCAACTCTATTCACCGAGAGCTGTTGTGTCTTCAGGGTTCTGTTTAGCTAAAATTTTTATCTATTGAACCGAGCCAATTATCTACTGGATCTTTTGGAGAGTTTTCAAATGCCTCTACCTATCAACGACTTGACCTACCAATGCCTGCTGGACATGGATGGGTGCATCATTGCTTTAGGACTCAATCTAAGAAAGTAAAGTAAAGTACAGCAAGGACATGAACCTGAAACGTGGGATTTGGCAGTAGGTAGATTTATGCCACTAGGCCCCAAAAGCAGTTTTACAGCCAATACTTACATTGACAGACCCGCATTTTGTATGAACTTGATCCGACTGCTTAAGCCCTGCGCAAGTACAGGCATCCTCGATTTGTCCTCAGTGGAACTCTCCATTTTTGTCAAAATCTGAAACCATGCAAAATGTTTTTTTCAGTGCAAAAATCATAATAACACAAATGCTCTGAAGCTTAAGTCCAAGCCACACAAACTGCAGAAAAGGGATTTTGTTTCTCCAGTGTTTCAGCTGGAATTAAATTCCTTAAACACTACTCTAATGAAATAAAGCCACAAGCAGAGTCCCATCTCGTGTTAATGCAAGTCCCTGACAGATGCTGTTAACAGAACGTCAGTCCACTTACTTGGAAGCAATGGTATATTTTGGAAATGTCTGTCACAAGTTCTCAGAAGTTGTTATAAGACATTGCTCTGATTTAATCATTGTTTAAAGGGTTTTTTAGTGTTTTGTGCAGTTATATTTCATAGTTACTTCAGATGAAGAGGCCCACAGGAAGATTTTTGGCCCTGCTATGAAAGCTAGCATATATCAAAATGCAAAAGGCAAAGTGAGTAGAGATTCACCTTTTGAGATGGTGTTAGAGTGGTGTGTGAAAGTGAATCTAAGGGAACCTTCAGATGCAAAGAACACTCACTTAAAAGAGTAGCTGGACTTATCACTCATCACATTTAATACAAATTGGGTAAGTCTTCTGAAGACACATGTTTCCAGACTGTTTTTTGTATTCCCCACTTAAAAGACATTTCTTTTCCCCACCTCTAAAATTGATGTGCACATTCTCTAACCTAATTGGTCTGCTAACACACCGTTTAAAATAATACCACTAAGATTTCACTTTCACTAATGTTTGAAAGCACTTTCTCGACACACAATTTGTGGTACATTTGCCTCATTTCAGATGGTTTTCACTTTTAGGAAAAATGTATACTTGATCTTGTAAATAAATGAAGAATCCTCATTTTGCATTCGTATATTAAAGAGAAGTACACACACTTCAATAGTTGGGGGAATTCAGGAAACTTTTCCAAACCGACAGAGGTTTTCAGAGGCCTAACTCAAACTTTAAGGTCACAGTTTGCTTTTGCTAAAAAGGTATCTTATTCAAAAATGGATTGTAAACTCAAGAAATCCTGAAATTCACCCACCTGCCCTTCAGGTAAATATCTTGAATTGTGTACAGAGTAACAGCTCTATTATTTGTCACTTTGCTTTACACCCAATTAATTTGAATTTCAAAATCCTAAATTGGCCAACAATAGTGTTAATATTGTTACATTGTCTTGCAGGATACAGTTAGACCAAAGCAAAAGGTTTTGGATAAAACTCTTTTCCCTGTACTTTTCTTTCCATGCAAAGGTTAAGCTCATTGAGCTTACCAAACATGTCAGCCAAATACCTAAGCAAAATTTAAAACCGTTGGTCGAGGAAGTTGAAGTGGTGTTGGAGTCAATCAAAAACATTCCTCCTTTAATTCACAGACCCTTGCCAGAACTTTATTCCATGACAGACATCTACATTTTTTATGAAGCAGAAGTTGCTTAAACAAGCTACCGATCTCTTCGCATACTGAAAAACTGAAAATAGTCATGTTCAGCAACCAAGATTCTTTTAGGGTAACAACCTTTACTGTGACAGACAGACTTGTGACCTTGCTTTTACAGCAAGTGCTTTCCTGTGAAGAAACAATGTTACCATAACACTATCCATTCATCCATTTTCTAACCACTTTATCCAAAAGGAGATCACAGGGGAGCTGGAGCCTATCCCAGCAAGCAACGGGTACAAGGTTGGATAAACCCTGAAATAGACACCAGTCCATTGCAGGGCACACTCACACCAGGATCAATTTTCCAAGAAGCCAGTTAAACTACCAGTGCATCTTTGGACTGTGGGAGGAAACTGCAGCACCTGAAGGAAACCCATGTGAACATGGTGAGAACATACAAACTCCATGCAAATAGCACCCCAGGATTTGAACCCAGGAACCCAGTGATGTGAGACAGCAATGTTACCACTTATCTGCTACTTTTCACATCTTGTACTATTGATATCTAGCTGCTGGCATCACAAGACATTAGTTTCCACTTTTTACTATTTTGGTAAGAGACAGCTTGAGGTTTGGCAGGTGCTCTGGTGGTTTCTTTATTTATCTTTACTTGTCCTTGTAGTAAATCATATTTTGTTAAAAAACTTGAGGCTAGTCTTTTGTGGTTGGCTGTTTTGTCTCAAAATGTAGTTTTACACTTCATTTTAATGCCACAATTATCAAGCTCAAACAGCACATTATGGGTGATAGTCAGAACAAAGAAATGTAACACCTAAGATTAAAAACAAAGGTATCTTGTTCAGTCATTTTGACTGGAATGCCCTACTTTTAAGAAAACACTCCATTCTTTTCAACTATTCTTTATCCAGCCTCTCTAATGATATTAGAGAATACTGAATACTTCCTTTATATTAGTATTGTAGTAGATATTTTTTGCTACTAGGTGAAGTTTTAGTATTGACGTCTAGTAGAATGTGCCTTGTCCTCCCTGTTTAATACTCTCTCTTCTAAGGGAATGTAAAATGAAGCTAGAACGCAGTGAATCATATTTATTTTATTTGGCTTATTTTTTGGATGTTGTTTACTGAATGTGAAGGTTTATAGCCTTAAACAAAGCACAACATGAACAACAAATTTGTGGAGAATAATGAAAAATTCAGCAAGATTGGAATGTAAAATATGTCAAAATTGGTCAATATAATGCATCTCCTATTTCTTCCAGCGAAAGTCAAGGAGTTGGAACAGTACTGCAGTGTAACATTAATAACAGGAGAGCCACATCTCACGGAAGTTGCTCATTTTGTTATCCTTGCATCTTTATGCCACCCTCAACATTCAGAGAATTAAAACAATACAGTACCTGAGTTCTCCATTAATGTGGAAAGTTTAAAGATGGATCGATTAATTTCTCTTTTCTTACTTCCTGAAACTTTTCAGTACATGGAGGGTGACAGAAGTGTTGAGAGGTGAGGAGAGGTGTGGATTTTGGCAGCAGATAAACACATTATAAACACAAGAGTGCAGTAAGAAAATGCAGTATCATACAGTATGTATTAGAAGTAGAACCACTTTCCTTTGCATTATAGTACATGTAGTAGTACAGTACCACCTTGTCTTTTCTCAGGAAAAATAATTTGTTTGCAGATGTCTCCATAAAAACTATATAAAGTGCCACTATGCAGTTTATGTGCCAGTATATGCTTTATGTTCCTGAAGGGTACCTGCACTGCTGCTTCACAGTGGCTGGGCCCTGATTTCAGCTCTAGTATGGGGTGACTTCTCCATGCAGCTAATTAAATTTGAAAACCTTTATTATCCCAATACTGGATAATGAATTTGGCAATATCGCTTCACAACCTTCACCAATAAATAGAAAAGACACACACATACAGTACAAGTACAGACAAATACAATAAATACAGCATGAAATCGTATAAGATACATTTTAAAGTACTACAGTCATTCAGTACATTTTAACAATTATACAATTGTAGATGCAGCTGAAGTGATCATTTGACAGTGTTATTGTACAATATTATGGCTACAGGAATTAAAGAGCTGTATTCATGTGCCATTTACTCTCAGTCTTCCTGTATCTTTCTACCAACAAGTTATCATGCCACGTGGCAGGAAAGGGATTTGGTACAAAGTTATGATAGAAATTTCAGGAGGAAACTTGGACCCTTATCTTGCACACTTCCACTCACCTGCATATACTGTATAAATCTCACAAAGGGGACATCTTATAGAGAATCTCTCTTGTACTCCTCCTGCCATCCAACCTACAGTACACCTCTCCAGCACCTTCCTGGTTCAATCCTTCCAATCTGAGGGGGTGTCTTGCCAATTTCCTCAAACAAAGTGATCGACTCTGCATATTTGTCTCTCTCTCACCTTTATTAGAAAGTAACTGAACTATTGCATATCCAATTATAAGAATGGTTGGATTCTAGTGTTAGATATTACAATAATTATATGAACAGATGGCAGGCAATGTAACGTAGAAACATTCTTTTTTGGGCAGCTAGCATCAGTTTTTTTTTTGCTTTTCCTTAACAAGAAATGAATACAGTTTTTCAAATAAAAATCCACAGTAGAAATGCTTGAAACACTTTTGTATTAGTATGAGGTTCCTATACGATAGTGACGAAGATCTTCCTTGTGTATAAATTGTCTATTTAACTTATTTACCAGGAGGAAGTGGGCAGTTTGACTCCCAGAAACATAAGGAGCAATGCATACTGTATGAACATGCCTCTTTGTTAACAGTCTAACAATCTTTCAAGAAGCTACTGTAATTAAAGAGCCAGCTGTACTTCAGACAACTCAAATGTTTTTCTTTTTGACATTGTCACACTATAACCTTGCTTTTTTCCCTCTGTATCAGTGAAAGCTTTATGTAAGTTACTACAACCAATCCCAAATTTACCTTTTATTGTACAGATTCTGGCATTTGTTGTGGTCACTCAGTTACAAAGGCATCTAGCACTAAGTGAATGAAATTAGAAAATTACAATCTGTAGGGCAGCAGGGTGGCACAGTGGCTAGCGTTGCTGTCTTGCAGTGCTGGGGCCCTGGGTTCAAATTCTGAGGTGCTATCTGTGTGGAATGTGTATGTTGTCCCTGTGTTCACACAAGTTTCCTCTGGGTGCTCTGTTTTTTTTCCCACAGTCCAAAGACATAATGGAAGTTAATTGTCTTCTGGGAAAATTGGCCTTGGTTTGAGTGTATTCATGCTTGTGTCTGTGTGCTCTGTGATGGGCCGGTGTCCCATCCAGGGTGTCCTCTGCCTTGCAACTGTTGCTTGCCAAGATAGGCTCTGGCTCCCCCATGATCCTGATACACTAGCCAGCCTTGAAAGAGGAACACAAAACCCTGAGTTTGTTAGCAAGACTGACATGACAAATCCACATGGTCATCTGCAAACTCCAATATATTCTTTTATATTTTCTGCTTAAAGGTTTGTAGAAATCTGAAAAACTACATGATATTTAAAGGTATAGGAAACATTGCTTTCTCCTCTTATGATGAATTATTATAACACAAATATACTGTACATGAAAGTGTATCACCATTCTGTTTCATACCACAGTAGATACACATTAAAAATGGGATCAATCTGTGACCTTGAGCTCTCTACATGTATATTACTCCAATAAATGAAAACTCTTGTAGGTGGTCTCCTATTTTTTGTTTTACTGACATCTATCTACACAGGAGGTGATCTTAAATTACACCCTGAAACCCTGGTCTATGTGCTATACAATACTGACTATAGCTTTTTGTCCATCAGTAATCTTTTCAGCAAAATAGTAGCAAATCATTTTAAGTTCTTGTTTTTTAATTTTATGTAGTATTTCTCCTAAAGTAATATATATCTTTCATAAATTGATGTCTCCTGGAAATAATAGTAAACAAAATTATAAAGAAACAGTATTTAAACTCCTCTTTTTTTAAAGAGGAAAACTGTACTTATGTATTCTCCTTCACAGAGATGTTTCATCTGAATTATTGGTGCATATACAGTAGCAGCGACACAAAAACTCCTGGATTTTTAGGAAGCCCAGAAATCAAGTTAGAATTCAATTATTAAGAGTGATGAGCTATTAAAATTAAGTATCTAAATATTCTCAATAATCTCTTTTCTTAGTATCATGGTCTTCTTCCACATTATTTTATTTATTATTATTATTAATACTAATAATACTAATAATAATAATAATAATAATAATAATAGTCGTAAAAATATTTATAGTTGTTCTAGTAGATGTGGTTCATTAGCGTTACCTAACATTAAATTTTCTAAGCCTCTTTTGGCCTGTGACAACAGCTATAAATTTGAGGTCACTATTCCCAAATGAGAGATGAAGAATTAAAGAGATGGTTAAAGCCAAGCAGTCACTGTCACCAGGCCCCCTTAAGACATTATCCTCCAATGTTCAAAATTATTTCTAAATGAATACAGGGATTATAAGAAAATAATGAATTTTTTTAACCACGCTTTTAAAGCTGTGTTTTTGTGGTAGATTAGATAGAGGTATCAAAATGTACATCTATAATAAAGAGCTAAGCATGGCTTATTGTATTTGAAATTAATGTACACTTATTAATAACTTTTCCAGTATATAACCTTGACCGCTTTGCTCTCTAGCAGCAACCCCCATTAAAAAGATGAGGCTATACTTATTTACCTGTTGCTCGGTAGGCAATAGGTTTTCATCACTACTAAGAGGCTCAAAATATCGAAGTTTATGTAAGCATTGAAACGGTCAAGCGAGCGTCATTTCAGAACCTGTAAGAAGATTATTATGTGAAAACGAACAATGAGCTCTATTCCGAGACCAGCCGGTTACTGCAGTTCCGTGCAGCAAGCAACACCAATGAAAAGACTGCGCTCTCGAAGGGTTAAAAAAGGGGGTTACAGCGGTTCACGAACACGCAGGTGTCCTGCCAGTCCCAACCCAATTTTACGACTGATGTTTTTAAGTCTTAAATCCTTTCAGCTCCACAGAAGCAATTCATAACTGTCACTTGAGCGTAAGGGAGAAGTTTTTTTTTCTGGTTGGAGGGTGATATATACGGTAGCAGTTCTAATAGTAAAGTAACAGAGCATAAATACAACTTTCCTGATTTCACAACTTGTTTCACTAAACCGAGGTTTTGCAAACGGTAGTCATTGGTTTTATCTAGGCTGCTTTTAATTTTTCTGATTTTAAAAGCGGATAATAAAACACGCCTTGTCGTTGTTTAATATATTGAGTACATCTTGCAGGTGCGAACTTCATTATTGTTCTTTTTCCAGCCCTGAACTTGACATCTGTAACAACCTGGACATGTGGTGGATGCTGTTCCCCAGATGGATCTGTTTTTTTCTGGGACAATTCTTCGTCCTTTTCTTGAGCCGCAGTGTGAAGGGCATGGCTCTGCCGAGAGTTGTCTATTCTCACGCCGGGATCTGCCCCAACGAGATGAACCCAAACCTGTGGGTAGACGCCATGAGCACCTGCCTGCGAGAGTGCGAATCGGACCAGGTGAGAACACAGCACCTTTAACCAGAGATCTGCCCGCGGAGGTAGAAACAGCCGTGAAAATGAAAAAAAAAAAACGCATAAGGGATGGAATTTAGATTGTCTGGGACGTTCCTAACTGAAAGAGCTAGAGGAAGAATTGTTTTCCCAAAGTGTAAAATGTAATCGTAATACAGAACCATGCATTAAACCTCATATCACCAAAGTAAGTCGCGTTCTCTTAACTTTCTTTTGCTATTAAGCTTAGATCTTATCTACTGTTAGGGTTTTATACTTACACGTGGTTCATTGACTATTCTACATTCCTACAGTCTATCTCAACTGTGGTTTGAGCTATCACTTGCGTTTTGACCGATAAAATACAAGTATTCGCTTGTCATCAACGTACAAGTTACTAATCAGCCTAATGTTGAGCTAAAACAAGATTCTGAATGCTTGTAAGTGCAAAAACCTAACTAGGCTGTGATTTGCAGATAATTTATTTTTGGATGAGTAAACAACGAGGTTCAGTATGAAAAACTAGTGATGTTGTGCCTCTGCCACCCCCCACACCCCAGAAAATCTCTGAAATACTTCAAAAACCTAGGAATAAAACTTCAATGATAAAAATACTTATCTATCTTTTTGGGGAGGAGACGTTTGTCATTATTTTTTTAAATTCCAAAATAAAGTAAGAGTTATATAATTTATCTTGTGTTTTTATAAATTACAAATCTCATAGCTAATAATTAAATTGAATTAAAACTTTCGGATTGTACAATTCCTATAACAATGCTTACGTGGCTTTATGTGATGAACAAGAAGAAAACATCGCTCTGATAAAACGTTCTCACTAACACTTTAAGATTCTGTTAAAATTATATTGGTTTGTATAACGACTCCTAATATATTTTTGATTCGGGATACTTTTTATAAAATCTTACAACGACACTCCGTCGACGTCTCTCTCGGTTAACTAATACTTTATCATAAATCTAAAAGTGTTTTAATAATAAAATATAATATTTTAGCAATGACTAAAAGCGTCAAATAGAAACGTAATTAAATAGCATGTATTAAGTCATACTGTATATCGCAAAGGTAAGTCGCGTTCTCGTAACTTTGTGTTCAGAAAATAAGGTACACCTGAGATATGTTTTAACATAAATTGCAATAAAGAAACGATTTACATACAGGATGTGTGTTAATGTCAGAATAAGACGTTTTAAAGTCAATAACTCAATTTAGAAGTATAAATACAAGTCGTAATATTATGATAATGTTTTTAAAAATAGATTTTGTCACAGATTTATTCTCAATGTGTCTTCATGTCTACAGTCATCATTTAAATCCAGATTTGACAGTAGTCATACAATCAGTTACTCTGAAGACAGCAGCACACTTAATACTTTTTAGTAGCAGACAACACATGGCCTGTGTGTAAACTGCAGACAAGACAAGAAGCTCTGTGGTGACGTGATTTGAGCTATGTGAAAACTAATGCGTGTGCTTTCAAACCAGGAGTGCGAGACCTTTGAGAAATGCTGCCCGAACGTCTGTGGGAACAAAAGCTGTGTGGCTGCCAGGTACATGGATGTCAAAGGAAAGAAGGGTCCTGTGGGGATGCCCAAGGAGGCCACCTGTGACAAGTTCATGTGCACGCAGCAAGGCTCGGAGTGTGACATCTGGGATGGGCAGCCAGTCTGCAAGTGCCGAGACAGGTGTGAGAGAGAGCCCAACTTCACCTGTGCCTCTGATGGCTTGACCTATTACAACAGGTGCTACATGGACGCAGAAGCCTGCTCGAAAGGCATCTCCTTGTCAGTGGTGACCTGCAGGTACCACCTGACCTGGCCGAACACCAGCCCCATTCCGGTGGAAACCACAACCCGCCCCACCACAGCTTACCTGGAGACCACAGCCATCGATGTCCTCCCGCCTGTCATGGTCACCAGCCCCACCCACCATTCTGTGTTTGTGGGGGAAACGGTGAGCTTCCTCTGCGATGTGACCGGGCGGCCCAAGCCGGAGATTACCTGGGAGAAGCAGGTCGAGGGCAAGGAGAACATCGTTATGAGACCCAACCACGTGAGGGGAAATGTTGTGGTCACCAACATTGGCCAGCTGGTGATCTACAATTCTCAGACCCAAGATGCTGGCATCTACACTTGTACTGCCAAGAACCCGGGGGGCTCAGTCCAGGCACACTTCCCTTTATCAGTGGTGAAAAGGGATCCTTCTAAGAAAGAAGACCAGAAAAACTCAACACAGTTTCCTGCAGATGAATGCTTTAAAATGCCTGACAATGAAGACTGCGGGGAGGAAAAATTGAGCTGGTATTATGATTCCAAGAAGAACAACTGCTTCACTTTCACATATGGCAACTGCAACAACAACATGAACCACTTTGACACCTATGATTCTTGCATGCTGTCTTGTGGAGCAGAAGTGGCCAATCTTTGTGGCCTGCCCACCCTCCAGGGTCCCTGCAAAGCCTACGAACCAAGATGGGCTTACAGCAATGTTCTAAGGCTGTGTCAGCTGTTCATCTATGGAGGATGCGGAGGCAATGAGAACAACTTTGAAAGCAAAGAGGCCTGCGAGGAAATGTGTCCTTTTCCAAAGAACCAGAATTGCAAGATGTGCAAACCGCGACAGAAAATGGTGACCAGCTTCTGTAAGAGCGACTTCGTAATCCTGGGACGGATGATGGAACTTACAGAAGACCAGGATTCGGGACATGCCCTGATCGTAGTGGAAGAAATTTTGAAGGATGAGAAGATGGGGCTCAAGTTTTTCGGAAAGGAACCTCTGGAGGTCACCCTCTTAAACATAGACCGCAATTGTCCCTGCCCCAACATTACCTCTTCAGATGGGCAGATGATCATAATGGGTGACGTCCACAATGGCATGGCTGTGCTGCAGCCTGACAGTTTTGTTGGGGCATCCAGTGCAAAACGCATGAGGAAACTCCGTGAGCTCATTCACAAGAAGACTTGTGACTTTTTGAAAGAATTCTCCACAATTCAATAATCGGCCTGCGGTTCCTGTTTTAACATGCTGCACTTAGACCAGTCTAAACTAATAAGACTTTCATATCCTTCCTTTTAAAGGAATTTGAAAAACAATGCATTGAAATTTAAATCAGTACTCACCTACAATAGAGGGGATTGCTTTACTGAAGCAGTTCAAGAATGGTGTGGCCATCATACCTACTGAACTTAAACTAAAACACATTGGGAAGCTTTGACTTCTGTGTAGTGAGATAAACCCAATTAGGTTATATTAGTCAAGTCCCTCAATTTAAAGCAGTATAGGAAAATATATATATGTGTCCAATTTTATTGTTTGTACATTTATTTCCATTCTGCCATGACTTTCCAGTTGATATTTATTTTAAAAGCATAGCTTTGTGCACAGCTTGTTATGAAGCTTTAAAAGTTAGAACACTAACAAATTAGGAAGTTAATTCACTTTGTTCCTAAGGTCAATTATAGTTTGTAAAAAGTAGAAATACAGAAGTATGCAATACACTTTACATACCGCACTTTATTGATCAGAAACTGCAAAGCCACATGTGAATTTTAGGCATCACAGACTACGCTTGCAGTCATCACACAGTACAAGCAGTACACCTCATACTGGCCTATTTCATTGAGTCACTCCCTCATTTTATGTTTTTTTTTTTCAACGTGTTTGTTTTGATGGAGTGCCATCCTGTTTTCCTGAAGAAGTTAAGTAATATGTTTTTTTGGACATTGGAACCGCTGAAACAAATCCGGCTGTTTTGCAGCTTTTGTGAACTGATTCCCCTAGCGTTAATCTCACCTTGTGCCTTGAAAGGAATTTTCCACTCCTACGACTACAAACAACATGGACTCTGCTCCAGCACTTACTGGAAGAAATTACATTTGATTAATTAAGCTTTTAAAAGATAATAACAGTCTTAAATCTGCTAATAAATGCCATTAATAAGCATGTTATTTAGTGCTCTAAGTAATGTTTTGTTTTTCTTGGCATCTGTTGCATCCAAACATGATGCTGTGCTGCTATTTCGTGTCCATCGTTTCAAAGTTATGGAAAAGAGTAGCATTGGTCCTATAAACGAACGTACTGAGTGAACCTTTTTGATGTATTTCCAAAATCATTTTGCTTAATGCACTTGAAAAAAAAAGTTGTAATATATTTTCTCAAAGGTCAACTATTATAGGCTCCATGAATCAATAAAACAAGATATTTTATACTGACATTCCAGCACCTTGCCATTCTGTTAGAATTTGAATGTGGTTTTCTGTCTATTTGCTTTATTTCTTTTGTAGTTTGAGGTAGTTTCTATTTATTTTGTATGCTGCTATCTTTTTAGCAACTACCTTATTGTGTTGGGTTCAGGAGAAAGTTTTGTAAATCATTTTTTTTCTTCAAGCACTTAATGGATTCTTTTTGTCATCAAATTTTTGTTTTCCTTTTTATATTTCCAGGTAGGATGTGATGCTATGTTCACAAAAACATTAAAAAACATGGAAAAGTGGTAATATGAAATAAAGACATTCATGAGTGAATGTTAAAATATTAAACTGTTCTGATATGAAGCTTTGAGTGGGAAAAATTGTTTTGCAATTGTATATGTTGCAATTTGTTGTAACTTAGATCATACTGTATAATTCTCAAATGTCAGATGTTACTCAAGGTAATAAATGGAATGAGTTAGACATTCTCTGTATTAAAAAAGACTAGAATATAAAACAAAATGGTTAATTTTTTCATTGAAAGGTATGTTGAAAATAATATAATTCAACCAAAAAGTGTGTGTAGCTCCTCAGAATGACATCATGGTATTTCAGAGTTTATTTTAGATATGGAGCACTTTTTGAAAAAGTTTATATTAAGCAAATCACAGTTTGTTGACTGAGTAATTATAACATTTAAACACAGAAATCAAGGGACACAGTCAGGCATCTACATGCTTTTTACGTATGAGAAGAAGAAACAAATTGTACAAAGCACAGTGAAACGTTCTGTAAGGATCCTTCAAAAAAATCCACATAACATGCACATTTCTGAAAACTCATTCACTTTGAGGATCAGAGGAGATGTTCAGTGTTTGGCAAGGTGGTTAAATACTATAATTCTGCAGTAACTTTAATTAGTGGTATAATATTAAACTTAATTTGGAATAATGTTTTTAAAATCACACTTCTGAGTCCTGTGTGAAGTTTGTGTTCACGTGGGTTTCCTCTGAGTGTTTTTGTTTCACTGGTGTGAGTATAGGCGTGTTTGTGTCTGTGTGTCCTGTGATAGACTGGTGTCCCTTCCTGGGTGTATCCTGCTATGTGTCTGTTGCTTGCCAGAATAGCCTCGAGCTCCCTTCCAGCCCTGTGTTGGATAAAGTGGTTAGAAAACGGATAGATGGACTCATCAGTTCATTTAAGGTAGGTAGCTGATCACGCGGCAGGCTGCTAAATTTAAACCATTGAAAGTGTGCACCACAAATAGCAAACTTGCTGCAATATTTCTCATGTTTTCCTTCATGAAAGCAGATTAAACACCCAAGAAGAGAATGAATGTGAAAAGTCTAACTTGCCTGACTATGCAAGACAATGTAAGATAAAGTTGAGTTTTTTTCTTTTTGAAATAAAACAAGATTGATGTTGCTCTGAAGATCGGAAATGTTTTGCAGATCAAGCAGGTTGGCAGCAGTATATAAGCAACTGATTGATGCTTGAGGCATGCAGAGCAGGAAGAGATGTAGAATGATCGCTTTCCAGGTCACATTCCACTGCCGGAGTGGGGAAGCGGTGTACCATGAGGGAATTGTGCCTGGGAATGCCTTCACTCTGGCCCTGTTCCTTGACTCATGGCATCATGGGATCTTTTAATGTGTATGAAACGGCTGGGGTCCCCCGTTTCGCATCTCTTTGGAGGGGTGACCCCGCTCTGAAGCACAGCTCCTTTCTCAACATGCCAGCTGACTCCCGCTGCACACTGACCCCCACGCAGTAGGCCCGGGTGTAACAGATGAAGCAGTGTTCAGAGACCGGATTTGAACTTTTGACTCTGAAAACCTGAGCTGTCAATGAGGGATGTTCTTCCAGAAAGGCAAACACATGGCTTCCCAGAATGTTGTTGTGAGGGAATACAAAGCCTTGCTCGCTCAGTCTAACTAAAAGCAACCCACTACTTTGCAAGCAAAAAATACTTCATTCAAAGGCTGCCAAATGTCAAGTACAGCAAACAGACTTTGCGTAGACACCCATGACAGCAGTACTAGTCCCAAGGCTAAATGACTGAGTTCTAGTAATTGTCATCACCTTATTTATTAAGTGTTCACCAACAATGTGTAAATATATATTTAAAAATAGGATGTAACATACATTTTCTACAAAACAGATTTGACTGTTTGTGTTGGTTTATCATCTTTAACCTCTAGACAATGCAGAGAAGCGATAAACAAGAGAATCAGTGTATTAAGTGTATTAAATTCAAAACTTTAATAGTAAACTTTTAATTTAATAAAATTTAATATGCTAGTAAAATCTCATTTAGAATATTGTGTATAATTATGGCCATCATATTGCAAAAAATCTATTGCTTCTTAGGAATAAGTCCAAAGAAGAATGATCAGATACATGCCTGGGCTTAAGGGAACATTTTGTCTACACTGACAGGTTTCAAGAACCAAGTTTTTGTCTTGAACACAGAAGACAAAGAGAGTGACAAAGTCTGCCCAATTGAATACTTCAGAATCAACGGTGAAACAAGAACCAGAGTAATACCAATTGGAAAATAAAGGGTAGTCCGTTTATAACAGAACAGCACTTGCTGAATCTGATCGCCAGGCTTCTTTCAAACAATAGCTGGAAGAAATCCATCGATCACTTGGCAACTACCAACCAAACACGTTAGATGGGAAAAATGGACCCCTCTGATTTTGAACCTTTCCTATATTTGCTCAAAATAAGCAATGAAAACATATCAGCACTTAAAAGAGGTCAATGTTTGCTTAGATGAAAATAGTAGCAGCAAATAGTATTTTCCATCTATAGGAGTTTGTTTTTGAGTGTTAATTTATCTTTGTTTATTATCCAAATTGTACTTTATATGGTGTGCTCTGTGTTATTTGTTTTTTAATTTAAAATGTATCTGTGGCTGTATCAGGGAGGTTACAATCTAAATTGCAGGGTCTGTGTTAGGCTCATTTACACACGCACAAAGGTGTTACACAAACATGTTTTTTACCTGTAACAGGGAGAAGGCACATCTGCTGTCCCAGACATGACAATAGATTCTTCACACTCTGTCCTTTCCTTCAAAGCATTATGGGAGAGCACACATGGGTTGAGTTGCACTGCCCAGAAAGGTCAACTCTACAGGCTGTGTTTAAATAATTTCATTGCATCAGGAAACCAGCTGGATATTTAATAGTGGAGATGAATAGGCCATGTCAGTACAATGACATCAATGGGTACTCACAGAAGATGACCGTTACCTGTTGTAAACTACACTTGAAAATGTTTTATCCCAAACAAAGGAGCAATGACATTAGACATTATTGTCATGGAACTGATTGTGCATTTTTAAAAATGATTGTACTACCATTGTCCGATACTAAGAGGAAAAGTTCCTCGAGCAGAAACACTGTATATTTCATTTTCCTATCTTTTGCCAATGCCCTTTTAAGCTTTGTATCTTGAGTTTGTTGGAAACATTTCTTTTCTTTGTCAAGCTGAGCCTAAAGGAAATTTCACTGGCTAACAGCAGGTCAACAAAGAGCCATTTAATGTAAACAAGTGTCTCATAAACAGATCATTTCAGCTCCTGTTGGTGCTTTCTGAGGCTATTGAAGAACCCAGTCCAGTCATCAGAAAAGAATGTATGCATGTGGATAAATTAATTATTTATTTAAGTTATTAATAAATGTTTAGTAGCACTATAAAATTTAAGAGGCAATGGACTACATGGATTTTTCTTGATGCTTTTTTTATAACAGTCGTGAGGTTAAGTTTATGTTTTGGATCAAACACAAGTTCACAGCTTGTTACCGTGTAATAAAATAACACCAGAACATGTAGTGGAAACAATTATGATAATTGAAAGACCAGAAACAACGAAGGAATGGTAGTTAAAAAAGAAGGTCTTCATTTTTAAAGCTGCCCTCAGAATGTGAAATCGTACTGTGTGCATGCTCTCCTCAGCAGTCAGTCTGATTCTTATCGTAAACAGGATGCAAGGCAGACACTTACCTACCGCATGCATTCAAATATACTACCTCAAACAGGTTTGACAGTCGTCAAGGTAAGTGTCGTCAGAGACTGCTAAGAAACACAATTTCCTATGATGGAGGCTATTCACATTTATAGGGGCATTATTGGTAATTAGAAATCTTTTTCAAATAAATAAGAACCTGAAGATATGAAAAGAGGAACCATTAAAATTGTGTCTTTACAAGGAAACTATAAAAAAAAAATAGTTATTCATATCCAGATCCAGACTGATTCTGAAGTTAAATTCTATTCATCATTGAATTTTTCTTAACAATAAAATAATGTTGGGTGGCAAGGGGGTGCAATGATAACCCTTGCTGAGACAGTCTTGGGACCCTGGGTTCAATTCCAGACCTGGGATGATGTCTGTGTGGAGTTTCTATGTTCGGCCTTTGTTTGCCGGGGTTTTCCACTGGGTGCTTTGGTTTCCTCCCACTGTCCAAAGGCATCTGGGTAGGTTCATTTTCTGTAAAACTGGACATGGTTTGAGAGTGTGCGTGTCTGTCTCTGTGCGTGCCCAGCTTTGCGCTGAACTAGCTTCCTGTCCTGCCTTGCTTCTGTTGCTTGCTGTTGCATGCTGGGATAAGCTCTGGATTCCCCATGATCCTGTATTGGATAAATTGGTTAGAAAATGGATGGGTGGAAAATATGATAGAGTTTATTGTACTGTATATGCCAAAGTACAGTAAATTGTTTCATTTAAAGGTGCTATACTGTTACATAGGTCTAAGTGATTCAGTGCCCACTAAGTTTCTTAGTCTTTTTGGAATGCTTTCTGGATTAAATGGTTGCAGCTCAGACAAGGTAACTGTTACCATACTACTTGTGATGAGGGGAGCAAAGTATTCTACTCATCCAAGCAAAAAATGCTTTCACTCCATTCCTGAAAGTAAATATTTTGAACATGGTACTAGAAGATTAGAAGTGCTATCCAATGTCTCTACAAAACTTTGTTCTTATTTTGATTTTCTTAGTGGAATACTCTGTGTTGCATCACAAAAGCAAGCTAGACCTTGGTGTCACTCAGTCAGCTGTGTTTAGAATGGAAGGTGGTGCCATCAGCTCTGCCAATAGAAAATTAAAATATTTTTACGTCAAACTGCAGCTCTATTTAATGATTGAGACATTCCTGCAGATGTCAGGGGCGAACAAACTGAAAAAACAACTTTCCAGGTTCATTTACAGTAAACCGAAGTTCAAACACACTGCAAAAAAGACCTAAAAACCATAGCAGGACATCATACAACACAACAGTGTGAGTCTTTAAAAAACACATTTACAGTAATACAGCATTTGCTATTCATATTCTTCTAAATGTTACAAAAATGTTTTGAGAAGGAAAGGTGAAAACATTTTATATTTGACCCATAATAGTTCTTCGGCATGCAATTTTCTGTCCAGTTGTCTCGAGTTATATATTTCTGTCATTAATATCCTTACATACTGTAGGCCTCAGCCTATAAACTCTGCAGTCAAAATATACATTAGAATTCTAAATGACTTGGAAAATCATCTCTTTGAAATACAGGATGCAACAAGTTCCAATGAACACTAGGTTTCTATGCAGTGTTAAGAGCTGGAGATATTTTTCTAACTCACTGTATTCACACTTTCACTTCTTTCTAATGAAAATATTTATCCATTCTGCTTAGTAAGCTTGTAGAAATAGAAGCCTGGCACAATGGCTCAATAAGTAGAAGACGTATGTACTCTAGAGAGCCCTGATAAGATCAGAACTAATTTGTAGAAGGTGATGCTTTGGCTGCTTGTTTGTTTGAGTGGTTGTTGGGAAAAGATAAAACAAGAACCTGGCATATTTTTTTGTTTTGTCTATGTCTATGGGTAGCCATACGTGTAAGCAGAAATATAAGAACATAAAGTTGAAAGAATAAGTCCCTAGCTTGTTTGTTTATTGGCTGTCAATTGATCTGAGGATCTTTTTCAGCCATTTCTTGGAAAATGTTTGACAACTTGGCTGGGTAACTCCTTCCAGACTGCACTTAGCATAAAGAGGTGCCTCCCCTTCTCAATTTTAAATGTTCTTTCCCACAGTTTCCTGTGGTTTTTACAGAGGCTCTATCATTAAGATGGTATCCTTTTTGGAATGAACACTATTTTATTCTGAAGTCTGAATCAAGGCATGAACAGCATATAAATTACAATATGAAAACTAAACTGAAAACAAATTGATTGTCAGAACCCAAATTCCTGCAAACACAAATAACATATTTTCTACTGCAATTTTCCTCTGTGGACATTGAGGTCTTTTAAGTAATGAAATACTGCCAAGGTGTTTTTTGTGCTAACATAAGAAAGAATAAAAATGATAGGTCATTAGGCCCTTCTAACTTGTCTGGTAGCTCATGTTCAAGCGTTTCTTAAAAGAATTGTATCAGATTCGGCAGCATGACTCGATACCTTGATACTGTTACCCACAACCCACAGTTTTTGTGTAAAAAATGCCTTTCTCTGTTTTTAATTGTGTGATCTGGTTTGTACTCTTCATTCTGAAGTCCATTTGTTACACCCAGGCGAACCCGAGCTCACAGCTCCCAGTCTCCATGGCAACCTGCCATGTTCGCATGCAGAGTCAAACACCTCCCAATACTGTGAGAATGAGATCTGTCCGTGCCACCTGCCCCCACTTAAAGGGTACAGCAATTCCTTCATCAGTGCTGGATACTTAAGCCCTATCCTGTACTCAGTCATTCATGCTGTCAGGAAGGCTTTCATCCTTTAGGGTTTTGAAGTGCTTCTTGCTCAACCCACCCTGTCTGACAGTTATCCTGCAATCTGACTGAAACTCTCAGAGCCTTCTGATCCTGAATCAGAGCCAGGACCTGACCACCAGCTGGATCCTGCCTGCTTTTGTTTACTGCAGGGCTGATAACGGCGTTTACAGCAGCCTCTCCTCTGTTCTGCCTGGCTGTGCAGCCTCTCCTCTGTTCTGCCTCACTGTGCAGCCTCTCCTCTGTTCTGCCTGGCTGTGCAGCCTCTCCTCTGTTCTGCCTCACTGTGCAGCCTCTCCTCTGTTCTGCCTGGCTGTGCAGCCTCTCCTCTGTTCTGCCTCTATGTGCAGCCTCTCCTCTGTTCTGCCTGGCTGTGCAGCCTCTCCTCTGTTCTGCCTGGCTGTGTACCACATTCTCTGCTCCGCTTGTCTGCTTAGTGCATCCCCTTCTCTGCCTGTCAGCCTAGCAGAGCCTCTGCTCTGCCAGCATTCTGTTAGCCTTTTTCATTGCTTTTCACCATTGTCTAGAAAATGCAAATGGCACGTTAATATAAACATTCACATTTTCTTCAGAAGTAGCATCTTTCAGCTTGGTGTTTCTCATCTTATAGTTCCATGTTACTACTATCTGCATCTAACAGTGTGCATGTGTCTATGTTAAGTGTTACCTGTTTGGTGTTTTCATAGTCTTGAAATGTGTTTGAATCTTTCTGAGTTTCCTTTGCTGCTTCTCAGTGTTCACTAATCCTCTTATTTTGTTATAATCTACAGGCTTTACTTTTACTAACAATATAACATTTTAGACCACCAATATAAGTATAATATTAAATCATGACATACAATATAACCACTCTCGGAGGGAGGACCTGGACACTAAGCTGTAAGGTTTACAGCTAAGGGGGAGGTCTCTTCTTCAGCAGCAGTCACCATGTGTCTCTAGAGCTCTGAGGTGTCGTTGTCCTCAGAGGGGACTGGGCTGGTGGAGCAGGAGGTGTTTTAAGAAGAAGCATTCCTACCCTGGTATGGAGTCATCCAGTCCTGCAGCGCAACCAGATGGCCCCGCAGTGTACAGGTGTACTTGGTAGCTCATTTTCCTCACCTGCTCTATGACAGTGCATGCACACTTCCATTCAGCAGTGAGATTTGGACAGTGGCCTCTGATGCATTGCAGACCATAGACCCAAACCTCCTCTAAGGCTGAAAGGGCAGTTCCCTTGCCCTGACATCATAGTTCTGCCTGTATTACTGCCTCAGCTCTCGTCTGCTTGGTAGCTTCGTTATGGGCTTCTTCTAACTTTTTTGAGTCAAGCGGTGAACTTTGGCCTGTCTGCCACTTGAGAGTCAAACAAGTGGTTGCCAAAGGCCATTAACCAATGGTGTGTGTCCCAGTCCTTTTGATGTTTTCCTATTACAGTTGACTCACAACTTACGTGCTCTCAACTTACACTGTCGAAGCTTTATGCAGTCGGCACTGGAAAATAAAAAATAATAAAAAATGCTTTATTCTCTGAAAACTTTGTCAAGCATGCCTATGAGAACTAGTTAGTGAGCCTATACGAGAACTAGTTAGTGAGCCTAGTCTTCTTCCCCCATCCCTCCCACTCAGTGACTCAGCATCCGTTCTCTCGTAGAGTAGCATCTCAGTAATCAGCATCCACATCTGTCTTTTCTTTGTTTGTGAAGACTCTGAAGTTAACCCAAAAATTTGACTCCTAACCAAAACACAAGTAGTGAATCAGGTGGTGAAACAATGTTCAGTGCCTAAATTGAATGAAAAAATATTAGACAAACTCAAGTGTGGCATATCAGCGACCAGAGTCACTTGGAAATATATCTGAGCAGAATCCAGCATTTGTGCAATAAAAAAAGCATGAGAGACAAAGAAGAAGTGAGAGAAGCTGTTGTGTTGGGTGCCCTAGTGACTGCAAAAGTGACAAGCCAAGTGCGAGACAAATATTTAGTGAAAACTGCAAAGACACTGAATATTTGGATCAAAGACCAAAATCAAAAGTTTATGAATGTCAATGGATTGATGTTGAAAGATAAAGCTCTTAGCCTTTATAAACATTTCATACCTCCCGGTGTAGTTCCTGAAAAAGAGTTTAAAGCAAGCCCAGACTGGCTAAGTACTGTAGCTTCAAGAAGAGATACAACCTCAAAAATGTGAAGATAACTGAGTCTGCATTGGCTTTTCCGGAACGATAAAAAAAATAATTGAAGAAACAAGTCTTTAATGCTGATGAGACTGGTCTTTTCTGGAAGAAAAATGCAGACTCATACTTACTGTTTATCTTAAAACAAGAAAAGCAAGCACCTGGATTCAAAGCTGCTAAAGACTGCATTACTCTTCTGTTGTGTGAAACTTAACCTGGGTATATGATAAGGCCTGGGTTACTATTTCGATAGCAAATCCACATGCACTTCGTGGAAAAAACAAAAATCTCCTGTCCATGTTCTGGCAACACAACCCAAAGGCTTGGATGATGGCCACCTTGTATCTCCAGTAGTTCCATAATTGCTTTGTGTCAGAGGTGGAAAAATATTTAAGTTTAAAGTGTTGTTGATTATAGATCAAGCTCCCGGACACCTCGAAACAGTTTAGTTCACCCATCCAGACGTCAAATCGCCTTCCTTTCCCCAAATATCACTTCGATCCTTCAGTCTCTCAACCAAGGCACGATTTGTTGCTTTAAAGAAACATTACCTGCCTTGGTTTTGGTCATATTAGGAATGTTATGGATGCTGATCAGGACCTAGATGTGATTCAGTGCTGAAAGGCTTTCAGCATTGCAAATTGCATCACTGATGTAAAGAAGGTGATGGATGCACTGAAGCCAGAAGTGGTCAGTGCATGTAGGCCAGCCCTTTGGAATGAGTGTGACATTAAGTGTTTCCCTACCGTTGCCACCGACGTGAAAGACATCATCAAGGTCGCACGGTGATTGGGCAGCAAAGGATCTGACGACGTCATATAAAAATTGACTAAGGGGCATAGAGAAGAGCTGACAACGGAAGAATTAGAGGAAATTATATGAGTCTCCAGTGAAGAAGAAGTGGAAGAAAGTGAAGAACAAGAGCCAGTAAGTTAGAATCTTCGTAAATGAGGTTTTCCAGCAAGGCCAAAATCAAATCAAATCAAAGTTTATTTATCAAATGCACAACAATACAGCGTGCAGCAGTAGTTGCCTCACAGATTTAAATTCTGATTCTGATCCATCAACTGAAGATAACCTGAAGTTCTCCCGGTTTATCAACAAGAATTTTAGGTCATATCAAGAGATTTTCTGGGAACTGAAAAAGAGTCAGTTGCCAATTACCATGTTCTTCAAAAAAATTCCTCTTAACACCATCTACATCTCGGGCAGAGGCTGAGGAGCTTTAATCTGTGATGTGACCCACTACCTAGTCACCCACTCAACCCACCACACAGTTGCCCAAGATGACCCCACTCTCAAACCACCTTATACCCCAGATTTTTCATAAAGCTCTTACAATCCCCTACCTTTGAGGAGTCAAGAGTAATCTACGGAGTACATACTCATCTTCATCATCTCATTATTCATCTTATGGGCGCTGTAACTACAACATTATCAATACTTAGGGCACGTGAGTTCTTTGTTCTCTGGAGCAGCTTTGGAGAGTAATAAATGAGGATTAACTAGCATTTATTAACAATAACTATATGACACACAATGTTATACACATACAAAATTAACTTAACACTATTCACAAAAAAGGCATTTGTCCTGACTACCAGAAAAATCTAGTATGTTTCCCAGTATTGAAAATCCTATAAAATGTCTAAGAGGCCCAAGAGAGAAAACCTGCAAAACCTAAATTAAAAAACAGACAGCCCAAGCCCAAAGAGAGAGCTAAATCTCTCTTCCCACAAATCTGAATGTTCCAATGAGAATGGGAATCTAGCTCTCTATTCTAAAAATGCAACACTAAATATAAGAGAACTTTTTAACCTGGGGATTTTTGTAATGAAAAATTAGAGTTTACGAAAATAACAGTACAGCAAGCGTTCCTAATCAAGGCTCAAATATGGAACTGTAATCCCCTATCTTTAAGGCTGATCTGAACAAGGTCCTCTGGACTGGCAGGCTTCTTCTCTCTCTTTTCTTCCTTCTCTTGCTTCTACCTACCTGTCTTTTTATCCTGTGTCTTTTTATCTAGACTGTTGGTAACTCTTTATCATTTACTAGAGTAATAACTCAGAAGGTCCCCTTTGAACTTTGCCTCTCAGAAAACCTAAAACTCCTATCCATTGTTTCTAGATCTGTGCAAACGCTGACACTTCAATAGCCACTTCAACAGCTGTAACAATATGTTTCCCTTTCTACACTGGATTAATAATTTGTCAGAACAACTGATCTTAATTTTCAAGCTAGGTTATTCTCTTATTGATACACTTCCTTTGTAATAAGCCCAAGAGCAGCGTGTTCATCTTCATTAAGATAACAGCTATACACTTGAATAGTATGAACTGTGCTATTCAAGAAAAGCATCACTGGAGACTCCTTAGCTTTAGCATGGGGGCAATCATGAAGGTGGTCTGCCCCTGTCTTACAGCCCTCAGTGGTTGTTGTATATGTCCATATATACAATACTTGGATAGGTTGCATGTGTGGAACATACCCTTCTCTCAAATACTTGCAGATCACCAAGACATGATGACTGACCAACAAAAACAAGTCTAAAGAGTTTCCAAGGTCCTAAGACGTCACAAAAGTACCACTTTAATTAGAGGAATATATCAAGTTGACAAAAACAAATGGAAGCCCTCTCACAGCCTTTATTGAATACGCAGCCAAGTCTACAGAAGATAGATAAGCAGGCACTTCTTTTTAAGAATGCCTCCCCTGGGTTGCCCTGCTGTGATCAGGAGGTGACTTAGGGGTTTGTGCAGGAGTGAAGCAGTGAGAAAGTACTGTATTTTCCCTGTGTTTAAACCACCTTTGGCTGACACCATCAACTCAAAGCTGCTGAAAATAGAGAAGAACAGAAATAAGCAGCTCAGTTCCTAATGTTCTCCACTGCAGTAATAAGGTTATTATCTCTATTGATTTACACCATGTCTCTGCGTTTGACATTTCAGATTGTGACATTTCTCAATTTTGTAAAATTAACTGGTTCCAGGTTTCACATGAGTATCAATTTTAGGTCTGTGTACTGCTTTTGGCCTTCACTAAATCAGGCCAGCTCAATATCACAGATTGAACTTTCTTTTGTTTATTGGTGTAGCTGTCTGCCTTACACAAATGGTTCATATTTTTAAACTGGCACAAAAGTATTGCGATTCTGAGGCCCAACTGGTATGTATCTAGCCATGCCAGCAGCTCTTTGCCTTCAGGCCCATAATGAGAACCAGTACAGTCCATTTGTGTTGGAATGGTGAGAGAACAACACACCCAGCACGGGTTAATGAATACTAGGTGGATTTGTTTTCTCAGCTGCAAAATATATTCAGCTTCAAAACCAGTACATACCATACTTCCACTGATTTAACCACTGCTTACTGTGCTATGAAGGGAATTCAAGTCTTACAGAGAGAAATTTTTGGGGTTTTTACATTTTTATTCAAAGAATGAGGATTGATGAATTGTTTAGAAAATTGCTTTAATTTGAATTTATAAATGATGAGAGGATCAGTTAATGCTACACAGATAATTTATTGTACAGAATAGATTGAAAATGCTGTAAAAATATTAATAAATCTTGGGATTCAGTATACTAGAATAAATCAATTCATTTTTGGTAGATTAAACATCTAAACTGTCTGCAATATATTATGTGTTAGTGAACGGTACAGTCCGTGTGCAGAACAGATGTGAAGCACTCCTGGGATTTTTAATAGCATATTTTATGTTAGCTTTTAAGCTGCAGGAACACTGAATATTGGTGATTATGTTGCTCTAGTAGGTTTCAAGTGCCTCCTGTGTGCAACAGGTGGTGTTTTGCAATCAGGATACTTCTTCAGTTACTTACGCTGAGGATCTTTGCTGAACTGGATCATGCAAAAGGCAAAAAAAATTAAACATCTGTTAAGAGCTCCACCATCTGGTAATTTACTGCAATTACTTTTATCTGACTTTTCCTCTTGGGCTCTTATGTTCACATAGGCACCCATGTGTACCCCAGAGCTGAAGTCATTGTGAAGTATAGAGAGAGTATCCTAAACCCATCCAGTCTAAGACTGTAAATGAATGACAAGTTTGTTCTAAAACGTAGGGAGATAAATACAGTTGTACCACTGATGTAGCTTTTCTGCTTCCATTCCTCCAGTTCTTACATTCTTACTCAAAAGATGAGTTGACTTGACAGATGGAAAATTTACTGAGCACATATTTACTGTACACTCATTTGTACAGCTGGGCCTTTTCTTTGAGAGAATGATTTTGCTTATGGGCTTAAAAGCACTGTCACACCACGGATTTGAATCTACAGTCCTCCAGTTATGAGTTTAGAGATCTAATAACTTCTCCACATTGCTGCCTTATTATTCCATGCTGTTTGTTTTATCACAGAGTGTCTTGGGAATAGGGGGTTGTGATAATTAGGTGGAGACTCATTTATGTTTTCATTTCCAGCTCCTATATATTTCCAGCTTGTTATGACATTAACAAAGCAAAGTTAATGTTGCACCCCACAAATCCTCACAGCACCCTCAATAAAGAACAAAGCTAAGGCACTGAAAAAGATGACAACACAGTCTATTCTTTCTTCTTCACCATGTGCAGATATCGAAAGCTGCAGATTGAATAAGGTTTGAATATTGCAAAGGGAAAAATGGTCTGTCAATAGGGTGTCCATCACATACGGTGTGATGAAGACAGAAAACTGGAAGAATATGGGAGGACAATTTTTGGGAAAAAAATTAGCAGTGAAAATGCATGATTTTGGTTTCGAGCTTAGTTCAGGCACCAGGGAGTTACAGCTTTAGAGAAATGCAACTATAGACAGATAACAACTATGGCTGAATCATAATGTACATGTCAAAGAATATAAATGACAAAGTGGATACTAATATCTACTGCTCTTTTTGTTCACATCTCCACCCACTTTGCCTTGCAGTGGGGCTGCTGGTGCAGGGTGTCAGCTGTGTCGAGAAAGGAGCTACACTTCAGTGGTGGGTGAAGTGGGTTCTCAGCTCTATGTTAAATGTTTTGGGATTATTTGGAAATGAAAAGTGCTATATAAATGCAGTTAATAATAAATGAAATATCAATATTTAATTTCCATTGTTATTGCTTGTACTATTAACTTCAAAACATGCATAGCTAAAGTTTGTTAGAAATATAACTTTATTTGTTCTAATGTTTTGGTGATGCCAACAGCTGAGAGCTCACATATCCTGTGTCCCTTTTCTATGCTGAAAAGGTCTTAGATCCTGTTATTTGTTCTTTTTTCTCTTTGAAATTTTTTCAGTAAATCTTTGCCTTCTGTATCTTTCTGGTTCATTGCTTGTGAGTTACACTGCTCACAGTGCAATGGGTGCCTGGCACTGAGAGAGCCCTCCTTCTTTAGGCGAGGAAAGTGTCTCAGGCTGTTTGCAGTACTCAATAAGGGCAGCAGGATGCCCTGATGTATGGTCTGCTGGCTGCCTGCTTTCGTTGGCAGCTCTTGGATGCGTTTGGGAACTTTCCCCACCATCAACATATATAGGGATAAGTGTCTCTCGCCAGATTTCCTCACATATAGGGATGTAAATCTCCCCTTATTTCCTCACTACAAATGGGGATGTAGTCAACTTTTAATTATATATTAACAATGAGGCACACAGCAAATCCAGTCAAAAGAATCCATACATAAGAGGAATGTGTGGAACATTCTAAATAATGCCATCCATCCACAAAGTCCTGGACCATCTCAGTGAGGAGCTTATGGCCCTTGAACTGGGGCCTGAAGGACATTCCTCATTCAATGAATCACATGACCACTGGTCCTTAAATTCCATGGTTCACCAGCCTATCCAGCTTATCCAGCTGGAAAACTAGGAGGTCCCTGCGAGACAGAGAATTGAATTCCAGGGAGGGATGAATTGCCATGTCACATAGGTGCTGCAGGGAAGGAGAGGATGGCAGGCTGAGCGGAAATCCTCCAAAAGGTCACTTTTACTTTGTTTTTTCAAATAAGAATCTAAGTTAATTGAAACAGAGAGGGCTTCCAGACCAGCTTGTCTCATTTGGACATCTAAAGCCAGAGGACATGGCAGACTTGCCACTTGCCAGTGAGCCATGACTGAGAGGACTATTTGTAGACCACAAGATTTGAACTGGCAGAAGAATCAGAGAAACCAGACATGCATACTGTCCATAGCCAGGAGGAGAGCAATTGCAATGCATAGAGCTGTATGGGTTATGTTATTAAATAAGCAATAAGCAATGCTGAAAAGAGTACCAGGATCTAGTAGCACCAGTTATATGACTGCAACCAGGTATATCTGAGAGAAAGTTGTCCTCTTTCTTCCTGTGAGGATGTTAGGGATCTAGGGGTGGTCTGAGTAGCTTAACAGCTTGCAGTTCCATGCTGGGAGCATTTGGAGTGAAAATGTCAAACAAATTACAGCCAAATATCCACAAATAGCAACTCTGCATAATTTGATTTGGAAACTCAGCACTGAAAACACACTGCACTGCCATATGAAAATGTGCACTGTGTTAGCACTGTCCTCCACTAATGGAAATGTTTACATTTAAGTCAAACATATATCACAGTCCAGCAGTCGTAATGGGTGTAGAGCTTCTCAAAACATTTAAGAGAGAAAGATGCATACGAATGTGGCAGAAATGGGCAGCAGCAATGAAACACATTGTTAATACTGTGTTTAGTTAACATTATTAGCCTAAGTCCAGAGGATGTGAAGTGTCAGAAGCATCAGAGAAACCAGGCATGATGGAGATGATCATGGAGAAGACTGTATATATAAAATAGGTGTTGAAGTGTGAGAAATAATTAGCAGAACTGCGGTTTAAGGTAAAGTATTTGTCATACACATAACAAATGATGGGGTCCTGGCTTCATTCCTGCACCTGGGGTGCTATCTGCTAGGAGTCTGTATATTCTCCTTGTGTTTCCTCCCACAGTTCAAAGGTAGGTTAATTGGCTTTTAGGAAAACAGGTCCTGGTGTGACTATGTGGATATCTGTGATGGACTGCTGTCCCATCCGGGGTAGGGATACCCCACCTTCCGCCTGTTGCTCACTGGGATAGGATTCGGCTCCCCAGCCACCCTGAATTGGATGAAGAGATTAGATAATGGATGGATGAATAGCAAATGACATTGAGAAATGCACAGGGTAAGAAACCTTATCACCTGATCACTAAAGGTGCTGGGAGAAGTGTATTGAAGGCACACATCTTGATCTCTCATTAATGCCTTAGTTGCTGGTTTGAGTTGAGACAAAGTTATTAGCCGACTGTGACCAGGACTCCCCAAACACTTTTGCACAGCTGCTTGAACACTGCTAATGCGGGTGGGCTTGAATTGGCCACTGTATTATCAGGACCAGCTCAGGACCAAGACTTGGATGTGCTGGTACTGTTGGCAGTGAGAGCTGCACTCCTGTCAGTGCTAAGACTCCTCGAAGGTACTGTGGAACTCACAAGCAAAAATGAGAAAATTGGCTTCTGGAGCTCATGTGTGGGAGGAAAGCAAGTGAGCAAGAGCTGTGGGCATGAACTGAGTTTAAATAACAGCAGGTTATTTCAAACTGGGAGGGAACAAAACCGACAAGAAAAATTACATGCCTGCTGGTCATGCCAAAATGCTTTTGGACAAAAGCAGTTATTTTACATATCCCTACATGTTAAATTAACAAATGAAAAGCTAAACTAAAAATACAGTACATACCTATAATCTCTAACAGATTATTTACATAATGTTATACATTATTTGATAATATTTAAAGCTGATTCCTAGTCCATTGTGTATTCTGTCAAAGGCCACATTTTTACAAATTTTGTTTGAAGGAGTTTTCAGATGTGGTTAAGTTTTGGAAACAGGTGTTGTCTTTGTCCACTGTTATAAACAAGGACATTTTCTGCTCTTGCCCAGTATGCTTTTGATGCCTTATTGCACAGTGCCTCTGTTGTGGTTGTTTAATTCTTTGTGTGGAAACCCAAAAAGAGGTCACCCTGATGTTGGGGGGCGGGGGTAGGATGAGTATTGAATGTAGCTGTATTACACTCTTTTAATCTTATTATGTTCTATTTTTGAAAAGTGTAAACAGTGACTCATTAAAGGGAAGTAAATTACAGGTATTAGTCATACCTTAACGAATCTAAATAAATGCTTCTTTAAAAACAGACATAGTTCCCTTACATTTGAGCGAGGCTGAAGTGCTGTATATACCCGAGGCATAGAAGTAGCCAGGGTTGGAGACTTTCACAGACTTCTAAATAAGGTTTTCTCCAGAAGTCTTGGAGAATTCTTGTTTCCAACCCTTTTCTTTTCTTGCTAAAGTAACTGAAAAAATTGTGGTCAACTGTTAACATCTCCTGGGGAATGATGAGCAGCATTTAAGATAATGCGGATTCTTGAATAAATGGAGAAATATCCAGGGGAAACAGGAAAAAAAGACATCTGTAGGAATTTAAATCTATAGAAGTTTCCATTGCAACAAAAACAGACGCTAATATAACACTTCGCTGTTGCCTGAATAATTGCTTTAGTCACAGCTGGAATGGACTGTAGGAGGAAAAGCAAATTGTGCAAGGTACTTATAATATCTGAACAAAGGCTAAACCCACCCATTTACAAATGCATTTTTGACATTCACACATTCAGTCAAATACAATATTAAAAAAGGCCAGTAACAGACACTGTTTATGGATGAAACTGGGTTATCTGAATTTACAAGGAAATCCCCCAGGTTCTAGGGCAGTAGGGCATTGAGGTGGAACACAATGACTTGAATTTCTAGACCAAAGGATTATTCTGGCATTAGCTTTGGATAGGGTTTTTCAAGACACAAGTCGAATACTTCCGGAGGGCTATTGAACATCGTCCTCAATGTTAAAACAAAAAATCCCATCTTATTTGTGGGAAAAGGTGTTTTCTAAGATGCTCGACATGACACAGCTGTGAGTAGTGACCCAGCAGGAGTTCACTCAATGCTGTACTCTGAGAGGCCCAGAACATATGAAGATAAGAACACATTTGACTATGTTGATAGAGGCAAAGGAATGATTATTACCTGGCTGCCTACTTCATATTCTCAGTATTACCAATTTCAATAAAAGGAAAATCCAGCAGTACTGAGGTTTAAAAAGCATTATTTTCTATACAACTGACAGCCATCAGATATTACCACCACATCTTTATTCACTTGGAAAACTGCATTAACTACACCTCCTATTTATTCAGAGAATCATAGCCACTAATTTAAAAAGATATACAGTACAATTACCAAATAAGTGCATCCTATAACTAGACAGTTGCTACCATCTAATGTATTTTGGACCTTTGGGTAGTGTTGGTCTCTAAGATTCTCAGTTAGATTATATCCTGTTAAAACACAGTGGCTTTGTGCTGACAGATAAATTTATTTGTAAAATATTAAACTTATATAATGAGTTAATCTAAACTTTTAAATCCAATCCCAAAGTAACAAAACTAATTTCACACTTAAAATGTATAAATTAGCTCCTTTTTTAAAATTTAGCAATGGCATATAGATTTATTTTGTTATATACATGATACTGCTATCCAGTTATAGTTCTAAGCTCCATAAAATGTGATTTTTTACTAAGGGTATTGTTTTTTCCCCCTTATTATTTAATTATTTAAGTGATTTCACCTTCAAAGAACCCATTTACCAAATCTCAAGGATATAAAATAAAAGCACAATATAACCAGTAAAAAAAAAATACTGTACAAACTATTGCCATTACTGTTAAAATAAGACTCTGCATTGTCTTCAGGAAACCGTTTGAAGCCATGAAAGGAATGTTCTGCTATTACTGCACATGGAGAAGAGTGAGAATATGGAAATGTCTTTTTTTCAAAGAAACAGGAAGTACAAAACACTTTTCCCAGTGTGTACTCCAAAAAACAATGCATTCAGAAAGCTTGAGTCTGTGCTGAAGTCCAAGAGATTTTGAACATGCTTCTATTCATTCTTACCGTTTTATCCGATTCAGGGATACAGGGAATACAATCTATTTTGGCCAGCAATGGGCACAAGGAGGGGTACACCCTGGATGGGACCCCAGTCTATTGCAGGGTACACACCTAAACACATACACTCACAGTCACACCAGGACCACCTTCCTCAGAAGTCAACTAACCTACCAATATGTCTTCGGACTGTGGGAGGACATCAGAGAACCATGTAAATATGGGGAGGACATACTCACACTGCTCCGACAGCACCCCTGATTTGGAATTGAATCCAAGGCGAGGCAACGATGATAACCACTGCACCACCATACTGCCCATTTTGAACATTTAAAGACAAAATGGTAAGACATTGAATTGCCTTGTCATTGAGATCAAGATCATCAGAATCAACCCTTTTCATCAAAAGAAAAAAAACATTATGGCTATAATCACTTTGTAGTCTGATCTAAATCATTTATGATATGTATCTCAAGCATTTAGCCTTTATACTCTGGTTTAAAATCCTGTAAAGATAGGATTGCTTCCCATATTGAGATTGCAGCTAATTTGACAAAAAAAATAATATTTATATTGAAGAGTAATAACTGACCCGCATGGACCTCTAATAGAAATTACTTAATGATACAGTTTGAAAATAATCCGCTGCCTGCTTTAAGATGTGTCATATTAAGATGAAACATAATACACAGCAGGAAGATCCCGATCCTCTTTTTAGAGGCCCTACACCTTAAAGGGACTTACACCTTTTTCCCCACATGATGGCAGCAGAGAGTATTGTCTACGGGTAACTTCTCCACTGGGTGTCAGTGTGAGATCACTGAAGTACCAGCTCTGCGGTTGCGTAACATCGCCTGAGTGCCTTTTGCCGGCTTCTGCTTTCATTTGTTCAGACGTGTTTTAAATATACACATACCTACGGGGGACTGACAGCAGAATTGCTAATCATATTTTTCTAGTTGTTAACAGACAAGCTATTTGCAAACCTGCTGGAAATATGCTTGAGGTGTGTCTTATTGCTCTTGCTCTTGCAAATCTGCCATGTGACTGTGGAAAAAATGCAAACTACATTAAAGTGTTCTCAGGAAAACCATAATTCACCACATCGAAAGTGAAATGTCTGTTATGGTAGGAGTAGTCAATCAGCCATCTTTACTCTTCTTATGAAATATTAAATGTAATGCAATCATACATGTTTTTCTTTCCATCTTTGGCCTGAATCCTGTCATATGCCTGTATTTTCCTGGAATCCCTTGCCAGCCTTTGCCTGTGCACACTTTAAGGGCAGCTTTGCTCATTAAAATAATTAATGAAATGAAGGTCAGTTCAGTCCTATAATAGTTCACCTCCATATGTCATAAGTCAAGAAGGTCTGGGCTCAAACTGTCCAATATCTCTTTCTGATCTTTCTCAATCTGACAGATGTAGTTCTTGTGTAAAGCAAAGCCGTGCTGTGTAAATCCTAGGAAGGTAAAATACTGGGCTTGCTTTCTTTGTAGGCTCTTTCAATAACTATAAATACATGGTAGTGGGGTTATCTTGGTGGTAGTGTGTTTGGAGCTGCTAACCCTGACCCTGAATTTACAGTTTAAAAAAAACAAACTGTGTGAGGAATGAAATTTATTAAGATGTGTTTAAGGTTGTTTATGGAAAGAATGACTCCTTATTCTTTTCCTTTCTTTAATAATAATAATTGCTTACACTTACATAGCGCTTTTCTGGACACTCCACTCAAAGCGCTTTACAGGTAATGGGGACTCCCCTCCACCACCACCAATGTGCAGCATACAACTGGATGATGTGACGGCAGCCATAGTGCACCAGAACGCTCACCACACATCAGAGCAGAGTAATGTAGCCAATTCATAGAGGGGGATTATTAGGAGGCCATGATTGGTAAGGGCCAATTGGAAATTTGGCCAGGACACCGGGGTTATACCCCTACTCTTTTCAAGAAGCGCCCTGGGATTTTTAATGACCACAGAGAGTCAGGACCTCAGTTTTACATCTCATCCGAAGGACGGTGCCTGTTTACAGTATAGTGTCCCCATCACTATACTGGGGCATTAGGACCCACATGGACCACAGGGTGAGCGCCCCCTGCTGGCCCCACTAACACCTCTTCCAGCAGCAACCTTAGTTTTTCCCAGGAGGTCTCCCATCCTGGTACTGACCAGGCTCACACCTGCTTAGCTTCAGTGGGTTGCCAATTGTGAGTTGCAGGGTGATATGGCTGCTGGCCTTTAGGTGCTGCGAATTCAATTTCAGAAACAAGTTTCATTGTGCTTCATTTTATTTTGTAGGCTTTTGCGTGCCACCTTGTGACATTTTGGGTTTAACTGCGTTTTGGTGGTATTGTTGACTTTGGCTTTGCATATCCAGAACATATATTGCATGGTCTGAGACTAGAAAGCTTAATTTATTTTGAAGAAGACACAATTTACTACAAGCAAACAGTTGATAATTAACAGCAAACAATGCCAGTGTACGTGTGAAGCATAGCATTATGTACTATCTGGCTCTGACTGTTGGTTCTTACAGCAGGCATTGTAAACCAGGTTAAAATAAATTGAGAATGACACACCTGTAATTGCAGCAGAGGGACCCCTGGGCCTCCTATTTAAGATCAAAGATAATGTTAAGACCTTTTAGCAGAAAGTGTGCACGAAACAGATGAATACTTTTATTCTGTGTGAAGAGAGCACCAGCAGGGGTCCCATGAGTGGGAGCTGTCAGGGATGATGCACAGAATATTGTTTGCTGCTAGTAGTTCACAGCCACGGGTGGGGGCTCCCTTTCACCCCTAAGGGTGCAATGTTGGTTTGTGGACACATAACGAGCATCTCTAAATGTAAATTTCACTTCTACAACTCTGAGAAACACACTCGTGCAAGCTCTTGGAATTTCTTTGGAAGAAAACAGAACAACAAACCGGGATAAAAGGGCAAAATACGTTTAGAACATTTAGAAAGTGACAGGCAGCAAGAGAAACAAAATGATAATGTCACCATCATGAGAAAAGACCCATGACTTCTGTAAAAAAAAGTGTCTCCATACCTGCCCTAGCATGAGGAGAAGGAAACAAAAAAGCACCAGCACAACTACTACTACTCATAATAATAATACATAAACAAATGAATGTGTAAGTAACTATAATGACTATGATAAATGTGAAGTGAAACCCGGGAGGCAGGAGAATTAAAAAAAAGAACAGTGTGGCTTCTGACTGTTCAGCCATAATAACGTTACACATTTTCCAGAGTCACTGCATGCCTGTAGGGACACACTGTGCCCACTGAGGCTCAGCCCATGGGGATGCTGGAGAGAGAAACAGGCGATTTCCCTTCTGCACCAGGCTCAGTTGCTTCTCTGTTTTGTGTGTTTTTGAAAATCTGCGGCCTGTGATCCTAAAGCTGAGCTCATCTTCAGGACAGATTTTTGAGCTTAGTTTTTTCATGCTAGCAAATCTCTTCTTGCATATATCCTGACTCCATAAGGCCATATCTGTAACACAAATAAAGATAAAAATGTTGGCTTTGACTCCTTTAAAGCTCTATTTTAGAACTTGTCACTCAGATACAAACTCAATACTAACAACTGATCTTGCACCTATATTTGGGACAGAAAAGCTCAACATTTTATATATCATGCTGTGTCAGATTCCAGCCACACATTAATTTAAAACATGAATATAATATAGCAGCTATTGCTTTTGCCATTTAAAAATTCTAAACAGTTTAAAAGCTGCTTTACAGTATTACACAGAGGCCAGAGAGATAAACAAGAGTCCTTTCAGTTGTGTTTTCGTTTTGAAGAATTATGTTATTTTTTAACACAAGTCTGACAAATATTCTCTCTGTTATACAATGACCAGCAGAACACAGATGTGTGAAACAGATTAACTGGATTACAGATCTGATCAATCCATAGTTTTACAGGTCATGCAGCAAAAGTTAATGTGATATATGCAAAAGCAACGTTTGCATGCATGAAACAGCACAGATGCTGCCGCTGAAGGCTAAGGTTTATCTGCGCATTAATAAACATTGCATATTTGCTTATATATTTATGTATTTTTGGAGAACTGGGCCAGCTGTCTGAAATAGACCCAACCCAGAGCATGCTCAGGCAGTTGGCGCAATTGCGTAAGCCCGGGCAGGCTTGGGTTAATCTCTTCCTTTGAGAAGCCGGAAAACATCCACATGAGATTCTTCAGTGTCTCATTTAATCACTCACACGGGCTCTCTGCGACATGACCTGAATTCATCTCCTTGCCGGACTTATGCAACTCCTCCGTCAGAAACGGAGCAAAACAGAAAGCTGCTCTAAATATCCACTGCCCCTGTTCTATGAATTATGCAATAAGGTCTTTGAAATCCTTTTTTTCAGCACAGTTGCATTTGAGACAAGAAAAAATACAAACAAAAAAACACGTTTTGCTGAAAGAAGGCTACATGGGTGGCAGATTTCCTTCCACGATGTCTGAGTTGTAAAAGTTATTATATGTTTCAGTTACCGGTGGTTTTTCAAATAAAAAAAATGCCCATACAGTATATAGCACAGGATTGTTGTGTCTCTGTATGGTTTTCTCTGCATGAAAATAAGATAAAGGCATTTCTTCAGCATGAGGGCTGGGTGTTAATAACTGACAATTGTCTTCATTTCAGCATCAGATACAATTATTGAATCTTGCTTATTACATACAATGAGGTGGCGGGCTATTTATATTGAAGATTATTTATGTAGTTGTTAATTTTTGTTCTTTTTCCTGCAGGAGTGTGTGTTAATTACTGCCTGCCCTAATTATACATAACCTCTTTATAGTCATTGCTAGTGAACTGTCTAAATTGAACAATGATTTTGTAGTTCCTCCACATGATTGAGAATTTAAGTACAGCTGTATTAAGTCAGATTATTAAAAACATTTTCAGATCTATCTGCTATAAACTCCAAACGTGGTGAAACGATACACTTTTGTATCACGTTCACCATTCTAAAAGCTTCTATCCTTAGGCATTACTATTAAACATTTTCACAGGTCTTTAACTCAACTATAAAAGAGGTTAAATAGAACTTTCTTCACATTTAGAGTATTATAAAGTGACAGAATAGCCTAAATGATTGAGAGGTTAGCCAATATAAAGAAAATGACAAGGTACTGAAATAAAGTAACATCTACTGTACTGGTCTGAAATATGGCTGGGATAGTAGGGAGAGAATGGAGGATGCAAGATGCATTAACAATATTATGGGAGTCTGTGAGAATCTGTGTTCATAAATGGAACAAAGGATAAATAAGGAGTTCATTTAAACACTATCACAGATGACAAAGACACTTAATCACATCCTCAACATGTTTAACTTCCCCTAAATGCATAATTTCACCATTGGTGAACTTTAGTATCACTCTGGTAAACTACATCTTATAACATCAATAAGGTCTCTAAAGGGAGCTCTAGAAATTTAATTCAACTCCTCCTTCCCCAGCACCACTTGCTGTTTTGACTTCAGGTTTTGGAGAGGTTAAAAGTCAGTTGTGCTCTTCTGTTTGTATAGTCCTAATTCATTTAATGAGCTATCCTGCTTGTAGCTCAAGATTATCTAAATATTCATTAGCAGTCCTCTGGAACAGGGGTCACCTACCCTGGTCTTGGAGAGCCCAAATCCAGGGGGGTTTATATGTGATCTCTAAAACATCCATTTCCAATGATCTGGGATAATGTGTGATAAATTAAATAGGTATTTTGTTAAATTAAGTAATTTTGAGATTTAAACCAACATTAGACTAGCCTCTAGTTCTAAAGACTCAAAGTTCTATCACCTCAAAAAAAGTATTTATCCTAATTGACCAATACCTTGCAAGCATTCTGTTACACTGTGAGCCAGTGGTAGCTCACAATCCATGGTTGCTCTGGGAGACAGTATTCACACGAGGAATCACAGTCATCCAGTGACTTTAGGATGTGGTTGGGTCGCCTTCCGGTCTTTCCTTTTTCCCCACTAATCAGGCACCCAATTATTCAGTAGCACTACTGAAGAGGGAGGCCTTCATTGACCTCTCACTGACAGTACTGCTTATATCATAATCCCCTCCGGTCATGCTAGTATTATGATGTGCATTCAGGCTTGGCTCCAGGTGTGGATCCCTTCATCTGTACCCATGTGGTGACAGCTCTTGCCACTACCAGTCAGCAACCAACCTCTGCTGCGACTACTATGGCCACTACCAGTCCACCGCCAGTTTCTGCCACAACTATTACGGCACTGCCAGACTATTGTTAGTCAGCATCCCATCTCTGTTGTGCCTGTTACCATCACTACCAGGTCTCTGCCAGTCTTCACTGCAGTTTCAACTACATTACTCCACCCTCTGCTGTCTTTGATTCCTTCACCCTTGGGCCTCATTGTGAGCCTCCGAAACTCTCCGATCCCTAGCACTTTCTTTCTGACCTGATTACCACCCTGCTGTATGCACAGGGCATAGCTGTGTTGTAACACATTCCTAGTCTTTAAAAATACTGTTGATTGAGAGTTAGGGTGACCTATATGGCTAACTGGATCAGGTCTCTCCAGGACCAGGGCTGGAGACACCTACTCCAAAATTTGCACAGTGGCTACACTGCATCATGGAGTAACAGAGATTGCTGATGACCCACTCATGTCTGTAGCAACAGTATTGATGCAGGTAGATACTTTATATGTTATCTCTGTACAATCAGTAACCCTCAGTCTACCACCAACTAGAGATGTGTGAGACATCAGGAGTGCTGCAGACTACCTGGCAAAGTACAGCATGTGCTGACCTACTTCAGCATGGTGCCAGGGAGTCCCAGGCCACCCTTACATCTAATATTTCTAGTGAACTAAATATATTAGACACAAGACCCTTTGATAAAAGTTGCTTCCAAATGAAACTGGTGTATATGGGATGTCGAGACAACCCCTAAACAAAATGTGGGGGTCAACCTGAGCACAGGTCATTGAGTATGAAGTAACTGTGCAGTATTGGAAGGCATGGTGGAAACTGACAGTGAGATGCAGAAGGACACGCACCAGAAACTTGAGTTGTTAGAGCGGATGGTTGTGTTTGCCATGTCAGCAGTAATGAATTTAGGATGTCCAGGCGTGCGTGCATTCTTCAAAAGATCTCTCCATTTATGCTGACCATACAATAGGAGTACCAGTCATTGCATTCTGAATATGCAGGAGGATTTATTAATGGACCTTTAAATGCACAAAGGATGGTCAATTAAACAGGCTTGATGAAATATGAAAAATAAGCATGAACTTAGTGGTATTTGCAAGATGGCCTCAGGCTGGAGTCCCATGCTAGACCACGCAAATCATGTTAAAGAGGGGAAATAATTTGTCTCCCTCGGATTTAATGCAATTACACTCCCTTCTGGTGCAAAGCGGAATGACGTTATTATGCCTTGTGTGTTTCACAAGCATTATTTGTCTTAATAAAGTTGAATTTAGCGTAAGTTATATTAGTAAATAAATACAGTGGTGCAGTCATTCTGTCAAACAGAGGTGTAGAAATGCAGTCTTTCTATTTCATTGTGTTCTAGCATTAAAAATCCCAATTCAACCTACAGAAATGAATCCATTAGGGAAAGAAAGAGTATCAATAAGCCCTGGTCTTACTTCACCCCTCTTTCTGTTGATTTGGGCTGGTGAGCCTGCAATGGAAATATGATTGATTTTTAATTGGAAGCTGTGAAAGTGACCAGCAGGAATCATTACAGCATAGCTCTTAGTTACTTAAAGGTGAAAAAGAGTAAACAATATGTCCTGGAAGTTAAAATATAAAATGCAAGAAAAATGTTAATAAAATCGCTGAAGTGCTGCCAGTACAAAGCAATGGATTTCCATTTTTCTTAAGCCTTAGAAAAGAGTCATCAGATGAGCGAAGGCTACATAATATGGACTTGTGTACCAATGGCAAGAATACATGCTGTTAGGAAGTGATTATACTACACCAAGAAAACTTTGCAAGCCCTGTGGAATAATGTAGGACAGCTGGATGATGGTTTATTGCATATTTGAGGGGTTCAGTATACAGTATATCAGAGAATGGGGGCTCTTGACAAAACTCGGGAAAAGGTGTAACCTTCCAATCATCTTCTCAGAAATGTCAGTGGCCCTATACTGTGTAGAACTCTAAATAAACCCTGGACATAGAGTCACAAAATAACAAGGAAAACAGCTTCATGAAAAAAGCTTACCAAGATAAAGTTGCACTATTCCCTTGTTACCAAAATGCTCACAGCCCGTTTGCTTTGCCATAATTTCAATGGATTGCTTCTGGCTTTGACATTCTGTAAGTCCTTTTTGTTTACCATTCTATCATCATGATTTGTCTGGGCTTTATTGCATTGTTCTCTGCTTTCACCACAAGAAACTTTTTCAAGGCCACACAGAGAATATTCTGAGCCCCTTCTGAGATGTGGAACAAAGATTTTGCAATGACGGGCATGAAAACTGGCCTTGGCATTCTCCAAGAAGCATAACGAGCTGTCATAAAATACTAAGACACACATATGAAAGGAAGGATCTTGCTCAAAAGAGGTGCGTGTTGGCCTGAGGCCAAAGGTACTAGAGACTGTAATTTTTATTTTCAGCTTTTAACTGAAGTATGTTTTTATTTAGTTCACAAAGATTACACAAAGATAGAGAGAACTGAATCAAGTGCTACAGGTGTGATGAAGACCTCAATCAAGCACTTGGCGGAAAGCTAATCTCCAAAATATTAAATCAAAAACAGAATTAAACAGTCTTCACTGGGTCACACGTATTGTTGCTGACACCCATAGCGGAAAATATTGATAACTAGCTCACTTGATCAGCTACTGCACCACAATCCCCATCAGCTCCTTTCCTGTATTGTTCATGTTTTGAGTTTAACCCTGAAGGTGAACACAGAACGGACATCCAATTTATTATTAATATGCTGTGCCGGGCCAGCAATAATACTAATGTGTGATACGCTTCTTTTACTTCCCATTGTCAAATCTGCCATTGAATCAATAAATCAATGCAACACACTAATGTAATGTGTGACATCCGTAAGAGTTACCTTTGTAGGTTTAAACAATACAAAAAATAGCCGTTGTAGAAGTGTTATTGTATACAGCGTAGTCCCCAGTACTACGCAACTTCAGCTACACTGCTTCACTCTAACACCTGTTATTTTTTAATATACATATAATATATAATATGCAAGGTGTGCTCACTGAAGTTCATTAATTAAACGTGGCATTGCTCATCATTTGCTGAAGTTCAAATTGATAGTAATTTACAGTATGCAGTATTTGTCTGTTATTAACTACATATAAATTATTCACAATTCTCCTTGTACACCACTAGCTAAATCATTGCGTTTAATGCTGTTCTACCTAACACAGAGTTCTTTTTTTTTAATTCATGTTTTCACACAAAATAGATAATGAAGCAATCACTTCTGGCCAAGGGCAAGGTAAAAATGTAACTATTTAGAAATCATACTAGGCATCACCAGAACACCATTTGGAGCTTTCTGTTTGTTATTCATTTTTTTTAATTTTTTGAGCAGAACCTGTACTTTTGCGGTCACAGTAACCTTAGCAATGCATGGCTGTGATGACCTGAACAGGAGACTGCTTTGTGTCGAGCCTTTGCTGAAACAGGAGTGTAAACCCACTAATCATACTGTATATTGAATCACATGTAGTGCTGTAACAGGTGCAGACACACCGTTTGGGTCATGTTGACACAAGACTTTTTCTGGCAGCTATCGGTACAAGCTGTAATCACTTTATACAATAGGTTCCATTTGGAGGAAAAATTCTGAACAATTTTTCCAAGTAAACCATTGTGATTAAACAGAAAAGACTGCTGACATTTCCAGTCACTGCTCTGTTTTATGTAACTCAGGACAAGGGAAACAGTAAAGGGTGTTCACACCTTGCATTAAACATTAACATTAAAAAAACATGGAATTTCTAATTAAAATTGTTCCTTTAAATAAGGAAACTTTGAAACAAAAGCAAGCCTTTGGGACGTTTTGCTCATGTGGTAGGTATTACCAGGATCCTATTTTACCACTTTTAGAAGAATCCCATGGAATCCTGTTCCAACCAGCTGAAACGAGTTGTGTAAAGAAATGCCTCCTGCTTTCAAAGTAAATCACCTTAATTTCCACTTGTGTACTTCGATTCCTGCTTTTCTACTGCCCTTACAGTTCTCTGGCTTGACCTGGCTGCTAAATTCAGAATTTAAAATACTTGTAAAATGGGGGATTCAGTTCCTTGAATCTGTCTGTGTATGACTGTGTTTTAAAACTGGAGTCATTCAGTAAGAGTTGTCACTCCTCTTTAAACTGATTACAGAGCAGAAATGTCTTTTTTAAACATGGCAACCAAACATGAACACAATTTTCCAATTGAAGACAAGGCAGTGACTCTTACCATTCTGAATTTCCTGACAGTTACTGAAAGGGAACATTGAAGGGCAGAACTACAGTATTAATGATGAATATTGTAGAAACATTCTTTTTAAATTTAACTTTAAAATAGTGACCAGTGGCCCCCCTCATACCATTTAGCCTGCTAAACCTGGAGAACACCCATTTGTTCAGAGGAGCATTTTAGTGAAGGAATCTAAAGTTCCTGCTCGAGGGTACAATAACAGCTCCCACACCAGATTTAGGACCTTAACCTTCAGTTACAATTTCAGACCCTATTCCATTCCATAGTGCTGATCTAGTTTTGATGTAGTGGATTTCTAGCTAGCTGGAGTTTTTAAGACAGAACATCTCTTTCATGGTTATCAACGCTCTCAGCGTTGTGTACAGTACATGTTAAAATGTTTTAGGAAATGTACTGCCTTGAGTTCGCAGATGGGTGGTTGCAATGGAATGTGAAACCATTATAATAAACAAAACACAATAATTTTCAGTGAAACACACAGGTATCCAAGAGAGCAGAACTGTGGGTTAACATTCAGCTGAAGAATTTCATACCAAATCACAGTCAGATACAATATGTTGAAAACAAATTTAGTTTTGCACACATAATGTACAAACACATAATTTACAAAATCATAATCACAAACCAACAACAGATTCCTACTGCAGTCAAGCAGTAGAAACAGAAGAAACACAGTCAAGTGGATAACTGTTATGCAAACCAGAATTGTTAGTCAATTTGAAATCAGAACTCCTCACATCAATTTATAATTTGTCTTGCTCAGAACAGACAACAGACAGCAACTGCACTTTAGTTAAGAAGCTTCTAAAAGTCAAGATTCTCCCACACTGAAAACACCACAGTGGGCTTAAGGGGGTTATCTGTGATAACTATTAAAATCAATCAATTAATCATAAACTGGACAGTTTATTGCCATTGGGTAAAATAAAATTACAGTATGGATGTTGCTGCTCAAGCGACTTCTAATAACAACAAAAGGCAAATAATCTTTTTAAAGAGTTTTCTAGAAAGTTCTTAAGATTTTAATAATAAAAACAATTGTTTCTAGAAAACCTGATTTTAGTCATTAAAAAAATGACTAAACAAATGACACTGAACATTATGTCTGACCTTCTTCATTGTTTGTGGAGGTAAAGAACAATTGTTCATTTTAAGCACAGCAAAGCCTTAAAATCCCTTTTGCCAGCTCATCCACATGCAGAGTCTATTTTTTATTCTGCTTCACTTACTTCTTCCCTCATGGGGATGAAAAGCTTCTTTGGGCTTTCAAGAGAATAAGATCACTGCTGCAGAAAACTTTGAAGTTTTGTTAAGCTCAAATTTGCCAGGTGCCGTATTTTCTTTCCCGCAGCTCTTTGAAAGTCATATTAGGTGACTGCTGGTCTTGTGGAAGAAGTGTTTCTGAGAACACAGACAGAAGTTGTGATTTTGTTTACAGTGAAGGATTTAAGGTTTGTGGACTTACTGTAATAATAATATTTCTTTATTAGCCCTATACAATTTCTTGCATTAGGAATTTGTCTTTTCACATAGCCCAGCTTTTCTCCATGGAGACACAGACAGGGAGAGAAGCTTGGGGTCAGAGCACAGGGTCAGCCATTGTACAGTACCCCTGGAGCAGTTAGGGTTAAGGGCCTTGCTCAGGGGCCCAATGGAGTAGGATTCCTCTGCCAGCTGCAGGATTTGAACCAGCAACCTTCCAGTCACAGGCACAGATCCTTAGCCACAGAGCCACCGCTCTGCCCAGCTCCATATATCTTGGCAGTAGGGTGGTTCAGTGGTAAGAAGTTCTGGGGCACTATGTTTAATTCTGAAGGTGCTACTTGTGTGGAGTTTGTATGTTTTCTCTCTGTTTGCATGCCCATTGCTTGCTGGGATAGGCTCCTGATACTTCCTGCTCCTGCTACTGAATAAAGCGGACATAAAATGGATGGACTTGTGTCTTGAGTGTCCCGTGGGACCTTACATTCTCAAATGTTTCTGGTGATGAAAGAAACACATATCCAGGTTGAAAGGGTCTACTTCCTTGCTCTTTAGAAACAGGAGCACTCACATAAAATAATTACATTCAAGTTTGTATGTCATATTATCAGCTGTGCCATTTGTACAGACACTGTAAGAGACATCTGGGGATTTTTTTAGATCTGAACTGTACAGTATATGACGTCAAGGAACAAATGCTTTAAGGTTGCCTCTCCTGCACTGCTTTCATAAGTTTAATTAATAGGAGACAGGGAAGATAAAGTGAAGTGCTTCCTTAAGAGTGTGACTAAAGGCTCCACATTCACTGCATGCACTCTAACACACAGGCTCATTGTCTGCAGCAAAGTACTTTCAACTCTCTGACTCCACCCACATCAGCCACACAGTGACCTCCGAAAACCCTTTGCGGGTTTGACCTCAAGTACAATAGAATCTTCTTTTAACCCTAGATATATTTTTGCTCTATTTATGCTATGGTTTCTAGAAATAGCAGGCAGTGGAAATAGGAGGAACTGTTTTTGTACAATACAAAGAGTGGTAGGTGTCTGCAATAAGCCAACTAACCAACCTACCAGGCACATTGATAAAAGCAGCTGGACCACATTCTGAGTTTCAGTAGCTTTAATCAACCAAAAGAGCCTTCACTTTTCTAGTTATCTGATGCTATGGTTTTAATTAACTAATTAAATAATGTTTATCTAGGATAAGATAAGAAGGATACATATCATGCACACAAAAATGATTTGTTGTTGGGCTTAGCCAAGCATGCATGTCCTGAAGGCCTGCGACATCTGAAGGAATACCAGATACAAGATGACAGACGTAGGAAACCCCAGCATCTTCCAGATCCCTGGACTTCTCAGAGACTGTCCTAGATCAATACACATAAACCCATCGCCTGGAGGGGTAATGTCATCAGGACTGTGATGACCAGCTTTATTGCTTCCGACTGGCAAACTGTTGCAAAGGGTGCTATAGCAAAAATAATTCATTGAAATAAAAACCTGAAGTGGTTGTTGCATTAACTTCTAATATGTCTGAAGCTCTTTTTAAAACTTTATTATTGAGATTTTCTGGTGGATCTTAATCTCACAAAAGTTGCCAACCCATAATGTGCTGTACAAAAAAACACTGTTCATGAGAAACTATTCTGCTTTTTAAAAGCAATTTCTTAGTGGAAAGATGAATGTTATGGTTGTGGTGCAATCACAACTTAGTATCAATTATAGATCTTGTGAGTCTTCCACTTTTAAAACCTGCTGTGCAAAGGAAAATATCAATTCCTATCTCTACCTATATTCTGCTGCAATGGGGCTAATTTTGGTGTGTCATGTAAGATGCAATATTTATCTGTAGATGTAATGTGACCATAAAGTTCTCAATGGCTGGGGACGATTGTGCAAGCTGTGCACATTTTTTCTGAACGATACGTCTGCAGAGACAGGTAAAAATAACTGTCATCGAAGCTGGGGGTGTGCTCTCCACAGCCACACTGCAGTCTCTCCAGTCACCAGAGACAGCAAAAATCTGCCCGGTGACAGGAACAGAAACCCTTTTTCTTGCGGCATAGATAATAACATCTGTTCTAATCTGAGTGTTATGAATGTTGGCGAAATGCAGAGAATTACTGAGCTACTTAGGACTTGTAATTGCATTTCTTTTTGCCTTTTTTTGAGTATGTGCCTTTGGGAGCAGTGTTATGATCGCATTAACATTTAGATCTCTTTGGCCTATCCAGAAACTGACTCTGCTAACGTGGCACAAAGCCTGACATGTGAGGTGAGCCAAGTGTCTGGGACATTGCTGGTTGTCTCAAATTGCCAATCTGTGTTAAAGACCAAGGGGCAGAGTCACATTGGCCTTGTTTTCAGGAGACCCAGAGAAAAAATAGTTTGGCTGATTCAGATCCAGAGCTACATTTAAGAGCGTAATTAGGGTTCCAAGGGAGAGGAGACTGTTTGGCTCATCTGGCTTGTTTAGTGGCTGGTAGCTTTATTAATTCCATAGTGGCATTTTCTCGAATTAAGCATTTCAGGTGAAACACACCAGTATCAAACAGTGTATTAAGGGGACCAAAGAACTGCTTATGAATGGAGTTCCACTGAAAAACAAACTTAAGAAAACAACACCAAAAAACATGACATTGATATTATTAACATTAAATTTTTTACTTTACATTAAAGATGATTTCTGTATTTCTTTGCTCTTACATGGGTAAGGTAAGAGAAAGTAAATCTACCTTTTTACTTGAATTTAATGCATCAGTACATGCATAAACAGGCATCGTAATCAATTTAAATTATTTCAATGATTTAATAATTCTGCACAGTAATTAATAAAGTATTTTCCCTTTTTCATTATGTTGAAATCAAATCATGAATAGACTTTTTGGAAAAAGGATATACTGTATTAATAGCAAACCATCTGCCATTACCCAGCAGCAATAGAAACAAGAAACACGTAAATAAACTTTATAATAAAGTCTGATTACAATGTGAAAAATCTTGGTGTTTCCCAACTAAATAAAGGGTCTGAAAACTAACTTGGGGTGTCTGGCTGAAGGAACCAGACCTTTTTCAAATGAAAGCTGCTCGGTTTTAGACATTCACTTTCAATATTACAGAGTTTCCTCCCCCTGTGCTATGGTCATTTCACACAGTTTGGAGACCCAGCACTAAATCCCAGGCAAGAGAGAATTCATGGAAGAAGGTTTTGCTGTTTGCCTTCCTCTGACAACACAATTCAATAACTGAAGAGCAGCTCTGAGGTCATGCGGGGGGAATGTGATCCTGTGCGCCAAGTATACAGACTGTTTAACATGGCACAAAGACAATGCTCCTAATATTTCCATTTTCTAAGACTTTTCACAGGAACATGCCAGCAAACAGCAGATCTCCACTCTTTAAATGGTAAACATACAAACCCTTTTATTTCCTTGGGATCTGTTGTGCAAGACTGGGGGAACAGCCTAGCTGTTCTGCAAACAGTCTTGAAATGAACTGCCAGTGGTTGAGACACTTCATGAGGAAACCAAAGAGATTAAACAGTATGTAAAGTGTTATAGTCCCTGAATAAGAAAATATCTGTTGATTAGACTAATATAACAAGGATTGTCTGTAATACTCTTATACTCGAAAGTCCAAGAGGCAGAACATAGTTAAGCCCAAGCTATGGGTTTTTATGTACTTTTAGAAGCACTGGAGTGAGAAACTGGATGGGACTGGAAATTGCATTATTGCTTAAGAAAGGTAAAAGGAAGTAAAGAATTCCAAATACAATGGAAAAACAGGAGCTGTGCGGAAAACACAACTGGCGTTTCCTAATTTTGTGGGTATAACAAAAAGAAATATAGAAAATCTAAAGGGACCTGGAGTAGTCAAGAGTTTTGTTTTTGCTTTGGCTTTTGTTTCGCTTTAATGCACTTTTTCTAATGTGCTATGAGATGAGACATTGCCATGTACAGGACAGTGTGCATAAACCATCAGGAGGCCTAATACTTTTTTTCAGGGTGCCATACAAGCATTTATAAGCATTTAGAAAGGCATTCAGTATATTAAAATGTGTTAATGGGAGGTTTTATCTGGTAATTTACTACATCATATTGCTAATACTATACTTTGTTTTATGTATTATTGTAGTATGTCACAGGAAGGTATAACTATATTTTAATAACCTGTCTGTAACACTTTATTAATGCTTTATATCACCTTTTTACTTGCCTGTAGGACAGATACAGCACAAAGCATGAATGAATATTGAGGAACAGTCCCTAAAACAGTAAAAATACATCAGCAAGCAGTGATGCTTCAAAGTGACTGTGGTAATCAGATTTCAACCTAACTGTATCTAAACATCACTACCTTTTCAGCCCATGGTACATCAAGTGCATGCACACAAACACTAGGCCATCTTTTACCTACATACTGTAGGAGCATCTAATAACAATGCTGGCATACTGCAACATTTCTTCTGTGAATCTGCTGCTGGCATCCTATGACGTTCTCTAGACCCTTTAATTACTGTATTTCTCATTATCAGGTTTGTCTGGGCAAACACCTGCCACACCTGACTGGAGGGGTTGTGCTCTAAAGCAATCTCTAAACAGACAGACTGCAAGCAAACCAATACTGCTTCAGCTGTTTGGATCTGATAAAGACTAGCATTAAATTAAAGGTTAATTGTTGTCATTTGGAAAATAATAACATTCCAAAATTGTCAAGTGTCTCAGGAACACTTTGCACATTGCATTGAGAACACAAGTAGAGGTGTTGAGGGCACACTGTGGTAACTTTAGATGGGGTCAGGAGTAAGGGGCTCAGTCAGTACACATTGTTAAAACCAGTGACTGAGTAGAGAGAATGGCATAGCTGAATTTACCCACAAGATACTATTCAAGAAAAATGTTACACCAAAAATATTCTCTAATGAAAGAGAAGGAGGGCAGCACATGGCAGCAGTGGTTAGCTATGCTGTCTCGCAGCGCTGGGGCCCTGGGTTCAATTCCTGATCTGGGGTGCTATCTGCATGGAGTTTGTATGTTCTCCCTGTGTTCACATGGATTTCCTATGGGCGCCCTCTTTTCCTCCTACAGTCCAAAGCAATACTAGGAGGTAAACTGGTCCTGGTGGCCCTGGCCCTGGAGAAACATTTGTGCCTCTGTCGTCCCTATGATGGACTGGCATCCCATCCGGGGTGTACCCCACCTTGTGCCCATACCCTTGTACCCCAGGATAGGCTGCAGCTCCCCCATGACCCTGAATTGGATGGAAATAGAAGGAACCCCTAAATCAAGCTAGTGAACCTCTTAGGTAAGATAAATATTCAGTGCTTTTCCTCCTGTCTGTGCCATTTCAAAACAAGCCAAAGTGATCTCTGGTTACACTGCTTTATCCTGTAGCTTCTGTAGCTAGAAAGTAATCAGCCTTAAGAACACATTTTAGATGCTAGTGATATTGTATTAGTGGATCATACAAGACTGCAATCACTAATTAGTAATTTAAGACAATTTAGAAGATTAATGACAGAGCACACCATGATGACTCACTAAACTGGCTAAAGGTCAGGAGTTCATCCTTACTCCTACAGCATGAGTTTAGAAAACTGAAAGTACTGTAGAGCACTTGATGGGCTGCTAAGACCATTGTAGGTTAACTAAAATTTCAATACCCATTCTTTATACAGCTGGGTGGAGTGGTCATGACCTGTTGTACAAAGTCCTGAAAATGAGCACTACTCCATTCTGTCTGCTTATTTGTTTTTTTTTAAGGATTGCCAACGTAAAGAGTCTGAAGAAGTGGTCATTTATTCTTTTCTACCTTGGGTCACACAAAGTATCTAGGAGCTGAAACTATGTAGGAAGCTGAAACTGCAGTCAATGTTGAAGTTCTTCTTTGTTCTTCTACAAAAAACATTTATTTTAATTATAAAATGGCACATCTTAACCCATCACATTCCTTAAACCCTTAGAACTCTTTTTGGCTGCCCAGGGTGGTGAGCATCCTTAGTACCTGTCTGGTGCTATGGGGTCCTGAAACAGTGGTGTGGTGACAGTGAAGTCCACCATCCTTATGTGTCAATGGTGCAGCTCTCCTTAATCCCACAGCAATCTTCTGTGTGGGCAACACTTCCTCTTTAGACAAATATGCACCCTGAGCCCATCATTTGACTTATTTGCAAATGTTTTCAAGTATATTCACATAAGAAGCAGCCCTAGTATGTGCTATTGCTTTCAACCCACAAGTGGAAAAGGCCCATCTGTAGCCAAGATCATATTATTTTAAACACAATGACTGAGGACACCACTGGTAGAAGGAATATCATTTAGTTTGGATCTACTGAAACTAACAAAAAGGACTTTTTTGCATGGTCTGTAATCAAACCTCCTTAGTATATTTATAGGATTGCTTTATATTTGCATCTTCCTGTTTTTTTACATCTTGAATTCCCTATAATTAGGGTGACCATCTGGACTGATAATGACAGGGACCCTTTCAGACAAAACAAGATTTTGAATTTGCCCTTAAGCTGAGAGAAACGTAAGTACAAATTAAGTGTTACATCTTTACTAAATTGATATTGTTTAATTTCTGTGCACTGGAAAATGAGTAGCACTCATCAGCTGCTCACTATTCTTGCCACTGACCAGACAGAGTGAACAGCTGGTCAGTGTTATTGATTAAGGCTTGGAGAGTAAGTTCAAACTAAGGTAAAGATAAGGTAAGATCACTTTATTGGCCATATACAATTTCTTGCATTAGGAATTTGTCTTTTTGCATACCCCAGCTTGCTCTCTGTGAGACACAGACACACAGATCGGAAGAGAAGCTTGGGGTCAGAGCACAGGGTCAGCCATTGTACAGCACCCCTGGAGCAGTTGGGGTTAAGGGCCTTGCTCAGGTGCCCAAAGGAGTAGGATTCCTCTGCTGGCCACAGGATTTGGACCGGCAGCCTTCTAGCCACAGGCGCAGGCTCAGACAAAGATCCTTAGCCACAGTGCCACTGCTCCGCCCCACACATGAAATAAATGAATTTAAAGAATGGGTAAGTGGAAAAAACATCTTAACGAACTGTCATCTTAACCATTTTTAAAAGCAATAAAAAAGAAAAATGCAAATGGACATAGCTGTATCCGTGTTATTCTATGTTTGTGTGTAGATATACAGTAGTGTGTTCATCAGTGTGTGTGGAAGTAACGAGCAGAGGTTAATTATTCTTTTCTGTATTTATTCTGCTTGAACATTATAAATACTCAAATTGTAAGTAACAATATTAGATTCAGCAAAATAATTATACTGAACTGACATGGTTTATTTCTTTCAGAGTTAAAAATGTAACAATGCTTTTTGACTGAAAGTGCTGTGGTGTTTGTAGGCCTTGTGTGTCTGTTTTCTTTGTTCCTCTCCTGTTTTGCCTGTTTGGATCATTGTAAGCCAAGCTAATGAGGTGCAGAAGTTGGAGTAACTCTGAAACAGCAGAAAGATGGGAAATGACAAGCTGTTGTATTTTACTATTGCATGTGCCTGACAGTGTAATTCTTCATTTATTTTGAAAAACTCCTCGCATACACCTGTATCTGTGCTCGGAGGCAGTTAGTTAAGAGGCCCATTAATCTGAGAATAATAGGAACAAAACAGATGGCCACTAATCAAGAAGAATAGGAACAAAACAGGAATAGATGCAAGATGAAATGCACCTCATAAAAGGTTAAACATTCTGAAAATGCTGATTTGAAACATCTCTTTTCTTTAAATTATTTCTCGAGGCTCATAGTGTAGGAGCTGCTTAAAATGCTTAAATCTTGAATATTCAGTCAGCATCTATTGATTTTGAGAGGCAAAAAAATGCACAAAATCAGTATTGGAACCATTGCCTGAGTATTCATTTCTCACTTCTTAACTAGCACCATGTCAAAGAAGTTTGTATATCTATATAAGCGTGCAGTAGAAATGCACAACAGAAAATACTGTTTTATCTAAATGAATAAAAACAATTTTATTTTGAATTCAGACTAACAAAATAACTGACAAAGGATTCAGTTTACCAGAGAATACAAGTGGAAATTATGGGGAAGTGTATTTATAAGTGGGAGAAGGGGCACTTTTTTACACAATTGTTTTCAGGGGTATGGAGCAAGATACCCAACCATGCTGTTGAAACAGGTATCCTGGTTTCTTTCAAGAAGTGGCTGGGTGAGATCATTAGATCATTTAGCTACTGCTGTAACTACCAATTTGGCCAGATGGGCCTTGTTTGTGACCATTCTCATGTTGATACCGAATAAAGGGAGCCACAAGTGTGTCACAACATGACACATTTTTTTGAAACATACAAATAGAAATAAGGAACTACAGTATATAACAGCAATATACTGCATAAAATATTTTTGGGAATATGTCCTTGCCATAGCAGAAATTTGCTACTGTAAATCAGATTTATTGCTGGCCAGATAAGATACCATTATACTTTTTCTAAATATACAAGTGTGCACATATTGAATATTTTTTCAATAAAATATAACAACAAAATAAAAAGTGTACAATTCTCAATGCTTTCAATACACCAGTGCTACAGGTAGCTCTGTGGTGAAAGATCATTTCTTTTATAAATCAAAACTGCACCGTGCCCCCCCTCCATTTGTAATAGAATGCATACTGTAGACTCTAAGGAAGGGCTGTCGCAACACATACTTTTTGAAACAAAAGTTCATGCAAGCCCTTATTTCTCAAATGAATATGTTTTTCAACTCCAGAGATGACATTCTGTGAGGTAAACACTAGCTCTTTGGGCAGGTATTAAAAGAGATTACGTACCACAGTTTTTCAGGATGTCTCTGGGTGGTGAGAAAAGGAAAGACGAAAGCAACAGGAAGGTTAGAGAAGTGTTACCTGCTGACAGACATCCTGTGTTTCAGGAATCTCATGTCACCCCGATGAAGACGATCCACCCATTAATATGCAGCAGGAGTTCCAGCCGAAGCGGATGAGTCACTCCTGTTCCTTCAATTCTATTTCTGTGATTATCTCCTGGCATTGTGTATCATTTTAAAAAAGGCAAACAAATCAAGATCCAAACACATTACTTCTGTTCATTAGGAAGTAAAAAAAGTACAATCTCGTCAATCAAGCACTGTAATGAAAATCTAAAGAAAAGAGATGCAAATCCTTGGGACACATTGGCTAATTAAAATGTACTGTATAATGTGAGATAAAGGTATGGATACAGTGAGATAATTAAGCATCATCATTTTTATTTCAAAGGCTATGAAGTAAAGGAAGAAAACAAGGTTCAAGCAAATATGTACAGTTGCAGTGTGGCATAGTGACACCCAAATAATTTAGCAAGAACCTTTCACCTTGGAACTCTAAACACAACCAATAAGCTACAATTTTGGTTTTCAAGACCATGGGTATCCAAAGAAAAACGTAAAGGCATTAATGGTGATGTTTCAAAGACTCACAATCAACTGCATACACAACATGTCTAGTGTGTTTAGAAGATGGAAGGAAATGTCCTTGTGAGGAATTAGAGAATGGAAATGGACAAATTCATGCTCTCTGTTCCTTTGGGCACCAGTCTATGAATGTTTTGTCTTGTACAGAAATGTTTTATGGGAAAGTGTAAGCTAGCTGTTCATCCCTACTGTTATTTCCCTTCAAGCATCACAATGAATAACTTAGACCCTTTGTATTTTTTTCTATTTTCATTGAATGTGCAATGGGAATTTAATGACTTCAAACACCATTTATGAACATTAAATCTATTGTACTTCAGCCCAGAGCAATATGCAGATTTAGTTGCACATAAACATTCTCCACAGTTTTTCTTCTTTAAAATGCACAAAGTTTTAATTATCTTTTGTTTTCTTATGGATTAAAAGATAATTAAACTGGGACCTGCTCTACAAACAGATCAGTAGTTTGGCAGGTATGAACGGTTGTGAGAATTATTATAAGACACACAGAATTCTTACAACTGGTTGCTATTGCAGTCATTTTTCAGAGACCACAATGTGCATTAAAATAGTGTAAATAGTGCAATTCTTGTTTTAAGTCTGCTTTCAGATTTGCAGTGCAATTCTGTTCACACACTGTGAGAAAACATTCACAGTAACTCCCACAGCTGTCTGCTACAAGTACTCTTACCCCATTGTAGCCCAAAATGCTTTTAGAAAGTGAAGGAAAATTTAAATAATAAGAATCAGAGAGCTGAGATCTGGCTAAAACCCTCTGTGCAAAATGTACAGTAAAAAACTACAGCTAAGTTCTAAAATCACAAATACTGTGATACAGGCAGTCATAACATACAGCTCCACAGATATGCCATTAACTACAGTACATGCATGTGATTTCAGCACAAGATAACACCAGGAAGTCAAAGGAGAAGGTGAATGAATGTCCTGCTGTCTCAGCACTCTCTCACAGTGGCAATCAATCATGCACAGGGTGAGGAACTACTGGGGTAGCTGCTGTCTGTCTTCAGATGAAACATTGGCTATGACACAAGGGCAGGATAAACGTTAGCAGCGATTGCCAAATGCTGAATATCGTGAAGAAGGTTCTCCTCTGTATCTTCTCTGTTCAGATCGGTGATCAATAGCAGGAAACGCAGTGTCTGAAAATGCCAGTTGAAAATGCTCCTGGTCAATACTGGGATGGAGATGTTTATTGCTTCTATAACGGGAGTTAATGGACCAGTAGGTGGCACTGATCTCTCTGAACCAGGATTTCCTATCTACAGTATTTCACTAGAAAGGCGACAGGGGATGCTAGACGTTAGGAAGTACTTTTGGCAAGATGTTAACCAAGGTTTTTACTAGGTGGTCATGAAAAGATACCATCCCGGGCCTGGTAAAGCCACTTGCCCCAGCGTAAGCTGAGCAACAAGTTTGAGTCTGGGTCATGTCAATAGCCTGCCAGTACCATGACATTCCTTAAAGCCTTGGAATGTATCTGGCTGTTCTTCTCTGAGCTAATTCTATAGCTGCAATACATTTTTTGGGATGTTGTGACCAAAATTACACACAATGCTTTAAATGAGTATATAATGTATAATTTTAACATAACATTTTTTATTTCAGTTCTGCGCTTTTCACTATAAATCCTATCATTTTTTAGCTTTATTGCTTCCAGACATTGTCTACTGTATTTTACTGATGTGTCAATATGAATACCTAAATTTAATCGATACAAATACAACATAACATTACAAGCCATCTACCAGTTGTTTGACCTTTGTCTTCAACTGTATGAATTTTTTAAAACTTTATTTGGTGCTTTTAAAGTGTTTCTTAATTCTCCTGTTGGGATGGGATGTGCAAATGTGACTAATTTCCTATCTATAATAGAATCTTATTTCAAAGATTGAAATACTTGTAAAATTGGAAAGTAACAGTTGAAAAACTTAAGAAAACTAAGTTTTTCAAGCTGAGAAAGATCCAACTTGTCAAAATCCACCCTAACAATTTCCTTGGATTTTATTTTCATCTGGGTAATCATCCACTTATTATAATGGTTTCCTTAACTTCATGTAACATAGAAGTATAGTTATTGGTCTGTAATTCATTAATTTAGTTTTGTCACCATTTTTATGGGTGGGTAATTTTTAGTCAGAAGGTATTTCCCTCCTCTTGAGCAGGTATTGGAAGGATTGTGATAAAAATCTTCACCTTCACCTATGCACTTGCACTAATCCATATTCATATCTACAGGTCATTTCTCACCTAGTCATGCTTCTCACTCATATTCTTCTGAATGATCCACTCAGACAAATAAAAAGCTAATACAAGTCCCCATCTTACACTACAGGAAAGTCTTCAAAAGAGCCTTTAAAGATAACCTTGGGAATATACAGTAGATGTCTTATACCATTGTGCCAAAAGAAACATACCTATGGTATCCTCCATTACTGTAATCTTTTCTCTTTGGCCTGATAATTGACACCCTCTAGATAGTAGAAACATATTTCACTAGTCATTTTAAAGCTCTTTAATTGAGAACGCACCATGGTATTCATGGTGCATAATCTCAAAATTTAAATTTAAGTAGGTGTGGTGGCTCTGTGGCTAAGGATCTGCGCCTGTAGCTGGAAGGTTGCTGGTTTGTATCCCACGGCTGGCAGAGGACTCCTACTCAGTGGTGCCCCTGAGCACGGCCCTTAACCCCAACTGCTCCAGGGGTGCCATATAAATGGCTGACCCTGTGCTCTGACCTCAAGCTTCTCTTCCTGTCTGTGTGTCTCATGGAGAGCAGGTTGGGGTATGTGAAAAGACAAATTCCTAATACAAGAAATAGTACAGTATATGGCCAATAAAGTGATCTTATATCTTATCTTATAAATTGTAATTCTTTTGCTGGATTGAGCCTTTCAAAATTAAGTTCTGCATTTTGGCTATAAGTCATTTCAACTGGCCACTTCTAAAAAGCAGAATAATTTGCAGAATAAATGAAGATTTCCCACCTTTGTGTCAGAGGATGTTTCAAAAAGGCTAATACAAGTCCCCAAGTTCCAGTTATGCAATTATATGGTTTCTGTCTAAGACAGTACTTGTTTACATTATTATGCCCTGTTATGTTATTTACATTCTTCTTTCCTTTCCGCCCACTACCTGTTATTCTGTGCAACAGTGATGTGTGCGTTGCTTAGCCATGTCGTCATTTTAGATGTATCTGATTCATTTTTGACATAAGATAATAGTGAGCAGTACTTTGTGGATGAAATACCACTTTCTTCAGGTGTGAAGGCTTCAGGGTTTGTGGTCTGGCTCTATTCTAAATTTCTAAATGAAAAGAACTTGCAGTTGGGGAAAAGGACTTTTTAAAGGTATTTCTGGGCAGTGAATTTGCTTGTGGAAATGTATTGGCAGGATAGTGTGTAAACATTTTTTAAAACGTTTGGATGTCCCTGAAACCAAGGAGCACTGCCTTACAGAAAACAAAGTACAATAAATAAAAAGTAACCATGTAAGCCTTTCTTAAAAAATGTCCTTCTCAATTAACAGCTTAACATCCGGAGAGATGATGCCTTGAGAGTTACGGATATGTTTAGTCACATGGCTCAATATACGCATAGGCACAGCAGCAGGCACAGCTCTGGGGTGAGTCGGTTAAGAGCTTAATAATCCTTGTCAAGATGGCTGTAGTAGTGGCTGTGATGATGGGACAGCTGTACTGGAGACCATGAGGCCCTCTGGTCTAATTCTGACCTTCCTGGCTAATGAAAGCTTATTACTTTCTATCCCAGATCTATACTTAGTCAGCCTGGAAGGATGCACAGACTGGATTAAATAATAGTACATGTGAAGTGGGTTTAGTCTGATCAGGGATGTTGGTAACAATCAGCTTGATAATCAATTTAAGACAGCCAGCCTGTTTGGTGTTTTGTTTCAGTATCAGGGACGTTTCCATTAACCCTTTCCTCCAAAATTTGAGTTATCACAGCATATGCAGTTGTTACAGTTTTTACAGATTCAGCCTGAAAGCTGGATTAACCTCTCGAGATCCAAGAACTTCCAGGCCCGCAGTGTTCTCAGTTGTTGATTCTTAGACTTGTGCCAAGAAACATTTCAGATAATACTGTGAAGTGCATTGGACATTGCATACTATACCTGATCAGATAACAGAAAGACACTTCATCAAGATAGTAAGAATACATGAATGGTTAGAAATGAGAAGAGACTGTATGGCCTGTTTGGATCATTTGCCTGCTAGTAGCTTCTTAGTCCAAGCGTCTCATTGAGCCTTTTATTGAAAGATCCTGAATCAACTTTAGCAGCATGGTGGGTGTGGTTCCTTTGTGTAAAGAAGTGCTCCTGTCCTAAATACACACCCTCCTTGTTTCTACTTGTGTTCTCAGGTCCATGTTTCATTATTGGTCTAGAGCTGTAAGCAGTACAGTAAGCAATCCTGAGAGCAGGATTTTATAGACTTGAATCAAATTTTGCCTTGGATCCTCTGCTCAAGACTAAACACTAATAAACAGCATAAAACTGTGATATCCTCTTGTCTTGAAGTACAAGACTGAATTTGATCTACCTTACTCCCCCTTTGCTCATAACAAGTATTATAATGCTGTACGTTAGTTGCTTTTTTCATTGTTCTAACCTTATCAGCATTTTTTTCACCATTGCATAACCTATTATATTAAGTTTTCTTCATTATACTACACTATTGAACACTGTAAAATGTAGCTTATTTTCAGGTATCCGTGGCTTTATAATGTTCAATTACTTAGTAATGGAATTCTGTAATTAAAATTCCTTCAAATGTATAAATCAAGTCAGATTGAATACTATTAAAAACATTACTTAAGGAAAATGTACAGAAACAGTTAATTGTTTTTGGGGGGGTTAATCAGAATCATTTTCATTGATGGCAGGTGTATGCTACTTACCTTTGGACATGATTCTGAATTTGATTGGTCAACTCTGAACACCGCTACAGCCCCCATTATAAAAGGGTGTGCACACTTATACCACCAGGGTCTTGTAGGCTTTCTAATTTCAATTATTTTTCATAATAATTATCTATGTGTTTTTCTCTTGAATTGTGTTGGTCAGAAGGTCACATTTAAAATGGAAAAATTTCTGACCTGATTTATCTTGATTTCTGGCTTTACATCACAAAAACCTGCAATTTCAATAAGGGTGTGGAGACTTTTTACATCCACTGTATGTCATTTCATACATATGTATTTGATAAATCAATGTATTTAGTCCTTAAATGGGTTCAATATGAACATTAATAAGATGTCAAATGTGTGTTTCTCAGCCCTGCCTGAAGACCCAACACTGTTCTCAAAGAGAAGAACTGCAAGTCATTGTCCTCTGCAGTGGGAAACTGCATTTACACTTATACTCTTCTATTCAGTTAATTTGTGCTTGTTCTGTTCTACACTCAGTATTTTTCAAATAATAAGAATTAATTACATAGCCCTTTCTATCTATTTGTGGAGGGGAGTCCCCATTACCTGTAAAGCTCTTTGAGTGGAGTGTCCAGAAAAGCGCTATAAGTGTAAGCAATTATTATTATTATTATTATTATTTAATATACATCTGTTAACAATGCTGTTGCTTACAAGTCCTCATTCTCGCTTCAGCCTCAAGGCCACATCAATGGCTGTTGATAAACAGAAAACTTGGGGATTAAAGTAAAACAGACAATATCCAAAAAACTTAACTGTGCACAGAGCTACACAAAACTGAGCTCATTAATACACACTATGTTGATGTCAGCACAAGGACCAAATTTCACAGTACTGAGAAAATGTTTGCAAACCTCCAATATAATAGGAATTACAATTCTTTACCGCGATAGCCTCGTTTAATTGAAACTAGTCTTGTACTAAATAGCTAAAAGGGTTTAGTTTGTAGTGGTGTACAAAGTAGAAAACTGATTAAGAATCAGTGCACGAGAAAAAATTAGGCTTCTGCATGCCTGTACTATATAATGGTCAGACGCTTTGTGAGTTTGGTTGTCATCATATAAGTAAGTGGAAACACCTGAGAAAAAGATAGCCAGGAAGAAACTGTTGCTCTTTGAAAAGAGCATTGCTGCCTGTCTCAGATTGCCAAAGAGCAACACCTGTGTGATCTACCGATTACTGGAAGAACTACTGTTCTCTGCAAATAACTTTTTGACAACAATGAGAATTGTTTTACTGTAGCAAAAACCAAACACTGCCTTCAAACAGTAGAACCTCATCCCAACTGAAAAGCATGGTGGTGAGAATGTCATGGTTTAGGGTTGATTTGCTTCCTTAGAATCTGGATGGCTTCTTATCATTTATGAAACTATGAAAAGAGTATTATTTCAGCAAATTCTGTCAGGCCACCCATTCATCAGCTGAAGCTGAACTGAAGGTGGATCATGCAGCAAGACAATGATGTTAAACATAAACAGAACTATAACAGATTGGCTGACGAAGAAATGTTGCATTTTGAACTCAAGTAAACTGTCAATGGAAGGAAACCCTCAAATCTCACTGACATCAGATAGTTCAGTAAGACAGAATGGGCCAAAACTCATTAAAGCTGTTCCAAGAGACTAATAAAGAGTTACAGGAAATGTTTAGTTGAAGTCATTGTTGCTCAAGGAGGAGACACCAGTTACAGAAAGAAAGGATTCACAAACCTATCGACATGAGGATATTTATTGCAGATCGTTTATTTAAGTAATCCGAATATATTTTGTTTGTATTATACATTTAATTAGTTTTTTTTTGTTCTTTAATTAAGACTTTCATGGAGACCTAATTACATTTTAGGCGTAAAATATAAGCTTAGGGAAACCAATCTAGTGTGCATAAACTTTCTTTGGAAGTGTTTCTAATTATACGGAGGTATAAGTACAGTTAGCTTCAGACCTGCTGTAGGGATAACATCAGTTAGGACTAGGATTGGAATACTTCAATGTTCTCAACTTGGGTAACCTGAAATGTTAATAACAATAACTTTGGGCTTTAGAAACAATTCTTGAATATTTTTCAAGAGAAATATATAGGATGACCAAAAGTGGATATAAAGTATTTTACATTGTATTTTAATTCAATCAATCATTCAACTGTCTACATAATTTATAAAAGGTAAGCCTCAAATGCAGTCTGTGTAGCAGGGATGTCATCATAGTGTGTTTTTCTATAGCAGGGGCTCTTAAACCCGACAGCCAACAGTGCAGCAATATAAATCACAGACTGTGACAAATTCTTACTTTACCTGCCATAAACACTCAGAGACCCAGGGAAGTGACAAATTGGAGTTGCCTGCTCGACGTCATTGCTCCTGTTTCCCCATCAGATCCTGTCACCTTCAGCAGTTTTTATGGTCAATGCTTTTTATTAGGAAGTATCACACTATTTCTCCTCCTCGAGGACATATATCATTGACCCAATCCCATTTCATCAGAGCAGTTCTGCAATGTGCGATGAGCCATATTATGCCATGATCCTACGGCTGTCAAAGACGTCACAGGGCACTTCAGAAACACAGTGTTCTCTTGCAGAGCAGCTCAGGGCCCTCAGCCACATCAATCGAAGAAGCCCACTGTGCACCTCCTTGCATGTCCCCATGTGTATTGGGGTTTTCAGACCATGACAATTTTATAACATCAATATCTAAATCTATGTTTTTCCACAGCAAACAAGGTGGGGTTCGTCTTTATTAAATTTTTAAAGAAACTTTCACAAAAACTAAAGTATTAGCAACATCCATACAAATATTCATACCTTAAAATAAACATTTTTCACTCTCAGACAGAACCTCCCATCAATTTATTTATATACAGTACATGCAGGTGGTTTTCATTTGTGATATCGTTAGCAGGTGTTTTTACTTGTCATAAATGTTAACTGATTTGAATGTAATTTATATGCGTTTGAATATTTTAGCTGTTGATTTTTCTTTGCGGTTTTTGCTGACATTTACAGTAACTTCATACACCCAAATGTGTTTAGTTTGAGTATTCATGTTCTGATTAAAAATATACATATTTTGTGCTGACATACAGTGCCATGCAAAAGTATTCACCCAGCTTCCAGTGATCTACTATTTTGATCAATTAAAAATGTTGCCAGTGAATGTGTGACTGCTTGAAAACCTTTTACGACATTCATTCTGTTTTTAATTCTCTCCTCAGCAAAGTGTTTTGAACAGCTAAATGACTAGCATCTCAATTTGTATTCCATCCGATCACATCACATTGCTTTTGACTTGGGAGTCAGTTAGTTGCTATTTAGTAAATTTATATCTTTTTTTTTTTTGCTCTGGAACTCAGCCACAGCCACCGATGGGTCAAGCCCTAATGTCTGACTGGGAGCCATGGTTCCTTGATGATGCCGGAGTGTTTTCAAAGTTAAACTGTTGTAGCCCTTGAGTGTGCCTCCCAAAATCCCATGCCTCATTGAACATTTGGGTAAAGTTTTCTTACCTTCTCTCTCTACTGCGCATGGAAACCATCACATTAGTCCTGGACCTCTTTTTGATGGACATTAAAGTTGGGATGTCTTGGAAATTAGTTCTTGTTATAGAAGCGAGACCCATCCCTGCAAAAAGCAACCCTCAATTCAATTAAATTTGTCTAGCATTAGGAAGTCTCTGTTGTACAGAGTATACTTACTTGTAAATCTTACTTTGTACTCTTACTCGTGGCATAGTCCAGTACTTGATGTGAAAAAAAGGTCCATTCCTCCCTTCCCCCAGTCAACAAATAAATGAATGTTAATAAAATATTTGCTGGAAACAATTTATTATAACACAACTGAGAAGCTTGGTCTTGAACAATGGACTGTAAAGGCAGAAAGGTATCTCACTGTCATGGATTTATCCTAATGAATTGAGGAAAAAAATATTCTAGTTCTAAGCCAGAGAATGTCTGACAATCTGTTAAAATAATAAGACAGGAAATAATCTTAAGAGGGCCACAGGTTGACACAATAGTTAGGATTGCTGCCTTGCAGTGTTAGGACCCTGGGTTCAATTCCTGGGGTGCTATCTGCATGACGTTTGTACTGAATGTTCTGCATGTGTTTGCATGGGTTTCCACCAGGTGTTCCAGTTTCCTCCCACAGTTCAAAGATTGGCTGTATTGGATAAAACAAGTTAATGAACAGAAGGATAGATGTGTGGAGTAGGTTGTTTATATAACAAATATTAATTGCTACTTCAAAGTATCATGACTGCAAGCTTTAAAGCAACAAAATGTGAGCACAGGTCTGAATACTTTTGCATGACACAATACATAGAAACAGAAATACATTTTGATTAAAGATGGTACAGTACATGCTAACCTGAAAATGATTCTGGCATAACCTAATAGAGGGAAAACTGTTGAATTATGTGGCCTGTCTTCTTTCTTCTCTTTTCCTCTGGTACAGTACATCTTATTATGCTGTATTATACACTGCGTTATGCTTTACTGTATGTCCCTCCTTAATCCTGACCTCCCTCAAGAGACATTTTCTATTCCCTAAACAAATAAACAAAGACAGGTTTAAGCTTTTTATAGTACACATTTAAAATCAACAAGACACTTGTAACTTGTAGTACCTCTACCTAGTTTTAGAAAGAGAATCTTTAATTCTTTAATTCTGTCTCATGTTATCAAAATCATTTCCACAGGGCTTTCTTTTTAGCATCCTCATGCTTTGGCACGAGGCAAGAGGTCTTATCAGTGCCGAGCCTTCCTTTAGACTGCCGCATAGTTCATGATATCAATTTGTTGCAGTGAGAGGCCATTGTATTTTATAAACATTACATTAAGTAGATGACTACCTCCTAGGGTATTTGTTTTAGATGTGAAAATGTCCTTCATGTTGCTAAAAGTGTGCTCACTTTCACTGGTAGAGTAGATTTTGCGATGCTCCTGAACACCTTCTTTTGAATGCTTCTAAACAGCAGTTCCACGGAGTCAGGCATTTGGGCAGGTTTGCAGTCCTTTTATATACTGAATCTTACAGTGCATTTACATCTGTGTAAACATCTTGCTATGGAATCTTTCTTCCTTGTCACAATACTAAATATTCTCACTAGGGTATCAGGATAGATTATATTATATAACAATAATCCGCTTGTTGATAGGGGCATCCTGTGTACTGACATTCAAAACAATTGTTAGTGTTTGTCTGTCTCCCATGTTCTCATTCAAGATCTGGCAAAATGTTCCTGTGTTAATTCAAACAAATTGGCAATTGTCATACAAAACAACATTCTTAAAAATCATTTATGTGCTAGCCTTCATGTGGGGAGCAGAAATATTCACCATTGGTTCAAAAACTCAAAAAAAACAACATTGCCTGAAAGAGACAAATTGCTAGCTAGACAAATTTGTCTTTAGAACTGGAGAGAAAAGTTATACCGATTCAAATTACAGTCCATATGTACCATAATATTGAAGCATGAGGCTGAATCTGAATACAGGTGAATTCGAAACATCAGGCTGTGGAATACAGGTAGGTAAAGCAGAAGAACGGGCAATCAACAAGACACAGTTCAAAGTTGTAGTCAAAAGTCAGACAGGGTTCCAAGCCAAAGACACCATTGGCAAAGCACAATGCGTTATCTGTGAGAGAAAACAAGCCGGGTTCAAAACGCAGAAGTCAGTCCAGAACAAAGTCAAATGGGCTGGTTGTATACACAGACAAAGCAGGCTCTATGACTGAGCAGAGAGGTACAATACTATCGTGACTAGCTTAAACATCACACAGGTAAAAGGCGTGTGGCATCTTAATTCCACACAGGTGGAATTGATCCTTGTTGTCACAGCAACCAGTTGATTGACAGGTTAAATAGGAGCTTGCCCAATTGCCTTGGTGTTCTGGGTATGCAAACAATCATTCCTAGGGGAGCGAGTATGACAACATAATCCCTAAATTGTGACAGAAAGCAGATGAGGTGAGTATATCACCACGTCCACTGTACAGTACTTCGATGTATCTCTCGAATCTCTGAATGGGTCTTTTGAGGACTTTGAAATGTTTTGTGAAACCCTTAGTCATTCTCCCAGACAGCTTTGGCACTTCTTTCATTGTACACCTCCTATCTGAGTTAGAATGCTCTGTAGCCTATAGCCAGTGGACACTGTCCTAATTCTCTTTCACATTCTGTCTCATTCTTTGGGGAGGCAGTTTGGAAAAAAAATCTTGAAATGCATCAGACTGCTACTGTAAGTACCTAATAACGTCCCCACCAGTCACATCCATATGGTGTTTACTGCAGTGACATAAAAAATGGATCAGGAAATTGGCAATGGAGCTGTGGCCAATAAAGTGATCTTATCTTACATATACAGTACAATTTCTTGTTCTAGGAATTTGTCTTTTCCATTACCCCAGCTTGCTCTCCACAAGAGAGGCAGACAGGGAGAGAAGCTTGGGGTCAGAGCACAGGGGCAGCCATTTGTACAGCACCCCTGGAACAGTTGGAGTTAAGGGCCTTGCTCAGGGGCCCAACGGAGTAGGATTCCTCTGCTGACTGCAGGATATGAACCAGCAACCTTCCAGCCACAGCCACAGACCCTTAGCCGCAGGGCCACTGCACTGCCCTTGTGCTGGGCTACCACAGCCTGTTTCTCTGGCATAACAAAAGCTCTGTCAGAAGCATTAAAAATAAAAAATGTACCTGAAATGTTGCCTTCAAAACCATGAGTGTTCAGACATTCCACAGTTTTTGGATGATGTCATTGGCAGTAGTTCCCTCAAGCTCAAGTAATTCAAAAACAAGTGTTGGTAGATTAACCTCCTTTGTTGTTGCTGAAAGCAAACACAAAACAAGAACTGACTTGTTGCCGACTGTGGTAGATTAGTTTTTATTAATAGACTGATTTTCTTTGTATTTTCAGTTAAATCATTCTCAAGTCTTGTTAATTTCAGATGCAACATGATTAATTATGTCAGCAAAGGATTTGTTGGAGTGAGGCACCTGCCACATATAAAATCCTTCAACTCCTGTAAATTCACATCTGACATGTTAGCAAAGGGCCACCTGTGTTTTCAAACAATCTGCAAATGTTTTTTTTCCAGCTCCAGTTTTACACGTGGATGCTCTCTGGTTTTGCATATACTGTCTCTGGCTTTTTTCAGACTGTCTAAAGTCTAATTGTATTGCTCAGTGATGTTCTTACGTAAAGAAGTTTGTTGTTGATTTATCTGTCCCGCAGTAAGAAACAGGCCATTCACCCCACTCCTTATACAGCTTCAGGCCTGTATGCTCCAAATAACCTGATGGTTTTGCTAATTTGGCATCCTAACCTTTTCTTAATATTTGCATAATATTTGTTGGTTTGGCAGAAATATTCCATTCACCTGTGTCATCTCTTGTACCGTGTTCTGATGCTAAAGAAAGGTGACTAATAATGTGAGAGAAGGCTGCAGTGTTTGTTTTTTTCAGTATAGCTTCCTTTTCCAGTTGTGTTTAACCTTTGGTACTAACTAGCTTTAATTTAATTTGGTTATTACCGTCTGCTTACTTTTGCCACAATTTGACATTCTCAACTAACCAGCTAGTTAATGCTAATTTTGGTAAACGCTCTGTGCCCATTTCAATGTCATGTGGTTGTAGTGCATAATGGACACTGTAGTGTGTGGAGAACCATTAGCTTGCCAGACATGGGTAAAATCAAACAGTGTTCAGAATAAGGGATTCTAATCAGATGCGTTTTGAATCTAACATGATTATAGTTGTAAACAACAGAGTTATTAGGACGTTTCTCATCATAAACATGGTCATATTTAACTGGATCTAAGCTAGGTTTTGTATTCTCCTTTATAATTGAATGAAAACGCCACCTATTATTTCATTCTATATTTATATGGTTCCTTAATTTTTAACTTTGAGGTAACATATGATTTTTAACCACGTATAAAGTTTCTAAATTTCATTTTTGTTGTCTTTTGGTATACTCTTGGGCCAGCACAGGTTAGGTTACAAAAGCTTCCAAACCTCCAGTTAGTCTTATTTAGAATCTTTGCTAACCTAGTAGAGAATTTTACCATTCTATCATCTTCCTTTCTTTGTTCATACAGTTTTAATTAATTTTTCGGGATTGTCTCTGTATGTTCTACCGTCTCTTCATTTTCCTTATCATCCTATTCTTGTCACTAAATAAACCCCCTATTTGTCTTTCCCACCAACCACTTGGAGGCACCAGCCTTGTACTGGTGTACAGGAGGCAGTAAATCTGTTTTTTTCCCTTTCCAGGTAAGGCTAAACAATACAGCACGTGCACTTCTGGAAATTTCTTTAAGGTGAGAGGGCTTTGACCTTCCTCTAGCCAGATGGCAGAACAAGGTCTGTCACTAACTCATGTATTTTCTCCTTCAGAGAATAATGTGCCAAGCACAAGGTAACTTTCACAACATCACTAGACTTATTGAGATAATCTTCTACTTTAGATCTTCAGTCAGTTCTCATGCTTTCCCCCAAAAACATATTACTAAAAACACTAGAGTATTAAATTTCTGGAATTTATTTACAATGAATAAATAAGAGCACCACATTTACTTACAGTGAATGAATCAAAGCACCATAAATTTAGAAACCTATGTATATGATTGATGGGTGGCACAGTGGTTAGCACTGCTGCCTCACAGCTCTGAGCAGGAGAGTCTATTCCTGGGGTGTTATCTGCATGGGATTTGTAAATTCTCCCTTGTTTAAGTGATACAGTAAGTGCATGGGTTTTTGCTGGGTGCTCTGGTTTCTTTCCATAGCCCAAAAACATACTAGTAGGTTAATTGTCTTATGGGAAAACTGGCCCCTGGTATGAGTGTGTACATGCTTGAATCTATGTGTGCCCTGTGATGGACTGGTGTCCTGTCCAGGGTATATCCTTCCTTGTGCTTGTTGCTTGCTGGGGCTAAGATCCAGTTCCTCTGAGTCTCTGTATTGGATATTGGATTTATTGGAAAATGGATGGATGTACTGTATTGGATTTATAAGGCATAATAAGTACATGGTTCACACGTTTTTATCACATTTTAATAAACATTTTAAAATCATAATATACACCCGCATTTTCTTTGTATTATAACATGTTTGTGTTTTGGCATGTATGAATAACCTATTCCCTGATAGATTCACATTCGTTAATTTAGGGATTTATTTTACTCAGATCAGGCAAGCACCAACATTACTTACACAGTTAATTTTGTGTGCCAGCACAGCTTACTTAGAGCAAAAGGCTGTTTTGCAGTGTGGTGCTTTAATAAGTTATGTAAGACAGCTGAGTTTGGCAGCTATTCCAAACTGTTTCCTAACAGCTGCATCTCTTCATAATCTACCCATACAATTTCGATGCTGAACAAAACATATAACACTTTAAAAACACAAAGAAAACCTATAATTAATGTTATTTATAGCTGCATTGTTTTGTGTATAATAGGGTGCAGAATTGCCTACCGTTTCACTTCCACACTAAAGCCTTATACAGCTTGTGTCCAGTTTGACAATAGCAGGCTGGTCTAAGCCTATTACATACCAGGATTTTCACCTCACCTCAAACATGACCTACGAATTAATGAACATGAATTAATTCACCTCACGGGAATCTGCACAGGAAAGTACTTCCAATAAGACAAAAGTTTACTGTTCTCCCATTGAGTTCCTTAGGGATTATACTGCATTCAGGTTCATTTCACTGAACAGGCCTGCATAGTGACAACATGGTAACCAGCTGCTCTTGCTCAGATTACCCAGTAATCTGGGTTTGAGTCTGGACTGGGGAACTCCGTGTGGAGTTTTGCAATTTCTCCTTCTAGTCATGTGGGTTTGCTCTGGGTGTTCCAGTTGCTCCAACCATACCTGGATACTCTGGTTCTGTTAATCAGTGTCTGTAAAGCTCCAATCTGTTTCAGAAACTAATTTTTCTTAAGATCAAGGAAAAAAACCTTGCAAATCACTCCAATTTTTCAATATTTGTACATGGTTTAAAATACAGTGGGACTGCATAGGCATTAACAAAAACAAAATAGCAAAAGCAGTAAAATATAGTTGAGTTTTAAAAATGTATGTACCTTCTATAAATGATCAAACAAAATGTGACCAGTAATCAGATCTAAAAACACATCAGTGAAGAACCTGCGAAGATGAGAATTCACTAATTTAGTTTAACATTTCATCATTTCAATAACATACATTTGACATAGGTTTTCTGAACTTAGGTTCTGCAATGGTGTGGCCAGAGGCTTGTTCTTGTTTGCTGACCTAAATGTTTGCTCGGTTTTGATTCAATGCGCCTGCCACTAAACAATACAGTCGTACAGGCTCCCAAAGTGAACCACTGAGATGGAGCACTCGGCTTTGCTAATAAGCTGCCCCAAGTACTCATCGTACCTTCAGCTACTGTCTCCCAGCACTGTATCTCATCAGCTGTATGAGATTTTAAACTTGTTTCAATTAATGAAAGAAATCCTTGGTTGAAAATAAAAGACTCCAGGCTAGCCCACTTATAACTGTGATGTAAGCAACATGCAATTAACAATAATCACTGACAACAACATTATTCACATCTAACATGAGCAAGAATTATTAGGTGGCTGATATACAGTATGTAGTCGGAAGTCCAGGAGGACTGTAGTAAAATTGGGAAACTCTAACCCATTTTGGTCTGATTTCGCTGCTTATCATGATTTCTCTGCTAATCTCCTTTTCACTCCTTCCATTCATGTGTTTAAATGCCAGTATAAGAAAACTTGTATAATTTCACTCACACTGACAGTGTCATGTGAATTTTCCGTCTTGCTGTTTGAATTGTTAATCCTGTTGTCAAACTTACCCAGCTTGCTTGACTGGCAGGGTTAGTGTGGGACCCCGTCTCCCTTGATAGTTTAGGAAAGGGGTTGCAAGATATCAATTAAAAACTCTTTGCTTGCCACTGATTGCAAAAAACTGTTTCTTAATCATGGAAAGGGATACTAGATGCTCAACTGACAGTAGCAATGTGGGGATGCTTGTAGTAAGCTGAACTCCAGAATATGATGCTCACTGTCTGAACCATCACAATTCTCGGTAAAATCATGTAGTGAAAAAAAAAAGCAAAATTATTTCGACCCTTGCTATCCATATCTCCAAGATGAATTTAGGTTTGTCACACAAAAGGGTCTGAATACTTATGCAACCTTGACTTTTACACTTTTCTCACATATTGTCTGTTTACGTCTTTGTTTTTGCTTTGAATGTGTACTGTAGGTTGATGTGAGTAGGTTGTGCATATTATAAATATTAAATGCTGCTTCAAACTATCATGACTACAACCTTTAAAGCAACAAAATGTGAAAACTGCGAGGGTTTAAATGCTTCTGCAAGGTACTGTTTACTCTGCAAACTCCAGAAAATGCCACATCATGTACATCACACATTATTGAAACCACATACAATTACAGAAGACACTGTGACTTAAATCTCACTTTGAAAGGCCCCCTTGACATTTAAGCAATTGTGTTGCTCTGTTCTAAAAAAAACAGGCAATTATTTTATTTTATGTAGTCATTTACATTCATGCTTTGGTCTTGATGCATACTTAAAGATTCACATGCTTAGAAATGCTCATCATTTTATGTAATTAATGAAATGCATTATAGAGCAATGCAATAGTAGTTGATTCAAAGTTACTGCTAACTAAACAGAGTAAATTACACAATGAGAGTAAATGGAAAGTAAGTGCTACTGAACGTTAATGATTTCAAATTAAATTTAATTTATCTTCACTCTTTGACAACAAAAAAAAATGTGTTTATAATGCTGGCCTAGATCTGCCTTGTCTGTCTAGAACAATGTCAGCAATAGTAGCTTTAGCAGAGCAATGCATTATGTGCAAATCTAAAGTGTGATAATAGATTTACAGTATATGTCTATGTTGATTCCTCTTCATCTACCAATGCAAAGAAAATAAATATAAAAATGTTAGCAGACAACGAAATATTAAATAGAAAATGTGGAATTTAGTGTCTGTTTAATTAAACCTATGCAATGTGCTAGGAAGAGTTCTGTTAAAATGTGTACAATTTATAAGAAATTGAATATAATTATTGTTTAAAGGTTATGGGACCTGTATTTATGTTTTTCTTTAGTTCTGAAAAAAATGATTGTGAAGGGGGCTTGATTAAGTATTTAATTTATGCATTACAAATCTTTATAAGTGCAATGAATAGAATTATATTTTTATTATTTTATGGAGCATAAACACCCAGCCACACTTGGAAATTTAAGATGTACTGTATATTAAAGACTAAAAATAGGAAAATAGAAAATGAGGATGAGGGTACAGAACCAACTGTCTAGGCAAAATATTCAGAGGTCTTGAGGCTGACTCTCAATTCCTGAATATGTCCTAAACTCATCTTAATTTAAATCAATGATCTAGATTCCAGAATAATTCGTAAATGAGTCAAGCTTGCAGATGATACCAAATTTGGAGGATTAGCACTCACTGTAAAAGCAGAAATTAGAAATTAGAAATTTAAAAAGCTTTAGACTGGACAAACAACTGACAGATGACTTTGAATGCAAATAAGGGCAAGGTGTGTGGAAGTAATTCAAAAGTCAAACAAAATACTATATTATATATTTAAAAATGTAGAATTTAACTAAAGGGATTATGTGCTACAATTGTACAATGCACTACTAAAGTCTCATTCAGAATATTTTGTACACTTTTGGTCACCGTGTTATAGAAAATACATTATTACAAGTCCAGTGAAGAGGAACCAGATAAACTCAGGGGAATTTAAGGAAATTTAACTCCTTCACTGACAGGCTGATCTGAACCTTTTTGGTCTTGAACAGAGAAAGCCTACAAGGGGACATAATACAAGTACAGTATTCAAAATCCCCAAAGACACTGACAAAGTCTACCAAGATTTCTTCAGAATGAACTGTGAAACACAGACCAGAGTGCACAAGTGTAAACTTTGTAGAAGTGCATTTAAATTGAGAACACAAAGCAATATTACTGAAAGGGTGGTGGGAGTAAGAAACAAGCTACCCAGCAATGTAGTTGAAGCTGATCCCCTGACTACTTTCAAGACATGGCTGGAAGAGATCCTTAAATCTATAAACTATTAACTACCAATAGAGCCAGATGGCTGAATTGCCTGCTTTCATTAGTGACTGTATTTCTAGTGTAAACACAATTATCTTATAAAAGCACATTGGACTCATTTTCTTCATCCAGAAAGATAAAATGTCATGTATGCTTTCTTCTTCTTAGTTGTGAGTGTTATTCTACACATGTCATTCCTCAGACTGCTGTCTTATTGGTGGGGGGTGGGGGTATTATCATTACAAAACAGTGGCACTGCTGAATCCACAGAGGAGATGTATGTCATATTCTGATCAGGCATCCTGGGAAGGCCTGTGCAGAACTCACTGCTGGAGATCTCTTTTTATCAGTCAGATCTCTGATCTTTTTAACATAATCTAAAATGAATGATTAACAAGCACATAGTGTGCAAACAGTTTATTTCAGGGGTATGAAGGGATTCATGTTGTACTTTTTGAAAGTATTTTTTCCTAGAATTGCAAGGAAAGTTATATATGGTACAAGCATTTTACCATTGGCTGGGAGACATCAAACTTTCCAGCATTTGTTTGCTTCAGACTTATAGGAAGTGAGATAAACTTCAACTCTGTAAGGCACTTAAGACTCTGACCACTTTTCTTTTCAGTTTATCATGGTTTATCTACGTGGAATTTAGATTTTACCATTCTGGCACAATGCATTTTGACGTTCCTTCCACATCTCAGCATGTGTTACCATCTGTGAGAGAATTCAGGCTAAAGCATGCTACTAGTCTATTATGGACCTGTGCTGCTATGTGCATCAATTTTCTAACTGCTTTATTCAGTGTACTGTCACAGGCCACCAGGAAGCAAGGCAGGATACACCCTGGATGGGACACTAGTCACTGTTTATAATGATTGACAAATATCTTAACCAGCCAAGCACCAGCAGTTGCCTAACGGATTTCTTTTCAAACAGGACTGCACAAGTCGTCTGTGTGTGACGGTTTTACATGGTAAAGAGCAGCCAGGGGCTTCAGATGAAGATACAATTTTGTTTTGCTCAGCTCAAGGGGTGCTGGCAACACCTCTGATGTACAGTATGCCTCCTATACAGTATGTTATGACCGCAGGACAGCCTTAATGTCACTTACTGAAATAAATGGCTCATTACTTAAATCCCATCACACTCTAAACGCCTAGCAATTAGCCGTTTGACATTGACAGGCAGCACAAGTAGAAAGAGACACCAACCCTCTAGTCTGCCACGTTCCATGTTCTCCCTGTCTTTCAGGCATTACGCATGTGACCCCCAGCTCCTGCTATTTCCAAACAGACAATCCCCATTTAATCCTCAGATATCCCTTCATACGATGCAGTACGTACTAGAGCTGCAGGTTCAGCGCTGACACTTCGCATGTACCTCAGACAAAGCTTACTCACAGGCTTCAAGCTGTTAGGAAGCACCACCCAGTGTCGGATCAACTCTCGTGTATCTCAGCATAATGGCAGCTTTCATTCAGTTATTATGAACTGTTTTTTCCTCCAATTTTGCTTCATGTTCTGGAGTCCAAATTAAAAGGCCTGACAGGGCAGTCTCTCTCTGGTGAATTTATTTTTTCTGATTTGTAGAACATGCAGATTATGCAATGTCTTCCCACCATGGTTAAAACTGCCAACATTGAAACCAGAACTTTTTAAAACACACGTGTTCCTTTTTCACAACTGCTTGAACCATTAAACAGTGAGCAGTATTAAAAATATTGTTTCAGTAATATATTTTAGTACTGAAATACTGATTCTGAAGTACAGATTCTGTCCAGTGAACAGGATTTTAATAACAAAAAAAGATAATTAAGTGTTAAGTCATTTTTTAACTACTTGACATTCTGTTGTAACAGAAAGTACAAACCAATCAAAATATAAAAACTGTTTAGAAAGAGCATTTACACAGACCAAGACAGTCAAAATACTGTATTTTCTTTGATTGGAGGGTGAAAGAAACTATGAAGTTGTTTTACAAAGTTGCTGAGTTTCTGTCCTACTGTACTTATTCAGCCACTTTTTTATAAAAAGTGGCATTTTATAAATATGTAACTAATAAACTGTTATATAGTAATTTACTGGATTGTCCCATCTTAAAATCCCACAGTGATTGCAGGAGGGTTCTTCTCCAGTCAGTGCTCAATGCATCTCTGACTAGCAATTATTCTAGAATGAACACTCAAGAAGAACAAAATGTATTTCATTTTTGTATTGTAAATATTAACAAAGACACTTTTGTATGCCACTTCTTCTGATATTGTTGTGTCTGTAGTGTATCGTCCTTAGATTCCACAACTGATTAAGCTTTTTTGGCCTCCTGATTTGGGCAAATATGAAAATACCATCACAGGAATAGATACCCAAATCTTAGTGAAATACAAGCACATTTGCTGGTTTGCTGTCACCTCACAGGCACATAGAAAGTGATGGGAGTCAATAAAGACCTAGTGACCAGTTACGCAGAAGGGGTATTGTGACTTGTTGACCGACATTGGAACTCCGAAAGGTTTTTTACTATGATGTCCAAAACAATTTGGAATTGTCAGGGTACAAAATCTGCTCTCTCTAAAACTCTCTTCCTCCTACTACATAAGTACATTAACACCCATGATTGATTTTAAGGCAAGGTTCTTGATATATGTTGCGGAAGTATCCAAGCTAGGGTTAGGGTTTGAACAACACCTAGACATTTTGTGATGCATTTGCAGTGCTCTATGATGCATGCGAAACAAAGAAAAGGTGTTGTTTTGCTATTTCTTTGAAAAATTAATTCAGCCCAATTTTACAGTTTTTGCTTAGCTCCGTGCCTGTCAATCAAAACTGATCAAAAATCAAAAGTTTGAAAACACTCTGTATATATGCTAAATGTGCTTGTTTTTTTGCATTGAAACCCAAGAAAAAACATACATTTTGCTAAACTTCAGTGTCATTTGTAATCCTGACCTGCAGACGGCACAAAACATGTTGATTTTTATTTGCCATTCCAGCAGCAGGTAACGTAAAAAAAAAAATCCTGGAAAATGATAGCAGATTCACAGCAGTTTGATTTAAAAAGTTGTGAATCTGCCACTTTAAGCATTTTGGATTGCTTTGGAGTCAATTGAGTACTCTACACGGTGAAGTCTCAGATTCACAGTGGTTACAGTAAGAGTTTTGACTCCAAATAAAAAATGCAACACATTCATCAGTAAGTGAGAAAGAAGGGTTAAGAAATTAAAAGGCTTACACTACAAAGTCCCTTGATACAGGTGCTGTTTGGTGCTTTTTTTGATTGTTGTGTATGCTTACTTCTTGACATACTGTATGTATTTAAAATAAGCACACAGGAACACTATTATTCCAGTGTTATCTGTAATTAAACCAGCTTTTTTATATTTGTAAACTGTGTAAAATGTAGCTTCACAAAGAGTTGAATTACACATCTGCCAGTGATTTTAAATTCAATGCCAAATGCATTGTTTTTATTTCTATTTGTCAGCAAAGTCTCTCTGTCCCATAATGTGCTGAACAAAGCACTTACTGTACAGCATTTACTGCACTGCTCTAACCAGCAGACTGCATTTTACTGCTGGATGGGTATTAATCAGTTACCCAGTTCCTTTTTTTTAGACATTTGCTAGGGCTAATTAATTTTGGTTATTGAACTGCAAAATACATTTTTTTTTACTGTACAGATCTGTTTTTCTAATTTAAAATTATTTTGTTCTAACACAGGTGTTTTCTGGTGTGCTGCAGTTCCCTGGTCTTTATGTCTGTTTTCTGTTAAATTCACATTAATATTTGAAATATAAAAAGACAGAAAACCACAAAAGAATTTTGATCTTATACTTCCAGTGATGTGATTTGCTTTACATATCTTTTCAGGTAACTGTCTTCGGTTTTATAAAATGCAACAGATATCAACCCATCCTGATATCAGGATCAACCCATGAGCCTTAATCTCCATGACAGTGCCACTGCTGTGTGATCAACAGCCTGCAACACGTGTAGGGTTAATGAAGCCATTTATCTGCATGTCTCAAATGCTTTTCTAATCCTCATTTAATTGCACATTTGAAACCCTGGTTAATTTGTATGTCACACACTTCATCAATTCTCCTTATCACCCTCCCATCTAATAATTCTTCTTTTCAGAATCTTTTGCGTAGATGGGCATAGAGTATGGGAACGCCTGAACACATCCTAGGCTGCTCCCCTCTGTTTGTGGTGAAACTGCAGGCCAGCACACACTGTGTTGCATATTTACAGCTAATGTCTGCTGCAGTTTTTGCTGTTAATCAATATAAAAAGGCATATTGGAGTTTTGATTGTAATATTCATTAATGTTTACTAAAAAAAAGAAGAAGATTGAGTGAAGTCATCCAAATCCTGTAATGTAATGACAAAATCAAATCAAAGTCTACCTCTGGATCACATTGAAACATGGACATGGACTTAATGACATTCTTTCAATAGTAACCTTTCTTAGGTTCTCATATTCTTTTAATTTTACACTACATTGTGGTCAATTATCAGTCAAAAAGGATGTGTAAAATTCCTGTACCTTTCTTAGTTTAGCCTTTGAAAACCTTTCAGAAAGAAAATGACCTTGCCGCTCATCTACTGTATTTGTTCAAAATAACAAAGAGCACAGCTCGATTCTAACAGTCAAACAATATTCAAGGAAAGCAGGAAAATAAGACACTTTGAATTCTTTATAATACCTCTATGTGCAAATGTCAAAGGGCTTGCAATCAGCTTTAAAGTAAGAAAGCAGCAGGTTACCGTGTTGTGTTACAACTAAAGTACCCATAGTGAAAAGATACAGTACATAAGGAGTTGAAAACACGTCTATGAAACCCTTCAGGGGAAGTGTGCTTATATAAAATTTTCTCATGTGCCAGGCAGGAGCTGTTTAAAATTTTAACTAAACCAATACTGTGTTTGTGGAGTTATGGGGGACAAAGCTGTTACAATCCCCCCCAAAAAAATCAGTTGGGGAGCAGGGGCTGTAAAAGTAAATACTCAGATTTAATTAGCGGGGGCTGCAGAATTCTTGGCGGTCTTGTTTGTCAATAATCGATAATGCATCTGTCTCTGCTGTCGAGCTCTAGGAGATCTAAGGTTCTGTGGAGTCCAGCCAGCTGAAATCCTCCAACAAATTTTTCCACCGGCATGTCAGCAAAGAAGGCTGATATGATCGTTCTCAATGTCACAGGCCGGCCTTGCTGTGAACTGCATCTCCAGATTGGGTGCCACGTGCTCACATATTTCTCACTGATTAATATTTCAGGGGAAGTGATTAATAGCCGGTTTTGCATTTAGATTGAATTTAACAGAGCCTGCACCACGGAGACATTTCATGTCAAAATTGCCCATTACAAACAAACGCTTTCATGGCTGTGTCCCCACTCACAGATATTACTTAAGGCAATCGCAGAAATGTCTCTCATGTTAAGATTTAGAGTGAGCGGAGGGCAAAGGAGGGCTGCCAGGAGTCTGACATTAATACACTTCATAGGCAACACACATGGACTAGGAACAGAAAAAAGCAGAAGGAAGAAATGTTTCTCTGAAAAGGTCAAGTCTTTACACTGAAATTCTATATGTCATAGTGCTGCCACACTGCTGCTACAGCACCGCCTCTTAGTTGTTTCTGGTTCATCCAAAACTGCAGTCTGATAATAAGAGGGAACGAGCACATTCACAAGGTTGAACACACAAAATGACAGTTTTCAGTTACCAAGGACAGGTTGAATAATAAGACCATTCAAAATGTTTTTTATACCATACTAAACTGAACTAAACTGAATTGTGCCATGAAAGGCAATCTCAGCTCCCATAGTCATATGCATTTCAGTAATACTTTAATTCAGCCTTCTCCCTGCTGTCATCTAAACCGAAATAAAGCTGATCCAATATTAGTCAAGTTTTTTCTGCTCAGAACTGCAGAAACAAACAGGCCTTCAATTGTGATTTAGGGTTGAGGTACTTAAAAATCATTGCAATGCCACAGCAGCACACAAACATTCATCATTCTTTCAGATTAATGAAACTATGAAATCTATGAAACCCTTTAGCTCCTTGATTAAATCCCAGGGAATTTGGTCAGAAGTTTTACTTTTTATTTAATTCCCTTTATTCCTTTATTCCTTGGTCACACAGAATCAATGCATAGAAGTTCAAACGAGTGGCAAAGGTAAAAAAAGAAAAAACATTTAAAATACTGTCCCAGTGATTCAATAAATAGTAGCAGCAAAGCCATTGTAACTTCTATTGCCTATTTTATCAGCTACAGTAGTCTTAAAAATCAGTAGCAACCTGAGTTCTTTGGGGAAACACCAATGTTCATAAATGGTTCAGTAAAAGTGATAGAATGACAGCCTTCCATTCATAGATATATAACATGCCTACAGTGTTGTGAAGCTGCCATATATAAAAATAATGACAAATAAATAATCTCACAAATGCTGTTAGAAGCCACAAAAGGAAACAAAATTAGAAGAAGGATGTTACATATAAATAGATTTTAAGGGGGTAAACCTCAGTCACGTCAAGTGTAACTGATATCCAGATGATAAAGTGAAATTCTGAGATGATGACTGAGAAAAGGGTAAAGGTCGGAACAGGACCAGCTGGAGAGAAAGCAAAAGGTAGGTATGAAGTAATTTAAACCACTCCCAAATCATTAAATAGAAAACGGCTTTTTGAAAATGAAATCCATCGAGCTGCAAGAAAAGCTACAATGTATTCTTTTTTCCAGGGCTTTTTTTAGACCACATTTCATGAGGAATAACAACATCCAAGAAACAGATGCTTTGTAAATGTTCATTGAGTTATTACAGTAAGTATAATACATTTTGGCTTAACCTGCCTCGTTAAGAGGTAGCATCCTGGCCACAGGACAAGGAGACTCAACCCCTATTCAGAGAAAGAAGTAAATCAAAGGGTACCTGTAGAGGTGGAGATGGGGTGGAGGTGGGATGAGTCTGACAAAACTGTGAGAAAAGGTGAGTTGAAGAGTTACAGAGATATACTGAAAATCGATAAAGACTGTAATTTAAATCGGCTGGGTGAACCTGGCTTGTCTGGCTTCAACCTCCCAAACTTCAGTTAAGAACTTTTATTAAACGGCACTGCCTTGTTTGCTAAAGCTCTGTTCTTCACAACAGAGTGCCTTACTGCATCCACACTCCATAGAATAATGGCACTGCCTCCCAAAGAAAAGCACATAAAACATTGGTATTGCTTAAATGCTCAGTAGCCCACACAGATCTTGTTTATCTTAAAATCATGAGAAAAACAATTTTAATAAACCTAGATAAAGCCAGAAGCTTTTTTATGCAAACACGCTTCCATTTAGAATTTAAAGATAAATATAATGGAAAATCTCCCTTCCAACAATCAGGGACTTCAAACCCCCCCTGTATCTTGAATAATTCCAACTGTTCATGAGTGGTGTGATGGAATTATTTGCAAAAAAGAAGGTAGCAATTTATATCAGCCTTTGAGATTCCTTGAGCTAATTGTACTATAGTGAGCAAGAAAACTGATTTTCAGGTTTATGCCTTAAAGGCAGATGACTGTGTGTTTTGAAGCAACAGATCTGAAGATGTGAGATCTAGATGTGAGCAACAGTGCGCTGTGTCATCAAGATCAGTTAAGAAAGATTTAAAGCTCTGATGTATAGAGTATATTTACTTTACCTTTCTGCTCTGCTTGAACAGCTAGCTTGTAGCCTGATGTTGTATTGACTGTATTAGATAATAAAACCAGAGAAATAAAGGCAGTATTGCTATGATCATTATGGATAATATGAATATGTGCTATTATTTTACCAGGCAGAAGCCAACAGAAATTTGTCACTCAAGCTGTTGTGAAGTTAAACAATCAACAATATCGTTGGACAGCTTGCTCAAAGATAAACAAAATGCTCTTCAAATCCACACAAAACTGACTGTTTTCCATCTTCCCACTTTTTAAATTTGGAATTAACATTGTCAGGTATCTGAGTTCCATCATTTTTATGTTCTCTACTCTTATTTCCAAAGCTAATCTCCTCTGTTATAATACAGTAAATGTAATACAGTAAATCACAGAGAAAATAACTCCTTCCCAACATCATTCTCTTTGCAGGCATGGAGAAGAGGAAAGCTGAATACATACAGTATGTTTGCTTTCCATGGAACCTTACAACCACTTCCATGAAAAGCCAGAGGCACAAGATCTTGTGCGCAGTTATCAGAACTGTAACACAGACTGCGTGCTGCGGCTCACAGAGAGAATGTCCCCTGACAAAATGATGACGCTATAAAAACCCCAGCGAAGCTGCTCTTTCTATAAATATCCCTGCTGGGCCATGTTTATGATGTCGTTTCTTCCATGTTTGGTGCCTCAGGGATGTTTCAAAAGCTGGGCCCTGAATGGTCAACAGGGACAGTCTCCGTCTTTCCAAAGGGTTTTTCTGGCATGTCTCCACTTTAGAGGAAGAAAGGGAAAAGTTGTGAATTAACAAAACACAGCTAAATCATATTTTTTATTCTGAGCTTTCAAAAAACAAATCCAGAAGCTGGTACGGAGAGGTACTGTATGTCAGCATATGGGCCAGGAAGGAACAAGTTGTAGTTAATTAGTCTTTTTCTTTAAAAGAAAAAGAAAATGGGGAAGACACACTTCTTCAGGTGTGTGGCTCAACTGATGAGGGCTCTGCAGCAAAAGCACTATGTTAACTTAACATAGAATTAACCTTCTATGGTTACTTGCCACATAAAAAACGTGCCACATACAGGTTTGTGAGTGTGATTTTTATTGTACAGATGGGAAAGCAATAGGCTCAAAACATATAAGCTCTAATCAAGAACCTGCTGCACTGCCCAGATTCCACTTGGCACGTTTTCTTTGTTGATGGCTGTTAACTAAATTTATTATCTCGTTTACTGTGGTCTTTGGAATGTGTACAAAAGTTGAATGATTTGTCCATTTTGAAAAATATGGAAAAAAGCAAATTCTGTATAAATGATTCATATGGTGAGTTAAAGGTGTACTTTTATAAATGTGCAGTGTGTACTGTACATAAAAACAGCAACACTGCATTTACCCAACACCTTAAGCCCGAACTGGGTAACATTTGAGTGTAATGGGTAATTCTTCTGCTAGAAGAAATTGGGTTAATAGCTTGGGTGAAATGGTGTTGTAGTGGCTAGGATTGCCTTGTCTTGAGGTGCTGTCTGTGTGGAGTTTGTATGTTATCATAGCGTTTGCATGAGTTTCCTCCTTGTGCTCTGGTTTTCTCACACAGTCCTAAAATGTACTGGTACGTAATTTACTTCTGGGAAAATAGGCCCTGGTGTGAGTGTGTTCATGTTTGTGTTTGTGTCCGTCTGTGCCCTGGACTGAGATGGACTGGCATTGCAGGCAGGGTGTACCCCTCTGTATTCCCAATAATGCTTCCCAGCTTAGGCTCCGGTTCCCCTGTGAACCTGAACCGAATGAGTGGAATAGAAAATAGATGGATGGATGCTTAATAGCTTGGAATAGTCTCTCAGTGTGGATTAGATAGCCAGTACCACATTTAGACAGGAGTGCTGAAAATAACCAGAGAGGCATCCCTTTACAATAGCAGGGGCTTCCTATTTCTCTGCTGTCATGGTCCATGCATGTTCTCTCAAAAACAACACCTAGTGGCAATGCACAGCAGAGTACAGAGAGGTGCCCTTGAGTCCTGGAGTATGGTCTGGATTTAGTTTGACCACATTCAGTCTGTACTCCAAAAAGGCATAGGCCATCTGTTCTCTGCTCATGTAATTTTCAGCCTGCGGGTGGTCCCCCCTGAGTTTTTTAGTACTCATTTTTTTTTTCAGAAACCCAAAACACTGGTCAACCCCTTAAGAAGTAAAAAAATACATTATAAACTGAAGGCTTCTCCAGTTTGGGAGAAAAAAACATATACTGTAAATGCACGACTCAAGTCACTGTGACTTTAGACAAATGAAAGGGTTTATCTAAATTCAATAAGGATCTCCTCTGGGATTTGGAACCCTCAAAATTATAGTGCAGATCAGCTACTACTACCTTATAAAAATATCAAATATCCTTGAATAAATGTATTAACGTGTTGCCCTTCTAGTTGTTATGAAGTGTCATTATCCTCCTGTCTTGATATTTGCTGGGTTCTACATATGCAGGAGATGATCCAAACGGCAGCTGTCTGTCTGACCAGGTGCCACCAGAAGAGAAACGTGATTGAGGAAACCCTGCATGTCAGAACACGTAACACAAGATACACAATAACCCAGGAAGGACCTTTTTTCTGCATCTGACAGAGTTTATTATTTGATCATTCAAATAAAAAGCCCACACATGCTGATTGAAATCTATGGAAAACCCAATGCAATATTCCTCACCCTTACAGGAAGGTTTCTGCTCTAATGCTCTTCCATCCATCCATTTTCTAACTGCTTCTAATTCTGGGTCACAGAGACAGAGCCTATCTCGGCAGGGTTGGATACAACCTGGGGGAGAAGCTATTCTGTTGTAATGCTCTTCCTCTTGCTAGAATGTTTCTGTGCAGAAATGCACATCACTCCAGAAACTACAAAACTCTGTTAACTAATTACCCATTTAGGTGTGAAAGTTATGACGTGCTAAAATACATCCTGTTTATGTATAATAATAGCCCAAGTGCGTTTAAAAGTATTTTTATTCCTAAAGAAAGAAAGCACATGCTTTCAAACTGTAAGGCAGTAGTCTTCCCTGTAAATATCTGAACGCTTGGCTGGGGAATGAAAATAACTGTGAAACAGCCAAAATGGAAGTGGACTGCTCATCTCAGTCTTATGTAGGGAAGTGAGGCCTACAAGTGGTGTCCTGAGAGGCCCTCTTGCTTCCCCAGATGGGCTCCAGTTCAGGAAGTGTCAAACCAATGTGCTGAGCTGATACCACCTTAGAGTTATCCCCTCTGAATTATTGGTCCACCTGTCACATCAATGATGGTAGGAATGTGAGAGGGGCAATCCTAAAATACCGCAGGCCAGAAAGCAACACAGCACCATCACACACTCCAAATACCTATTAATTCATTCCCTCTCAGGCATCATAAAATAAAAGAAAAATCTCCTGACCTATCAAAACTCAGAAAGTGCCCTAAGAAGACACTGCTGCCAATATAACATCTATAACAGCACTGTCAGTACACACACAACAAAAGTTGTCCTTTTGGGAAGGACCATGTATTTTTCATGATTGGTGAATTTGGGGCAAGAGGATATTTGATCTGGGCAAGCTGCTGTATTACATGCTTCATTCAGTTGCTTTTAAAGCACTAAATAACCTGCAAACAACTTATCAGCTTGGCTCTTTGAATATGTGCCACAACAGAACGTGTTCCTTTCAGACTTTCTTTTATTCAAGTTCTATTCAGGTTTATAAATGGCATTTAAAGACATTTTCATAAACTGGTGTGTTTTAATGTCAAATTCAGTTTGTGTAGTTTTTACTTTTATTTTTAGACTCTGACCAGTATTCTGTTTTATTGAATTTAGTGAAGAGCTTTGAAACTTTATTTTTAATGGGCAGTGCTACATTACCTACACTAAATGTAATTTATTATTAATCACAATACTTTTCCCAGAAGCCAATTAACCTAAAAGTATTTCTTTGGACTGTGGGAGGAAACTGGAGCATCTAAGGAAAGCAACATAAAGATGGAGAGAACCTTCAGACTCCACACAGAGCACCCCTGGTCTGGAATTAAACCCAATGCCCCAGCGCTTGGGTGGAACCACTGTGCCACTGTTCCGCCACCAAGCTCTTAACATTGTTGTGTTCAAATGACTAGGTGGAATTTTCCCAAGAGTCTGCACAACAGTAAGAATGCTCCATTATCGGGGTGTATGACAGCCACTTCCACCGGTGTCTGTACATCTTTAATTGATAACTAATGAGGAGTTGTTTAGAAAACTATGGGAAATCAGCATATATCCCAACTGATAAAGAATTCTGTTGGAACATTTCTTGAAACTAATACATGTAGAAGAGATTAACCAATTAAGAGCTGAGATGAAGGCATATGGGGGCCTCCGGGCACAGGATTAGGAAACAGAACTCAGCTACAAGCTGCTCGGTGCTTCATTTCTTTCATTGAACCCATTTTAATCTTTATCATATTTTAATTACTTCCCCATGCACAGTTTTGACAAGAGGATTGAATAAACCCACTTACCCACATACTGTAAGTATCTTCTGCAAATTCCAAATTCAGTATAAATATATATTGCATTGAAACAGAAAGTCAGCAGGAGTACAATACTTGCAACACGATGGTTCATTCCAAAACCCAGCAGTACTAATTTCCCAGAATTTGAGTCTATTCATATGTTTTACAGTTCAGCCTGTAGTACTGGAGGTACAGTACCTTACATGGCTTGCTCATGCTGATAAATAGGTTGTCAAAATCAATACAGCGAAAGCAGCTAACACCGGTTTCTCATCACCTCCCTTCAACACAGTGAAAGGAATAACAAAAAAGGACAAATAAACATCACGTATATAGTTTTGTGTTCAGTTTTTATTCCTGTCATAAATTCCATCGACTCTGATGTGGAACACTACAAGAAAAATGAGTCATGCTGGTGAAGCGTAGCCAATAACTAGTGTCACAACATCTAGGGGAGAAAGAGGTTTATAATTGAATTTCTGAGCAAGCAGGATTAGGAGAGCTTCTCTGAAGGCCTAGCAACATGGATAGCACCAGGAGTGAGTCACACACAGTACAGAGTGTGTATGTGTACACAGAAATGAGTCAACTGCAAGCTGTAACATTACAGACACAAGTAATGCAAGAAACACAGCTCCTCTCTTTGAATTTGTGTATTATAGAACGTGTAACAACTAATTCAGCACCTACTGTACAAATGCTTCATTTTGAGAATGCTCCCACCATTAGCTACAGTACATGTGCTGCATCATGGCAGCAAATTGCCTGACATTTACTGTGCAACGATGTGTGTTCTGGAGAGATACACAGCAATAAAACTATTGCAAAATATGCAATGAAGAAAACAATAAGATAAAGATGGAAAGATACTTCATTTCAGTAACATTATTTTCAAATGAAAAGTAAACACCCTTTGCTTGATAATTAAAGGACCAGGATCATTACACAAGCAGAATATCTCACCACAGAAGCTGACAGTGCCACGCTCTTCCTCCCTGAATAGTCAAATTGATACTCAGTGTTTTGTGCAAAGTTAACCAGATTCATACTGTGCCCCATCACTGAGAATGGTGCTGCATCTCTCTTTATAAGACAGAAAAGCAAAAAAAAAAAAGGTGAAGCTGATAATGTTTGAGAGAAAGAATTCCTTTCAAGTGTAACGCTAAAAACCAGTTTTTGAGCTGAAAGACATTTTCATATGAAGGCTGATATGCTGCATAGTTCACACTACTGCTTCACAGCTCTGCTGACCTGGGTTCAATAGCAGCTTGGGGAACATGTTTATGTGGAGTTTGCATGTTCCCCAATGATGGGTTTATACTAGGTGCTCCAATTTTTCCTCTCCTCCCAATGACATCTACAGTATGTTAGGTTTAATTGGTTACTCTAAGTTGTCTCTTTCCAATGGAGGGGCTCTAAGGGAATTTCATTTGGGTGGGTGGTATTCCAAATACAGTCCAAACAGGCTGTGCAATTCATCCACATTGGCTGTTCCTCACATCTGCCTTTACCTGGTCGCCAAATGCCTGTGCATCACATCTTCCATCATGGAGACAACTTTGGATCTCAGCTTAGTCAACCATCTTTACAGAATGTTACTTTGATTTTGGCATGCGGACCAAGATGATTGGAGGTCTCATTCAGCTGCAGCCTTCATCTGCTCAAACAGCCGTTGGGACATTCCAGGTGGTTCATCTTCTTCCTCCTGTTTACAGTACCTAAAAAGGCTCCAGAACTGGAGGAGTCCTTCCCTTCTTTGTTAATGCTGCCCCTTCCTTACTCACTCCCAGGTTCCAAAGCAGGGACAAGGGAGTGGGATATGCATGGGTTTGAAGAGAAACAGAGCACCATAAGACATATGGTCTCCTCTCCCCTGTTCATTCAATAACCAGTAGTCTGCCTGTTTCACTTCATTCAAATTCCTCTAAAACAGGCTTCTAGATGTGGAGAGAAGCACAAACCCTCATCTCCCTTACTGCTCTTAAACTATGAGACACCAATGGGCTGAATAACACGATTTTGTTGAATAGTGCAATTTAACTGAGTTTGTTCACTATATGTGACATGGAAAGTTGCTACTGGAGGATTCAGGGCTGATTTCCTTTCCACATGAACACCCCTACAGCAGGACGAGCGAGGAAGAGGCCAGATGGCCAACTCACTAGAGATTAAGGTAAAAGCCTGTGTCAGTGTGGCCTGGCGTCATATTATAATACTGTTGCTCTTAAACCCCTGGCACTGTCATCTGACAGCCTAATGAACACTTCAACATAACAACAAATTGCAAGAGGCACTGCACAGTTGTGAAGAATAAAGGCCTGTATTTATCCATGCCAGGTGCAAGACCAGTCTCCATAACAATGGCCTGTGAACAGGGCCTTACTGAGAGCCTGCAGAGGCAGCTCTTTGTCTGGGGGAAAGTAAGGTGGAATGGGGGCTGTGTGTGTGATGATTGTGTGTCCCTTATTGTTTAACAGACAGAAGATGAGGGGCACATCATCTTTCCTTGTTTAATACATTTACATGATTATGATTTGTTGAAAACAATCTGTTTTAATATCATCAAAGGCTAGATTACAGTATTTGTATTTGCTTATAAAACAACAGGGTTTTAACAGTACCCAAAGGCTTAGGTTCATCAAGAATATTTTTTCCTCCTAAGTATCAAGTTGTTGTTTCACTCATCATGCAATTTCAAGGCATTGAGAAATGGCATATAAAACAAACTGTGAAAGTAAATTATTGATTTGAAAAGTGAACCTTTTTAGATGCCTTTCACTATGCTGAAGGTAATCATTTGCCTTTCACTGAATCTCAACACTCTGTTGCAGGTTATTTATTTTTTGTTAAAGCTGGAATCATAAAGCATTATCATGCAAAGAAGAATATGATAAACAAATTAAACTGCTGGTGCATATTTCTCCTGAAACCACTAAACTAAACTGCTCCAGCTACGGTGTTCAAGGGAACGTTTCCACAGGTCTTTCCTCCCGGCGGCTGTCAGGGTGTATAACGCTGCCCTAGGCTAGGACTGTTAGTCTTTCATTTGCTCCTCTATGGACAACATGTTTAGTCCATTGTACTTTTTGGGCAATCAGTCTGTATAAACCTATGCACAATTTGCACATATTTTATTGTTTTTACAGTGACTATGATCAGCACATTTTGTGCACACCTATGTATTTATTTATTTTTATTTATTTTGTTGTCTTTTGTTTTAAAACTATTCTGATGTCTGTTTTGCTTGTCTTGGGCTGGACTGCTGTAACACATCAATTTCCCTACGGGATTAATAAAGTATTATCTATCTATCTAAACATACCATAAACACTGAATATCAGATAGGTAACACTTTTCACCTTGGCTGACTTACATTATCATCTAAATAAAGCTAAACTGCTAAATAAAAAAAACAGCTAAATAAAAGGCTGGTTAACTTAGAATACCTATCAGAAGGAGCCATATTCATATTTTCTCAGTGCATGGCACAAAGATATTAATACTCCAGAAGCAGACAGCTCTTGGTTTGAATTTCAAATTAACTGTAATTGCTTTTTCAGTGGGTTGCCTTGCACCAAATGAACAGCGGTTATATCTATTTATTACTTGAGCGCTTGTGATTTAATTACTTCCAATGCTGTGAACATTACTGCTAAAATTAAAGCCAGCAAGCAACTTCGGCAGCTACTGCAATCAGAGGCAAAGCCAGAGAGGGCTGTGTTCTGTGACACTGCAGCCCTGCCTCGAAAACAAAAGGCAATGTGCATAGACAGGGGAACAAATCTATTTTTGGGCTCCCCGCAAGAAGTACACAGGGCCAAGCAAAGGGGCGCCTCTCGAGCTGTTAACATTTACAAATGATAAGGGTACACTAGTGTCTTGTCATGAGTGGTAAAGCCCTTCCCCTCGCCGAACTCATCCCAGAAATCACTGTGGCACACTCCTGCAGGGTTGGGGCCTGGTGCTGCGCAAGCACTGCTGAGCGAACCGTGCCTTTGTGATGCAGTGGGAAGACCGTCCTCGCTGTGCCGGATCAGATGGTTATCGGTGCATCAGCCTTGTTTGGTAACCATAAAGTAAAAAGCAAAATCATTAACCATTATGTTTCCCTGCTTGTCTGAACCATTAACATGGCGTTGATCCTAAGGACCACTTGCATTGAAGTGAACCAGACACAGAGCAATACAAATGGAAAGATTACTGATATATAAACATAGTGGATCTGTTCTGAAGCTGCCACTCCTTGACAGACGGGGGTTTATTTTCATTGCTTCAGGCAGTTCCTGTACTAAAACTTCTGTTTCTTCGAGGAGCCTGGGGATAATATGATAAACCCAGTGGCAACAACACTAAACACTAAAAATGACAATCTGAAAATCAGAAACATAAAACTCCCGATTTCTAAAGTTACCTAAACTATACTCTATGTACAAAAACACAAATTGAATCCAACAGTAATTTACTTTGACCTATCCACGGGCAGCCATTTGTCTTGCTGAAACAAGAGCAGGACTTGCATGACTCCTAGGTGCAATTTAGAAACTGCTCAAAGAGGGCGCTGTTTCCTCAATAGTTCAAAAAGATCAGCCATACCAAGACATACCAAGTCCCCTCTACACACAGTGGCCTTTCAGATCTTTCTTTGCTCTGCTGCTGTCTTGCCTTAAAGTTTTAAATTTCTAAGAGGTATACTGAAGTGGTCTTTGTGCTAATGACATTTCAACTCTGACCCCCAGAGCTGTATTTATTTGTCCTTGGCTTATGTTTTTGTCTGATTCTAAAAACAAATCATTCAGTACTTTTAATGGTTCCAGGACAAATAGTGGTGCATTGTGCCATCTAAACATTTGGGTGTCACAATCCATTAATCAAGGTTATACCTATAGTAAATAACTCAACTTTACAGTCCTGATCACTTTACAGTCAGCCATACAATTTAGTGGGAATTAAGCCACATGCAATTCTATTTAATGCTGAAATCAATAACATGAGTGATACCACAATTGCTTAATTGAGAAATGCATAAAGACTAACAGGACATGCTATGAAATTTGTTTTGACAGTGGACAGTATTATGTCTGCATGGTATTAAAAAGTCCTAAAACCGACTGATGTGTGATAAGGGTACACTAGTGTCTTGTCCAAAACTGATTGGATGTTATTGCGCACAGTAGACAGTCTCTGTGAGCCCCTAGTATGACAACGTTGCTACTCTATCAGCTTTCTGGCAGTTCTAAAAGCCTAATAAACCTGTCCCTGAAAAGGAAAGCAAACAGAAGAAATGTTGTGACAGACTGAATTCATCTCCCTGAAGAAAGGTAATGTACAGGTGGTTTCCCGAGACGCAGGACTGGGGAACTGCGTGTGTTAGTACTGTGTGTACGTGTGGGTGTGAACACTGGTTTGTGGCAGGACACGGGCAGAGAAACATCCTCATCAGCACATGAACTCTGTCCTCTGCTTGATCTAATATCCTTCTGCCAGCCTGCTGTCTCTCAGGGCCTGGATATTAATAAAAAAGCTGGACGATAAAGAGACAGCTTAAGAGAAAAAAAATTGCAAATGTTTTTCAATCTTTTATTACCCTAGGTAATTTCTGCCAAGGCTGTATATATAATAGCACACATAATAAAAAAGATTAAACCTTTTAGATTAAATAAACTGATACTGTAGAATTGACTAAGTCAAATTTACACACTTTTTTGGTCAAGTGTAAAAATAAGTAAAAATAAATAGTCTTAAAACACTCAAGAAATCCTACATTAATTTTTTTAACAGATGTTTTAAACAAGCCAATTTATTATTGCTTAGGGACACAACTGCTGTAAAAATGCTAATCTTGATTGATTTTCAACATTCCATATGCAGTGTAATATTGTGCTGACATGTTTAGCTCTTGGTGGCAATGTTGGTAACCACACCTTTCAGAGTTCTTGTAATTTTGGTTTAATTCTCGACTGAGGTGCTCCCTGTGAGGAGTCTCCATATTCTTCCTGTGTCTGCATGGGTTTTTGCTGAAGCTGTTTTATGTTTTTAGTTTTATGCCACCTCCCACAGGCATGCTGGCTAGGCTGATATCTATAAATCGTCCCAGTGTGTGCCCTGTGGTGGACTGGTGACTGATCAAGGGTATAGTCATATCTTATCCTCTGTGTTTCCAGAATAGGCTTAGGTTGCCATGATCCTTACCAGGAATAAGCAGCTTTCTGACAATTGATGGATGGAAGTTTACCATGTATTTATGATATTACTTTATCGATCCATCTTGCTGAGAGCTAGATGTGGCTGCCAGTATAAAGTATAATAAATGTGGAATTTCCTTTGGTTTTGATGTTGATAATCTGAAAGACAGAAAGACTCCATAGCATTGTGGGGTTATCACATCGTTACACAACAGCTACTCCAGGGATCTGAATTTCTGCACTCTTTTATGTATAATAAAAATATGGAAGCAAAGGATGTGTTTGAAAATTAATCCCACCTAACAGCTGCTTGTGGTGTTTACCAAAATGATCTCACCTTGGCAAGTGTCATCCAGGATCCTCCAACCAATACCTGTTATTTATTTCCTCTGAAGAGGAAAAGTAAATATCTATTTTTCTGACAACAGTCAGGCACAGTATAAGAATACAGACTAAGCCTGAATTGGAGAATAAACAACCAAATTGCAGCATTATTTAATTCTTAAAGCATCCAAACATAATTCTGAGAGTAACGTAAAACTTAAAAGCGTAACATCTCAAACAACATGAGGCAGACTTATCATTTCAGCTATGTGACCTTTTAATTGTTTCAAGAGCTGTAGAATAAAAGCTTGTTGCACTTTGTGAAGCTGTTTTACCAAAGCAAAGTCCCACATGCTTATTTCAATCATCTTTTCTTCACAGAGAAATGTACATAAGCAGCATAAAATCAGCCAGTTTGTGTCCACAAGATTTCCCCACATATACAGTATCTTGCTGGAACAATTGGAATTCCTTAGCAGTTGTAACATAAAATACATTAAATACAATTAAAACAGATTAATTAAAATAAATCATAAATATCAAAACACTGATATAGTTTATTACCTTTTTCTGATGTAATTTCATTTGACTCTAATAAGGTACTTTGGCTGGAAACAGAAAAGCACATAAAGCAATGAGAAAATACAGAAGTTGTCCAAGACTGGAAGATAAATGAAAAAGCATTACTTCAGCGATCACACAATTTTTTTTCTGGCAATTCCCTTAGTTTACAACTAGGTTATCAATAATCCAGGGTACATAGTTGACTTTCTCTTTTCTTTAGAAGTAAATTAAGAAGCATATTGATAATAAAGAATTAGAGCAAATATAGTATTTGGCAAAGTATTTTCTTTATAAGTAGTAGTCCCACATTCCTACAGTGAACAGCTGCTTAAAACCATATTTATTCAACGTTTAATCACAATGCTCTGAGATAGTCCTCTATTATAAGTACTTATCTACATGCATACTGTATGTCCATATAAAGACAAACAGCATATACCATGAAAAATACATTACATATTGCATCCCTTAATAGACAAACATTTTTGTTGTGATTCCCATGTAACATGCTTTAAACATGAAGCTTTTTTAAAAATTCTAAACAGTATTCCAAACTTGCCCCATTCAACTTCAAGAACAGAGCTCCCTTTGCTTTCAGTAACAGTAAGATATCATTTTAAGTCAGCAAGGTAGATACTTTGCATATTAATACCTCTCGACAAACATTTACTTTTGATATCATTTACTTTGAAAGGGATTATTTAATACATTAACACAGACCTAGAATTTGTTGCCATCTGGCTGGACTGAACCTCTGCAGGAGCTCGTTGTCTTTGGCAATATTTTCTGTTTGAACAGTTACCCCACTTCCCTATGGTGAACAGTTGTTGCTTACAGAAAAACATGTCAACCAACGGAGGCCACTGTTTACATGTTTAGCAAGACCCATGCAGGTGTGCTTCTATTTTCATGCCAGCGTTGCAGACCAAGTGGAAAAACCAGCCTGTGCAAAGGTTTTCCAACCTCTCAAGGGCATATGTCTTACCAAAATATATTGGTTCTCAGGGTGGTAAACTGGCTATTGTTACTGTGCTGTTCTTAAAAACATCAGAATATGTCTTTGGAATAATAATAGCCTCCAATCAAGGGTGTATTTTGTCTTGAATCTGTTACATGCTGGGACAGGCTCTGGCTCCCCCACAACACTAAATTGGATGAAGCAGTTAGAAAATAAATGGCTCATAATAACAACATACTAGGTTTTAATTTTAATTTATTTTTACCTCTTTAATAATTTAATTGACAATAATAATTTAGTGTATATGCTCTTTTCATTATAGAAGATCCCAAAGCACTTTGAATGGTACCCTCTTCATTAATTACTGCAACTGCAATTGATGCAGATCTGATGCTCAACTGAGACAATTTCAAAGATTTGATTAAGGGAATTGTTCAAGCCCAGAGAGGAATTTAGCCACATGGGTAATACCCATATTTCAACAGTGCCATTGGTTCCTTAATGACCAGGAAGTCAAGATTCCAGTTTTACATTCCATCCAGTACACTTTCATACAGGATAACATCTCCTACAGCATAGTGTGCTCAGTCACCATACTGGGCGATTATGGTGTAAACTTCCAATCCCACTTTAACTAAACAACCACAATAAGTCAAACAGTCAACCACACTCATCCAGCAAAGAAACCAGACATGTTCATTGTTGACAGTGAGAAACACATTGGGAAATCAGTGGCATCTGGAGTCTCTTGGCATGGCCAGCTCAATTCATCCCTTATTTCACTACAGTCACTACTCCACGGAGTAAGCTCACCAGAAAGAGACTTTGCATGGTACTAGCACTAGGCTCAACACATGAATTGTGGTCCACAGAGAAGAGTGACACCTACTGGTCCAATGACTGTAATGCTTTTTACAGCAGTATGGAAAAATGTTAATTGTGAGTGCACAATAAACGTTCACTCTGTTTCCCTTGTGCTAATTCCCATATAAAAAGCAAACATTACGCTGGTAACAATCACGTGAAACATTTTTGAGCTGTCACATTGCAAAACAGAATTTATACTGGACATGAATGTGAGTAGTAACTGTGGACATTTTCCAATCCACTCTGTGATGTGGTGTTGCCCCCCAATGTTCTGTTTTCCCCACATTGGAAAAGCTAAATGCTCTCTTCTTACACCTTGATGAATACATGATATGATCTTGACAGAAAATGATAAACATGCAGATGAGAATTTCTCTGAGAAAGAACTTGCAGTACAAAGTGTTTCAGAAAAGCTTCATAACATCCCACTGAAAACCTTGGTGACTATCAAAAAATAATCAAAATAAATGCTAACATTTTGTGCTTTGTGAATTGATATAAAATTAAACCACAAATAAAACAGAGCTGCATCTCTTCTAGGTAGTGTCAGAGGATGCTGAAGGAGCCTGTTTTGTCAAAGCAATTTGTGCTTAAACGAACAGACACCAGAGTTTTCTGATCTGCAGGCCAGGAAATTAAATAGATACAGATGCAGAATGTAAACTATTGGTGTGGAAACTATAAAGAACAATATCCCAGTCGTGGAGAGTTCCCTGCCAAAGGTAAACGATATAAAGTGGTGGAGAGCTAAAACTGCTAAAGAGTTACAAACATTTCCACATGTGCAATCTGTTTATGCTGTTAACGGATCACAAAACATTCAACTATATAAGGAACAATTCCAGGTCCATACCACCTGCAACCTTTGAACCCTGGTGACTATGAATTTAATCATGGAACTTCGTAGTTAAATTCAGAAAATGCTCAGCTAGCCTAATTAATTACATAGGAATAAGTAATAGGTTTATTTCATGCTGAAAAGCGAAGAAAGAAAATGTTGTGGCTGTGGATGTAACAGAAGCCGGTCCAGACTCCCATGAAGCATAGTTTAGGACCCTATGCAGACTGTATAATCTGGAAGTGGAGAAGGTCAACAGTGAAGAGACGGAGGATCAGGACGGGTTTATAGAAAGGGGTGTGTGACTGCGGAGATCCGGTGCTCGAGGGGTGTGGCAAAGGCAAACTGATCCAGACAGACCAAGGGGGAAATCCAGGGCGCAGTCTAGAGTCCAGGAACCGGGGGATCCATCCAAGACGAGACAAACAAGGTTAAAATCCAGGATGGAATCCGGAACAGGTACAGGGAATAAAACCAGGGTAATGAGGCCAGGCGCTCAGAGCCCTGGACTCAGATGGTCAGGACACTGTGATGAAGCCTATGCCGTCGGGTCTCTCCTGAACCTGCTGGTAGGGGGGCTTCCATTTCCCAAAGCTGAGCAAGGCATAGCAGGAGCACCACCCTTAAATTTTGATGGACTAACAGGGGACAGGTGCATGTAATGAACTAAAATACGAAAGGGTTGGAGCACCCTTAAGAGGAGGGATGAGGATCACGACAGCAGTGCCTTCTTCAGGTGTAGGCCTTACACCAGAAGAAGGCTCCACAGCCAAACGTTGCGTTTTCTTTCTCCTCTTTTCAGCATGGAATAAACCTATTACTTGCTCCTTTGCAGCCTATGCCTGCAGATGCAGCTATCCTGAACTACAGTTGATTACATGTCATACTATCTCACTGTATCCTAACACTGATTCCTGACAGCACAAGGGCAGCCAAAGTGGCATAGAAATACTGTATGTTTACTTCATTATTCAACTTGACATCCCCAAAGCTATGATATCAGAGGAAAAGAAGCAGAAGACTCAAGGAATCAAGGCCTCCAAGAGGTCAACAACCTTCTCCAAATCAATTCTTGGCTGACCAACTTGATGAGCTCCAAATCAAATCCCCAAATCAATTCTTGGCTTGGATCACCAGCATTATATCCAATGATGTTGTGCTGAAGCAAGAGCTTTGTGTTTGCAATGAGTTTACGTCACCAAACAATGATATTGTAATTCAAGGCTACAGAATTATATATTTTTGTTCATTGCTTTCAAATAAAGGACTTTAAGGAAGAACATTGAACTGCCCAGAGACAGTGTTGTGGCATCCAGATATGGTGTGAAATTCCATAGCATTTCAAGCCACTGTGCTGTAGCCCATTCTGAACTTCCAGAAGCAGCATGGCACAATGTCAATGACTATAGTCCTAAACCCAAAGTAGAATATTTGTTCATTGTTGAGAAATTCTCCTTCTATATAGCAGTAGACATTCTCTGGTCCATTTCAGCCACTTTATTCATTCCCATCATTACGGACAACATCGTTTTCATGTTTTAGGTTTTCTGGAGGACGTGAATGTTGATATACCCATAATTTAGTAAAGTATCCAATCCAGAAAATTTGCAGTATACAGAAAGATCATAACTCTGGCCACAATCCACTACAAGTGCAAATTCACATGAAGTAAATTTCTCTGACTTGCTGGAATGCATTGAGTTCCATGGGGACAACAGGCACAGCCTTTATTTTGTTCTATACCGCACAGCACTACTGTGACATCACTTGCAGAACTGGCACATATTATGAAACTGGGTACCAAGATTCTTGCACTCGACACCACAAGGTCGGCAAAGGTGACAGTTCCCTTTGAGAGAAAGCACACTGGCAAAGCAGGAATGAAAGCACATTCTTACTCCAGTGAACATGCCTGGTGCTCTGACACCTGGCGATTCTGTATTATTCCGGCAAAATAAGAACAACATTTCCACTTCATTCAGCCCCAAGCTGTGTATTGTGATTAATGTCAAAGGCTCCGGGATTACAGCTATGAGCTATACTCTGTATATCAGACCACAGACAACCTCCCCCTTACCTTCATGCCTATGAGTGACTTTCTCTTACAATTACACAGAAAGAAAAGGACGATGCACAGAGCTCTGACGCAGTTTCTTTAACTATCACCCATTCGTAGTTGTTGTAACAAAAAGAGGTTAGACATTCTCTCATGCTCAAGGTTACATTTAAATGTTATTTGTTGCTCTGAAGTTTCATTGACATATTTCAGATGGTTTATTGTTTAAGATTTGATAATCAGTTTGCAATGTTTGTTTTTTTTCCCCAATAAAGATAGCCGGTCATTTAAGGTTACATTTGGTAAACAGTGTGCCTGCTATAAAAAAAAGTGGAGCATTGTAATGTTTTGAACTGCGTCAGTGTAATTACGACGGTAGTGATTTACAACAGTATCAAATTACAGGGCACAATGAAAAATGTTAAGTGTGGATGCGCAGTCAGCAACTTTCTGCTTCCCATTTTTACACATATAACCAAGCAAACTGACCACTGACTAAGCCCAGCCTTGCTTAGTGTCTGAGATACTAACAATGTAAAGCTACATGGTGGTGACACTGCTCTCAAGATGTTCCACACATGCAGATGTTTCTTTTTTTCCTTCAAATTCAACAATTTATAGCTCGATTGACAACACACTGCTATCACAAGAGTCAAGAGAGAAATGTGAAATATTTAAATGAGAGGAAACGCATTTTAATCTTCACATGAAAAAAATAATACAGTCCCAAGCCTAGAAATGCACAAACCTTTTCAGAAGGAACGGTCTTTCAAAGAAATGAAAGCAACAGACAATTCTTTGTAACCATCCCTAAAGCCTTTCAACAGCTCAACATGGGTATTTGTTAGAGAAGGAGGATAAAACTATGCAAAGACCTGTTTAGTAAAATAAAAACAACAACCTGAGAAATTACAAACTAATACTTAAAAACATCAAATAAAATGTCTTCATATCTTTTGAAAAATAAGTAAAAAATAAACAGGAGCAAACAGGGCTTTGAGTCATGTCCCCCCCAATGGTCTTACTGGACTAGGATATGAGAATCTTTCCCATTCTTTATATTTGAATTTCAGCTTGGGAATTTTCACAGGGGCCTCATATAGTCCTGTGCTTGATTTGATTGAAAGGGGGAAGAAGTGAAGATTTGAATAGAGCAGGGTGCCAACAACACCAGACAGGGCAAGCAGAGCACAGATATTAGACATGTTACCACAACAAAATAAGTAGCACTCTGTGGAAATTAGGACGTGTTTGAAGTCAACCACATTGGTTTGTCCGTACATTCCCCTTCAGCTTGCCTATGGAAGCCTGGGTCTAATTACTAGGAATGTTACAACACCACCCCCTAAATACCCAGCCATATAATTTCACTTGCCATTAACTGGATCTAGTAAATAAAAAGTTGAAATTTCACAAAAATCTGTTGCTTCAAGACTGTAGCAACACTTTCTCTTATTCAGAAACAGAAATCAGTCTTTGTTGGCAGTTAATTTGGTAAACTTCCATCACTGGTGGAACATAAGGTACATTGCCCACCGCAACAAAAATGTTGCAAACGTTACAACAGGACCCACAGTGGAAATGCCAAACACAGAAAACATGCCATAATCCGAAACTAGAGAGGCAGCCCTGAACAGGATCTAACGGTTATCTGAAACCACACAATAATAAGAATTAGTCATTTACCAGCCACATGTTTTCATTGCACAGACTAGAGGGTGAGCTGTGGTGCTGCTGTTGCAGAGTCAGTGACGAAAGGAACAGTCTGATGTCTCATCTGAAGGGCTGAGCACTGTGCTGTTCAAGACCGTAAAATCATGGCTTAGGCTGAGAACCTCTTGGTAACAAATTATTTTCCTTAACCACTGGAACATAAACCTGGAGCAAACTTTTTTTATACATATTTTGTCAATATAATCTTGACTCTTGGGTTCAATGACAAAACTGATGTTAAACAAATGACAAAGTTTTTTTTACTGACATCTCAGGAAGCACACACATGAATTGTATCAGGCAGAAGTCATGTCAGATGCATTGCTTGTACCACACACATTTCAGTTTTAGTTAAATGCATATTGACTGGTCTTTCAAAACACTATTCTTTTAGTATTACAGAAGTCCACAGAGAACGAGAATTAGTGGTTCTAGAATTTACTGTTAATGGATTTAGAAGTTCACTGAAATACAAATGTCGTAATTAAAGTGCAGAAAGAGCCTGCAGAGAGGATTATGACTCTTGTCTTCCTGCTCCAGCAATAAGAATAGAAATGGAAAACAAGACAATTCCCCAGAGATACAGATTTCTCTGAACAACATTGTTATATCAGGTAGCACATACGTCTTTAATGCATCCATTTGCAAGGAAATAAAAAATGTTTGGCAAAATCTTACATGAAAAGAACGCTGTAGTATAATACAAGGTCATAAAACATCTGCGTAGTCTGGTTGACCTGTGTGCTGATATTCCTTCACGGCTGCAGATAGATTTTTCTGGTTTAAGCAGCCTCCTGTTTTCCAGTTGGACATGTGAATCTTTCCCAGCTTCCCAGAAATAGCAATGAGGGCATCATTATTCCCTCCTGCTACCTCTCCAGTTGAAAGTGGTTTCCTTTTTTCTGTAATGTACTCTACCAAGTCTGCTTCTGTAGAAGGTCGTATGGGAAAACAGTGAACACAGGCCCCTCTGTGGGCTCTTGGACAGCAAACACACAGTGGGTTAATGGAGCAGCTTGGTGTGAGCAGTTTACAATTGGCTTTGGAAAGAAATTGGATTAAAACTAAAGACTGCTCATTGTTCCCTAATTGGTAGTGACAAGCTCTCATCAGTGAATTAAGGTAAGGACCACAGGTCACAGGGACAATAAACACCAATGGCTCCTCACAGCAACCACGGGACAATTCAAACTTTGTTTTTTAATTAACGTCGCTTTATAAGCAAAAACCCACAAAGCATGAGGAAGTAAAAACCGTCTGGATATTGGACTGTTAATTTTCTGAAGTCTGCATTTGCAGTTCTTTATGGGTCACTGTGTTTGGCACCTCAATATACCAAATTCCTTCTCCATGTTTGTCACAAAGCTCACCTGCATTGGTCATTGTGTCAAAAACCTGACCATTAAAAACCTTGTCCATTAAAGTCAGTGTTAAATAATTAATGTAAACAATCTAATACTTCACATTAGTCATCTCATAGTGGCAAATAAACAGTTGCACATACCAGTCTATGAATGAAACAGCAATAAGAGTAATTGTTCATAATGAAAAGAGCTATTGTAATGAGCACTTAGGACAGGTGAAGAACAATGACTTTGGTTACAGTCAGGCAGGGCAACAGCAGGCCAGATAAATGCTTCTGTTCTTTTAGCTTTAAGGTCATCTGTGTCATTCCTGAACAACTTTTGCCATCCATCTGCAAGTAACGCCGCCATCAATCCACCAAGCAGGTGTTATTGTCCAGAGTCCCCTTAATGTATTCCATCTCAAAGGGCTATACTTGGAAATCCAATGCTTCTTCCTTGCTGAACATACTGAAGATCTGCGAGTTTAACTGTGGGTTTTCCAAGACCCCACAGAATCACTGAAGTACAAGGTAGAACCCTGCACTCTCCTGTGAAAGTGAGAGCAACTCAAAATTAATAATAATGAAAACTTAAAATAATTTGATATCACATAACTTAACAAATTTCACATCACATAGTTACCAAATGCTGTATGTGTGCTAAAATATTTTACAGATATTTATTGATATGATATGGAGCAAACAATAACCTGGACAAGTTCATGCTGACCTCCTGTGGAGTGCACATGATAAGGACCAGTAGTTTAAGAGGCAGATGGTAAACCTTTAAATCTGTAAAATCCCCACAGGATGAAACATTCTGTATTTTCAGAAATTGTACTGTATATAAAATGTGTGTAGATTCCACCTTGCAGTTAAAAAAAATTGCTGTATGAAAAATGAGCAATCCATGAAACTGCTTTAACCATGGCTTGAGTGGAATATTGATTAGGATTTTCACAGTGTTTGTAGTGAGATAGGCCTCAATTTTTTAAAGTCCTGTCTGTGCCCTTTATCCACTCTTGCTGTGCTCTTTATTCCTGGTATTTCAGGGCTTCCACCTACCTCCTAGGGGTCTGATGTGTCCTCACTACACAAATCCATCAATAAAAGCACTTGAACAGTCTCTCATCCCTCACTTTTGTCTAAATGCTTCCTGAGTTCCTCAGAAGAGCCGAGCTGAATGGCCTTGTTCCTTGAGCTTCACTCCAATGGCTGCTCACCAACATTACAAGGAAGTTTTCTGTCCTCACATATAGTCATGAACTATATATATATAGCAATGTTCTGGAGAAACTCAAACAATAAAGGAGTTACACAACCACAGGAAGTGAACATACCAGATTCCTAATTTAACAATTAGCTTCCATCCTCCATGTTATAACCACTCCATCCAATACAGGCTTACAGAGGTGCCGGGGCCACTCCTGGCAAGCAACAGGTGCAAGGTGGGATACACTCTGGATGGGACAGCAGTGATAATGGAATTTCACAAGGTAAATGGTCCAAATGATTTATTTGTTGGTGTCTTCATTTCACACTACCTCAGGATTCTTTTCATTCTTTATATTCATTTCTATAGGTTACACCTTGTTAAAAAATGTTCGGAGTTTCCTACAGACACCTTTCTGAAAGCATTTCCAGAAAAAAGCCTAAAGGTAAAAGAAAACAGTATAATTTATATTGGAAGTTCCCCCAGACATTCCTATTTTAACCACTCCTTGTTTGGCAAAATAGAGATTTAGATCAAATTCACAAAGCATTTAGCTACTGGACTATGTCAGACCTCATAAAATATAAAGCAGTATATTCCACTTTAAAACTTAAAATACAGTTAGAAAAGTGCAATATTCATAATTGCTGTTAATTCTGCCTCTGCTAAAAATGAAAGCATTTTTTATAAATCATTGTTTTATGTGATTTGCAAATGAGACAATTTTTTGAGCTTTTCAAAGTTTCAAAACTTGTAGGCCTGAGTCTTCAATTTCTCATTTGCACCCCTTCCAAAATTACATTATGCATTGAGAGTGCCAACTTAACTTATAGTGAAAGTAACATTCACACACCTTTCACAAAAGAATGCAGAGCACAGTTAAGAAAAGCAAAATGTTCCCTTTTGAAAAATATAGCCCCATGCAGAGAGAGCTGGCTTGCCTATAGCACAGGCCAGGAATGTTTTAAAGACAACATATTTTCTTTCTCCAATCCATTGTACTATACAAAGACATCCATGCATTAACTTGACAAACCCTAATTGTTTTTCTAAGACCTTGGGCACATTGCCTACACAGGCACTGCATATGCACTCATCCATTATTCAACTGCTTGGGCACTGCATTCTGAAAGACCTATAATGTATTCGATGCTGTTTTATAAAATGCTAATGCTATCTGCTTTCAGGACAAATGGGCTGAAGAGATATTAGTTTCAATCAACAATAGCATGTGTGTGAGCACAACAGCCAGAGTGCAGGCATTTGATGGCCTCTGAGTGCAAATATACTTTTAAAGTAAAAGCTTCTTTAAATCTAACCAATTTGTTTTATTTTGAGCAATGTAGTACTCAGTTATTTTTTAAATACAAGGGGAAGTGACTCACTCGTTGTCTAGGCCTTCCAGTCTGCATTAAGTTAGAATTGTCATGTACATACCATTTCCTCATTATGTGTGAGAAATGTAACTAGGATGGGTTTTAACAGCCAATGTCATGTAGTAAAACATGGTAAGAAGCTGGAAAAAATTCTGTAAAAGTACAGAAAAGGAAATTAAGTCCACCTAAACAAGTCATTAGCTTATACTGCAATCCATCCATCCATTTTTTAACTGTTATCCAATACAGAGTTGCGGGAAGCAGGAGCCTTTCCAGGCAAGCAATGGGCAAAAGATAACGTACACCCTGGACGGGACAGCAGTCCATCACAGGGCACACACTGACACAGGTGTGCACACACTCATACCAGGGCCAATTTTCCCAGAAGCCAATTAACCTACCGTTATGTTTGTGAGGAAACAGGAGCACCTAGAAAAAAAACATGCAAACACACAGAGAAAATACAAATTCCAGACAGACAGCACTCTAGGAACGCATAGAGGGCCCCAGCACTGCAAAACAGCAATGCTAATCACGGCACTTATACTATAAGTGTTGCCCTATACTATAATTGTCTGTAATAAAATAAGTTTTGCTGAGTGTGTCTGGAATTGGCAAAGATCCCTCCTTTTCCCGTTCTTTGGGAGTTGCCAGTCCATCAGCGTTACTCCTGCAATCTCCACCCAGTGTGAGAACACCTCTTGAATGGTCTCTTTCACGAGGCCCTATGCTTTGTTTACTATCAGGTCCTCATCCTGCCCACAGCAGAGTTCACACCAGCTGGAGGAGTGCAGCAACCAGCAATAAACTTGTAAACCCCAGGTTCCAGACTAGTTACAGGGGTTTCTACTGTGCGGCAAACCCTAGACATCATGTGGGTCAACCACAGTCTATCTTTTCACCAGGGAGACTCTGGTCTCAGTTGGATAGTGTTACAGCTCAGACTCAAAACAAGTCATGCCCAGACAACACATTCACTTCTTTACATTAAGGGTTGTGGGGATCTGGAACAAGTAACCAGTCATGTGGTCGAAGCCAACAAACAGGATCCTTTCAAGAAGTGGCTGAATGAGATCCTTGAATCAGATGACTGCCAACTCTCAAACAGGCCAAAGGAACTGCCTCTAATTTGTAACCTTTTATCCATTTACCAGACTCACCTTACACTTGGAAACAAAAAACTTTCCTGGAAGAGCCACTCCAGTTCCCCTTATTTCTGCTGTATGTCTTTAAGAAGGTTTTGTAACATTTGAGCTTTCCTGTTATACTTGCTTTGTAGGCTTCTGTTGTGAAACCTCTTTAATACATTCTATGTTTATTTTCACACAAAGAGTATAGAACTACATGAAACCACATTTTCACAACATGCTGTAGTGAAATAGTTTAATCCAGAAGCAAAATGCAATTTGGAACCTTGAATTTGGAATGAACCTGTACTGTATGAGATGAACATGCTGTAATGGAAATAATCAACAGTATGAATTTTCCTTCATTTTCTGCATGTCACAGAAATTGCAGAAAATAAGTAAGAACTCTAGTAAAAACATTCAAAAGTGAAATGTTTTAGTTAACTATTTCCACATTTGTACAGGTATTACTGGAGCTGTAATAACAATTTAATGCCTAATAGCTTTAGCAACAATACACAGTTATTGTAGTGTACAGTATGTGCATTAATATTTACTATGGTTTTAATTCAGAACAGTGACAACTCATTAGATCGTTTGCTGTATGACTTGAATACGAAAGCTCACGTCCTGGCAGTATACAGGCAGAAAATCATTCTAGCATTGGAAACTCTTAAGTACAATCAAGTCACCTGCCTACAGTGCTGTTACACATCTCCAGGCAAATTCCTTTGCTCTGGCTTTGAAAAATCCTTACAAGCAACTTTTCAGCTACAACAGTCAGACAACAGGCTGAACACAAAAAAAACTATGCACATCTCACAGGATATGAAACAGGATAGAGTTATTCGATTTGCAGTCATTAGACAGAATATAAGGAACCAACTCAAATGTTGGGCCTTTGTGAGCAGCTTGAACAGCACGTGAGCATGTGCTCTCCAAGGCTCTGAAATGAGCCACTAACACCACACTGCAATTTAATAAAAAAGTTGTGTGACAACAAGTGTGAGAACAAGTTGAGATTTGTTAATAATCATTTACCATCTGTTAATGTTCTGGTAATCTATTACAGGTTATACTTTATATAACGGAATTCCCAAACTTTAAAATGATTTAAAAAGAGTCACCTTAGCCCAGCACCACTAAGAGAGCCCTTTTTTTTGTTCATCTAGTACTGCATTTCTCAACCTTTTCCATTCCAAAGCACACTTCCATAAATCTAAAGATTACCCCCCCACACACACACACAACACTACCCCAAGCACATTATTATTAATATTAAAAAGAATAACTTATTTAAAATGTTAAAGCAGAGTTTGCCTCATAGTGCATAGTCACCTTGTCCAACAGGAACTGAGGATAGTGAAATATGCAGCTCTTTCTCGGATGCTCTCAGATGATTTGTTTTACAGTATATGCTAGGTAAACTTGAAAAACGTAACTCTCAGCATGTGTGATTCTTACGTGCTCTTCACAAAATGATGCTTTACTTACCCCATAAACGAATATTTTTGAACAATATTTAATATATATATTTGTTATTTTATTTTTCTTATTTGTGACTTTTCCGGAAAATTCCAGATGGCACCTGCTAATGTCTGAAGCACATCACTGTGCTGTGGTTGAGAAACGCAGCTCTAGTACCAGAATATTGTATAACTAGAATTAACAACTACAGCAAGAAGCACACCACTACCAACAACTTGAACAATAATAATTATTGGTATTTATTAAATGCAGAATTCCAAAGTGCATTACAGCTGAGAGAAGTTTATCTTCATTCTCTTCTCAAAAGTGCACAAGGCATATCTCTTGCACCAGCAGCTCATGACCATGACCAGGAGAGGAGGAAATCATTACGGGGGAGAACCTTCAAAGGCCACATTGCACAGGCAACAAGCTGGAATACAGCCAAAGTCCTAGGGCTTGTTATTCTAATAAGGAGAAATGCACATGTCATAAATGTTTACCACTGTGAAAACTCACGGTACATTTCTTATGGTTTTATCACAAGCTTACTCTTCTTTCATAACTGTCTCCAGTTGGACATCCTGAACTTTCAATGTTTTGCTATGATTTCACAATGAATATTCTATGCCTTTACGGCACAATAGACCAAAGATTTGTAATAAGGACCATTTAAAGACTAGCAATCTCAGTACTGCTGCAGGGGGTTTTGCAGATTGGCTAAGAAATGGGGAGGCGATAACAGAATAATGCTTCGGGATTCGGGAAAAAACAAATGATTTCTTAATTTCCCTGAGAAGATGAAATGTTACAAAAGGTTCTTCACAAACACTGGTAAACCTTCAAAATATTGCAGTTGAGGCTGTGAGAAGCGTTTATTTTAGTCTCCCACTCGAGTAAGTGAAATGTCACGCCAAATAGGAAGGCTGCTTTAGGTTAGGTAATGTGTCTTAGCTTACTCTATTTGACATGTTGCCAGGTACTCAGTCTGCCGTTCACACGCTCATTGCTGTATGGCTCTGGTGCTCCATTCAATAACCTTTCCTGAGAAACAAGCAAGAACAGAAGCTCATTGTAGCTGCAGCTTGTAAGAGGGCCAACCAAACGCAGGTTGTCAGGATTGTGAAGGTGGAAGAGAGGATGTTGTGGAAAGAGAGAAGTCGTTTTCATGATTCGGTAAACAAGGCAGATGCCCTGGAGTCCAAGACAGATGCCACAAAGCCTGGCTTGGCCTGGAAACCCAGGAAGGAGGGGCAGGGGAATATGGGAACAAGAGAACAAGTGCTTTTTCTTCTTCAGAGTGGCAGGACGAGGATGAGGACAAGTCACAGGGAGCCCACACTCCAAATGCCTCCTTAGTTTCATGATTTGTTTCATTCCTGGGGCCAATTTTCCATTTCTCACAGTTTGTCACATGTTTCCCTGCTGTATATGTAGTCATAGTCTTAGGGAGAAAAGGTTGAAATTTTTCATTGCCATTACACCAGACCATTCATCCCATATTTATTATAAACCACACAGACGTCATTGGAAGGTACAGTACTGTACAGTATGTGTACAGGAGCCCATAGTTCACAACACAAAAGATGTCTGTTTTTTTGTTATTTAGACCCTAAAGACCTGTGTGACAATGTGAAACCAATTAATAACATTCATCTTTCATTTCTCATTATATGTTTGTTGCATCACACAATTTTGTATTTGTTAGTTACTTTGTTTTCAGGAAATGTAAAAAGAAGCCTTTGAACTTTCACTTAATAATAAGATGTGATAGTTAAATTCTTGAAGACCTTCTGTATTAATGTAATGCTTTTCATCTGGGCAGGAATTCTGTGCCAGCAAGTGAGAAATTACATTATCAGTTTAATTAAGGGGAAACTGTTAGCAGCCCAGATTGCAATCCTGGGGGGGAATTAATCTGGATAATACTCCTATGCCCACTCCCATAAACAATGCCATTGGAATTTTAAAGACTAAATAGCCATGATTTAAGTTTATCATCTCACCCAAGTATGGCACAGTCACTGACCAGTGACATTAACAAACATTTCAAAACAAACACTCATCAAATACAAACAAAACTGGATTTATTTCCTTCAAAGAGTGATCACCAAATAGAATACAAACCAAAACTTACAGAAGCTGTTGTCTGCCCACATTTTCTCTAAGCACTCCTACCGATACAAATCCTAAGAAAACTTACAACTGTTACAAACTTGTAAACTTTAAAAAAGTCCCATGAGACTTTTAATACATTTAAGCAGGGAAAATAAAGATGCATCGGTTAAGTACAGGTGACCTACCAGTAATCTTTCCCTTTAAGATCATCAGCCTTTTTAGTACTGCTGATGTGGCAGGGTGGGAAACCAGAAAGAGAAATTGGAATGATGGCCATCTTGTCCAACACAACATCATACTCCAAAAAGAGGAACACTGCAGTGATTTGGGTGAAAAAGGAGGGTAGGTATCATTCGCACTTTAAGTGTATCACACACACTTATAAACATACAGGAAGGGTCTTGGAGTATATAACATTGATTTAAAAAAAATCAGGCACCCTGTCATACACACATTTTGCAGAGCGATTTTCTACCATCTCCAGGTTGAATTATTTTTCTTCAGACATTTTGGTCCAACACAACTAATAGCTGCAAACTTGTTTTCCTTAGAGGTCTCCCATTCTAGTACTTACCAGCTCCAGCCTTGCTTAACTCTGAGACCTGATAAGGACAGGCCACAGGACAATAATTTTGCTGGCAGTGTACTGTAAGTCTTATTGTGCAAGTTATTTAATTTGAGTAGTATTTAATTTATTTGATCTTTTATGGGCCTGAGGTTGAAGACAATCTCAAGGGTGTTGCTTTTCCCCATACAAGAATCAATACAAGTCAAAGACAGGGTCAAGACCTTTAGTACAATTGCAAATCTAAGCTGATCTAAACCTGCATTTTGGACGTTTTAATTCTTCCAACTTTATTTTTCTTTTAATAAATACCATATGTCCAGTTAAACTGATTATTTACTAAAGCCGAACTTTTAAATGAAAAATTCCTGATCAGCCTGAAGTAGATATTCCATTCGCATAAATTTTAGTTAAGCACATTTAGCAAGTGTTGTATACCCTACAATGTTTTGGAAAATGCAATTTGCTAATCAATGCTGTTATCTGTTTAGTAACTTTTGTCTTTTCATTTAAATTCTGCATGTCTTAATGTATAAGAACACAAGAATATAAGGAATGTTACACACAAGGAGGCCATTTAATTTGTTTGGTTATTAGAAGCTGTTGAAAGAAGCCGGAGTATCTGTTTCCCCAACATGGCTAATTCCATACCCCCAATACCCTTTTGGTAAGGAAAAGCCTCCTGCTCTCAATTTTAAATGCATTTCCTTTTTTCTCTGTTATCAACATATATCTGTTATAATCAAATTATAGCACAAACAATCATTCGTTTCTAAACAAAATTGCACTGGAACAATCCCCAAGTGGGAAAATCCTTACATTAAGCACAGACGTCAGCTCGCTAATAAGGAAACAATTACCCGAAATGGCAAACAAAAAAATGGATCTGAAATTTTGAACATTTGCGCACAAGAAAAAAAAAAATCACATTACTTTTCTAATATAAATCAAAGCTCACCCAGTACTCTGCTTTTTCCTATTTGATACAGACTGAGATTTTCTTGACTCCTGTAATCTTTCTTCCTCCTACATGTCTATTTCTGCTGGCTGATATAAACTGATTAACAACTTGTGCAAGGTCAATGCAATCTTTTTGTCATTGACAGTTCTTCTAGGGCACTGCTTTAATCCTAAATAAAATAATAATAGAAGAATAAAAAATGACTTTTTTTCCATCAAGGGAAAGAAGGATGAATATGTGTAAAAACTATAAGCTTTATGGCCAGTGTTTGTGACACAGATTGCATTTTGTGTCAAAGGTTTATTTTTATAAACAGCTATGCATCAGTCACATTCTTATCCAGGGAAAGTAAAATAAAATCTAGAAAAAAATCTTTGCCCATGATAGGATGGAACACTACTGTTTTGATTTGGGACTTGTGACAGAGGAGGCTGTCACGAGGTACAGGTAGCATAGGAAATACAACATTCATACACCTTCCATTGAGCAGTTGCTACTGTAGATAAGTTCCTGAGAATGCACACTCAGGGCTTGACTAGTAACTGCTATTACTTAATTTCATATACATTCACATATATAAAACACATAGTTAAACACAGGTATGAGTGAGTATTGTGGTGTGAATGGAAAGTGCTCTCAAAATGGATGATACTCACTGTTTGTTTGGTGTTGGTACTTCTGGGATGGGTCAACCTATGGTGACCTCAGAAGGCCAAACCTTACCCCACTTCTGAAGATTTATTTATGGAGATTGAAAAACCACATGCATGTGAAGAGTAGTGAAATGTGAAATGTTATTGTTTGTATTGTTTGTATTGTTTATTTTTTGTATTGTATATTTGAACCAGGATCAGAAGAACTGTGTTATTAAGATATGTGATGTTCTTTGGTTAGAAAGAAATTGATTATGAATGTATAATTTGTGAATTGGAGAAATGGTTTGTTCCAGAGGGGGAGGGGCTTACATGCTATTTAAGCTGTATCCTCAGCCTAAGGGAGTTGTTGTTGGTGTTTGGTGAGTCAGATAGTGTGACTTAAATCAGAGAGAAAGCAATAAGAAAAGGAGGATGTGTCTATATTTGAATAATTATTTTTGTTTCTTTTTGGATTTTTGTTTTTCTGGTATGGGGGACTGGGAGCACTGTAAATAAACTGCACTTATTTTACTTGAGTGCTTTGTGGTGGAGCCATTCTTTTATAAAACGGACCTACTTTCGCCTTCCTCAGGCCATGTGTGACAGAACCATTTAATTTTTCTTTCTCCTTTCTCTTTTCAGCAGTTCAAACTAGTTTCCTAAAGCTGTGATAAGGCTGCTGTACAGCATATACATTCTGCAGGTTATTTCAGTTCTAGACTGAGACCGTATTCTGCATTATTTACTATGTTCCATTTTAAATTACCTATTTTGGTTTGAAACAGTCATGTCATGTAATATTTGAAAAAAATAATTTGGAGGAAAATAAATACTAAATAAATAAAATTTGTCATTCAAGCCTCATAGTCCTATTTCAGTCTTGAAGATGTACTGTAAGTTGGAAAAACTCCATGCATTCCTAAAACATGTCTTTTTTTGTTGACATGACATTATTTACATTAAGATATGTTCTAAAGGCTGTTTGTCTGAAGTTCCTAGTAAGTCCCTGAGTCCCCATTCTTCAAATCCAGTGACTACAACACATGTTTTTGACATTTTGCAAGCAGCAGTGAGGCATGTCAGAGGGCACGTCCCTGCACACATTTGTCTTCCCATCCTAAAGGTGTACAGTATGCTTTTACTGTTGCTTGCTAACACTTACTTAATCTTGGTGTCTATATTTTCCAGAATCTTCATACTTGAAGTTAAATTTGTTTTCAAAAAAGAAATGAATATGTTTCAGATGTGTTAATCTTAAATTAACATACTTCTAGTGTTTACATTTTCATTAAGCTTCTCCAGGACGAACAAAAACCTTGAGGCTCATTGGGCTTCTCAATTGGTGTCTCAGCAGTGGAATGCAGAACGAATTAAACACAAGACAGACTTTAAACAACTGGGTTCAGAGCCATTGAGCTGTCAAATACCCATTCTCAAAGTAAGGCAACTGTAAAATAATGTCCTTTAGTTCATCTTGGACATTTTGTATACAATATATTACACCCATAATCATAATGTCATTTTCACCAGCCTACCTGGAAGTAATGCAATTAAAAATTATTTTACAAAAAAATTATACATGCTAGACTGAACTCCACAAATTATGTCATATCTTTAAGTTTTTTTCTGTAGAAAATACAATTGTATCCCATTGTAGCCTATATAAGGATCTCTGCTTCAGGAATCTTTGTTTCAGCCTCCTGGACAGTCACCCAAATGTTTAAATATCCCTCTTTTTATTTCTTCTTTACATCTGGAAATAATATTCTCACACTGGAATGCAGGAAAGACTGAAAGAGACTGATAAAATCACAGGAAATCTTAATTCATGACATAAACAGCAAATCATGTGGACTTTCTGGAATTTTGGCCCTCAATAGGTAAGAACCCTGTGAATAAAAATAAAAAACGAATCCATTTATATAACTTATTTGGTTTTGTGACACAATCTATAGTTTGTTATATTTGCCATTTTGTTCAAAATGTGTAAAACATACAGGTACAGTATATGGAATATAAATCAGTTGAAGACTGTTTTTCTTTGATGGGACATTTGATAGGGAATTCACACAATTGTGTAGCTAGTTAGCAGTGCTGGCAGGAAGTTAAGGAAAAGTAAAATTGCCAGCATAACTATCTCTGAATACCCAAATCTGCACTAGAATTTCACCCTTTTTAATATTAGCAGAACATCTGGAAGGCAGTAATCTTCACTTTGCAGCAATCAAGTTTTACAGCACAAATATCTCTAACTCACATGAATTAAAAAAATTATCCAGGGTATTAGTCTTGATCCTAAGGCCTAGACCCTAAAGCACTACTCTGCATAAGTGCAATCCAGACACCACAATGCCTACCGAAATTGATTCATCTCATAAGTCCAAACAAGAGTCTCTTTCATTTTTTGGGGGAGTTCAGTAATCACTTCGAAGAGGCATGAAGAATGCCACATCAATAAGTACATACAGTACCATATACTTTATAACATCCACTTTATTGCAGAGGCTAATAAACAAGCTTGTATTTTAAGTAAACAAGTTAATCATATGGTTGCACGAAAGGTACTGATTCATATTTACACTGAAAACAGCATTTTGGATTTTATTTTTACTTGTACTAAGAATATTTAACAATAATAATACGAATCCAAAGATATCAAGCAATGTGTACACAACAAATTAAAACAAAACAGATGGAGTTCTTGATATCTCCCATTGGGAAAGGGATTTATTGTCAGCAAGCCTCACAAATGTGAAAAAAAATAATTTCTGAACCGCTTATTAGTAATGTCATAGGACTGAGAATTTTCTGCTTGAGGTTACACATCTTTTAAAGGGCAAAATGTTTTTCCCCTCTTTTAGAGGGCAGTTTGTGATCTTCCATGACTTGACTGCAAACCGTCTCACATCCAGTGAAGTTATGGTTTAGAAAAAGAGTTAATAAATGATTAATCTGCATGTATGCCCTTCGAAGGAGACCTGCCCCAGCAACTGGTGCATCATCTCTGCCCATTCCCTTCATACTGAAACAATAGGGATGAAATGCATCACAGCTCATCACCTCTCTTGTCATCTGGGATCAGTGATTTGCAGTTTCACCTCGTCCTGGGGATGAGTTTATCACTCTTCATGATATAGCAAAATTCCCACTTCTCAGTCTCCAGATCGATGGTTTTTCTGAGGTATCAGCTACACCAGAACACATGCAAACCTTATTGGACAGTACTAAATGACTCCACTTTACAGTGCCATACTTTGGTGAAAGCACAGGAAAATACATTATAGGACTGTGAATTTGTGGCACACCACAAAGCAATACAGTAAAAATACAAAAACATTTCCTGGGTAACCAGGAAAAGTACAGAACATAAACAGCATTGACACAGGAATGTTACAGTAAAACAATTTAAAATGATTTCCTGCTGCTGCAGCCTCAAAGAAACTAAAGAACATAATTGTCTGAAGAAACTGATAAAACTTTTAAGAATGATGTGTAAGGTCATAAAAAACTAGTTGCCGGGTATTTGAATTGCTTTCTCTTTCCGAAGATTTCAAAAAGTGCAAGAGGACAAAGGGAATTAGGTTATATAGCATGACACTGACACTCTGAGGGACAGGGAGAATACATTTAATTTTTTTTTGTCTGGAACATGGTTATTTTGAGGGAACCCTCCCCTGGTGTCTCCTCAGCAGAAATAGCCTCACCCCATCGACGGCCGATTATAATCGTCCTGCTGAGGCAAGCAGAGGGAAAGCTCAGGAAAGAGAAAGAGCCGAGCCGCAGCCCATTCAGGATAGAGAAGGACAGCCGGGGTCCTGAAAGCTCAGATTACAGGCCACATAAAGGGAGGCCTGTATCAGCAAGGCACAGTGCACTCGAATTATGCTAAAGTGGCTGCTACTGTTACAAATGCTAGCACAGCTGCTTTTCAGACTAGCATGAATGTATTATAACGTGTAACATTGTGTCCGAAAGGGGAAAAACAATGTTTCATTCATGCTGGGGTTTGGCGGAGGGGGGGGGAGCTAAGCATTTTGGCACACTCAAACGAGCTTATGAGTCAGCTGAAATGTTTATTTCCTACATGTTGTTTGTGAAGAAAAAAGGCAGTACAAGTTTTGTACACAGCTGATGCCATTCTCAACAAAGAAACTGCTCTTCTAAAAATATGCCTGTCTTCTTTTGTTAACAAGGCAGTCTTGGTGTTTGGGCTTTAATATCAGACAGACCCTTCAGCCTGTCTGGCACAATCAAGTAGAACACTTCCACTCCTGCATGGAGTCATGCTTCACTGAGGGCACCTCTGGGCCTTGTACAGCCCTAGAGAGCTCATGTACATTGCAGTGGTTGCAGCTGCCCTGTAGCTCCTCAGACAATTTCAGTACCCCAATAATGGTAGTAATCTATGACACCTAGAGTAACATTTAAAGTTCCCTTCTTCTACCACAGTTTTCTATCCACCTATGCATTTTCTAACTGTTTTATCCAAAGCAAAGCCACAGGGGAGCAAGAACCTATCCAGGCAAGCAAGACACAGGGCAGGGTACACCCTGGACAGGACACCAGTCTATCACAGGGTATACACAGACACAAACACATACTCTCAAACCAGGGTCAGTTTTCCTAGAAGCCAATTAACCTACCAATATGACTGTGGATGGAAACAGGAGCACCTGGAGGCACTCCACACCAACATGGGAGAAGATGAAACACCATAGAGATAGCACACAAGGAATTGAACTCAGGGCCCCAGCACTACAAGGCAGCAATGCTAACCCCTGTGCCATCCTACCGTGGGCTTGTGTACATTAAAAAATCATTTCAGTTATAATGATGCAAAACTGATTCTAAAAAGATTCTAAAAAATGGATGTGTTTAGAAAGAAAAGCGTGAGAAATTAGGAATTATTAATTATCTTCTAAATTGTTTTTATTACCCAGAGGCATATTTTACTAACTCAGAGTAGGGTATTCTGCAAGGCCCTAGTTGTTTTGCCTACACTAATGGTAATTCTGTGAACCCTGAAATTTACTTCATTGACTGCAGCTCATCATTACAGGACTAGCTGTAGTGGTTATAGATGTGTATGGGGCTATATAATGGGATAATGGGCATTTCAGGGAAACATGCTATTGATCATTTTAAAAGTTCTAGTTGACGTCTAGATCTGCCTTTAGCCTTTCCCACGTCCCCTCTCCTACAACACAAAGAGCATTTGTATATCTACATGTAAATACAACCAAAGCGGCTGACAGTTTTCCTAATTGAATCTTGTGATCTGTAAGCCCCAATTTTGGTGTTATGGTGTATCCCCAAGAGATGCCTCCTGTTGTACAGTATGTGCTTTTGTATATCAGTACAAATGATTGGTTTATTTTCTCTTCAAGGCATACATGTGCTGTTAACACTGCAGAACCTCAAAACTATATTTATCCCATGACCATGCAATAGCAAAGGTTTTGTAACTAGGGCTGTAAAATGCTCAACTAGGGGCATGCTCTTCACATTTGAATTAGAAAGACACAAATGTAAGCAGCATGCCTGATCAAGTTTGTGAATGGAACCTTAGAATGGAATATGAATGCAATGTATGTCTTCTGTAACAGTTACTCTACTATTCAAACTGCTACAGAGAACTTGCTGCACTCTCTGTACACACTGAGCTGCAAATATTTATATAGTTACTGAACTGATGTCTTTTTAATATTATTATGTATTATTAATTTTAAAACTTTTAAAACTATTATTAAAACAAAAATTATGTTTATTATTTTTAAAACTTTGAAAATAGAAAAGAAAGGTTCCTTAACATTATTTTTCTGGTGTTCAGAAATGCTTTAAAATTGATCAAAAACAGACACACATCTATAATACGCTTGTTTCCTATCACCATGTATGGGTTAAATAAAAAAATAAACAGCATGCTGTAATTAAATTGCAAAAATCCATCTAATTTCCTGAAGTTGGAAAGGAGAGGGGATACAGTGAGCTGACATCCTGCAAATGATTGTCAAACTCAGCAGAGAACTATGACAATACAAAAAATATAATGATACATACTAAATGATCTTTTTGGTTGTTGTTTTCTTTCTAGATCAGTGGACTATACAATGATCCTCTGTTGTTCCATTTCTGTAATGAAACCATTCTGTGGCCAATTTAGACCTGGCTGTCAAAGGTCAAAGTTCATACTAATGTGGTTACATTTGAAGGCTTAGTGAGTGGTGCTGGAGTCACCATCTCAAGAAAGCACTGTAGCATCATGCAATCAGCAATTTCAACAACAATTTCTGAGTTTCTGAGTGTGTACTACATATTGTGCTAATAGTAGTACTGAGACTTCTAGCTCTGGTCCCGCAGAGCTAGAGAAATTCCTAGTCTCCTCTCTGATCCTGGCTTTAATTATTCAATCAACCTGTTATTGTAACTGTTATAGAGTAAGACCTTTAGCCCACCCAAATACATGTAAAGCCAAATATCTTATGAATTATAGTGAATAAAACATTAGTTGCTGAAGGCTTAAAAAATATTGCACCTCTTCTTAAAATGATCTGGTGATGTCAGAGAGCTGGCAGATACAGTACAGGGAGGTAAAGTTGCTTGTTTTGCAGAAATAGCTGTGATAGCTTTTCAGTGTGAATATGTGGTATAGTATTAGTAAGCACTGGGCATTCACAGTATCTCCAGGTTAGCTAGTGCCTATTAGCCAGATTACTGAACAGATTATTAAACATCTTACTAAACAAACATACAGCTCTAGTTGTCATGATCGGAATCCCTCCTCTTAAGGGTGCTCCGGCCCTTTTGTATTTTAGTTGATTTCATACACCTGCCCCCTGTTTAGTCCGTCTTTATTTAAACCTGGCGCTCTCGCTATTCCTGGCTCAGCATTGGGAGACGGATGCCCGGAGGCCCGCCTACCATCAAATCGCCTTACATCCGCGGCTTAACGGCATAGGCTTCATCACAGCGTCCTCACCATCTGAGACCCGGGCTCATAGTGCCTGGTCTCGTTATCCTGTTTTTATCTTCCTGGTTCCATGTCCCTGTTCTGGATCCCATTCCGGATTTTAACTGTGTTTGTTTCGTCTTGGTTGTATCCCCCTGTTTTGGACTTTGGACCGCGCCCCGGATTCCTCCTTTTGGACTCCCTGGGTCTGTTTGCCATCGCCAAACGTCTGTCAACCCATCCTGATCCTCTTCGTCTACTCCCCTGAAGTCCTTTCCACTTACTTCCAGATTATACCATCTGCATAGGGTCCTGAACTATGTTTCGCAGGAGCCTGGACTAGTTCCCGTTACACTAGTCAGTTCAACTTTTGCATTTGCAGAACAGCTCACTTTCTTTTGACAGTTGTGAAGGCAATTCTCAGTAATAAAACCACATCTGACTGATGTGGGATCTAACTTTTATATGTTGTGAGCAAAGAAGACGATATCTCAAATAAAAGATGGCAGATAAAGGAAATCAGTGAAGTTTTATTTTTGACAATTTATGTGAAAGATTGATGAATCTAGATTAAAAATACTTAACTTCACAATTACAGTTGTTCAGGGGTCTCATGTCCCAAATGTTTGAGAAAGAAGTAAAAAATAAAAAACAAGAGGATTCCCTTTCAATGCTAATACTTTTTCTGAGTTAAGGAGTAATTTGGGGTTCCCTTTCGGAAGTTAACATTTTCCTATGCAATTAAGGGGCCCACCTCCCATATACAGTAATGGTCCTGGTTCTACTATCACCTTGAGTTTTAATTTCCCCCAAAATATTAACAGACTGCTCCATGGTGACACACTACTCAGGGTTCACCTCTGGCAATCTTGTTTTTACATCCTATGTTGTGGCTAATCAGAACAGAAACACTTTACAAAAACAATATAGAAAAGGGTCTTTCTGGCAACATTGCAGGAGATTGTAATACACCAAAGCAGCTATGTATTTTCAACTGAAATTTACAAAAGGAAATGCCATACCTGCACCAGCCAATTCCAACAGTACTGTACACATTAGGTTTTGTTCAATTGCTTAATTAAACAGTAAACCAGACATTCCACTGATTTGACTTTCAAGGCTTTGAGGAACAGTGGCTGTTATTTATTCAAATAAAAGAGTGACTGCATTATAGAAATTGCTTTGCACTAAAAATTAGCTGAAACAAAATAATGCATGAAGAAATGTGAACATGGTTTATGCTTTGCTGAGTCAGGTGTATCAGACAGTCCTGGCTCCCTTTTAAGTTTTCATAAAGTTGGCCTGAAATCGATTACTCGCTGCAAGTCAAAATATAGACTTAGTGGGTAAGGCTGAATCAGATCTCCTTCTCCTCAGTTGTAACATCCTTGCTCTGGCCTTTTATTACAAAGTAACATCTATACAGCTGTCTGCTGGAAGGAAAACACACTCACCCATTTTGAGAAACTGCCCCAGAAAGAATACATCTGACTCATGAAAACTCAGTGTCCAAGCAGTCACTATTCTCCTCTGCACCCACTACAGTACATAACATCCTAACATTTTCCTAAAAAAGCACATTTCACTTCCTGAGTTACCTGCCATTTCCAATATAAAGTCACTCAAGCTAACATCACATTATTCCTATTCCTGCTCTGGGGAGCTAGGGTAAATATTTATTTTCAGAGAGCATTATGGTATTGTGTTCCTCACTGTCGCCCCTGTTTATTCACAGGCTGTGATTTTTAAAACATGGTGCATGTTTATTTTGTTCATCAGCATTTAAATATTTAACTTTCCTTATCGGAAGGACTTCCAGCATGCTAGGTCAGGGTTGAAAAACCAGTGGGGGATGGGAAATACTAAACCATCAAGAACAAATAAAAATGTATCTCTTCAGTCAAGCTTGGCATGGTGGAAAAACAGACCTTTTATGTTATACTTCCGAATACAAAACAACACAGTCTCCCCAAAGCTGTCAGAGACTAGGATTGATTCTGGTCTGGGCAACATTCTGTGTGGGGTTTGCATGTTCATCACCATTTGCTTTAGTTTTCTCCAGGTCCTGTGGTTTTCTCAAATCATCCAAAAGACCTTTTGGCTAGATTAAATGGTTTCTCGTAATTGTTCCTCTGGGTGGGTCCTGAAGTGGGCTGGTTTGCTATTGAGGGTGTAGTCCTGTCTTGTGCCATGTACCTCCTCTAAAGGTTCTGGGTTACTGTGGGTTTTATAAACAATACGTTGCTTTCTCTAAATAGTTATTTCATTATCTCCAGTTGCTTCAGTTTGAAGATGGAAGTCAATGCAAACAAAGTTTGAGATTACAGATTGCGAAAAGTCATCTACCATTGTCCTAAGTATTAAATAAACATAATTTCCAAGCCCCACAATACAGGGACCCGCATGACATGTAAAGTAGTTAACACAATCAACAGACTATGTAAATATTCTATAGTCTTCTAAAGCACATCCCAGGCTCAAATTAGATCTTACCAGAAAAGATCAATTCCCTGTTTCATGAGCTGTGATGAATCAATCTGAACAGAGGTGAAGTGGAAGTCACATGATCAATACTGATCATGTACTGTAGGTGTTTCATCAGGCATGTTGTGAAAGTGGGTGTTTTGGATGAAAGATTAGATTCTATGCAAGCAGCACGTTCCATTGGGAATTCTTCTGAAGCACAGAGCTCACATCCAGTGATTTATAGTGCTAGAGAGACTCTCTGAGTATACTATTCCTTTAAATAAGAAATAAAGTAAAAAGAACCAAGAAGTGAAGTGACACTCAACACCAGCCATGTCTTTCAGAACGGTGTTCAAAAACCAGGAAGAAACACTCTGATAATTTGCACTATGATGTTTCTTTCTATTTTGACTAAAACAGAAATTCATAAAAGCACGCACCTCCCTTGGATTTCCTGTCTCACATACTGAGCTAACTGAAGATCAAAACTGAAAACAGCTGAGAGTTACAATTTTGCTTTGAAGTTACAAGTCACCCACAATTGTAAATCTGTATCATATCATAGAGTAGCATTAAAAACTCTAAGAATCTGTTAATGGAATGGAAAATATAGCAATTCAAATTTCTATGTGGTACACGTTAGGACATTCCTTTTTAACTGCACATTCGTCTGAAATTCATCTTGTATTGTTGTAAAAGAAGCACTAACCTGAGCTTAAGTGGATCTAAATTGAGATGACAGTTGAATTTGCTGTTTTTACAGTTTAACCGCTCTAATGCACAGTCTGTCGTTACACCCAGTCCAGTAAAGTGTAAGCAAAAAGGCATCATAGTAGTCACACGCAGATCAATTTCACTTCTCATATTTATCATAAACTGAACCTGAACTTCACAAGGAACACTAAATCAGAAACACCCCAAGCACAAATAAATAATTCACACCACTTTTAATTCTGTGGTGAAGAGCAAAATCAGATACTGAGGTCCTGAGTATAATCAAAATTCTGCTTTAGCTGCAAAGCGCTAATGAAATCCTTTTCTCTGACGCCTCGTTTCAAAACTTCGGTATCTCGGTGTGCACAGCAAAATGAGAAGCATATGGAACAAAAGCAATAATTTGCCAAAATGCCCCTTCAGTTTGATGAAGCAGATGAGTCTTTATCTGCAGATTAAATTTTGATTCCAGCTCTGATTACAAGAGGTGAAAGAAGCCAGAAAGCATTTGAGATTGAAAAGCAAAACTCTGATATTCAGACTTGAGCAGGACTAACATACCAGGAGCTGGCGCTGACAAACATGACCCTACAGTAGCAACCTCAGAATAATGAATTTATAAAGATGGGAGCAATTTCTTTCAGACCATTTGAGCAGGTAATTTGTTCTACTTGAACATCTAAAAATCATCTGAAAGGAAATCTCCTAGTGACTGACTATCTTTCTTGCAACTATGTTAGCCCTTTGAACCTGATATATAGATTAGAAACAGATGCATTTCATTAGAAATTAGAAATTGATCATTAAAGGACATCATATATAAATCTTGCAGCTGATTAGCACCAGGGCTGACATTACCTAGTCTGGAGGACAGCAATGGTGGGCAGAGCATGTGATCAGTGATAAATGACATTGAGGGGAATGGTTCTGCTCTTTGGATTTGAATTTCAAGTGATCTTGATTAGTCCTGACAGAAGGGCAAGGCCTCCTGCAATTGCTCCATTTAGATCAAAGCAGCAAGTACTGGCAATACAAAAAGCATGATATGAAAAAAGTAGATGCAAAGTATTGTTAGCTGTGTCTGGGTTTACAAAAAATTAAATTGCTTCTTTCTTATAGTAGTCCTGCTACATTATTCTTACGGAATATTATTGGTGCTGTCCTGGGCCCTGTAAAAACACACTCTGCTTAGTCACTACTAAGTCAGGGAGATTTTATTTTTAGCTTGAATTGGACTGTGAAGAGGGGAAATCTGAGTTGTGTGCTGCTGTGCAAGGTGCTACAGGCGCAGTCTAACCAAACCATAACACAAACAAAACTGATTATTTAACCGCTAATAATGTAGTGAATCTGTAGCTCAGTGCTGATTATCAACATAGCTCCATTGCAATAAGATTTCCTCTTGCTCGTCACACAGCTTGTCTCCTGGACACCAGATACCTTCTCCAGAAAATTGCCTTGTAGCTGAATTTATAATTTATATCACTCAAACATGACAAATTGTTTCGATCTGTGAGAAAACAGAAACTTAATGACGGCTGTTAATGACTTTTTTTCCTGAGTGAGTACATATTCTATATTTTACCCCTTATCTGACTCTTTTTCCTGCATGATAACAGCCCCAGGCTCTGGCTCTAAACCTGACTGCATAATTACCAAACACATTTTCCAGGGAGATAGCTGCCCCTCCAAAACCCAAAGAGGGACTGGATTCTCTTCTGTCAGCACAGTTATTGTCCAAGGCAGGTTTCACACCCACAGAATCAGGGCAGGACTCTGTGGCTGATGAAAAGCCAGTTTGCAATATTGCTTGTTAAACAAAGGCTCTCCATTCCTGCTCAATTTTGTGAACTGTATTCCTTAGTGCAAGAACCCTGTGAGGCTGTGAGGTTGTTAACAGAATCATATCCATTATCAAAAACTCTTGATTAAAGCAGTTTCATTAATTTTTTTATGCTATGTCAACTGTCACCATTAGCAAAAACAGCTCCTTTAAACACAAAGTAAGAGCTATTTTATTTTGAACTGCCCAGGGTCAGCCAAACAGCAGGTGCTGATCTTTTAGGGCATTGAATTTTATTAGTTTGCATATGTATGGAGTTTTGCTTGTGGCCACAGCTGGCTATAGGAGGCAGGTGTCGATGACGTGAGCGCACTCAGGTATTCTCTGCTATGAGCCGGTTGCCTGGAGACAGGGGAGGCACCTGTACACAGTGACACTGAGAAACCCACACAGTCTAATCCCAAAGCAGCTTATGAACACATTCTTTCATTACAAGCTGCTTGGTCTGCCCGTATCACTGACCCACAGGTAGCAAAATATGAATAACAAACCCAGAAAACTAAAACAAGAGAAAGAGATTCAAGCAACAAACACAGAAGCTAGCCTGCAAACTAAACAACAGTCCCTGTTGCACTCTAGGTGAACCAGTTCCATTTGTTTGGTACAACATCTGATGAAGCTCAGCACAGATACATTTATTTATTGCAGGTACTGTAAATGTATTTCCTGAATTGAGTGAATTTTCCATTTAAGGTTATTAATAAAGCCTTTTAGCCTAAACAGAAGCTGATACAGAAAGTCTGACAGCAATGTCAACAACCATAGCCCTTAAATTACAATTTGGAGAAAATACCCCTCGATCACACCTGGCTTGTATAAATAAAGGTAGGAGACGCCATCTCCCAAGCTTATATCATTTCGCAGTCTTCGGCACTTATGCAGCTGAGACAACCACTTAAACACATCATTGCACTAGACTATAGGGTTTGTCTCGATCCCTTGAATTTTAGTTATTTTTAAAAATAAAAGATGATACTTTCTGCTTTTTAATGACTAAAAACAAAATACGGCAGACAAACTTTATTTCTGATACCCTATTTTGCTTTACCAGGTGAGGCAAGACCTCTGTGAGTAGCCTGCTGGATTAGTCTTATTCATAAGAGTGTTGAGCCTCTAGTAAAGCAAACCTATCCAGCTTGGTTCCTCCTTTCAGGAGAAGCTGTTGCGAAGCAACAGTTTCTCTGAAGCCTGGCTGTGCTGACTTGGCAGTGCACTGTTGTGGTTGTGAGCCTGTTCTGTGGACCGGGTTATTTGTATGGCCTGTCTTTGTGATCATTCTGCGACAGAGAGAATACACCCACAGTTTAATAACCCTTATGGTCAGATTGGGTTTCCTGAAACAACTAGGTCGGTCAGCAACAGCACCAATTTTCCACATTGCATTCACCCTCCTTGCCAGAAGAGCTAAGATAAATATGAATTCTGGCTGCAATCTTCCTCTGCACAGCTTAGGACAAAAAGGCATTTCCTTTCTCTATACTATGTTTTTTTTCTGTTTTGTGTGACGAGTGACGAGCTACTATTACATGTCTTCATGTGGCCTGCTTATGATTCCAGACTGCCTATACAAACAACACATACAGTACATGCGGGTGTGCCTACATCTCATGCTCATTCAGTATAAGCTGTGCATTCATAATTCCTTGTGTACTAGAAAGCCTGCTGCTATTTAACACTGCACAGTATATTTTTTCTAATATTTCCTTCATGAATGAAATGTAGTTATTAGCAAAACGTATGGGTTATTTTAGTTGGACACCTCTCCCATTCATTAAACTTTATTTGCTAAATCGTTAACATTTTTTTTTCATCGAGCAATAGCTTTTTATGAGTAGGCAAGCGGCACATATCATTTAAATTAAAAAAAACCTGTCTTTCTATACAGGGCTCTTATTGCTAAAAAGCTTGTCAAGAAAAAAAAATGTAAGTAAATACATATACTGTATATGTATTTCAGCATTCATTAGTGTCTGCGATTTCCATAATGAAGCAAGTGTTCAGGCTGTTTCCTCTAGACCCAGGGCTGACAGTTGAGAAACAGAACTATTCCCAGATGGTCTGGCTACCCTTCTCATGTCCTCTCGCTACATAGGCCCTGTTTACTCACTGCCTGCTAAAATTGGCACAGATCGCTGCTGGCGTCATCAGGAGCCATGGCCTAGTGCCAGAGCTTCCCTGAATCACTACAGGGCTCTTAATGAAATCCACCACTCAATGCATACTGTAGCTCTCAGGGTAGTGCAGGATCAGGAGACAAACAGGTACTTATGAGCAGGATCTTCAAGTCCCTGTTACATTGAATCGCATGCTATATATCTCCTTCAGCCTGCCCCTCCTCTCCGCCTCTTTTCTTCCCTCTCTCAGTATCCTGTGCGGGCAGTAGACCCAGTGTAATTCCGACCATTTTCGATATTTGCTCACTGTCTGGTAACTTGTCGTTACACTGGGGCCAAAGATGAAAAGTGAGAAGAACAGCTGGCTTGCAGTGGTCGTGAAGGTTGCCAAAATAGTTTTTTTTAAGTTTCATTTCACTATTTCGAGAATGGATATTTGAGATACAACCTAAAAGCAGACAATTAAACTGATTCACACCGTTCTAAGATGGGCATGTGAAACCACAATACACTAAAACTAAAACTTGACAGGCATCCTGAGATCTCTTTTTAAGTCTGCTTTACGTCTTATTTGTTAAAAAAAGAGTACAATACCAAATCTACTTTTTCAATGGCAAAAAATAACCCATGTAAGAGTTTTTTTCGCATTAAAAAAAATTCCTCTATGGCTACAGTTAAAAAAAGAAACAACACCCTGTTTGGGAAAACCTGAATTTAGTTTTTACATACAGTGCCCCAAGTAAGGCTGCTGATAGGCGGCTCAAATAAATACTGATTTGTAACTGCGGCAAGGAAAGAGAAAGTCACCAACATGCAAAAAAAAAGAAAAAAATCACTAGGCTGTGAAAATAAATGTCAACCATTATAAATCACGGCTGTGTACCCAACTGAGAAAATCTCGGTGTCCAGGAGATGCATTTTTAAAATAGCTCCACCGGTTACCATACAACAGATCAAAACTGCTGATCACAGAGAAAGCAGGACTGAAGTGACCCAGTATTGATTCAGCGGTGGAATGCAACTTCCCACATAAGGAGAGGTGATTAAAATAAATCCAGGCAAGAACCACACATTACCGGGTCAGAAACAAATCGACTGTACGTGCATAATTAAAAACAGAAAATATAGTGTTTCAGGTTTTCAAAGGCGTGACACCGTAATGAGGAAAAAAAACAAATCTCACTGGGAAAGGACTTTAGAGGTATATAAAACAAACCCGAAAAATACACAATTGTCATGGCTGGAAAATTTAGATTTTTTCAGAGCAAATTATGTCATCTGCATATCCAGACTTGACAGTAGTCATATCCAAAGCAGGCAACCTTTTAAACTGCTGAAAAGCAGTTTGTGTATGTTTACCTGTGACGTCAACAGGGTCCTTCTGAAATTACTGGAACTACATCCTAAAGTGAGAAAATGTCATTCAAACAAATAATGGTATTACACTTTTCTGGACACTCCAGAGGTAATGGGGACTCCCATCCGCCACCAGTGATGTGTAGCCCAGTAAGGAGCTACACTTCAGTGTTGGATGAAGTGGGTTCCTATCCCAAAGTGCTTTATGAGAGTTCCTACTGTACAGTATATAAATATAAAGGATTTAATTACTACTGTTATTATTAGCAGCAGTATTATAATAAAACATCTATGAAAGTGTTCTGCTAAGGGATGATCTTGAATTTTTAGACTATGTAATCACACAGTTGCTCATGTTGTGGATTATGATGATGTCATAACTTATTATTGGTATTTAATAAATATGAAAAAAATATATGTTTTACTTTGGTATTAAAATAAAAGCTTAACTTGCTTTCTTTCCAAAGTTGATACCATTTTCTTCTTTGCCAGCCCCTGTTTTCAACTCAAATGACAAAATGAATAATGGGAAGGCAGCAATATGTTCACCTTGCTGGTTTGGCCAAGAAATTCCTACCACACCTACATTTGTCAACTTACATTGACAAATATTCCAGCTATGTCTTTTTAGAGGGCAAGAGGATGCATTGGGGAATTCACTTAGTAGTGTTTACAGTACAAAAATCTGCTTTGTGTATGCTAGTGTACGGGCCCCTCTCATGAAAGCCATAGGTCTCATCATTAATTTCTGCTGTTAGCTGAAACTAAGAATATAGGTTTCACAACTTCTGAAACACTGAAGTGACAGTGGCTTTACAGATTTCTAATGGACTTTTTTTCATTTTAATGAAATGGAAACACATTCCAATCTGCAACTGTTAGTCAATTATGATCTCTCTCATTACCTTGGAACTTAGAGAGAGCTATTGTGACAGTCCCACTGGCAATGTTTTGCAGTGCACAATGCGCCACAAACATTAAGTCGCTCTGGTTATTACAGCTCAGTTCTGCCTTGATCAAGCAGTCTAAATATGCTTTTTGACATGCCAGATGCTTCTTAAATTGATCTGATAAGAAAAGTGCTTCATAATAGTAGCTTAATTGCTTAATTCCTTAAAAACATGCCAAGTCCAGATGCCAAAAATATGACAATGTTGATTCTTCTACGTCTGAGAGAAACAGCGCCATATCTGTTTTACATTCTCCATTGCAAATTAGAAGTCAGAACTAGCTCAGTGCCCCCAAACCCTCCATTTCAAAATATACTTGCTGAACTTTACTTTTTCAGAAGGGATAATATCACTCAATTTGGCAATTTGATTACTTTGATTAACACAGTTAAAGCTGTATTGCAACGTCTTCCCGATTCTGTACATTTTACTTACAATCTCTGTGCTGCTCAATAAGGGACATCTTCAAAGGCAGAGAACATGGTGCATGAAGAGGGTGTAAGATTCATGTTTATCCCATGTAAAAGGTAAACAAAGTTACTCTGGTAAAAAAAACTGCTTCCTTTTTATGTTTCATCTTACTTTCTCATTAGCAAATGTTTAGCTTTTATCCTAACTTTTATCCTGAAAACAAAATGGAAAAAGCAGGGGGACATAGTGATGTATAGCTTAGTGCAACTGAGTCTCTGTGGGTTCATTTCTAGAGTGTGACCTGTGTATGGAGTTTTCACGATCACTATATAGTATATATGTACTGACACCCCATTCAGGATGTAGACCCAGTTTGCTGAAACTCTTTTCTAGAATAACTAACTTTCTACAAACGGATGGACATATAATAAGTGCTTTCGAGTGGGGAGCTGTGCTGGGTGCAAAGGAACAAGTAAAGATCAATTTCAATCTGCAGGTAGAAAGTAAGAAAACAAAGCATTTGGCTGTTGAGCTTTCTACAGGTCTTTATACAATGTCTTTACACAGTACATAAAGCTAGTACACGTGTTGCGATTCTGCACGAAAATAAAGGTGAAATGAAGCACTATGTCAGGATTTCTTTAAAAAAATACATTCTTCTTTCATGATGCAGGTATAACTGCAACATTCTCTAGCAAAATCCTTAATATGTAATGTACCATTTCAGCTTGAGCAGTTGCGTAGGCAGAAAATAGGAATGTTTAGTAGGCTAGACATGATACACAAACAACTATAAAAGTAGGGTATAAGACCTCAGTCTTTCAAAGCACCAGAAAAAGAGTTAGAGATTTAAATCAGAATTATTTTATTGTGACCTGTTTTTCTTTACCAACACTATGTATTTCCTTGTGATCCTGAAGGTAATGACTGAGCTATGCCAGGCTGCAAATACAAGCTCCATGTTCTTGTGACTTGAGACAGCTCACAGGTAAACTTGAAATTCTATGGGCTGGAATGGGATGGAAGAAATCTGCACCATGCAGGTCATCTCTGAGGCTTTTTATGAAGAAGAAATTTTAAAGAAGGAAAGAACTCCAACCAAGTGTAAAATTCCATCTTTACCTTTAGAAAATGGAACAAAAGGGCAAATTAAAGAAAATCGAAAGTCGTCGAAACACTGTTTGCGACTGTTGCGAAGCATAAAGACCATTGACCTAGGGAAGTCTAAAATCCATTACTTCAGCTGAAATGAGCTAAAAGCACAGTCCTTTCCTGACTTGTCTGCCTACTATAAAACTACCTCTGTGTAGTTCTATCCTCCAACAATCAAGCACAAATAAGTCGTGATACATCTCCTCACAATCTTTGATCTGTCAGTAAAGCCAATGAAACAGCTGAGAACCATGCTCTTCAGTTCCCATGTCCAAAACTACCAGAATCATTTAACTAAGAAAATGTATTTTTTTATTAATGAAGTTTTAATTTCCTGCGTTTTTGACATTATTGTACTGTACAATTTTGTGCCTTGTTGCATCACAGCCTTATAATATAATAAACTATTATATCAGATGCTTCTTTGTAATATCTTGCAACATGAACCAGCCACAAACAAATTCAGCTCAGAGGCAGTTTCAAAAGGGACTGCATACAAATGGAGTTCTTCTTTATTTTAATTTTCATTCTAGGCTCAACACATATTATTCAAACAGAAAGTAGATATTTATTCACAACTGAATGACTATTATGGGAGCAAAATATAGCTACATGAAACCATAATGTAACCATAAAGCTGAAGAGCTATATTCTCATTTAAGTAATAACTAAATCCCAAGGTGAGAGTCACTTATTAATTAGCGCTTGAAAGCACAGACACATTTTTGTGCTACCATTCTGTCACCAAGAGCAATAGTGTTCCAGTCCAGTAATGACAAGTCTATAGTCTCTGCTTGCTTTATTTAGACTCTACACAAGTATACTTGCTTGTTCAGCAGCCTCTTTGAGCATGAAAACAAACTAATTAAGATGACATTTGGACATGTGAACAAAGCAATTGTGCTACTTAATTTTGTTCTGCGACAGCAATAAATAGGGCTTGAACTCAAGACTCATTGGCTGTTTGTGCAGTATATCCTGATGGCAAAACCCCCTTTGAGACTTTGAAAGGGACAGGGCATTTTTAAAAGCACTGGCAATAATAACCCAAATTATATTATGCTCTGTATGGCTACTAAACTGCTGAGCTTTACTGGTGCACAAATCCCATAGAATCTTCAACCAACCAAAAAATAGCTTTGAACTTTTTAATTTCAGCTGGAATTGATTTTTAAAGTGCGTGGCACAAAGCAGAAATGAGTGCCTATGAATTTCATCATGCGACTTTGCTAAAGCTCCTGTGTCCCTCTAGAGATTATAGGACTCCACTTCTCCACTATTTTCTTTGAAAGCAGAAGTTATTCCACCATTACTAAATTACTGATTTGGTTGTTGTGATATTGAGTCAAAATTACTTATACTAGAAAACCACTTCTCATAATAAGTGCCATTTTTCATAACTCATATTTTGTCCTACATTATTATTACATTATGTCCTGCATTTGTGCTACAGATTTATTGAAAAAATCTGTTTGTTTGTATAATGTTTGTTTCCCAGTATAATATCATTAGCTGAAGGCCTCTGCTTAAAGATACTGTATGCGCTAGAGGAGTTTCTTGTATCAAGCATACAAGTTTGTCCCATCTTTTTAATATTTGTTTATTTGATGCCCATTTGGAATCGTTAGTAGTTTATCAGCTCTGCTTACTGCTGCATCCCCTGTAGTGCAAGTGAGGAAAAAGGACATACACATGACTCCAAAACCTCTACCTATCAGAACCATTTGCCATTTTGCGCTCTGCAGGCCCCATAGTGCCTTAGAGGTGAGCTAGCAGTAAGTTGGAGGAGTAGCATGTTTCTAACTGATATCACTGCAATGGTTTTTTAGGCAATATGCAGAGAAAATACTGGCCAACACTAACCTGTCCTACCCTGGAAGCACACAACCATAATTTCGTCATTGCTTGGGGAATCAAGATCACATGTGTCAAATAGCACAAGGATCAGTTGTCTCTCTTTATTTACTATATGTAGAAGCTCTTGTGATGTTGAAAGTAGAATGGTCATTTAATGATTACAGACAACCTCCTAATTGTCTTGATTTTTACCTGGTACTAAATGTGAATCAGACACTTAGGCCTAATTTCTTGAGTTTATTTTTACTTTGTTTTCAAAGAGTGTCTCAGCCATTTAACAATGATTGTATACAGGCATGGTGGTTAGCATTGTATGTTTTCAGTGTGCTTGTGTGAGTTCTCTCTGAGTGCTCCAGTTTCCTCCCGCAGTCTAAAGACATACTGGACATAGTACTAGCTTATTAACTGACCGTGGTAAGAGTGTGCACGTGTTTGTGTCTGTGTGTGCCCTATGATGGACTAGGTTCCTGTCAAGGGTATACCCCAGCTTGCACACACTGCTTGGCCAAGATAGGCTTCACCTCCCCTGCTACCCTGTATTGGATAACATAACTTTAAACCTGAATTGGATGTGTCACAAAGCGTTCTTTTAGGACCCTATGCAGACAGCACAATCTGGGGGGTGACGAAAACATGGGGAAAAAAGCATGGAAGGGGGCCGGAAGGAAAACAGGGGGCGTGTCCATGGTGCGCTGGTGTTCAGGGGGGTGGTCCATCCAAGACAAAGACGAACAGAGTTAAAAGCCGGAGCGGGATCCGGCGAAGGGTCGGGGGAACAAAAGGGCAGTAATGGGACCAGACGCTCCCAGTCCAGGACCCAGAAGGTCAGGACGCTGTTGTGAAGGCTGTGCCGTCGAGTCACTCCTGGACTCGCAGATAGGCGGGCTTCCGGGCGTCCATCTTCCAAAACTGAGCCCAGATTGACAGGAACGCCTGGCTTTTATAGGACAGGGGGCAGGAACCGGAGGCAGGTGTAGGAGATGAGTACAAAACAAGGAAGGGCTGGAACGTCCTTAAGAGGAGGGGTTTACGAGTGTGACAGGATGAAGCAGTTAGAAAATATGTATACTGGCAATTGTACAAAAAAATCTTTAAGGTCTACATTTTCCAAAAGAAGTTTTATTAACAAAAAGCTGTATTTTGCTTTATTTCCTTGATGTAATGGAGCCTTATGAATTGGCTGGTATCACAGTATTTCTAATTGAGAAATGCAATTTTAAGGGCTTCATAAAATTCCTGTGCACAAATGAAAATGACCACTTTTGTGTCACAGTTAGTCTTTTGCCCATTAAGAAGCCAGTAATTTGGTGTTATGGGTCCAATAATTGTGTAGTAAAAAATAGCATCTCTAAAAATATAGGTCATACAAGGACCTCAACTTGGAGTTCTGTCATTGTATTTAGAACAGAAGAAAGGTTAGCAGGAGGGCTTTTGGCAAATCTAACTAACTCATCTAATTTATTAAATAATCTGAGAATCTCCTCTAGATGTTTCTGGAAGGAAGCAAGGACATCAGCTTTCACAACATGACTGAGTAGATAGTTCTTGACTTACACAACTATTTTAAAAAGTGCCTTTTGTCCTTGTTTTAATAGCACTTTACCTATGTTTGTATTTTTACCCTCTGGTTTGTCCAGAATGCCTTTGAGGATTTTGAATACTTGAACCAAGTGACCTTGCAGTTTCCACTGCTCAAGGCTAGAATAATTCAGGACCAACACAGAGGAGCAGGTCCTAGATCATAAAAAGAGCAAGAATGTATCAGATAAATCCCATTCTCTCCTTAAGCCAGGTCTATAGTAAAAGCCCTAGTCCAACAAGAAAGATATAAAGAAAGAATAGTATTAAAATACATTTTTATTAACTGGTCCTTGGTCGTCTGTGATGCACTAGTATGCACTGTGGGTGTGAGCTTGAAGAATATATTCCCAGTCAGAAAAAAAGCACAAGAGCAATATTTGATTAACTTGTGCTCAATCGTATCAGCTTAGTTCAAGGTTAGACAAGGGAAAGATTTTCCTGTAGGGTTAATGGTTAAAAGTATAAATCTGGGTTTGGTTTTCTTTAACAAGGACATTAGAAGAGAGAAATCCAGTGCTGCTTTCCCAAAATTTAAGAGCAGAGGAATCCTATGAAGAAAAAGTAGGTTATAGATCAAATCAGGGTGGGAAGGAAATTTACACCAGGATTGGGCTGGCCTCAGCCTAATATCATTTCCCAAAACTATGCACTATCCACACCACACTAACAAGCTAGGGAACCAGCCACAGTCCCACAGTTTGGGAAATGATATTATAACAATTACAAGGGGACTGATATTCAGAAGTATTATCGATAGTGTATCAAGCAAATACAGTGTATTTAATTTTGTAAATTAAAATTTATCGTAAAATTAATTGTATAATGTTAGGACATGGGTTTGACTAGCCTGGTATCCTTGTGATAATGTGTACTGTATCAAGCTCTGTGTCATTCTGTCTTTTCTAATCAGTGGACAGAAATACCGAATTCACTGACTGACAGACACAGACAACAATCCACAAAGTCAGTTAGATGAATCCTAGAAATATCCCTGTTACATCCTTAAATCCTACAAAATTCTTCTTTTGACTGAACTATAGCATATTAGCAAAGGCCTTTTTTGACTGAGAAACATTTTGGATCTACAGTAAGTAATAAAAACAAAAATTAACATGGGAAATGTGAGGAAACTGTGATGACAGCCATGTTAAAATTAACTTTTTAAAATGACACAACCTTGATGATCTAGACGTTACAAAGCCAATGCTTTATCTACCAAGCAGATAAAAACCTTTCAATGTCAATGAATAATTACAAAGAAGAAAATCGTGTGAGTCCATTAGAATTTAATCATTGATTACAAAAGTGATTAACATAACACATTCAACATAATTTTAGTCTTTGATTGATACAGTGCATGAAGAAATCTGCAGTTGCCTTCCGTACAATTTTGCTTTTAGTATAGCTTTAAAAAAAGTCAGTTATTCATGACAAAGCAAATCCCTCCTTACTTTTGACAAAAGTATAGCAAGACAAATGTTGCAGATTTTATTGAGTGCAACATAATTGTGGGAGGGATAAGCTATTTACATTTTACAGTATGTACAACTTAACCAAATTCCACAGCCAGGAATTCCCCACTAACATTAAGATGGCGATGACTCAGAAGGTGTTACCTTGCTATTTAAGTTCACATCACTGGTTTTGAGATAACTCGCTGAGGCACAGCCCACAGAAACCTTATTCTCCATTGAAACAGGGAGCAGCAGCAAAACCAGGTGCCAGTAGATTTAGAAACATCACTGCATTGGAGTTTGACAACATTGGATTTGAAAAAGAACTGCACTAAACTGCGCCAGTATTTTAAAGATTCCTATTTCTCAGCACTGTTTAAATCAATATTGCCCTGTTGCATAATAAGCACTGATCATCCAATTTCCCAATGAACAGATCACCATCATTGTAAAAATAATCTATTTTCATTATTTCTCTCCGTGTTGTGGTAAAAAAACTTGGTAATAATTTAGTTAGTTTTTATACAAATTAAGAATTGCTTTCAAACTTTTTTTTGTGTCCACAAACACACAATAATGGCTACGCAGAAGTCTCCAAGCCTACTGCAATTATGCAAATGCAATCATTATTTCCCTGTCTCGAAACTTGGAAGAAATTAAATGATTGTTTTAAAGTAATATACATAGTAATTACTTTTTTCATTGTTTAAATGAATTGCATGCGTGTAGAGGGATTGAGGTTCTCAGGTCTTTCATTTATCTTACAAATACTGCCACATTCACCGATATAATTTGGCTTTGGGATAAAGTGTTCTGTTGGTACTTGAATAAAGGTTAGCTTTTGCGTTGTTGAAGCAATTCACTCAATCACTTTTCAAGCACCACTGGAAAGAAAATGATGATTTTCTACATTAACAGCAGTATGGTTGGTCTTCAGTATTACTATGCAAATCTGCTAATTATTTTACTCATTTAGCCTGGCAGGGCATTAAGCACAAGCTTACAGAATGGACATTGTAATTTAATTTTAATTCCTAGCTTATGCAAATTACTGAGAGCCTTTGTGTTAGATGATTTTGTAGTGGTTCCTTTTCAACAAGAAAGCCTTAACACAATGTAGTCATCAGTCCCATCGGCTTTTACTTTTTATCCAGATTTGATCGTGTTTGTCAGGCAGGAAAACTCTGAGGTCTATGACCACATTTTCACTTAATACTAAAAACTGAAACAAGGTCTTTAATATGGTCACTGTTTTTATCATTAAATTGCATGCAGTATGTTTGAAGAAGGGCAGCATGGTGATGCAGTGAATAGCTTTTCTGTCTTGCAGAGCTGGAGCCCCGCGATCAATTCCCAACTTTGTGTACTATCTGCTTGGAGTTTGTGTATTCTCCCCATTTTTGTGTGGGTTTTCTGTGAATGTTCTGGTTTTCTCCTACAGCTCAAAGATATACAGTACTGGTAGGTTAATTAGCTTCTAGGATAATTGGCCTGGTGTGAGTATGTGCTTCTGTGTCTGTGTTTGCCCTGCAAAGGACTGGCATACTTTCCAGAGTATACCCTGCCTTACGCCCGTTGCTTGCCGGCATATACTCTGTCTCCCCCTGTGACCCTAAATTAGAAGATGTAGTTAGAAAATGCATAGATGGAGATTCAGGTGAGACACTTATATGTGCTGGCAACGACATCAGTGAGATATGTATTGCCCCAGTTAGCACTCACTCTTCAGTAAGACACTGTGAAGTTTACCTATGGCTCAAAGGATGCTGCACACCCTACCCATATCGTACATGAAGCCTGTAGAGGAAAGACAAGTGGCTGAACAATTGATGATGCTGCATTAAAAAAGCATAGAATTTTGTCCAAAGGATATCTATCCAGCAAAAATCATAATCATTAGCAGCAGGCTCTTTCCTATATTTGAAATCCTTTCTATCAGCAGCCAAAAGTCCAACAGTTTACATATTGTTTTAAACAAATATCATGACACTTTGCTTGTACTGTATATACAATATCTTTTTGGAGATCTTTGGTCTCAATGTAGAGAGTTGCAGTAAAAACTCAGAAAAGGGGCCTAGATTCTTCTGTTTTTTAATTAACCTACTGAATTCTGAAGAAAGCAAACATGAGTTCCTTTCAGAATCCAAGCACAAATAAAACAAGGACAAAAAATAGAACAAAACAGGATCACAATGCACATCGCACTTGTCTTGCCTTTCTTTCTTAGGGCATTGCATAAACGCATATGTTGTAAGGTGTGTTTGAAAAAACCTTGCAGCACGACGTTTGCGTTCCTTAATACTTGGTTACGCCCAGACTAAACCAGTTAAGTGGGCTTTGGCATGGAAACACTATCCTTTCCTTGTGTCATAGGAAAAGCAGCTGAGGCAGTACTGGTACCTGTGATACAGATAAACAGTGCAAGCATTTTGGGCTTGTCTCCTTAATGTCAATCAAGCTGTCAGAAACATGGTCCTTCACAGTTCTGTGAAAACCACAGTGCGCAAACCTGTCTCTTATCTCCTGATACCGGGATGGAAAGATTAGAGAACAATGTGTATCAGCTGTCTAAAGACACCCTGGAGTTTTCTACTGCAGCTGTGTATCGTGCAAAGATCAAGACAAAAATATAAGCCCTCAGTAAAAGCTTCTCTGCAAAAAACAAAAAACTGCATGTTTCTGTGTTTGATGGAAATCTTCTTTCTGCCCATATAAATTCAAGACATGAAATTTGTCCTTACTCTCAAGTACTAGCATCAGTTTATTTGATCTTTTAGATAATTAAAGAAGTGACATTCCATCTACTAGGTCTTCACTGGAAGGTTAGAGATCCTTGTTAGTGCCTTGAATTGCAATGAAATGTTTATTAAGATGCTTCATATTTTTATCTTCATGCAATGAGACTAAAGAAGAAAACAAAATGCTACAGCTATGTTGTTCATTCCCACGTACAGGATATTATCATCAGCTTTCATACTTAATTGTGGCATTTTGTCAGAAAAAGACCAAGGAACAAGATTCTACAGAAGCACGAATAAAAATAGAATAAAACAAAACTGTAATAAAAATGCAACTAAAACCTCAGTAATTTAGATTTATATTACAGCTCAAATTAATCAGCATTTTAATGGACTGTACATAATAGTTATTGATGTTTTAAGTGGTTGTGACTCATTTAGTCATAAAATGAAGACTGAAGAGTGGCATGGTGCCTCAGTGGTTGGCATTGCTGCCTTACAGTGCTGGAGCCCAGGGTTCAATTCTGAGTTAGTATGTTTTCCCAGTGTTCCCAGTGTGGGTTTTCTCCAGGTATGCCCGTTTTCTCTCACATACTGTACATACTGGTAGGCTAGTTGGCATCTGAGAGAATTGCCCCTGGTGTGAGGGTATACCCTGTCTTATGTCTGTTGCTTCCAGGAAAAGGCTCTGGCTTCCCCATGGCACTGAATTGGAAGAGGTGGTTTGAAAATGGATGGATGAAAGCTATATACTGGATGCGCAGTTAGAAGTTAAGGTTTGCAGGAGTTGCTGTAGTTACGTGTTTTATGCAGTTCTGTGCAGGGACAGCAGCAACTTTCCAGGGGAATTCTTGAACTTCTGTGAATGGAGCAGGGCCACTTTCAAGCCAACTGGATTGACAGGTTTTATTTATCGCTGCAAGGCAGCAGTAAAATAACATTCCCAGTGTCATTTCAGGACATATCCACAAACACAATGTAAAAACCATGGCCTAATGCTGCAATATCAAAAAATGAACATGCACACTCATATATTGGCAAGTCTTCGAAGAGTACCTTTTGGATCTGATGTGATAAGTGTCAGCTGATCTCAGTGACTAATGATTTATGATCACAGTCCTTTATATTCTCAATAAAGCATCAGGATCTCCACAGGGTATAAGTAAAATTGCAGAAGGCAGTTTCTGTCCCACTCTATACCCTATTCATTCCTCTGCTTGTGTTGTGACAGAGTGATGGGACAGATGAATGACCTATAGACAGAGCAGGGACTTCACATACCTCACAAGCACAGTCAGATTAAGAGAGGTCTACAAGCCCTCTGAATAGATGTGGATAATCATGTCAAAACATTAAGATATTTTTCCATAGTCCTAATTGGCCAATTATCCTGTAAGAAAAGACTGTTTAATGAACTCTGCCTAAGATATTGGTCAATACTGAAATGTTCTTTGCTTAATCACTCCACAAGACTAGCATGGCTAGTGGAAAATATCTCTGACTATTGAAACCATAATGAACATTCGTTAGAATATGCCCAGGAAATGCAAACACCACATACACTGTATACAAAACTAACATGTTCTATAGTGAGTTATTGGAGTCTTATAAACTGCAAAAAAACCCCACTGATTTTTAGAGGTTTTATCCCAAAATATTAAAATTAATTATGAAAAGCTCTTGTAAGCACCAAATCAAGTAAAGTAAAACTAGAAAGCAATATTATATTTGCTCATGCATTATATTGCAAAATAGCTTAGTAACAAAAGTAAACTGTACTATATAACCCTATAAGTACATATGGAACTGTACTCAGCCAGTGACCATGGTAACCATAATCATAATCTTTACTTAATCTAAATACAGTACATAAGTGATGTAAGCACTGTGTACTGATTTTTTCATTTGAGAGCTAGTTTCAGTGCGTCATCATTTCACAAAGCCATTATCTCTTTCAGGCCTAATGGTGCATTTCTTTCTCCACCTACTGTATGCCTTGATCATTGACAGTCAGGGCACTTGGGTGATCTACCTGCTTTTCAAGAACATCTCTTCCTTTCTGAAAAAGCATTCCTCACATGACTACCAACAGCCCGCAGCACTCCTGTGTCTCACCCTGAGAAGAGGAAGATTGCCTGTTTGGTGTCATGTTTTCATGGTAAAGAGCTGCACTCCTTCTCAGCTATGTGCAGGTCATTTCTATATATACAAAAACAGAAGTGACTCAGTGGAGTACAGTGTGTGAATACTGGAATTGTGCTGTTACCATAGTATAACTATTTTTATCTCTGCTTCCAACAAAAAAGTATAATAATTTACCTTGTTTCCACTAACATAGCATTAGTTCGTTTTTAGCAAATTACAGTTGCCAGTTCTGGAATATTATTAATTATTTTTAACAGTTACTAAACAAAAATATGTTTACTTTAAAATAGGGGTTTCTAACTCAGTTCCTTCAGGGCCTTGTGTTTTCTGGATCTTGTCCTTAAACAATTAACCTGATCATTTTCCAAATTAGACATATATAAGATTTTTCTTAAGGTCTTTTACAGGTGATTTCACTAGTTATTTCCTACATTAAAAGGTACAGCTACCTATAAATAACAACTGAGCCTGATTAAAAAGTACTACAGTTATGCAGCTGATTAAATAATTCAAAGAAGCATGGAATTGAGAACATGGCTGGAACAAAAAACAAGCTTCTCAAGTAACTGAGTCTGAGAGCCATGGTTTAAAGGCAAACTGCAGTCCCAATTTCTTAGACCGGTTATTAAATCTCAGTAACAAAATAAATTCATGGACATTCTAAAAATGTTTACAAATTTTGCATTAAGCACAAAACTGTGAACTTTGTGAAAGTACTATAAGTCACTATGTTGTCGCAAACTCACATTCAAGTTCCCACGAATTGCGATGTGCTGTGGCCCTTCCTGCACACTAGTCGATGTAATGACTAATGTAATGTGATGTCCGAGCAAATAAGTACAGGTTGTGCAGCAGGCATTTCACTGCAGAAATATTTTAATATGAATTAACAGGCAAGTGGTATCTGTAGGTAAAACCATCTCAAAATCGAAAGCAATCCAATTTCTATTGGATTAAAAGAGATGTATTCATAAACCTGAACCCCGAGTAGTTTTGTTAGTGGATCATGAGACTCATAATCTCACGGTAGTGGGTTTGTGTCCCACGTCGGGCGCAAGGTTCTCTAATAACCCATACTGGGCAGCAGCTGTATGGGGCGGTGTTGGTGGCGGAGGATCATGTTTCCATGACAATGGCAACAACACTAACACTATCTGCATGGAAGAAAGGCCTGGCAATCTGTTTCTGTATCTTGCTATGAAAACTGGATGTGGATAGCGACAAGGGAACTATCCATAGGGTCGCGATGAGTTGACACTGACTTGACGTCACTTATCCCATCCATTCACAAGTCCACTAGTTTACAGTGTAATTAGGACACAACATGTCACCAGAAGTTTTGTTGAGGTTTTACGTTTTTTTTAAGTCTTTTCATGTTGAAAACACTGTTTATCAGAGACATAAATGCCTAGTCCCAAGCAGATTACATCATCTTGAAGAATTCCAAAACATTGTGTCATATATCATTATACTCTGAAACTTTAAGCAACTTTCAGTGATGAATTATATAAGCTCTGCTAAGACACCTTTCTTAAATCGTGGGCCATTTACTAAGGAAAAAATAAGCACTATATGTAAAAATAGTGTCTGGCTTTTAAATAACTGAGGCAGGATGCAGTGATCTTAGGTCATGCTATAAAAGGACTTGGCTAGAGATGAAAGATGAAGCTGTCCAAAGATATATTTTATACATCTTTAGTACACGCGTTATTCATTAAACATGTCACGAGTTTCAGCCAAGGGATTTACATTTAATATCTTTCAAAATTCTCTTTATATTCTTCAGAACTTACAGATGGGTATCATAAAATTAATGTTTACAACCTGTCACTAGTTTTCATGATGTTTTTACCAGTGGAAATACAGCAGTTAACAGAACAGAGGAACCTTTTCAGTTGGTTAAGGTGAACGTTAGTTACCAGGATGTCCAGCCTAGGCTGTCTCTGACTAGCTAACTGTGTGACACTGAGATATTTACTGAAACTGACTGTAAAATCCCATCTAAGGACCTGGTGTCAATGAATCTGCAGCAGCAGCTTTTGCAAACATAGTTTACTCTCCGGTTTCCATATGTTACTCTGGATAAAACAAAATATGTCTGTTGAAAGGGTTAATCGTTACAATCCTGATTAGTTATGTTTTTAAAGACCTAATATATTGGCATAATCCACACTGTCACACATTGTAAGGATTCCCTAAATGTTTAAGAAGACAATCTGAGACCAAATTCTGCCCAATTTTAAATTATCGAAGGAAGAAAATGAGAACCAAGGAGTTTACATTGTTTCTAAGTTGGTGAATAGAGTGAAAAAATGGAATAAGGTCATCGGGTTGGTTTTAGGCTTTAGCAGAATGGTGGTTAGAAGTATAGGTCTCCTTTCTGTTGGTGGGGTTCTTTGTGGGGGCTGTTCCCAGCACAACAGGACTGGCTATGGGTCTACAGAGACACAGAACAAAATCTTAACAGACTCCATTCCACTGTCTAATGTTCTGATCAGTTAAAAAGTAATTAGATCTCACTAATTTTGTGTCAACTAAAAAGGCAAGATGATCTAAAAAGACTTCTCATAATTTGCCATTATCTGTAGAGAAATAAAGAAATAGAATTGTATAGTTATTGTCATGTTACTGTTTCACTAACAAACAATGTAATGAAGTAACAAGTTTTTTCTTAACAATATATAAACAAATACCCATTGAGTCTATGAATTTGCCACCTGTTCACCAGACAGGATTGACAGTAGGGATAGAGAACAGCTAATCATTTATTGAATAAGGTCATTGAGCACTAACACCTACTTTCATATTTATTTATTTCTGTTTAAGAACTTGAATTAATGGAATAGTTCCACATTTTCAACATTTTAAAAAAATAACACTAATCTTTATTTGATATTGCACATTTCATAACACTTTCTATTCCTACAAAACACAATGCTTATTTTTAGTATCTTCGCTGCTGAATTACAATGTGCAGCTTTTACCCAAATGGCAGATATTAAGGACTGTTGCTACTTATAGGCCAGGAAATACAACAATTAAAGGCAGGAGTCAGATGTTATTGTTTCATTATAAATTACACTAGCAACATTTCTAACATAATCTCTGAAGATAAAGGCATGCTAAACAATACATGTTTTCCTTGTGACTCAGTGCATTGACTGGTTCATTAGCTGGAGACAGTGAGCAGTAAACACAGCACATGGTATTTTTCCATCACAAGAGGCTTCTAGATTCTTTTGTAAAAATTTCCAGGGACCTCAGCAAGTTTTACAGAACACTGCTACAGTATCAGCTAGAGCACAGGGGAGGTGAGACCTGTTGCATCCTTGACTTGTTACTATCACGGTGCTTTCTTATTGTTGATGAAGTAACCAGACCTTTTTAGTGGCTTCTGAAAAATGAGGAAACAGCATGTTTGCTCTTTGTTCATAGAGATAAATACACACTGAATGCAGGCACAGCCTGGTTGCGGAAATTCTTAAAACCCTACAGGCAGCTGATGTTTGCTATTGCGTGTGACAGGTGACCTTATTTGTACAGTAAACAGATTAGCACTAAGGTCAGTCTACCTGGAGAACAGTGCTATCGATTGGTCATGCGCAAAGATGAAGCCGGATCAATGTTGCGAAACACTAGTCCACAAGCGATGGGGGAATGAAAGAGTGGAATCAGAAATTACTTCATTCAAGCCAGGCTTTCCGACACAGAAAAGTGCACAATGTTTAATTACATTTTATTCATCTGTAAAATAGACAGCAGCATCAGGAGGGAGGCTGCTTACACTCAATACTGTGTTAAACAATGGGTTACTTCCATTAATGTAATCTAATGATCTTGAAACAAAGTCAAACATGTACACCACAGCTAAATATAAGAGTGTGGCTGCTTGTGTATTTTAAATCCCTGCTTAACTGTCCCATTCCATTGCTAAATTACTCATCTGGATGGCATAGGCAATATAAAAAGCTATTCCTTCAAGAGAAAAATTAATTTAGTTTAAATGACCTTTGTCACTTTATATAAAGTTAAATAATATCTAAGGATAAAATAACCGATATTGCTATAAATATATTATCTACCGACTAAAATATTATATGTAGCAGAAGACAAGACACCCCAGAATCCCTGTTTTACCCCCCCCCCCAAATTCCTTTGAGGAATGGCCGATTTCTTGCCATCACCTTACCAGCTAAAACAATTGGTCAAGTGACAATATAAAACCAGGAAGTTATGGCAAACAATCTGCTGTCTAGGAACAGAGAGTGGGGTCCAGATTGTTACCTGTGCACAAAAGAAAGCAGAAGGAGCGGGTGTTGATTGATGGCTGAAAAGCCTATTGTAAGTGAATTAGAAATTAGAGGACACTTTTTGGGATTGTGATTTGTGTATTTTATGCAAGGTGTCTGAAGTCTCATTTTTAACCGCCTAACAAATCTCCAAGATCTGATGTCAGCGTTGTTAGAGGACAAAAACAACTTTGTGGCGATATTATGAAACAGCCAATCTCTTTTGAGCAAAACAGCTAGACTGATAGGTCCATATTTTGTAGTACAAAGTAACCTTTAAGCTTTGTGGATGTGTAGAGAGGAACAAATGAGGATACTGTGGAGGTATGCCTGACAAGGGGCCAATTAGATTTGATTAGTGAAGTATTAGCTACATTTACTTCAGACTGGCTGCTCATCTATAGTTTACCTTGGGTTGCTGTGATCATGTTTTTCTTGTGCTGATGAATGTGAAATATTATCACAGATTGCTAAATGGCAACCTTGGCTTCTTAGTACATGCTAGAGGAGGCCTTGGGTAAGTGTGCTGGTGCTCCTTACAGTACATGTGTGAATTATAACTCTGAAATGTGTTTTTTACACAGCTGTGTATGAGGTTTAAATCTGCCATGGTAAAGCACACAATCCTGAAGGTTTGACCGCAGATCACTGTCATTAAAGGGGTCCAAATGAAGTAAGCAGAGAGAAAAGTGGTGTGTAAATGGAATGAAGATCTGCAGAGCCTGTAGCTTTTCAGGACATGAGGACCTGACCTGAATAATCAATAAACATAAGAAAGATTATGAATGACTGTAGGCAATTTAGCCCATCTCCTTTGGTAGTTAGTACCTAAATTACTTAGAACCTCATCTAGCCATCTCTTGAAGGAAGCCGAAGTATCACCTTCAACAACAGGGCTGCGTAGCTTGTTCCATACTCCCACCAACCTTTGTGAGGAGTGCCTTCTTTTTCAGTTTTAAATGGAATTAAACAAAGTTTATATTTGTGTCAGTACACACCCCATTTAAAAAGACCTATCTCCAATATTTTCTGACAGCCAAGTACCATTTGTTTCTTACGAATGCAAGGGAGAGTTATCTCTGCCAATATTTCTGTGATTTTCACTTGGAAATGTCCTTTTGTGACTCAGCCGCCGAGTACATGAGCACTGCATTGTCTCCTTCTTTATCACACAGCCTGCTGTTGACTTATTTGTGAGCAAACATGTTGCACAATCTCAGAATGGAAATGCAAAAGGGAAGACTGTCTAACCAGGTCAGACAAGGGACATAGTCCATTAAGGTCATGATGGTTCTGTACTACAAACACAGAAAATTAACTGCAAATACAAACTACTATACATGTAGTCTTCCAACTTATTAACTGTTTTTACAGAAGTCACACATTTTTAAGGTCTGCATTGTCTTTGACATTGTCTTAGACCACAGACTTGACTATACCATAGGAAATCCTTACTTTTGTTCTGAACTACCTACACATAATTAAATTATTTTAACTGTAATGCTTTTCTTCTGTCCCCTTACCCTATATCTGACTCATTTAGAATTCAGGACATAGGTGTCAATAATGTGAATGAGGACAGAGCTATAAAGAGTTCTGTTGAACACTTTGCCATTGCTCTAGACACTTTCTTTAGCAAACAGGTCCTCCTAAGAACCTATTAGCATTTCATTCTTGATGGCATTTTTTACTAGTCATTTAAGCAAATTTTCATCATAAAGTCATGATTATGCATGGTTATGGATTCAGAATCTCTGAGGAAGACAGCAGTTTTACATTACTGTTAATGGAGTCTCTGTCTCAGAATGTGTTTATGAGAACAATTATGCTACATGAACTGAAGGAAATGAAAGAGGTGTAACATTCGCAGTTGATCTACCGTAGTATAGTCTTGTCCTGGAAGTAGCCAACCCAAAAATTATCACAGTGACATAAACCAAACATAGTCAAGGCTGGGCCAATTCACTGAAGTGACAGCCCTTTTATATGGACCTGTATGGATGTACAGCACGGCTGCCTGGCCTGATTCACAGCCTATAGGTCAATCAGCAGTGCTACATGTATAAACCAGATCATTAAAAACAATAAAATTGACAAATGTTGCCTAAGGACTCTTTATAAAGTTCTCTTTCACAGCTTTGTCAACCACAAAACAATAAAATACATCAACAGTGAGAAGTGAATGCTAGCAGGCTGTTTGAGGGAAAACAGGTCACATTTAAAGGTCAAATTTGAGGGAAAACAGGTCACAAAGAAACATCGCACATATAAAGAAGAAAATATCATTCAAGTCTACTTTGTCCCTTTCATAAAATCACCTGGAGTTCATTCAGGTGATTTCTTGTTCCAAGACAAAGCCATACTATATATATTTTTTATTAGTGGCTACTAAGGTGAAAAGTCACAAATCTTCAAAATTAACTTATCTGAACAGCTGGAGGTGATACTGACAACAACAAAGACAATGGACATATTACCTCTGAGTTAAGGTTCTTGGGATTTTGATTAACCTATAAGGCCTTAAACGGCTTAGAGCCTGTTCTTCCAGTGAGGTAGCTACTGTAACTTTGCTCGTAATCTCAATCTCAGATCACTGTGCAGAGCTGCAATGTTATCACTAACAGAAAATATTACAGTAGGACGATTGTTTTATTAAAAAACACACACCTATCTACAGTTGTGCAAAACGTGCATATTGTGAACACAAGAATAATATATTTTCTTATAAAAATACAAGCTGTTTTTCTAACTTGGGTTTATGATCCTCAACTGCAAGTCCATAAACTTGTCTATAATAACTCTTAAATCAACATAATCAACCTTAAAGGCACTTAACCTTTGACGCTACCACCAATAGAACTGAGAAATTAAGCACAAAGCAAAGAAATTGTTAAATTATTCAGTGAAGTTTAGTAGATTGCTAGTCTCCTTCATTTAAATCTTCTAATCCTCTTGCATCAGATACTGTGATGTCACTGTGACCAAGGTGTTCAGGAGTTCAAGGAATAAATTCTCTGTCATTGCTTATGTAGAAGGACAAATTTAATATCGTACTGCTGTGTGTGACCATAGATTAAAATTTTCAGAGCAATATATGTCATTTGCTATGAAAATAATTCAGCTTCAGTCTGAATGCTTTTGAAATGCAGACTGCACCTCATGCAGGCTGTGAATTTGTATTATAGACTGAAAAGCATACTGCACCAGATTAAGAATTTAATAAAATATAAATACAGAATATGCATTGCACTTTTTTTCCCTGAAACAGTTTCTGAGATGAGAGATTTAGACTAAGTTCACATCCAGAGCTCCAGAATGTTTTATCAGTATTTAATGATTTTAGCAGTACTGCCATTGAGGTTCTGCAGGTGTTAAGTTAGTTAAAAAAATGATAAATTGCCAGGGTCTATTATTTTTTTGACAATCATACATAAAGGAATAAGATAAGCTATTTTTACCCCCTAGCTAGAATATTTCAGCTCTCAATTAGAATGGGAACAAATTTGAGAATGGTAAACGGAACATCAGTTTATAAAACTGAACAATAAACAAGAGACAGGACTGTAGACAGATTAGTTTTACTTCTGTCACTGGTGAGGCAAGGAAACGTTAGAGCTAAATTAGAAGAATACTTACGATACAATGGTGTTTTAAGTCATCATGAAAAGAAAGAAAAGATGACATTTATCTAATTTGCTAGAATTATTTGATGAATCGGCAAAGACAACTGATAAAACTAAAGCATGTGACCTGGTATATTTAGACTACCAGAAAGGTCCCACATAAAAGTTCATCCTTAAATTATAAATCACAGGAATTGTTGGCTCATAGTTCTTTCTGATCTCTATCTGCATCTATATCAGATATACAGGAGGTTATGGTAAAATCTTTATTTTACAGCTGGCATAAAAATAGGGAGAATAGGCTATCAAAGAGACAGCAGCAAGGGAATTAAAAATACTTCAATTAAATGGATCGACACTTGAATGTTGATAAGTGAAAAGTGACCCACATGAAAGCAGGAATACTGTATATTACATTGATAGGTTAACAGGCTTCTAGGAAAATTAGCCCTGGTGTGAGTGTATACATTTGTCTGTGTTTGTATCCGTGTGTCCCACCCAGGGTGTAATACTGTACATCCTTCCACACAACGTGGGAAGACTTCAAGCCACCGTGACCCTGAATTGGATAAATGGTTAATGAAAATAATGCAACGTGAAATAAAAACTTTGGAAAGCAGATATGTATTCTGACGGTACTGATTGATGTGGCTCTTAAGCCAAATGTATGTCATTTTGAAACAGCTCACCCATGTGTCTCTGTGAAATTGCATTCTCATTGGAAAAAAAATGACCTTGACACAAATTGCAGCCCTTAGCCATAAGACAATTAACAACTGATCAATGATGTAACAGATATTACCCGTGTCCTTGAAAGCATGGATTGCTTTTGTTGTTTCTGAAGCTACTTGACTTACCATTCATATATTCTATATATACAAATGCAGTAATAAACATGAACATCCAATGAAAAATCACATTAGTATTTTGTTATGATTCACACACAATATAGTAAATATCCAATCAAAAATCACATTATTTGTTTCTTATTAAATGCAGAGGCACATCTCAACAATAAAAACACAAACATCCAGAGACAAAAAAAAATTAAGTTAGCACCACTTTTTCTGTATAACAGCAAAGTTTGACTTTAGCCTTAAGATTACTTCAAAGAAAGGTCTATTTCTGTGCGGCTGTGAAGGATGGCCTTAAACTCTACTGTTCAACAAGCACTTATACACAGATCTTGAAGGGTATTTTTAGTGATAGCAATGCCTTGATGGGTCAACCAAGAACCTCAGCTGTACAATTTACTGAGAGTTTTGCTTACCACATGTGGCCATTTCTTATAAGTGAAATTACATAGAATCCTGTGTGCTTTTTTCTTTGCAAAAGACAACTCTGCAATAAATGTTCCTGAAGATATTACATCGTCTAGAAGTGTGGTGTAACTTTAGTCTGGTGTTATGAGAAAGAGATTAAAGTCAGGGATGTTCATATCTTTTTGTTTTAAAAGCCATTTCAGATGAACATGCTAAGTTGGTTTTACTCGTCAAGCTGGTACATTTTTCTAATAAAGAAAAACAGCAAAATGATTTGGCTGAAGGTACACAACTTTTCATGACTGCATGAAGCTATTTGCAGTGACATTTCAATCCTGATATCAAGGTAAACCTTGAAGGAGCAAACAAAAAGCAGAGGGAACTTAAGTGCACTATCTTCTACTTTATAACAGAAAAAACATTGCATTTAGCATCCTTGGAGATGCTAGTATTATTTATCTAATAAATCTAATAATAGATTTATTATTATCCAGATGCAAGTATTATTTACTTGCACAGTGAACTGGCTACAGAAGGGTATTAACTAAATTTAAGTTAAACCCAGATACTCTTTAAAATATCCAAATGAAAAAAACTTCTCATAAAATGATAGTGAGCACTATGCAAAAGGGTCTGGTTCCAGCTATTGTAACTCGCACTACAGCCTGCCCTTTGAAACACTGGATTATTAAGGGAAAGATTCTGTTCACCCCATTTACACCCAATATTTAATAAATGAAAGTGTAGGAATTCAGCATTGCCCTTGGAGCATTTCAGGATTCTTCCCCTTTTAATTTTCAAATGCCACAAATATTGCAAAGGTCCAGTCCCTCCAGAAGCTGCTGACTGGGTGGGCTTTGTACCTCAACAGAACCAGAAAAACCCATAAGAAATAAACACCTTAGCCACAGGGGAATGCCTACATAATCAGTTTTATGAACCTGAAGAAAAAAGCAGTCAATTCTATCTTTTAATTAAACACGTACACTGCCATCTAAATATTAACAAAAGCATAGGCACAGAACGGTATTATTTCTTTCTACCCATAGTACTTGAACTTCATTAAGTAGAATAAGTCTAAGGTCTTAGAATTAGTGGAATAATTACTGGTCGCATACTATATACTGTATAAAAAGAAAAACCTCAGAGCCATACTCACAAACACAACTCTGCTATTGCTTTTGATTCCAATAATGAACAAGACATCTCCACGTAAACATTCCTATATTCATAGCAGACACATTGTATGTGTTTTTACTTTTTTCATAAAACCGTAAATAAATTGCTGTTCTGAAAACACTTCCAAAATGTCCCTACAGACAAAAAAAAATCAAAAATACTTGACTAATTTTGAAGACAATCTGATTATTGTGAAAATTAGCTCAATTATTTCAAGGACCACAAACCTCTTGAGAGTCAAAAAATTATTGCATGGAAATACACTAAGCCCAGTTCGTTAGGAATATAAATAGCCTGCTGAGGTGGCGTTCCAATAATGCGCCCTCGGCTCCTTTAAATATTTTCCACCTGCTCTCACTATTGCGCTGCCCATATTTCATCACTGATGCGAGCTCTTTTCCTGTGGAATGGAACGCGTTTCACAACCAAGCGCTAAAAGTGGAGCTGCCCTGTAGCTGAGATCCACTTTGGTGCTTCCACAAAACCAAAACCAGCTAAAGTAATCCATCCAACAGGAGTCTGGAAGCCTAGACAGTATATTTTAATTCGTGAATTTATACAGAGCCGAGTTGCACAGCT